>NC_047586.1:12593571-13195000 GCF_011004845.1 Esox lucius | reverse complement strand
TCGGAAAGACGATAGGAACATGCTACATTCCTTGGTTGTTCGTGATACAACAAACATGCGTGTTAAGAAGTAATAGCAGTGACCTAAAAGTATCAGTTTGAATGAGGAAAATGGAGACATTCAACACACAAACGACAGAGAAAATGAACACAAACACAGTGCAAAATGCATTGGACAGGAAGAGTAGCAGCCGGGTTAGGTCAATATTTGCATATGCCTGCAAGACCTAAATCCCGAAACCGCATGGAGATGTATTAACTAATAATAAGCTTGTAAAGACAGATGACTGGATCAATCAACCATGATGGAAAGTGTCAATATTGGACTCCTTAGCGAGGGAGTGATCAGAGAATGCCCTTGCAGCCAACAAGAGGGGAAAGGTCACTTGAACAAAAGCGGGTCAATCCAAGTTGAAGGTTTAGCCAGTACTGAATCCTCTACATGTACTGTAAATGCTACTCAAGTTATTAAAAAAAATCCTACAATTTCTAAAGTAAAAAAATAAGTTATCATTATTACTACAGCAGTGTTAACATTGTCAGTTGAAATATTATTTCTACCGTAATGTTTTTTTGAAATATTTAAATAACTACAAAATGTTATTTTCCATGAAGTTAATCGGGTACAGTCAGTATAAAAAAATAGCTTGACATGCAAAAAGAAACAAATTGAATGCCCTAATCAGCATATAGACCCTGAAGAGTTGGCTTGAAAATATAGACGTGTTTATCTGCTTATCATCCTATTCAGCAGAGGGAAAAATCATCATTTTAATATGATTTATTCAAAATGGTAATCACACCCTGGATAGCCCTCTAAATACTTTCACTGTATTTTCCCTCATTTCATTATTCCCCTGACACATTCTACAGTGTCACAACAACCCTAATCAAGTGAACTAAGAGTGGAACAGAAATAAAAACACTGTTCAAATGAGCTTCCATCCATCATTCTGCATCAAATATACAAACCTACTGCCACAACATCCAGTAGGCTTGACTGACACGTGACATGGTATTGGCATAACAACACTAAGTGCATCCCAATGGTGAACTGCATGAAAACAACAGTTTGAGAAGTGACAAAATAAACAAGCAAAAGAAACAAAGAGAATGATCCGCCCAGACTTTTCTACAGAAATACAGCTGGATGCAACAGAGCCCCCCGTCTGTGACAGGAAACCCAGACACTGTACATACATGCCATGCCCACTGACCAGACGCCGTTCAAACCAATGACAGATCAGGCAACCCAAAAGCAGGAGAATAGCATTGACATACATGGTGTGAGTGTGCTGAAAAGGGGCCAGACACTCTGACCAACACAGACTGACGAGCACCTTGCAGACCTACAGCCAGAGCCGAGCCACGCCAGCCACCGCCGCCAGCCAGCATCGGCACCCAGAACTGGGCCAAGTTGGTCAGGGCAGGCCACCTGCTCCCTGGCCCCCCCCCGTTAGTGGGTGAGTGGAGGTAGAGAGAGAGGCAGAGAGAGGTGGGGCCTTACCCTGCTGGGCCAGAGGGTCTGCGGGCTGGGAGGCCTCTGGAGCCGAGGAGCAGGAGTCTCCCAGCACAGAGAGGTTTACAGAGAGCTCAGCGGGGGAAGCTGTGGAAGGAGAAGGGACAACAGCAGGCTGGGATGAGGGAGAGGACGAAAGGGGAGCAATGGGGGAGACGACGGGCGACTGCTGGCAGGACAACGACAGGGAGAGAGGGGGTAGCGGTGGAGGGGGAGGCGGGGTTGGAGGGGGGGGGCGGGGTGGGGTTGCTGCTGTTGCCAATAGTTACGGGCGAAGGGGCGGGGAACATGGGAGGCCCGTTTGAGGATGGCGAGGGGGGCTTCTGTGACAGGGGGCTGGGAGCCGGGATGGCAATGACAGGACGGGGGCCGGTGGCCTTGCCCGGTGGGCTGCTGATCATGACGGGGGGCGAGGGGGGCAGCGGGCTGAAGTTGGTCACTGACCACACAGACTTGGAGGGTGGGGCGGGGGCCGGTGCAGGGGCTGGGGGCGTGGGGGGGACCGGCTGCCGACGAGGGACCGTGGCGTAGTGGGGCAGGACCGGGTGGAAGGCGGAGCCCAACGAGGTGGCAAACCGGGAGGCAGAGTGTCGTAGCGGAGGGGTGGGGGGTGTCGCCGAAGCGGGCGACGGGGCAGGGGGGGGGTAGTTGGGGGTGGTGGGCGACACGGGTGTGGAGTTGGTCTTGGAGGACTCGGGAGGCGGTGGGGTGTAGAGGGTACTTTCAAACGCTGAGTACAGACGAACAGGACAGGGAGAGTCAGCACACCGTGCACACAGGGAGGAAAAGAACACAGGAGAGGAGAGAGAAAAAGGGGGGAAACAGAAAGAAGAGGGTGGCAAATGAAGCAGGAAAAACCAGCACAGACCTAAATCTCCTTTTGTCTTATTTTCTGAGGGTGATTTCTGACAGAAAGGACGCTACTATTAGTACACAGGGTTAGCGGTTGTGACAGAACCAGAGGCTGACTCTAAAAACAGTGTGGCAGATATTATACACGTGGACAAGTCACACCGGAACCAAAGACCATCGCACATTCAGGAGGGAGCGCTTGGCTACGCACTTCAATGTCCTTACTGTAGCCTCTAGTCCAACTCACACCAGCCACTCTCTCCATGCTAATAACTATGTCGGGACTGAGCAAGCAGAACATCTATGTTGTATCCATTTACAACTCTGGCCACCACAATTCAAAGATGTAAACAACTTGGACATTTGATTCAGTGTTTGTCGACAAGTACAGTAAGCAAATGCTGTAGCATATGGTGACGGGGACACAGACGCTGGCAGAGGTGGATGCTCCCTCCATCCCTTTATCCACGGAAAACCTCGGCAAAGTCTGTAGGTCATGGTGTTTCTATATCAACACCCCTACTTCTAATATTTCCTCATCCGTCATGTGCAGTAGCTCCCCCCATCCGTAGTTAGCCGATGCAGGGGTAGCGTCACTGGGTGGTCACGTTGCCAGAGCCTGACTGCATGCCCTGACTCATCCTGGCTTTATTTTTGTTAAGTGGGCCCCAACCAACAGAGCCCTAGCTTTAGCCTAGCGTCGAGGCTGCTCCCGACGTATGATAACGGAGGGGCTAATGCTGCTAATCCTTTGTACCGTCCTCATTCTGCTCCACTGAACCGCAGTAGCAGCCCAGCGGTCACTTTTGTGTGGACGGACACACGCACACGGACGGACACACACACACTATCCTTGTGGGGACCCGGAAACCAAACCCAGAAATCCATGTCTCCTATCCTCTAGCCCAAGCCTAACCTTTACCTCATTAACCTAGCCTTTATGCCAATGTTTAATGGTAATGCCTAAACCTAAATGTAACCCTGATTTTAACATTATGGGGATTTGCCCTAAACCTAACCCCTATGCCCAATATTGCATTTCATCTAGTGGGTTCTGAGAGCTTATTTAGACAAGATCAATTATCGTTAACACAATTTCATTCATATAACATTAACATAATTTGTAAATACAGTTTTCAATTCACACCAGCAACAAAACAAAAAACAACTTGCTGTGCCATAAAGAGAAACACATTCGCGCGCAAAGTTTTGGCCAGACCCTAGAACCCGTAAAACCTTACTATTTACCTGGTAACTAACATGGCACTGTTGCTGGTGACTGAATTGTTTTGGTGCCAGTGTGAGATGTTTTCAATTGCTTCTTGAAGACTATTTTTTGTGATGGAGCTGGATGGATCTAGAAAACCAGACACCCTATCCAACCACTCATTCCACTCCAACACATCTTTAGCGAGACATCGTCTTTAGATCTCAGTAGCCGCAGGGAGTATCTGTCGAAATGTGATGTACAACAATTGACATTTTGACCAGTTTACACGAAAAACATTCTTAGACCTAAAACTGGCAATAAGTTTCATTCCTCCAAATAAAACGATCTAACCAACTAGCGTGCAAAAACACTTGAGGGACAAGGGGAGGCCTCAAACTGCATAAGAAATGGATTGACTGAAGAGGATGGCATTCTATTGTATATTCACACAAAGACCCTTGTTCATCCTAATGTACAAAAGACTACAGCTAATAAGAGAGACTCCATGGAGTTACAGACACATCAACAAAGTAATTATCGCCAGTCAATGGGTCTGCCCTACTAACATACATATTTATAGTGTTCAGTTAGAAGTTCAGTATGTTAGTAGTACGATTTCAGTTAGAGGTTCAGTATGTTTACAGTTATACTGTTCAATTAGAGGTTGAGCATGTTTGCAGAAAGTGTTCAGTTGAGGTTCTGGATGTTTATTTGCACACAATATCAGCATGAAATCCAGAGACACAGAGTTCATCCAATGGAATATGAAACGTAACTATGAATGAAACTGGACATTTTACTAGTAGCTACAGTAGGTCAACTGGGCAAATGTATGTTTACTCTGCAGGAAAGAGTATTAGAAGCATATTAAAAGTGCATTGTCACATTTCAAACCCAAACGCACTCCAAACAAACATGCAGTGCAACATTGTTTCTTGTGCCTGTCAGTTACTGTCCTTGTGGATTTGTTGTAAAAAATAAACAAGACCAGGAGACAATGTCTTTACCATAATGTCTTTAACCTGTTCATGGTTATGCTCATGTGAAGGCCCATCCCCCCTGTTCTGGGGGCAGGCAGTACGTTAGCCTTGATTATGTATTTTTAGCCTCTGACTAACACAGAGAATCTGGCCCAGCTAATGTAATGAGTCAGGCACTGAACCATGCCAACTCCCCGACTGACCCAACATGTAGCCGTGATGTCTCACATGCATCCATGGTTCTCCCCGAACCTCTGTCCTGCCTGTGCAGACTGGCTGAGGGACCTAACCCTCCACTACCACAAATCCACCCTCGGTCAAACTGAACACAGTTAACAAAAGCACGCAGAAAGGGCCAAGGGTGTGTGTGTGTGTGTGTGTGTGTGTACACGTTTGCATCCCTGCTTGCTGAGAGAAACGCATAAACACAAACTCTACCCTTATGCCCTGGTGCCACTCAAGCTGTTCCTCGAGCTGGTCCAACACACAGGCAGATGGGAGCGAGACATGGGGGAGGAGACTAGCTAGAAGGCAAAACTAACTAATGAATAGTCAGAGAACGATTGGAAGACAATCGGCATCTAAGCTGAATGTTAAATGCTAAGTTTGGATTCTACAGCAAATACGTCTCAGTGGAAATACTACATGAAGAGAGCTAAACCGGTCACCTGCTCCAGACTACTCGGTTAAGTCATACCAGTATCTTTAGAGTATATTCCGTGCGTCTGAATATGCATAACGCCTGTGTATCTGTTAACGTGTGTGTGTGTTAGTACAGGTAAATCTGTGTGTGTAAAGAATGTGGAAGAAGAAAGTTAAAAGCCTCGGCTTCTCACCGGCGTTGGAGATGCGTCTACCCCTCTCCCAGTCCATCCGCTCTCTGTCCAACTGCTGCTCCTGGTGAGACTCCCTCTCCATCCTCTCCCTCTCCTGTTTCTCCTTCTCCATCAGCTCCCGCTCTCGCTCCGCCCGCTCCAGCTGCTCCCTCTCCTGCTCCTGACGTTCGCGCTCCAGGCGTTCCCGTTCGGCGCGCTCAGCGTGCTCCCGCTCCTTCTCTGCGCGCTCGCGTTCTCGCTCCCGCTCCTGGCGCTCCTGGTCTTGGCGTTCCCGTTCTCGCTCCCTCTCCAGCATCTCACGCTCCAGCCGTTCTCTCTCCTGGCGTTCCCGCTCCAGCCGCTCGCGCTCCACCTCCTTCTGCCTCTGGAGCTCTTGGAGCTGCCTGGCGTGAGGGAGAGACCAGGAGTGAGAGAGACCCCAGAGAAGTGATAAGAAACCAAAAAACAGGCGACCAGAGAGGATAGCGGAGAAACCCGAGGGGAGAAAATGACGACACGAGGACGTGACCTGCTATCTCCCACTGATCAAAGACACAATGCAGACCGACAGGCAGGGCTTTGCTAAAGGCCTTCATTATATAACCCTTTTTAAGTAATGACCGTTCTGTGCAAGACAAACAGTTACGCAATCACAGGCAAGCTCTACAAACGCGTTTTGTTACACACAATTTAGTTTGTTTCTGGCCACAGCCTCCCATTATGTAGCGATGAGGGTAGGCCCGTCTAATACAGAGGAATCCATTATTCGGCTTGTGCTGGTTTGAACTGCATACAATTCACCGGGAACACTGTACCTAAACATGAAATATCAGTTTGTTCATTCCAGCCAAGCCTGCTGACCTCCGACCACTGCTTCCCAGGCTGGAGAAGACTTATCGCTGCAGATACACCTCTCACCACTTGAGGGCAGCACGCTTTAAGAGGTGAGTCAGGCTGACTGCTGGTGTCGCTTGCTGTCGCTCCCGGTGACCCTTGCTGGCCGGCAGCAGTGAAGTCTGGCTCCAAGAAATTCCACAGACTGTTCACGATCCAATTCACTGCCCGGGAAGGCTGTGAATGATGTGCCGCCTATTCTTTCACGGTCTTTGTCAGCCTCAGACAGGTCTGCTGTGCAACATTATCTAGTGAGGATGACACTCGATGCTTGCCATCTGCTCTACAACAGCTACAGCTCCTCGGTCACCCAGGTGAGTGGACAGACAGAGGTGGACAGACGGACAGTTGGAGCTCAGTGTTGGGCTGAGCAGTCAAGACGATCAAAATGACTACAGACCGCATTCAGGCCCTTCTGCCTCAGACACCTCCACTCCAGTTCACTATTCTTGCTGCAAACCGACCACAATAATCAGTTTAAACACAGACATCAGTGTTAAACCCAAGGTTAGCATGTGGTTATGGTTATAATTAGGATGAAATCTCACAGATGTAAGTCTAGTGCCTTAGGATCTTAATTGAAAGCAACCGTTGTTCTTAGGGTAAATTGAAGATTTTGATCTATAGGACTTGAAATAATGGTAATAAAAACTTAAAACCAAATGATAGAACGGAAGCATTTACTGCTGGTAAAGAGACTGCATAGCAAGATCTCAATGTTGTTTGTTTTCAGTGTACTTTAATTAGCAAGGAAATACATAATTTTTTCCCTGGATATAATTGGTTTACTCCTGCTACCACAGGCCTATAATGAATATCCTCATTAACTCATCAAGTACTCAGGGAACCATGATCTAAGAAAGAGAGAAGTTGTAGGAGGTAGCTATGCCCATTTGACAAGACCGTTCTACGGACATGCCTTTTTGCTATAGGTTGAATAAATAGTGTGGCTCTGATTTCTAAATGCAGACCATCCCAAAAGGCTGTTTACATGAACTGAATTGAATGGTTAAAATGTACTGCTAGTGTTACACAGTATTTAAAGACCGATTACGCAAAAATTACAAAGTCAACATACGATTATATTCACAAATGCGTGGTGATAATATCACAGTCAGAAAGAGTCCCTAATATATATTGGCTCAACGGTATCAATATATCTAGATGCGTGGAGATGAACAGTTAAAGTTAGCATAGTGCAGATATTTACTTTACCATCTTAAGAAGTCCTGTTATGGTGAGAATAGTCTTATTAATGTCTATGGGATGAATGGATGGCCGCTGAGGGCCATAGCATGAGGAAAATACATTTCTCAGGTGGTATTTTTAGCTTATTTAAGAGGATGGGCCGGGTGAACAGGGTGGCTGGGGCCAGGAGAGGCTGGGTGACGTTTTGATCTTCTCGGGCGTGGCAAGTAGCACATCTGCTGGTGTCTCTTCCTGACTATCCCGGGGAGGTTGTCCTCCCGTCTGACACCATGTGGTAGAGGATCCCTGGGAAGGATCTGAATGAATCAGTCAATCTAACAGCGGAGTGCTCCGTCACACAGGGCAACGGCGGGAGAGTTTCCTGTGCACAACGTGCGACAGAATTTAGTGAGAAACTGCCTTCTTCAGAAGTATCTTCTGGTTAGGCAACACCAAGTCTCCACACGCCCATTATAGAGTCACAGTATGGGAACCAAACATTTTCGCGCCAGGAGGAGAATGATCTCATATAACCTGGGGTGCAAACAACCTGTGACACACCAGTTGATGACAAACAGCACTTCTCGGCTCACTTTTTCCCATAAGTTCACCATGTGTTCACCCCTCCCTTGTAAACTGCTCATGCAGCACATTTCCCCCCCGATAGTATAGTCCGTACCTGAATCCATTCGACACAATGTGCTGAGAGAAGCAGCGTAAGAACAGTCAGAGTGGAAACCAGACATCAATAAACCCTGGAATTGCCAAGTCAGGGAACCGCAGGTTCAATCAATCCATGTTATCCACCCAGAATGACTTCATGGCCTCCCACTGACATTTATTAGAGAAACCATCTCTCCTCTCTTTCTGATGGAGCTTGAAAAAGCCTCACAATCTGAAATAGTGACCACTAACAAATATCAGCAGAGACTCGCAGTAGAATATAAGCTGGTCAAATTAGTTAGTTACAACATCATTAAAATGGACAGCTTGAGAATCCACATTAAAATAAATGTTAAATGTTACCAAATACTGTAAAGGTTGAGCAAGTATTACAGGGCCAGTTTTGTGGGCCCAGGCAATCCTCCGTGTAGGCTGGATTAGCCAGTGGAAAAGCAGAGAGAGTCTGATTTAGCCGGTGGAGATCCTCTCTCACCCAGGACCAGTCTGGAGGAAGCGGAGAAGTGTTTCACTAGCTTCTGCCTCAGCCAGGCTTCCTCTCAGGACTCCCCAGTACCACTGACCCCATTCTCCGCATACAACAGCCTCACTCTACCAGGAGCCCTCGTGTCAGACTGCACGGTCACAGAACCGAGGCTGTAGGCGACCGGGTCCCAGAGGATGGGCTGCTCCACACACAGTACGACAGGGAGAACGGAGAGAGGAAAGGAGCACTATCCTCACAGCTTTCACCGAAGCCTCCGTGCACTCATCTCCCACCTCCCTCTACACCTACCAGCACCTCCCCCATTCCCACTCCCATCCCCTCAACACATCCCTCACTCACCCTCTTCTGTTCCCTCACTTACCTCAATCAACAAGTTAATTAAAGGTTGGAGGTGCTCTATGAGCGTTAGGCGCTGGTCCACTAGAGGGCTGAAGGCGGGGTGTCGGCCTCCAAGGACCATTAACCAAGGGTTTCTCCCAGATAACATGCCCTTATCCAGAGTCCATTGTATATCATGTAGTATATCACTACTAAGAAGAGGGTCTTTCTATAAAAAAAAAAGGGATTAAGAGGTTTGACATTTAAAAATGATTGGACATATTGAAAATCAAAAGGCCAAATAACATTAAAAATGTCATTTTTAGACAGTGCCTGAGAGAGTGACTGACTGACCGCCATGCGGTAGACCTGTGGCCGTTCAAACGGTTAAGCGGGTGGGCTTTAGAGTATCTTCTCAGCCAATCAGGACAGTGCACTGAAAAAAAATATCTGTTTACTATACCATAGGCTATGAGATTCCTTCAATTTGCTGCCCTTGGAGGCCAACACCAGACAGAATACCAGGGCACTCAGGGCATGGCTAAACAAGCTGACAAGTCCCTGTGAACACAAATGCTAAATGACCTAGTCATAGCTCACATCAACACCGTCATCCAGGACACTCAGGACAAGCAAACGATCCACAGATGACAGGGACGCTGCCCTTTCCCACTAGAGTTGTACCTAGGACAGGGTAATATGGCCAAAGAAAATCATTTCACTGGGTATTTCAAACTTAATGGCATATCTCGCTGTATAAGGGTGGGTAGGAGTGTGGGGAGGCTGGTGGGTAGGAGTGTGGGGAGGCTGGTGGGTAGGAGTGTGGGGAGGCTGGTGGGTAGGAGTGTGGGGAGGCTGGTGGGTAGGAGTGTGGGGAGGCTGGTGGGTAGGAGTGTGGGGAGGCCGGGGAGCTTGCCATTCTCAGGGGAATGACAAAGGTAAAATACCAGTAATGGAAGCAACGCCATGTTGGAGTACTCTTCTGCAGGAGAGAAACATACTGTGGCTATCTGAAGCCAAAAGTCTATCATCCTTCTATAATGAGAGATAATAAAATGTGCCATTTGGAGATGTCAGTACTGAGACTTGTGGAGAACTACCTGTCATTTGCACAAGAACAATTTCATAACATTCCAAATCAGAAGTATTTGGGGACAGCTGACAACCACAGTACAACTAATATAGTCTAACAGCAAAATGTATCATCACAATTGGGGTGAACAAAGCTGGAGCCTTTACAATACATCTCTGTCTTGCTGAGCGAGGGGAAGGCAGCTCCCTGCAGGTCCTATTGAACAAAACAATAGGAGCAGATCAGAAATGATCAAAGGACGCTTCACCGCATGTCAACACAAACAGAAAGAATTTCCCTCACTTTCTCAGAGGAGACCTACATGCACAGAGACAAGTGGAAAAAGGGTAGGATGTCTTCAAAGACGTGAAAGACCTTGCTGATCCATTTACTGGCATCTCAGTTCCTGACATGCGTTGCCTGGGGAACCGTTGCTAAGGGAGTGTAGGCGGCACACAGCCTGAATCCAAACGTCATCTAACAACTTACTACAGACTTAAAAAGACAACCAAGACAAGTCTATTTTATAAGAAAAAGAACCGCTTGAATGTGCCATGTTTGACAAATGGCTTATTTAGACAGAATGAAACCGGATCAGAACCACAGGGAAGGACAAAGGCTGCCTTGGTACCTGAACACTGGAGGGATTTTAGGAAGGGTCGGGTCTCTACTGCTCAGAAAGCAGCAAATAAAATGTCCATTAGCCAGTGCTGCAAACATCAAAACCTGTTGGGTATCTTGCTGAGCATATATTTACTGGTGTTACACATTAAAATGTACTTGTGAAAACATGATGGTGCATGGGATGTTGTACTGCTGCTGAAGTCATACCTACTGCGTGGCAGTAGTTTACAGAAGAGTATTTTGGTAAAAAGCGAATCCTTCATTATGCATTTTCATTTAGATCTAGAAGTTCTTTTAGTACATAACTCCATATTTAAGAACCCAGCTATTGCCTCAATGCAATGATGTCAGGACAGGTTTGGGAGACTTGAAAACAGAGAAACATCTCTTCAAGTGAAATCTCGCAAAACTGTCCTGCAACCAGGAAGTATTCCCCAGCACACGTGAATACCCTGTCCAACAACCATGACTGAGCTTGCAGGTGTCCCAACCCACAAAAAAAAGTTGCAAAGAAATTGGTGAGACATGGCAACCTTGTCTGACATCATCCCCTGTAATTCCCGGGCAGACCTGAGAATTGTTCTGCACCACCCTTTACAAGACAGTCAGTATGGCATGACCAGAATTCAAGCACCTGGCCGCAATGATGCAGCTATCCTGTGAGACCAACACACCGCTACGGGGCAATTTCAGTTGCAGCGCTCAGGGCATTAGAAAGACCTCTCATAATGATCTTATCTACCCGCTCTGGTATTAAATTCTAACCAATGTTGGGGAAGGGGCAGTTGTTAACATGATTTTAAATCCATACTGAAAATGCCCTAAAACAATCTTGCACTAAAAAGTGAGCATCTTTGGAATGGTCTCCAGAATGATGAGCTTTCGGGTGTAGCAACAGCGGGACGCTGCTGTCCTTGATTCTGACAGCCAAGGGAAGCAAAGCTCCAGAATCACAAAGCCTGGCAAGCCCACAGTCCAGCTGGTCAGAGCGGCTTTCTTCATTGGCTCAGTGGCCTTCCCAGAACAGTTCTGTCTGTGTGGAGTGAAGCCCGGATAGTCCATATGGAGCTACTCCATTTAAGATTCAGTCCAACTTTACAGCTCACAGTTACTTTCACATGTCCCCCTAACCAGCAGACCGGATCAACACTACTCAGCGCCAAAGACGGGAACTGTGTATGCTCAACAGCAGCCGTGTGTGGATGTCTCAGAAACATACAGAAAACAAGCGGTTTGACAAAGCTGCAGGTGCTTGATGCCATTACAGTGTCATCCCCAAACGCTGTCCCAGTGTCATCCTCGGGGGTGTCACGACATCCTCCCCATGTCAAGCAGCAGAGAAATGCTGCTCATTGGCAGCACGCTTCACTAAATGATTATGTGAATCCGGTACAGAGCGCCACACTATTTCTCCCTCGCATCAGTATTTATTATCTCAGTCTATTGTCTCTCCACCTGACAGATGTGCAAGAAGTAGGCTAAGTGCTAAAGCCAACCTGCTTTCGTTTCACACCAGCCATTATACATCCCATTATTTGCCTCATATATTTTTAATCTAACTGTGGGCTGATAATAGGAATCTCAGGGATGTTTAAAGAGGCATTGAACGGCTTTCCAATGGCTGTGCCGGTCTACTGTGTCTTCAGAAGGATTGGGACAAAATACCCAAATCCACAACTTTGTGTATGTAATCCTCCAAACCATAACCTGCGACATTTTGATAGAAAAAGGGTACCTCAATATTTCTTGAACGTAATTTTTTTTTATAATAGACAGCAATTGTCAGAGTTGACGTCGATGCCTGTCAGTATATGAAGCATATTTGAGAAATGCATATATTCAGAGTTCATTTCAGGTGGTTATTCAATTTGCCTTGTCATTGTAAGACTGTCTTGCCCTCTCCCTCAAACACATGCCTACAATCAGAATCAAAATGACTGGCACCCTACTGGAACAATACCGCTCAAATATGTTTGCATAATATTTGTTGATTGCACTAACAAAGACGTTTTATTCATAATAGTATTGCTATAAGTAATAGTAATTTTCTCAAAAAGGTTCGGCCCCTCGGTTAAACAAATTTCAATATATAACATTGCTATGGAAACACGGCAGGTTCTAATCTCTTTCCAGATCCTTGGAAGGCACACTATGGACTGATTTTGTGGTACAATCATTTCTTTGTGAGCTTTGTGTGCCCGTGGTTACAGTCATGTTGGAAGATCCACCTGTGGCTAGCTTCATTCACAAACAAAGGAATTGTCTCCTTTTTCGTGATTGGATACATGTCGACATCCTCAGTAGCGCATTGTTACATGCAGGAGACAAAAAACTTGCTCAAAAGTATCAAAATAACCCTTTAGGCCATCAACAAAGGGCCCACCAGTATTTACTGTCTTGTTGGTCATCTGAAGTGGTAAAGTGTTGTGTATCCATTTGTTATTGCTATCTCTTTGGGGTTTCAGGCAGGGTATCCCTATATTATCTCAACTGCTGATGTAAAAACGGGTTTATAAAATCTATTTAATTGACAGATCTACCATCCTGGGAATTGGATGTGTCTCTTGATATCAACAATGACTCAATGTTCCTATAAAACTTTGAGCTGGGCTCACAAGCTGCCACCATGGAGTAGCGAAAGAGCTGTTGGGCTGGGGTGGGCCTCTACTCTCCTGGCTGGAGGTAGTCAGTCAGTATATGGGCCTCTGGCCCCCTCTGTCTCTAGTACCTTTACCCCAAAGCTATGCACATGGAGGTAGGAGGGTGCAGTGTTAGACAGTTATTGGATTAACCGTAGCCTGAGTGACTCAAAATCCATCACATGGTTTCTGTTAACTAAACTCAATACAACACGGGGCTGAATAAAAAGAGGCCAGCGCTGGAACACGGGCCTCCACCTCCCTGACCACAGAACAGTCATGTGCGAAAATAGACTGGTGTTGTTAAGCCATTTCACCACCCAATGACAGAGAGGCGTAATGGGAAACTACGATGACCAGGAATGTCGGTTATTTCATCATTGGGGGTTATTTATAAAATGTAAGAAAACAAAAGTGACCTTTAAAACCCATCCATCACCATTCTGACAGCAGACTAGAAGACTTGTGTGTGTGTGTGTGTGTGTGTGTGTGAGAGCTCATGATACAGGACTGTAGACCTTCAGTAATTATAGATCTCCATAAGTCCTCAGCAGAAACAAAACAGTCAAGGTTGGAACGGACGCACCAGGCCGTCCCCTGGTCGTCAACAGCGATCCAGATCCATCAACAGCAATCCTGACATGCGCAAGCGTGAGTCGGTGCGCGTTTGCGATTGCGTGCCCGCGTCCATGTGTTGCGATGACTCGGGACCTGTGTGTACCTTTGAGGCACGGCAGAGGGGTGTGTGAGAGCCCGCACCACAAGGATGACATCAGCCACGGAGCACCCAGCCACTTCCAATGACGGCAACGGCTAAATACGGACGCGGGTCGGAACAGAACAGAAGGCCGGAGGCTTGGATCTAGATCCATTACCAACACAGAGAAGAACTTCTTTGAACACACCCAGGTCTTTCCTGTTTCTGGCAGAGCCACACTGATTATCCTTAAAAGGAGCCCTCCTTCTACTCACCGTAAAGGAATGCTTACTTCACTACTACAGTGCAAAGCGGAGTATGTGGGGCAGACATGTTGCTATGTCAGGTATGTGTTTTTATGAGGTAATGCCACGGGCAGGGGCCATTTTAAACATATGAAATAGTCCAGGGTCATTCTTCACTGGGAGAAAAAGGGGACTGCATTTTCCCGCCCGAGGCCTACTTCTAAGGACTTGGTGTGTTTAGACGAGGCAACGGTCCAGGCCACCCACCTCAACCCCCATCTGTGTCCACCCCAAGAACGCAATAATGTTGTTTTGTTAATGATGGGGTTAATAAAGTCAGAAACAAATGTTATGACTTTCACGTGGGAGAGAGCATAAAGCCAAGCTAGGCATTTGCTTCCCAGTAAAAAAAAAGAAAAAAGAAAAAAGAACACACACACATGCACAAACATACACACCTGTGTAAATCAAGACTTATAACAAGGCAATTAAACAGTGTTAGTACAGAATATGAACCACAGATGCCAAACAACTAGTGGAACACCTCATCTGAGGCTGACAGGGATGTTTTAATAACATTCCCAGGGAAGCTGCTGCCAATAAAATGGTTGCCAACCAAGTGGCTTTACACCAGGAGGCCTTGGGATTTCTATGAGGCTGCTGAAACAAGATGATTAAATTAATTAAAAGTCTAAAATGTGTCAGCTGAGTGGACATCAATCATGGGTCGATGAGAGCATGTACGGGAGATTTCATTAGGCAAAAGGAAGTAACCGCAAACAGACAAAAACGGCATGTACGCCCACAAACTGGTCAACCTTCCTCAACGTCCATAATGTCCAGTTGATACTAAAGAAAGCAAATCTAGGTCGGTGAACAAAAAGCACAGGGTCTGGTTAATAACCCTGATTCCCGGAGAACCAGGTACCCCGATTAAGCTTCAGTGTATGTCCACTTTCATTGTAGCTCCTTTACGGTCTGAGAAACCTCCAATATACTGCTGCCACACCAGGAGTGTAACCAAATCACTTTCCCACTGTACTACCATGTGTCATCCATCAAGTCCACCACGCAACCACTGCTGCTGTGATGCTGGGTACGGCGTGGGGGAGGAGAGACGGCTGACCTCAGGGTCGTCGTTGATAAGGAAGGTGTTACGGTTCGGGTCACGATGCCGCGCCTGAGTGTGAACGGCAACAGGACGGCAGTCAGTCACCGCGTGGTCCATGACAGCAGGCAGCAGTCTGACTGAATGGCATTTTATAGGTTTCTGTGACCGTGGTGACAAAACAACGAACAGAAAGCAGCTGTCAGAGATCTATACTGTTACTCTGCACTGAAGAGGGCCTCTCTTCCACACAGTGACACTCTGAGACAGTAGGATACAGTCATTTAAACATGCAGCAGATAGGGTTTCGTATAACATCTACACTGCAACTGCAGGCAAAATTCATAATGCAGCCGCAGTAACTGTGGAACTACGGCGTTTCACAGAATTCCTGAACTATTCTCCTACTGATTTAGCTCCTGTCAGTGGAGGAGGGGGAGGTATGTCTGGAATGCCTTGTCTAGCGTTAGGCCAGTCCATCTGAATAGCAATAGGGAGAGGCG
Organism: Esox lucius; assembly: GCF_011004845.1. Lineage (NCBI taxonomy): Eukaryota > Metazoa > Chordata > Actinopteri > Esociformes > Esocidae > Esox > Esox lucius. The sequence continues at coordinate 13,179,169 of NC_047586.1, read as the reverse complement.
TCGCGCCGAGCAGGAGACACTAGTTCCACCGGATGTTGTCCGTGCGCTCCAGCCCTGCTCTCCACAGGCCCAGCCATGCTCCACCCAGCCCCGCTGTAATGTAGGGGCCTCCAGCTGTGCCTGGCAGCCATCAGTCCCTAGGTGACGGCAGGTATCCTTGTGACTAACAGGGTTAGGCCACTAACGTCAGACTTGGCCAGTCAACTCCCCAAGCTGACGAGGTGAAGTATCGGTTGGTCTGCCCTTGAGTAAAGACGTTAACCTGTCAGTAAAGGCTGATCCGCTGGCTGTGGCCCAAGTCCCTGGGGGATGGGGGGCGGGTACTGGGTTATGCAAAACATTTATTTTCTAATTCAGACGCGTACCATATGAAAAAACACTTTCAAGGTACTTATGAGAATGTATCTAGCTGACTAGTTCATATTTCACTGAAACACTTAATTTAAGGGATTTCCAGAGGTATGTATATTATGTTCAGTGATACTCAATGTCAGTGTTGGAGGATAAAACTCCTATTGTCATCCTCTCCCTCTATGATTCAGACCTGAAATTTACTACCATATATCATCAAAAGCAAAGTAGTTGTTTCAGACTTTTAGGACCAGTGTTGAATAGGCTTTATGTAAATGCACAGAGGTTTGAGAAAGTCATTTTTCGAATGCTGTTGTAGGCTAAGCTCTTACCTTCTCTGCATCTCAAGGTCCTCTGGTGAAGGTCCATTCTGAACCTGGGGGCTCGTTCTAGGCAACGTGGGGCCTGGAAGCAGAAATAGACAGATGTTTACACATCTAAAACTCATATTGACACAGTGTAATTTATTGACAGAAAGGACCACACTAACTTCCTTTGACAGTTTCTGACATGCATTTCATTCAAAATCAACCAGGTCTTAAGTACACAGCTCGACTCCTAAAAGCTTTCTTTTTTTAAATGCCAGACAAACCAATAAAGCACAATTCTGTCTGACCGGCTAGGTTGTAACTTAAGGTCTTTGTCATTGAGCTGCTTGCATGGTATTCGTGCCAAACCATGTCAACCAACAATACCGTTGTATAACAGCCATCAAGAGACAAATCAAGCATTGATCATCAGGTACTTGAATGGATTAGAAGGCTCATTCTGCACTACACACGCTCACACAAGTCTGGCGAAACAGCGCATGTGTGATGACATGCTCAAACGAGCAATGACCTCAGCTTTTGCTGGTGCGTAACACATGGAGGAGGGGCTAGACGGTGAGGAGTCTAGGAAGCCCCTGCTGAACATGCCACCCCCCACACCGGGCCAATGTGTTGCCAAAGGAGCTGACATCCACATGTAGGGCAGTGGCACAGTAACTGCTTCAGTTTGGCCTTAGACCAGTGCATCTGGAAGGCCCAGGAGGCTTGACATTAGAAGAGGGATGACTTCCTTGATTTAATTTACACACAGTGTTTTTTCTGTTTCAACAATATATTAGATACAAGACAAAAAGCCTCTGTGATGGCCAGACTTACACACCAGTGTAAATGGAAGGTAGTGGGCTTGAATCTTGCCAAAAAGACAAGTTGTTCGAGGCTGTAAATATTTAGGGTAGCCTGTGTCTCTAACAAACCGATCTGCAATTCCAGACAGAGCCAGGGAGAAAGAATAATAAAGGGAGGCGCAAAGACGTCAGAGAAGCTATAGAGGCACACAGCACGGTGCCTAAGAACTGCCGTCGTTCACCCCCCCCCCCCCCCCCCGCGAACTGCCATCGTCCACCCCCCATTACCACACATGGGGTAAAAACTTTTTTCCCCCAATAAGGCATGGTTGTCTTGCACCTCAGCTCAGGCAGGCCAGAAACAGAGGTGGAGAGTTGCAGAACCAGGTCTCTCCAGGCTACCAGACCTGGTCTACATGGGCATTTAGATCAATGCAGCATTCAGCAGGTGACATGGCCACTGGAGGCCCAGGAGCCCCATTCACCAGTACACAGTACAGACCTCCATTATGTGAAGGAGTCACGCCAGCTGACCTGACATTTCCTGTTGGTTTCCTGTACAAACAGGCCCTAAGCAGCAGAACACAGTGGCAACGACTTTAAGGTGGAATGAGGGAGCAAGAGCAAATTAAGCAAGCAATAGAGCAACCTGATAACCACCCTCTCCAGGTTCGCAGGTCGGCAATTGATGGCTTCAACACAATGAATCTCCCTGGCCCTTTATGTGAGCAGGATAATAGTTTTAAAGGAATCCCAGGCCTGTTATTAAGAGGGGGAGAATCAGCTGTGTGACGGGCTCTCAACCAAACAACACACAGAAGAGTTGTAAACAGAGCGGAACCGGTCTCCATGGCGTTGTGGCTCATCCTGGCCCCGGTTAGAAAAGTAGCGTCTCATCCGTCACAGTGTGAACAACACCAGTTCCACAGAGCATGGCTCACAGCAGGCGTCAGTTACCGTGGGGTGTCCGTCTGGAATATGACGGTTATGAAGGGCCACTCCCTTTACAGACACTTTGTAATCAAGCTAAATGAATTCCCCACCATGGGATTAGGCAGCAAGGCATTCAGATTAGTGTATTATGTAATTATAAGCAATAAGGACAGGGCAAACAACTTCTCCCCCCTACTGTACACTAGTACTGACCAACATATATTCACGTCGCTCAGCATTTTACAGCCACTTACAGCTGGCACATTCAGGTCAGACGACGACTCATGTCTGTACTAGTAAACAAGTGGAGGAATCATTTCACAAAACGTGTTCAGGGTTGTTTGGGTGGGCTTAATGTTTCAGGTAAAGACACTCATTTAAACCTTTAAAGGTACCGTCTCAACGGGGGAGGGGTATTTCCCCTTTCGGCTCCGTAGACTGGCACCACAGCACTAATGGCCGCGAGGACCAGCTGAAAGCCAGTGGGCTTCGATATTATTTGATCATGTCTGTGAGGAATCAGCCAAACCTAATAATAAAGCTTTCCTTTCCCGAGCCCTACATCCAGCAGTAGTACATTAGGGGCTGGCCATCTGGAGTGTGGTGGGGCAGCCGGCCTGGGTGATGCGGGCCCGTCTGTTGGTTTGTTTGTTTTAACACAGATCTGGCCCAGAATGACCTCACCCTGCATACAAACAGTTTCTGTAGTGTGGCGTGTTTTCAACAGGTAACGACCATATCACCGCCATCAACAGCTTATTACACCCACAACCATTACACAGGACCAAGGCTTCTCTCACTGCCTTCCTTACCCACTATGAGCCTAATGGCGCTTATCACACACATATTTGGGGTCACTGTAACGCACAGGCGCTCTTAAAATACCAAACACAGCATGTACTCTGTTACCGTATGGCATCGCAACACCCTAATCAGATTTACTTCGACGAGGGACACCAGGAGGGTGCAATTAATGAAGAGGTAGATTAGAAAACCAGCGTGCTCCAGCATTCGTAGTTTAAGAGTTGAATATCCCTGTTGTACGAACTTCTGTGTGTCAAATCTCAGGGCTTCTGAGGCCATATTTCCTGTATTCCGCAGAGCCGGGAAAGACTCATCTCAGTTCACCTGCAGGCATAATGTGAATGTGTCAGAGACAGAATAATCTGTGCTTCTGTTGCAATATTCAGAATATTCCAAAGAACCAGTTACGCCAAACGCCACATCTCCGAGGAAATAATCTTGCATCATTAGACCGCCAACTGGGACAGACATTCCTGCTGCACGGCTATACGATCCATTTGACATGTTTTTTCTATGGCTAGAACTGACAACCACACACCCACAGCCTAGTAACCACCCAAGTGACCTCTAGCACCTGAGATTACAGCCAATACGTTTAACTCTAAAGAATGCCTGAGAATGTCACAGAAAGGAGAAACGGGTAAGAACCTACTGATCGCAAAATAGCTTTCCAACAGAGCTACGTCACACCACACATACTATGTGAAGCCCTCCTCAGTCAGGCAGCAGGGACAGCATCGCCAGCACCTACATGACAGCAGGGACACGGCAGGCCTCTTCTGACAGCAGACATAATGCCAGAGTCCATTTTCCGGGAAGTCTTTAGGGGATCCAACCACAGCCGTGGATCCAGACCCAAAGGTAGTGACGGACCCAGTACCAACTAAAAGCATGGGTCCAGTCCCAAAGTCGGTACCAGCCATCATGGCCGACAACTCGGCAGAGAAACGGTAACACACAACCGGCGCCCCGAGCTGTTACAGTGCTGCCGCGACGCCACGCCTGGATCAGAGGCTACGCCGGCGCTCGAGTCAATCAAATACGCACAGCAATCAGGCACGGGGTGAGCAGGAAAGGAGTTCACAGAGAGAGGGAGGGAAGACAAGACGGAGGGAAGAGATGGAGAAAGGGAAAGGGAGGAGGGAGTAAAGAGACGGAGAGAGGGAGGAGAGGAGGAGAGATGCACTTACAGGATGAGGCAGTGTGCTTGTGTCAGCCGTCGGCACACATCCTGGTCCTGATCAATTATTCATGATCAGGCGGGCGAAGGGCAGAGCACACCCCCGTGTCGCCCTTCACATCAAACAGTGTATCTATTCTAGAGGCAGACCAACTCAACAGCCCGCAGGGACGAAAGACCAACAGGAAAGCCATTTTGTATTGACTGAGAAAAAAGTAGTGGCTGAGAAGAGCTACAAACAATAGTTTGGGCCATATGCCCACCTGATCACATTGTAGCAACACAGTATGATGGGCTCTCTTCCTGTGTGTCGTTGTTAATTAACAAACTGTGCTGGTTTCCGTCCTGTTACATCACAGAGCAGATGAAAAGAGAAGGGGGGTGGCTCAGGCTTTTCCGACCCTTTCTGTGAAACAGCCCTGTTACATTCCAGCTCAGGTCCAGCCTGTCCTGGGTCACTGCTCCTGGGTCAGGAAAACACGAATCACTGGTGCTCTGTGGAGATGAGTCACAACCCAGTGCTACTGCTGAAGACAATCAGCTCATTCATACTGCGGAAATTAAAACCATGTAGGAATTTACATTACACCAATGTACAATTGGTGTCTGAGAAAGTTTCTATGAAACTTGAGCCATTATTTAGGCTACAGTCACTACCTTCCTAAATCAGCAGTCAAATCCTAAATTTACTAGTCAAAAAAGAGGAAGAAAGCCGGTGAGGAACATATGTGACTACAATGTTCACATCCATTAATTATAATTATTTTAAAGAGATTATAATTATTTTAGCTGATTTTAACTGACAGGTTACTCATCAGATCAGAAAGTACAAAATGTCAAGATGATTTATTCAATAAGATAGCCTTAAGTAATGTGGAAATGTTTTGTGGCTAGCTACTTTGGTTCACAATGTCCTTGAGGTGAACCAAATTACTTTTAGAAAGCCTACCTGAGGTAATGGTTATTGATCCATCAGGTTGAGAGATTGGAGCCCAGAAAGACCAGAGGCTTGACATATTACTCAGGAGAGGAGGGAGGAACTTGGTAAAATTACACAAGTTGGTATATCTAACAATTGCCATTCCACATCACAAATGTCCAGGTCAAATAGAAACACTCTTAAACCTATTCTGCTAATGTTGTTTTCTGTCTGGACCATCTACATACTTTTCTACAATGAGTCTGGGTTTTCCTCACGCCCCTATAATTAAAATATATTTGTGATGCCCTATTTACTCAGTCCAAAGCAGTCATTGATCAACACACATCCTCCGAATCAGATCTTGCAAAGCTTCTTATTCACACTGCTAGCTTGGGTAGTGTTGAGCACATTCCCCAACCCCCATTGAGCTTGCAGGCTCTCAACCTACCACAAGGGGTTGATAAAGCATGACGAGGCAACCTGTTTGACCACTAATTGACTGGAGGGAACCCTAAACCATTTGTCAGTGTACACATTAAGACCATTCTGACTGTTTTAAGAAACCAAAGGATTGGATCAGAGCCAGACTGAATGATCATGTTATCATTATTAACTGATAACTACTGGGTTAGATTGAGTTAGAAAAATTATGTAATTGTGTAATTCAATTCAATGGAGACATCAGGCAAATACTTTCAGACAAAACCGTGGTGAAGCACTAGTAATTTTGTATTATGGACAGTCATTATTTGATTGCATGAGAACCTTGTGTGTATTTCCAATTAATCAAAGGGCCCCCCAACTCCACCAATCAAGAACCAAAAGCAACCAAGAGAGAATTAATTCTAACAAAACATTTGGCGATTCTCTCAGTCTCATGACACAGACATAAGCATGTATGTGCCAACAACACAGCCAAACTAAAGCATGCACAAGTGTTCTATCACTTTCCCACAGTGACATTAACACCTTCTGGCTCCCTACCTAGTTACAACACCAACACCGATGCTTTATCACAGCATGCAGCCAGAAATACATAAAGGAGACAGGAGGGCCTCAGAAATATGCAGTGTCTCAACAAAGGCTTCCTAATTTGGAAAATGCAGAGGTCCTACAGGCACAAGGCCAATGTGGGAGAAAATGGCCGGGTGAACGGATGACGAGGCATCAGGGTGGATGATTGGTTCTCCCCATTCCGCAGGCTCCCCAGGCATCGATGTGATTGGCTAGAAAAGTATTTGGGACACTCAGGCTGAGCGGCTTGGACAGGTCAGTTCGCTGTCCGTCACAACAGGATTGGGAATGTTTGGTTACAGGTGACGTTAGGTGTTACTTCCTTAAAAACAGTGGATGTTTTATGCTTTCTGCAGTCACAGACCGCCTTCCATGGAATATTAACGACTGCTTCAGAGGAACCAGAGACAGAAACTACCATTACAAAACAGTCCATCTTCACTAAACCCCTATCACATTCTCTTTCTTTTCCACTTATTCTTGGGCAGACTTCGAGACGGGAGTCTGGGTGTCAGTAGCAATCACCTTGGTACATAAATGTTCCCCGGTCTCAAGCGGAGTGGGTCATCTCCATTTCGGCAGGCAGGGCCACTGACACTGAGACCCAGCACCTGATACCAGGTCAGCCCAGGGGGCCGGATGCCTCAGATCAAGTCTGACGTAAAGGCACCTAATAAAAGCTGCTCTGCACAGAAACAGCACCGCCAGAAGTGGACTCCGCACAGGCCAGGCACCCTCCCTCCATAGGAGAAGGTAGACATTTTATTTTGGGACCAGCTACAGTTTTAGGAGAGGCGCCGGGTGCTATAGAGCACCAAGCCAGAACAGCCAGCACCTGTGGATGAGTAAATCATGGAGCTGTGCCAACACCTCTGAAGTAACAGACCCCAAAGAGCACTAGTCACCAACCTTGGAGTGACTCGCCCTGGGAGTGAGATCCAGGTCGCAGACAGACACCACGCAAAGTACAGAGCACAATGCAACGGTTTTGAATTGTTAGGATACATGTGTCCTGAGTGGGAGCCAAGCTTACAGCATGTGATAGTCAGAAGCAGTGTTGACCAAATCAAAAGTATTTTTAAATGAGAAGCTCTTGTGTGCTACTGCTGCCACTAACTGTACAGGGCTTGGGCAGTATACCATACTGGGATATGTTGATACACAGAAGGTATTCACAAATCTCAGTTCTCAGTCACGCGGTTTGTTTCTTTTGCTTCTAGAAAAGCAAATGGGGCAAACCTGATGTGTCGATCAATTGTTGAGCAAAACGAGAGAAGTAATGAAATGAAACACGAAATACACAAAGAATATTTGTCAGTTACACATATTGCAACTATAACTATTCTAGTATAAGTATAATGTTATTCAGCTCAGGCCTCAGGCACGGCAAATGCATTTGGTTTGCCGACTTGCCACTATAAGTGTTATACCACGCCACTGTTGAAAACTCCATTCTAAACGACCTGATTAAAGTGTGGGCATTGTCCCCGCATAACCTTCCCTTTCCCACGGCTACTTGTGATTGGATCGAAATCTGGTTACGGAGCAAACCTAAACAGTACGGTATGAATCAGGGTAACCAGTCACGCAACACACGCAAAGACAGACCTCGTTAAGACCTTGGGGCTGGCGCAACAGCGAAAGGACAGAATGTGCTTTCAAGGGTTCACCTCATTGCGATACTTTTCTGTCGTACACCAAGAACTCTTAGCTTGCTGAAGGGAGACCGCTAAACACTGACTGAACAACAGAGCAATAAAGGCGGCACAGCCAGGCACTGTGTTGGTATACTGGGCTAAGTGACACATACAATGTGGTTTTGTCTCTTCTGGCTAAGCACGGAAACAGAAGTCAAGGCTGACATCTCTCCCCCCCACCCTTTCTTATTCACGCTCTTTGCATGAAAGCAAAGAGCGTAGCTCAGCCAATCAGTATGAAGAGAACGATGGTCTTCTTTCTAGCTCAACTGCGTCCGTCACCACCCATATGGGACAGGTCCTATCGGAGCAGATTACACTGCAAACCATGAAACCGGCCTTATCACTGACAACTCGGCTGGAGCATTACAAATTAATGGTATGCATGTTACATAAGGACTTTGGATTGCACTACTTATCCGTTTGACTTCCTGTTCAACTAATGCAACGCTTTGCAAAATGCAATCAGTAGTGTACTCCGCTCCGTCCAACTCCACCCATCAGCTGTCCAACTAAACCCACGAGTCCTCCTGAACACCGAGCCAAATCCGCAGGCCCCAACACACTCCTCGCCCCATTACAGCTCTACTCACTGCCGAGGATGATCTGAGCACGACTGACCATGGGATGCGGCTGGAAGCAGCTCACTCTGGGAGCAGGCATGTCTACGGACACCTGCTGGGGGGACCTTCACCTTCCCCCGCCTCTACAATACCAGGTCCAATCAACAGCCGTTGATTCTCCTCACACAAGTCGAGACAGCCGCTCAGGGGAGCAGGGTACCAAACTGCACAGCACCCGCCCCGGGCTGGAACACAAAGGGCTGAAACCACAGAGCGGTCCCCTTCCTTAACTCCCTCTCTCTCTGGATCTAAGGGCTCTTCATGTTTCTTCTGTTCTCCTTTCCCTGACTGGTAGTGCCAGAGTCACGTGTAGGCAAAGTCCTGTAGTCTCTCCTTCTGTGCTGGGCTGTGCAGGGCAGGGCAGGGAAGGTATTTTGTTAGTTGATGTAGTAGTAGTAGTAGCTGGCGGGCTAGCAGGGGACCTCTCAGTAGCGTGGCCAATGGCGATCTGGTGCCAAAGAGCTTGAGCTCATCAAAAAACAGTTGGGCAGGCAGTTGGGCTCGACACGTCACACCAACATCCATCTCTACCGGTCCTGTGATGCAATAATAATCACATGAGGTATGAGTTAAGAAACAAACATGCCAGGCACCCTGAGACGTGGTGGGTAACCGTGTCTGACCCCCCCCCCCCCCCCCCCCCCCTTTGACTCGGCACCTCCAGTCCCTGGAGCAGCAAAAACAAACTCCTTTTGGCTCAAGAATGCAACTTGTTTCTATGACTGTGTGCCTGGCAAGGGTAGGTTACAAGCACCCACAGAAATTCTCAAAATACTAAACTAAGCCCTTGTCAAAGCAGAGACACTACTTCTACAGTTCTGTTTTCACACAATGATGTCATGCCAAGAGACACAGTCGGCCTGTATTCTGCTCTGTCAACAAGCCATCACAACTCTATTAATACTCCGAAGGCGCTCATCGATAACCCCACGCCTGGACATGCACCCTGTGTTGCCAGGTTAGGTCTTGTTGCCAGGGCTGCTGAGGGCAGAATCGGGGGCGGGCACTGGGTTGACAGTCAGGCCACCAGGGGGATGTGTGTTCAGCTGTTTTTCCTGGGGGTCCCATTGGTGTGTCAACATGAAAACCCAAACAGAAGCTGATGAGTTCCATGTCACTGGAGCACGTATGAAACAACAGTGTCCCTCCCTCTTGGTGCTTGGTAGCCTTACATGGCCTCTCTCTCTCACACGGCCCCTCTGTTTCAGTTCTCTTCTCTTGCCATTTCCCCTCCCCCTCTTCTTCATCTCTATACATCAATCTGCCCACAGCCAGATGAAAAGGTGAGGATTACAACCAGACCACAACACAGAAGCATCCAGCGGCCTGACCAGACCCCTACTCCTCTTTTACCCATTTTTGGAAAACAGAGAGGCAGAAACAGGATGGCGGTCTCTGTCTCAATGGGGCTCTGTGTCTTACCGGACATAACTACCACGTGACAGAGTGAGCTCTGGTCGCACAGCCCACGACGAATACCCCTACTGCCCAAAAACATTTACCACCAGAGTGTCACGTTGATTTTATACATGACAGGAATGTTTAAACGGGAAGACCGTTGCCTTGGTGTGAGGAGTCATCAGATGTAACACTGGCGTCACCTGACTGACCTCTAACAGAAACCTTTGACCTTCCAAACTTTACATGTCCACACCAGACGACAAACGCTGTCTGGTCGACGGCTCCTTTGCGCCGGAGTGAGTGCCGCACACAAACAAACCAACCTACATACCTACTGGGGAAGTGGAAAATAAACGAGAAACTTCACTGTTCGGGTTCATTTCACATCGTCTCGTCACATGCGACACACAGAAAAGGTTCCGTCTGCCAAGACGTGGTCCGGCTGGTTTCTGAGTGAACTGAATCCCACATGACACATTCGCACAGTCACACAGCTTATTATTACAGGATAAGATGTAACATCTTGTTCCAGTCCAACATAGAGCAACCAGGACCTCAAACCTCAGACTTCCAGAGTGTTACCTGACTGGAGCAGCGACAGACATTTATTTCTGAGAAGCCCACATGCCACACAGTCTCAAGATATAGCAGCATGGTAAGCGCACAACTTCGGTGTTAGTGTCGTGGCGCTAGCCAGCCTAGCGCCCGCCGACCAGCTATGTGATTCCAAAACACACATTTCATTGCTAAAATGAGACGAGCTACTATAGAGACTCCAGAGACATAGGGAGAAAGAGGTGAGCTTTCTGTATATATTGTAATCCCCACACACACACACACACACACACACACACACACACACACACACACACACACACACACACACACACACACACACACACACACACACACACACACACACACACACACACACACACACACACACACACACACACACACACACACACACACACACACACACACACACACACACACACACACACACACACACACACACACACACACACACACACACACACACACACACACACACACACACCAAAGGCAGTCAAATCCAGCAACTCCAGTGAAACACTCCAGTGTTTTCTTTCCCTCCTCCTCCTCCTAGTGCAGCATCAGTTTTTCATCAGACAAACAACAGAAGCAGGATTAATCACATTAGTGCCCGGTCTGAAACCAAACAGACAGCAACTGGATTCGCATTCAGTCTGCACGACCACAGGCTCAAACAGAGACCAAGGAAGCAACAGATGCGTTGGAAAATCAATCCTGGAATTAGGCAAAAAAGTTTGACCAGTGACTCCCTTTGTTCCTCTCTTGTCTGGTGATAAACACCCGGTCTGAGTGAATGCTGGTGATCCTCATGTGTCATCGAATGCTCATGTCCAAAAGCTGCACATAGTACAATGGGAGTATCGTCACCTCAGAGGACAAGAATACTCTGAAGGAAAACACAGATTAAACCCTCTCCTCACTGGCTGCAGTTATATGTACCACCAACAGGGGATAGAGAAGAGCAGAGAACCTTAACCACAGTTCTGAACTTCCAAGGGTTCTGTATAGGGCTGCTGTAACTCAGTCAGCTTTAGGCTAGGTGAATAAACCTTACTTGCACAAGTACGTTGTGTATCTTGTTTATGACCGTCACTGACCATAGGTACGTAACACGATCCTTTTTCTATCTCACTGTAGAGGATCAGTGCAGGTGCAAGCTTTCTACAGTGTGCCTCAGTATCGTCTGGCAGTCCTCAGAAGATTCTGTAGCCCCATCCAGTCAACCCCAGACATTTCCAGATTTATCCAGTCCCATCAGGCCTCAGTGCTGTGCGGGACTATGCTGCAGTAAACAGCTTACCGAACACAATACCGTTCTGACTGAGGCAGGGCCAATTACTGTCCCATAGTGCCTCGCTTCCCCTCTTCCCTGTATTATCCTAGAAGAGCTAGCGTAGTGCCACAGGGCCAGGCCATCCATTAAAGCAGAAACAAACCTGTCCATCGCTCATTTACTCGCTGACAGGGTAGCATGACATGGCAACTTCCTGCCACTACAGATTAATTCTGTCAGATTGAACATGTAGTTTGTACAATCTTTTGGCCCCTTCTGTAGAAATTATTAAATCAGAGAGGATGATCGGGAAGCCAAAAGGAGGGCCATCGCCTTGCGGTATGCTAAATTAGCCAGTCACATAGGCTAAGGGGAAGCTTGTTGTTATCTAGGTGGAGACAAAATTCACAGTTCCTTCCACATTTCTCGCCATTGGACATTGCAGCTACTATTAATAAATCACGATGAAGCAGCTGCCTGTGTTAGCTGTCAAGAGCTTGTGCCATGTATTTAGATAGCTAGCTCGAATGAGCAAAGACAACATGCTAGCCATTTAGTTAACAAGTGTTGGCTATGGGCCCTAAAACAGAAGCAGTGTTTTTTCTTGAAGGGACAAGTAAAAAATCTTTGGTGGGACTCAATTGTCAACTTCTACGTGTACACACACATACACGGATCACTCAACCTATTTGATGTTTAGTTTTTCCATATCAACTGTGCTAGAATTGGGACACATTCATATAGACTTGGTCAAGTATCTTCTGTCCTTCATTCATACACAAAACAGTGACAACAAACAAAACTTTTACCTCGCACTCATAGCTGAGGAGGCTGCTATGCAATAATTGACATTCACTCAGAACTGAAAAACCACTTAGAAACAACCACTGTCTGATCCATCAAAATGGCAGATGAACCAAGTCCGCTCTGCAATCACGTTGCCAATAACCAAACACACATTTCCCGCTCGTTCCAAGCCAGACCTCACCAAGAGCACATCCAGAGCCACAGTGTGGATATTACCCAAGGATGGTGGTGCAGATTACAGGAAAGTCATTCACATCAAATGCAAGTGGCTCACGGCATCCATCCACAAATGAAATGGAGGGAGTGCAGTACGAGCACCGTAATCACAGTCTGTTGCAAAGACACTCCATTTGAGGTTAAACTGTGGGCTTGGCTCAGAACAGGCCGCTGCGTGGAGAGAACGCATACAGCATAGCTATTCGCCAGAATGCTGCCAGGCCGGCCGTTAGCTAGCCGTTACTCCTAAGAAACGTATCTGGAAAACAGAAATGGCCGCCACTGAAAACAATGCCTCATCTGTTAGCAATAAAGAAACAGACTCAAATCCCTAAACAGCACGGCAAAAGATACTCTACTGACTTGTGTAGAACCACTGCCGTGCATGAGCGTGCACACAGACGTCAAAGGGACTAGCCCCACAGAGGGAAGGTGGTCAGGAACAGGGCCTCGTTGTTTCAGACCCTCTGTAGGTCCCTGCCCCTTAACCAGAGTTCCCCAATTTCCCTCACACAGACACACACAATATCTGGAACACCAACAAACACTTAACCAGGCTCTGCCGACAACAGTATGTTTAGAAAAGTCAACTGTGTCAGATTGTCCGTCTTACCTCAGTAGCGGACACGTTGACAAGGTAGTCAAGTCTGGCAATGTTTACGACCGCATATGATGACTCCTTAACATTTGACTGGAAGTGCAAGACACAGATTGCATCAGTTTTGTATGGTACCAGACTAGGTTGTGTTTTATTGGTGGCACCGGAGGTCTTCCAGGCACACGTTAATGTGTGTCGTCCACATATCAATGATAGGAGGGATCGTGCAAGGACATCAAGGCCTATAACCAAGCCCTGTGGGGACACCAGTAGTGAATTGCTGTTCGAGCAGACAACTCATTTCCATGTGATCTGGTAGGAGCGTTGCAGAGTCTGAGCCAGTAGAGACAAGGATCTCTTGACATTTGGAGTCAGAGAAAGTAGCTAAAGCAGCACAGAGGAAGAAAAGATCGCAAGGAGGGAATGAAAAAAAATAGCAATTTCCACTTAGCTACAAGCAGCCTTGTTCTGTAAATTCGTTCTAAGATAGTTGAATACTGAGGAATAGAAAGTAAATCCATCCAAGAGTTAAGGGGACAGTGACATTTATGGGATGTGGATTGACAGGAGAGTAGGGTTGAAGAGGCAGAACCGGCAGACAAAAGAGAAGGATTTAACACACCAGAAAGATGAGTTGACACAGAAAGCAGCTGGAGAAGCAGTGTATTCTGGGGTAATCCATGTCACCATCACAACCGGAGACTAGGAGTCCACATAGCTTGTATGGGCAGAAGACACTAAAAAGTTGCAGGTGAATGGTGTAAAAACTTACAGAAAGGAATGTACAGTAAAATAAAAATAAATTAAAAAAAGCTGACAAAGCTACAAAAGCATGAAATCTATGAATAAAAAATATATATACAAAAGTAGCATGGAGCCTTCCTACCCTGCCTCAAGTAATGTCTTTGTCCTAGCAAGTCTTCAAGATGGGGCAAAAATACAGCAGCTTGACAAGAATATCACTTAGCACTGACGCAGAAAAAAAACATAGTTAATGCTAGCTTATTGACAAGAGCCTAGCAGAGGAGAAACCATTCCACCTCTAATAAATGCACTTATCACTAATCACAAATGTATCTATGACTTTGGTCCTAGTTCTGTCGACCCTCAGCTAGCGGCAAGTTACGAGCAGACAGCAGATTAGGGCTACAGGGAAAACATGCAGCACTTAAAGTAGATGGTCATGAGTAGCAAGATACCGTACTCGAAAACTATACTAATCACTCCTGAAGCTACAGGTGCAGGTCATATATTTAGAATATCATCAAAAAGTTGATTTATTTCAGTAATTCCATTCAAAAAGTGAAACTTCTATATTATATTCATTCATTACACACAGACCAATATATTTCAAATGTTTCTTTTAATTGTGATGATTATAACTGAAAACTTATGAATATCCTAAATTCACTATCTCTGAAAGTTTGAATATTACTTAATACAAAAAAAGGATTTTTAGAAATGTTGGCCAACTGAAAAGAATGAACATGTACAGCACTCAAAACTTAGTTGGGGCTCCTTTTGCCTGAATTACTGCAGCAATGCGTGGCATGGAGTCGATCAGTCTGTGGCACTGCTCAGGTGTTATGAGAGCCCAGGTTGCTCTGATAGTGGCCCTCAGCTCTTCTGCCAAGTCCTGTTGGAAAATGAAATCTGCATCTCCATAAAGTTGGTCAGCAGCAGGAAGCATGAAGTGCTCTAAAACTTCCTGGTAGACGGCTGCGTTGACCTTGGACCTCAGAGAACACAGTGGACCAACACCAGCAGATGACATGGCACCCCAAACCATCACTGACTGTGGAAACTTTACACTGGACTTCAAGCAACTTGGATTCTGTGCCTCTCCTCTCTTCCCCCAGACTCTGGGACCTCGATTTCCAAAGGAAATGCAAAATGTACTCATCAGAGAACATAACTTTGGACCACTCAGCAGCAGTCTAGTCCTTTTTGTCTTTAGCCCAGGTGAGACGCTTCTGACGCTGTGTCTTGTTCAAGAGTGGCTTGCCACAGGGAATGCGACAGCTG
Organism: Esox lucius; assembly: GCF_011004845.1. Taxonomy (NCBI): domain Eukaryota; kingdom Metazoa; phylum Chordata; class Actinopteri; order Esociformes; family Esocidae; genus Esox; species Esox lucius. The sequence continues at coordinate 13,163,635 of NC_047586.1, read as the reverse complement.
AAACCCATGTCTTGCATACGTCTGTGCGTCGTGTTTCTTGAAGCACTGACTCCAGCTGCAGTCCACTCTTTGTGATTCACCCCCACATTTTTGAATGGGTTTTGTTTCACAATCCTCTCCAGGGTGCGGTTATCCCTATTGCTTGTACACTTTTTTCCACCACATCTTTCCCTTCCCTTCACCTCTCTATTAATGTGCTTGGACACAGAGCTCTGTGAACAGCCAGCCTCTTTAGCAATGACCTTTTGTGTCTTTCCCTGCTTGTGCTAGGTGTCAATGGTTGTCTTTTGGACAGCTGTCAAGTCAGCAGTCTTCCCAGTGATTGTGTAGCCTACAGAACTAGACTGAGAGTCCATTTAAATGCCTTAGCAGGTGTTTTGGGTTAATTAGCTGATTAGAGTGTGGCACCAGGTGTCTTGAACATTGAACCTTTTCACAATATTCAAATTTTCAGAGATACTGAATTTGGGGTTTATTAGTTGTCAGTTATAATCATCAAAATTAAAAGAAATCAACACACACACACACATATATCTGTGTGGAATGAATGTATACATTATACAAGTTTCACTTTTTGAATGGAATTACTGCAATAAATCAACTTTTTGATGATATTCTAATTATATGACCAGCACCTGTATATGTAGAAGTCTAAAGCTGCCCTAACTGCATCTGCACTTGGTCATAGAGTCATTTACTCATTGTCGGATGAGGTGTTCAATCATGGGTGACCAAAGCCACAACCACACAAGAGGTCTGCCACAACTCGCATAAGACACCAGAAGCTTTCCACCGATCTCTCCACCTGAAGTCCAAGAAGTTGTTCTCAGCAACTGTGCCTTGGGGGATCTTTCACACATTTAGAAGTGGTGAGAGGGTCTGGCTAACATCAGATGAATCATTTCTGATTAGCAGGTTTAGCTGGTGGGTCAGTCTGTTCGCTGTAAATCTACTTGACCATCAGGTAACAAGCCAGGATGATTAAACATCCCATTTTATGAGAATAAGTCAGAGCAGGTTCTCAATAAACATGACTTCCCTACTGTCTAAAGAGTCATTCTGCTAAACCAATATAAACAGTGGATCAAAAAGAATTAGACACTAATAGCTTTTTTTACCCGACCATATTCAGCTTAGTGAAGCAAAACATTCTGCAGCATCAGGCAAAACGTTGAGTCATTTGCGTAGACGATAAACGGACAAATCTGGTGAACTACATTTTTAGCGGTTTTAGTGTGACGTTGAAGTTTAATACGGATGATAAACGTCGTTTGTTAACACATTTATAGACGTTTCATCAGCTCATACTGGGGCCGGGGCAAATCCACCCAGTCACAATAACCAACTGCGTTTGTGCGCGCGCGCGCACGCAAAGACATGCATGTATGTAAAAGACCTCTCAGTTAGTGATACCTCTCTACTGCAGCGAGTGAGGAAAGACGGGCAAGACAACCTCTCATTTCTCTAAACCCCTCAGAGGACCGGGTGGACCTCGGAGGTCATTATGGCAGTCAGTCTCCCGGTCGGTCAGAAGAGCTCACCCTTACCTGTGTCCTGAGAGTTGAGCACCTCCAGGGCATGCATCATGGCACTGGCAAATACATTGGCATCCTCCTTGCTGCCAAAGTTCAGGCCATAGACCTGCCGGGCGTCACGCCACTGGTGGAAGGTCTGCGTGGCCTGGTTGTACTTGAGCCCCTTGGGAATGGCACAGTTTATTACCACCTGGAGGGAGACAGAAAGGAGGGGGCAAAGGGGGGGGGGGGTTATAATGTTTTTATTTGTTCTCTAAACAGAGAATAGCTGCGTGTTGCTCAAATAGGGGGTGAAATAAGGACCGATAGAGATAAAGAGCAAATGTCTACTGTGAGGCTTGTCATGATTATAGGTGAGGAAATATACTGCATATTAGTAGAGGTTGTGATAGCCTGGATTTACATTGTCTCCTGTTTGGGATGAGTCGGCGGAATACGTTACAGCTACTTTACCTCAGTCAGTTTAATAGCACTAGTTTATAGTTTAACCACCACACTTACTAGAGCAAAATACCAGGCACCTTGGATCTCAAATGTGTTTTAACAGCCTTCGCACATGGCCCAGAAGAAACTTGGTGTCTATATAGTCTTCAGGTCAGAGAAACATTAACACACCTTGCATACTTAAATGGAGGGAATTACATAAGCTACGTTCAGCTTCAAAGCAATCATTCATAGCTTGAGGCTCAAGCCAGTTCTTCAGTTCTGCAATGCTAAGGTTGGCGAAAGCCATGGAAAGAAATTACCTACATTAATATCCACACCAAGTTAATTTCAAATATCTAGAATTTAATTGGAACACTCCCAAGGCTCCTAAAAGTGAAGATGTGTTGCAGTCTAGCTTTGTTTTTTCTCTAGGCGGCCAAGCCAGAGATTTACATAATCGGTTTTCTCATATATTGTTGTTGAGCTCACTGAAGCACATGATAAAGCAGAGAAAATTGAGCGGGTGTTGGTTCGACTCCAGTCTGAAATGAAGGAACAACAGAGAAACTGAGTACGCAATATAGTTAATCGAAGCCTTATCCGAAAACTGCACCGGTGAAACCACTATGGACCACTATTAGTTCTTCAGTTGAGCAGCACCCGAGGCCTAGCAACATAATTCCCTGCTGCCGTCACAGGTTGAAACACAGTGTAAAGGCTCAAATGTGTGATCGCTACCATTCAGACCTATTAAGACTCATAATACCGCTTAGCTTTTAAACCTTTTTTGTTATTTAAAGCCAACATGTTTGAATGACAGCTGTCAGTGTGATCTATATAGATGTTTTGAAATGATATCCTGAACAACCCAAGCAACATGAAGTCCCTTCCTGTTCGTCTCCGTTTAGTGTTACTGAAGAGAATCTGTTTTTCTTGAGAGGAGTTAACCATCAGAGGAAGCCATCTACCAGTCTTGAGATCTGTTTTGCATTTATCTTGTGTAATGCTTGAGATTAGTCAATAATCACATGAATATCAAACCACGTTTCTGCTCAAAATTATGAGGATCTTGAAATCCATCAGAGGGCCTAATTAACATGCAGGATCTAGGATTTAAGTCTGTCTAATCCTGGGGCTACTACAGTGTACACCAGTTAGCTGTGACAGGATGTTAACAACCTTTTAAAGCAGCCTAACAATCACCTGAGTTATGTGAAGGATTCCTCCACGGCAGTAAAGGAAGCACGGCTGGTGGAGAAGCCAAATCTATGTGTGGTGTGTTGACAGTGGTGGTGTTCGTGTGGGAAGGACTTGTGTCATGGTGTTGACATCAACAACAGCAGCAAGTCCCCGTTAATGACCTCCCCCTCTCAGCCTATGGGATGGGAGAGGTCAGGCCGATGGTTCTGGGATTGCTTATGAAGCACATGGCGCCCTGTGGCACTCCCTCTCACCCTCAGGACAAAGGGGATGTCGACTGGATTTTTAGTCACACCTTATTGACTGTCTCCCGCATATAGGCACGCACGCACGCACGCACGCACGCCATTGAAGGCCTTGAGGTAACAAATTCAACCACGACCAGTGGCATTAGAGACAACAGCCAGACATCATGACTTAAAACATACCACACAGTAGGGTTGACTAGTTGGTCATCACAGGAGAGACACTACTGCATCAGACTTGAGAAAGTGTGACATAGTTTATGACTATAACACGGTAAACACCAAATGTAACAATGACAATCAACTCAGTGAAAAAGGGCCAGACCGAGGGAGGTAGGGAAGAAATGAACCAGTAGCTCTTTATTGCATTGGTAAAATGAAACCAATAAGTGTTAAATCCCAGCGCTCCAGTTTGTTGCTCTACAGAATGTAATAGACTGGAGAGCAAGGTCAGGCATACCAGAAACAAGGCTTCAAAGTTAATAGTGGGCAGGAACTCTAAAATACATTTAAGAAAACAGGCAGGGCTAACTGCAACATGGGAAACAAATAGTAACTGAATCTTTTCATAAAGTTGTAAAAGAAAATACAAAGCGGAAGAGTAATTGTTAGTAAGAAATATATTTTTTTTTTAACATACATACCCTTACTAACCAAATAAATGGCATTTAGCCTAGCTTAAACAATTCTTAAAATTATCTCCACAGGTTGCACTGGGAAAGCAGTGCATGGAAAGGCTATGATTTTCACCTTATAATGGTGTGGTTCATGGCTAATTGCATGCGAGAATTCAATGCCCAGATCAAGCCCCGCCTCCACGCCAAGAGGCACAAAACAGTTCTACAATTAATCACTGTTGGTTCAGATTTGTCCATACATTTACAGAAATCTGTAAACTGTGCATTATCTTAAAAACATAATGGATTTTATTTTAAACAAAAGACAGTGGTTGACTTAGAATTTAGGGCAGGAGCTGTCTTTTCTTCTAAGTGGTCCATTAAACCACGTTGTCACAGTAGTTCTACCATCTCCCACCATTGTGCTCTTGATTATTAAGGCACAGAGAATAATAACTGCTATGTAAAGCTACAGCATGAAACATCTGCCTCTCCTTCTGGACAGCGGCATGATGTTAGAATAGAGATTGGAATTGGTTAACCATATGTTGTCTGTTATTCTTTTAGAGTACCCTACACCCATGTCCAGCTCTTTGAAAGAGCGCCCTCCCCATTACCACAACAACAGACTCATTCAAGCAAGCCTCAACACTGACCCCAACAGACCCTCCATGCTCAGAAACAGCACTGACCACAGTGGCAAGGGCTGTTTTGCTCTGCAACCAGGGGTTTCATTTCATGACCACTATGACAAATAAAATAGATGAAACTCAATTTGTAACAATATATAGCTTCAGCAAATACTTTTACTCCTGTGGCTAACGTTGCCTGGGGTACGCACCATCCGTCCACATTGTCATGACAACATATACATTTCGGTTTTGTTTCTTTCGGATCTCATCTCTAATATTTCTGTTAAAGGCTTGCATAGTGACTACACAAACTATCAGCCAGAAACAATATTCATCAAGTTGAACATGATACGTTTCTTTGAACCTCTAAATTGATTGTGCAGTATGAATTAATATTGAAATTGTTATTAACCATATCTGATAGAAGCATCTTCTCGTTGATCAATAACTTTTCTAGTTCAGAGTAATTAGGAGCTTTTAAGTGACCCCCCTCAGTGGACTTCCGGTTTTCCTGGTGGGCACGTATGAGGGGCCGCGGGCCGCGAGGCACGTATGAGGGGACGCGGGCCGCGAGGCACGTATGAGGGGCCGCGGGCCGCGAGGCACGTATGAGGGGCCGCGGGCCGCGAGGCACGTATGAGCGGACGCGGGCCGCGAGGCACGTATGAGGGGACGCGGGGCACGTATGAGGGGACGCGGGGCACGTATGAGGGGACGCGGGGCACGTATGAGGGGACGCGGGGCACGTATGAGGGGACGCGGGGCACGTATGAGGGGACGCGGGGCACGTATGAGGGGACGCGGGGCACGTATGAGGGGACGCGGGGCACGTATGAGGGGACGCGGGGCACGTATGAGGGGACGCGGGGCACGTATGAGGGGACGCGGGGCACGTATGAGGGGACGCGGGGCACGTATGAGGGGACGCGGGGCACGTATGAGGGGACGCGGGGCACGTATGAGGGGACGCGGGGCACGTATGAGGGGACGCGGGGCACGTATGAGGGGACGCGGGGCACGTATGAGGGGACGCGAGGCACGTATGAGGGGACGCGGGCCGCGAGGCACGTATGAGGGGACGCGGGCCGCGAGGCACGTATGACCTTGGCTGTTTCTCCGGTGAAATGTTAAGGTTAGATGTGGGTATGTGTCCTATTGTGTGCCTGTGTATGCGTTTAATAAAAGGACAAACCTCAGCGTATTAAATTGATTCCCTTTGAATTGATCCTGAGCGTGATTTTTCATTTTGTTTATGTTTGACCACCAAACCACCTATCTTCTCTACGTTTCCATCAGTCACCCTTCTAGGCCCCCGGTCCTCCTCTCTGTCCCCCTGGGTATACACAACCCCTCAGTGGACTACACTAGCATGGCCCCGGTCCTCCTCTCTGTCCCCCTGGGTATACACAACCCCTCAGTGGACTACACTAGCATGGCCCCGGTCCTCCTCTCTGTCCCCCTGGGTATACACAACCCCTCAGTGGACTACACTAGCATGGCCCCGGTCCTCCTCTCTGTCCCCCTGGGTATACACAACCCCTCAGTGGACTACACTAGCATGGCCCCGGTCCTCCTCTCTGTCCCCCTGGATATACACAACGCCTCAGTGGACTACACTAGCATGGCCCACAGCCCTCTCCACAGACTGCAGTTCAGGGAATAACGGATAACTCAGAGGGGGAGCAGGATTTTGTCAGTTCCTGCTGACGTAACAGAATTTAGAAAGGTTACAGTTTGGGGTGGGGGATTATGTTAAAAATCCATGGGACGAGTTCAGGCCAAGGTCATCTGTAGAGTACACTAGGAATATGCAGATCTAACACCAAGTCACCTACCAGAAGGGCATAGACTGGGTGCCGTGAACACAATTCAGCAGCACCTGGTGTCCTATTTCACTTAAAATTGCTTGTATTTTCCCCGAAAACAGCAGGACATCCTCAAATTTTCCACAAAAATGTTTCCTTCATTAACTACAGATGTGAATTACTGGCGGTCTGGACAGATCATACAGTACGGAGCACAGCAGGAAGTTACAGTCAGAGGAGAGGAATACAACAGACACCGTTCCCTTGCTCCTCTGGCACGGAAGTACAGAGCTATTGTTCTCCCTGTTGACTCCATAACTAACAGTGGGGTTAACGCTGGAACGACAAACAAACAAAGGTTTTTGAGAGCTTGGCTATAGCGAGCTAGTCAAAGTCTATGATGTTTGCGACCGAGGGAGTAGCAGAGCTCTCAAATATGTTTCTAATTAAAGAGCCGTGTCATTCCTGAGACTGCCAAGATAGCAACCAGGCTACAAAGGTCAGAGACTGAATAACGTAAAGAATTACTCAGTCTTCAGCCACATAAATCCCAGACCCACATCAAACTAACTTCTGAACGCTTCTTTATTGCGTACACAAAGTCTTCATACACACAACACTTGTTGTCTTTCTATTACGCTATTGTGCAATTGTGCTGTACTCTGCTGGCAATACTCGGCCCTCATTCAGGGCGGTAGCGGTTGCGGGGTGTCCCTTTGGTTGATGCCTGGCAAATCCCTCCGGCCCGGTGCTGTGCCCAGAGTCTTACCTGATGGTCCTGTATTTTGCGACCCACCACCCGGAAGGCGTTGTTGCCCGTGTGGTGGTATATGTGCACTCTGCTGAAGCCAGTGGAGCCGCCTGCTGGAACCCATTTCTTATTGGCATCGTCGTACACCATGACAGCAGCCCTCGCCTGACAGATACTCTGCTCACTACAGAAAGACAAGAGAGGGACATGGGGGGGGGGGGGGGGTAATGGCACACGTCAACAAAGAGCAACAAACAAGGGGACACAGTTTTTACCCGGAGCTGAGGGCAAGGAGAAAATGCCACTCCAGGTGGCACCGTTTCCAAGCCAGGGCTGCCAGCATCCTTTTTAGTTATGTCAACTGGATGACAGGAAGTGATAGAGGGGCGCTCTGGAAGGGAGAGGGCATTGGAGTGAGCCGACCATACAGACATATCACTGAGTGTCATACACATTATAGACAGTCCACCTGCAGGAATCCCTCTAACTGCATTGTAATCCTCTACGTGGGTTCAGTCCATAACTCCGTAAGACAGCCGCTACATCCAGACCTTTCAGGGTAACAGAGGAATACCCCTGGCCTAGGTCTATGCGCTGTAGTAGTGGGTGTCATTTGAGACTTGGCCAATGACAGTTGGGTATTGTGATCCGTTACAAAGATTACCGACCAGGGGAACAAAAGAAGTAGGCCACGGCCCTGCCAGGCAGCAGAATAAATTATTCACTAACGCGCTTCACTCACCCTCCCACTCCAACGGGAGAAGATGGACAGGAAAGTATGAGAAGAGGAAAACATAAGAAGGAGCAAAGAAATATGAACGCACGAAAGCTAGAGAATGTGTGCATGCTCCCACAATTACACACACACAAACCACGTGAAGGTCAGCAGAGAAGGCAGTGTTGAGTAACATCAGAGTAAACCACAGAAGGAAAAGGCTCCTGTTTTTCACTTTCTTCTTCGAGACTGGCTTGAAACATTCATCAAAAAAAAGAAAACTCAAGAAACCGACAGGGGGAAAACTGATTACTGATCACTAGTCAGGCCAGGGCTGATTCTCACAGGTAGAAACAAGATACAGTGGACAGTGATCGTGTACACAACCACAGCACAGTATTTACATTTACCAATGAATACAAAATAAGATTAGATTTATTTTGATTTACACAATCCCCATTTGTAATCCCCAAGTAAAACAACGTAAAAAAATTAAATCTACTATCGATCAATGACCACATTTATTGATGTTGAGCATTTTTGACAAGAATTATGTCTTTTTCCATAGGGGCGGTGGAAAGTTGCTCAAACAATATTCAAATTATTCACAGAAGCAATGAGATTTGGAAAAGTCACTATATATATTTTTGTTTATTTAGAACGTTTCCGGCATGTTCCATAGCAGAAGCAGAATCTGATTAAATCTCATCTAACAATGGACTCTAAGGCGGCAAAACGTTGGAGGGGTCGGCAGACTTTCACTAGCAACTGTAAGAAAAGATTTGCAAGGCTGGCTAAACACTGACAGGCCCGAGGCCCATAGGGAGCCAGGGAGCTCCCAGACTTCAAGTGGTAAGCGGATGCTTTGCAAAGCAGGGACAGGGGAGGGCCACTTACTCAGCAGTCCCCTCCTCATCCCACTCTCTGCTAGGGACAACCCAGCCCACTCGGAGCATCCATCAGCGTACTCAAGTCTTAAAATACACCAAGCCCTTCCGAGCCGACGCAGCCATGAAGGTCACTAGAGCAACAAGGAAACCTCATGCTCACTTAGACAAGCATCACTTCATCAGACAGGGGTTCCCAACTTTGTCTGGCCCATTAACCAAAGCAAAGAAATAAATAGAATAAATAACCTACAAATGTTTCAAAATTACAGCAATGACAGTGCTACAGTTGTTTCAGAGAGCTTTGTAATAATACATCTTAAGGAAGTAAGGATTACCATGCAAAGGGGTCCAGGGTCACTCAGTTGGTCAAAGCTGGTCTTGTCAGTTGACACATTCTTTTGAAAACTGAAACCTCATGTAAATTATTTAAAATGAGGCACCTCTCCCTGTTGTTTATTCTCCATGTCATAGTTTAATAAGGCCCAACATAATTACGCAGGAAAGCAGTGTAGGCTCCCTTCAGTCACTCATAATAACAGCTATGTGTACAGCAAATTGATTTGTCAACAACCGGGTCTCAGCACAAATTACTCCTAAAGACCACTAACAGCTATCAATTCAGAAAAACGTACCTGAAAAGCATAATATTCTCGGTGGAGCTGGAAGATGATCTATCCCCATTCATCTGAGAAAATCGTGCTTTCCATTAGCTAGTGTAAGACTACCTTTAGAACTGAGTTTAGCTGGAATCGCAGGGCCAGTTATATATCTGGCTACCTGCACTAGTCTGTCTTCAGCGAAAACAGTGCTAATAGCCTGCCAAGATAACAGAACCATGGAACCCCACTAGGCACATCCCTATTATGCCCTTTGGACCTCAGAATTCTAATTGCATTTTTCTAAATATTTCAAAGTTTCCTTAAACTCAGGCACTGAAACCCTAATACATGTAGGGAGATTTTTCACATGGGACCATGAGATTTCCATCTTATTGAGGTGGGGGCATACTGCTGTGATAATAGACCTTGCCATCATTTGCCGTTCGTCTTATCTCCAATCGTTAACTCCCCTCATGCTGTGCTCATGCTGGGTTTTGTTGACAGACGCAATCAGGTCACGTGTGATGGAGATGCTAATTGCTCTAGCATCGGAGCACAAACCAAGCGTCAATTCCCACTAGTGTTCTTGTTCCACATTCCCACTAGTGTTCTTGTTCCACATGAATCTTACAGGAGACATGTAATGGAGTTTCTATCCCAATCCACCAGAGAGAATCCAAAACAACTCAGTCTTTAGGCTCTGATCTGCCACCACTTTCCAACCACAAGCAACTGAAACCCAGAGGAATCCAAACCCAAAGTGTCCAAGGCAGGGGAACATTCTAAGGCTTTCACACATCCCCTCTCACAACCCTTTATTACCCCTTTTACTTTTTCTTCTACATCATGAAAACTGCACAGCTGGTATTGGCTGAACATTTTCTAAACATTATTCTGGACACATTTACCACCGCTTACTGTTGTCACAACACAAAGACAGAGACCCATGAGGGCTCTGGGGAAACACAACGAAGCTAAGGACAATCAGAAGAATGGACGAACAACAATACATTTCAAGGAAAGTAGTCGGCTTCCCAACTAAGGTTGTAATGTGGAGCCCTGTTTAGTAGATTTGTAGCAAACTGTTTAAGAAAGAAAAGCCCAGGGTTCGGTTCTTGGAGCGTTTCCAGGCTTAGACTTGCAAAGTAGAACCAGACAGACACAGCCCGTCATTATAGCCCCAATCCCATGCCGTTTCCTCGTCTTCCTATAAGGCCTTCTCAGTCGGCTCAGTACACCTACACAGCTGGCTCTGCAAGCTATCTGGGCTCAGATCATCCTCTCCGAAAGACTTGTACAACAGTACTCCACTAAAACTGCACCCCTTTATAAATACACTCTAGAGAAAACACACACACCACTAAGATATACAAACACACACAGACAACGCTGTAACGTTCAAGCTAGTTGGAAACGGAACAGGAATAGGGGCAGTGTTTCTATCCATTCATTAATGTTAATGTCTCTATTCTGAAATATTACATCAAAGAGCCTGACGGTGAGACACCAGAGGGAGGAGAGACAGAGGCAGCAAGCAGTGGTGACGTCAGAGCCGGTAATGCTTTGAGAAGCGCACCAGGGACTAGCCTGCTTATGCAATACAGTGCCTGCCTGCTATAACCCTATCAAAGAATACATGTCCACACATTACTGCACCTTATTCCTCTTATTGCTAAGAACAGAAACGCATATGCTTTTCAAATAAACATACCTAGGTAGAGAGGAAATCTCCACGTAAAATATGAAGTAGATTGGTAAAAATACAAATCTGCCATCAAATGAATGCTATGACGATAGATTATATTAGAAATGAATGCATCTAGTGCAGTGTTTCTCAATCCTGGTCCTCGGGACGCAAAGGGGTGCACGTTTGTTTTTGCCCCCTAGCACTCAGAACTGATACAGATGTTGCTCGGCCACTCACACACTTGATTGACATAAGCAACCTATAATCAAGCCTTTAGTTTGAATCAGGTGTGTGATAGCTTGGGCAAAAACGTGCACCCCTTGGGTCCCGAGGACCAGGATTAAGAAACACTGATGTAGTATATTCTTCATCATAAAATAAAAAACCAAAGGCTTTGATTTTTGCTCGTAAAGATTCAATGTGGACTAGAGAACAATACATCAGTGTTAAAATGTTATTGGAAATATCAAAACACAATCATATTCATGTTTAGACCTTTTGTTAAGTAATATTGACATTTAGATATATTCATGCAGAACTGTCTTGCATTCTGTACACGGGATAGCTTTTAACTGATATTTGATGTGACGTTCTTAAGATTTAGAACCGTAGACTGGACTGTCAGTACATCATACAGTGTTCCCTGGACCAGACAGCAGTGGTTAAGGCTTAAAAAGGAATGTTGGCCTATGTATCTGGTGGCCATTTTAACACTGTGGCTTTTGTTGGCCTTAACAACAGGCTGAACTAGGCTCTGTAGTCAAAGGCTGAGCATAGGCTAGTTTACAAGCTGAAAAGGGATGAACCCAGTATGAACCCCAAAACACAGCAAGATTAAGAAACACAAAAGACAGCGATTGTTCTGAAGTTTGGGGGCTCTGTGCAGATTAGCAGCTTTCACTCCACTCTAAACGGGAGGGAATTTCCATGGCCAGATCTTGAGAATTTCCATGGCCAGATTCACTTTTCAGAGAGTGCCTTCTCTTACTCATAGGAAGTTATTTTACTCAGAAGACCACATCCATGTTGGATGATGGGGCCATTGGCAGAGGAGGGCCACGGTTGAGGTCTGGATGGCTGTTCCGCAATGGCTGAGTTTTCGTGACATTTATGACACTAAATATCAATTTACCCTCAAATTACAGGGTTGCTATCTTTTGAGGTTCTAGTCATGAAATCTATGCAGCCTATCCAATCACTTTTCATAGCTACTATTTACAGACCCCCTGGGCCAGATAATGTTTCCCAATGAGTGGGATGCAGTGTACCACATTTCCTATCCGACATTGTAACCATGGCAGATAATGAAATGTATGCAGTCTTCAAAATTCACATGACATCCAATGACCCTCTTCAAAAGGTCTTTGGAGCCAAAATGGTCTCATTAGGTTTAGCCCAAAAGGGGTTTTAGGATCTACACATTGCCACAATCATACCTCGGATTTACTTTTGTCCCACGGAATAGATATTGTGGATTTAAGGACTTAAGGACTTTGTTGTATTACAAAGAGGAAAATCTAAAATATATTTGGATGCTCTACCATACTCCCTCTCCCGACTCTAGGACAGCATCAAATCTTACCAGAAATCCAGACATAACCCTATGAAATACCGGAGATCTGTACATCCATAATAGTTTCTCTTGCGCCTGCTATAGGTTGAAAACATGTGCACATTTTGTTTAAATACTTGGTTTACAATGTTAGTTTGAGTTAACACTGCAAATACTAGCGAAGTCAACTGCTTGAAGCTAGTGAGTGGCACCAAGATATTGTCCCACATAGCCTACACGACAGCATGGTTATTAAAAGTTTCGGCTTCAATGTCAGTGCCTTCAAAACAAATTTAATAAGGGAGGAAATATACCTCAAGGGTTGAGAAGTTTTGCCTAACCAGCTATGACAACGGCACAAACATAGCAAAGGCAGCAAACTCCATCGCATTAAATGAGAAAAACAAATAGTTCGACACGGCCTGCATTGGTAATGACTGTAAAATAGAAAACACTGAACTTTAACTTGACTTTTATTCAGTTTAATATCATGTTAAGTAGGCTATGATCTCTATTTTTAAGTGAGATTATCTACGCTGTTTACACCCATGTTTGAAAATCGCAAATGATAACCGCAAGTACAATTTTTGTCAAAGAAATCCCAATTCAATATTTGATCCAAATCGTGCAGCCCTACTATTCATAAGTTATGCTGACAAGACACAAGCCTCTTTAATGTACCTTACATTTCTAAACAACGGGAGGCAAGGTTTCTCCCAAAGAGCTTGATTAATGAGACACAAATTCAGTTTCAACCTTTAAGTGTTTACTGAAGACTCATCTCTTCAGTATGGTCTGATTGTGTAGTCTGGTCAGTTTGGTTGTCTCACCACTGAGATATCCTCTCTCCAACACTATTTGGTGGATGAGTCAATGGCCCCTAATGTTAATGTTAGTGAACACTGTGGGCTAAACTTGGCCCTGTCTCAGGGTGGTTTGTGGTTGGTTAGGGTCCTTTTGGTGGTCTTGGTGCTTGGCAAAATGAGCTGAGTTATTTCTAGCCTAGTTGGCTTTTCACGCTGAATTCAGAGTCAGTCTGAATTCTATGCTGAGGTAGCTTTTTGGATATAAGGAATGGTCCCTTAAATTTCACTGGGGTTCTGTTGAATCTTAGGACATGAGTCCTTGGACCACACCTTAGGACTACCTGGCCTGGCGACTCCTGTCTGTCGCCTGTCCAAGCTGAACAAAGCTGGTTGTGTTTCAGGTCCACAACCCAACTGGTCATCCTTGTCCATCCTGTTGTTCAGCTGATCTGTATTCTGCCTGAAGACGGTGGACACAGATCAACGCTACTTACTGACCTTTGGTCATCTGAACATACAAAGACATTGATGTGGCCCTAAAATGGTCATGTAATCTAAATCTGCACTCTGTACAGCCGGAAGAGGACTGGCTACCCCTCAGAGTAGAGTTCCTCTCAAGGTTTCTTCCCAGGTTACGAACCCTATTAAAATAGATTTGATTGATTGAAGTGAATACATAAAGAAAAAGTCAGTGAGGGAAAACCAGACCATTCCCAGGCAGCCAGTCGACCATTTAGGCATTAGGGAAAGGAGAAAAATCCCCGGGCCAGTCTTACAGTGAGTCGAGAGACCGGGGTGGGTCAAATTGAGGGCTCAAGATTAAGACGGGACATTGAAACAAGAGCCCTGCAGATGTAAAAGTAAGTCACGACTGACATTAGCCACACACCACTTGGAACACATGGATCCACCAACATTAGCGGTTAGCCAGCATATTTTCCGATACGCTGGCAAAACAGACCTACTGCACACAATACTCTGGATTCCACTAAGATGTAGTAGAACATGAGCAAAAGGGAATGCATATGAAATGCTGCTGCTTCAAACACATTGACGATGATGGTGGTGGTGAGGGCCTCAAACCTGCTGTAGCTCAAACTCTTAGAGGCCCCGTGGACGTGATAGAAATAGGCCTGCCACCATTTAACCTGGAGGACATTGTTAATATAAATGCCTGAAACCAGCGGCATAAAACCTTTTTTTTGATGAGATTGAAACTGTCTGGGGAGCTTCCCCCTTCTATACAGTTAATCCAACTCAGTAAATGTGGAGGAGTTAAGAGGAGGTTTCACCTTTAAAGCCATGGCTCGTGGCATCCTTTAACCTGAAAACCGGGCACATGCTGTTGATACCAGCTCCCCCGACGGACAAGCACTAGACTACAGCTGCTGCGAAAACGCATGGAACTCCAGTACCAAGGCAAGTGCTAGCCAGCTAATCAATAAAAAACCTCATCCTCTCACATTTCTTCAGTTTGTAAACAACTTAAGGTCACCTGAGGCCCCTGGATGCCGTGGTTAAGTCACCGCCTTGCCGTTAGCAGCAGCATTGAGAAACCAGCGTTCAAATTCTGCTAGCTGATAAAGCTTTGGGGTCCCACAACGGTCGGCCAAGTCACAATGTCGTGGCCGATAGGGTTAAGTCCACTGACTGTCCTGAACAAGGACAACCATATCTACCTGCCACTAGTGTGATCGAGCAATTACAAATAACAAAGGCTCTAATTATTGCTTGACTAAATTCATTTTTACTTCAGACAGCATTAAATTATGTCATCTAATCAACACGAGCAACATTTCAAAAATACTGCTGTGGTGCATAATTAGTCCTTAAATAATCACAAAATATTCAGAGACTGAATAAATACCACAAATGGTGTGTACCTGTGGGTTAATTGCATACAGGACATCATGGAAACAGGGAGTAAAAAGGGGTGAAAGGCAAAAACATGATTCAGGAATAAATATGCTTGAGGAATGGTTTCTTTAAAGTGTGACCCAAACTATGCAACTGTAGTCCAAGGCAGACTGTCATAAGAGCTGGCTAGATAACATAGGGTAGTAGAGTGAGGATGGGAGCTTGCAGGAAAGCTTGTATGTCAGTTCCAGGGTAAGAATGAAATCTAATTCCCTCTGAACCAATTAAACTATATCAAAACAGAGATAAAATATAACAGCCAGGCGTAGCATTAATTCAATACTGAGAGATTTCCAAAAACCATGCAGTTATCTTAAATCCAGCAGAAGGTTTCAAAAATAACAATGTGGCGTCAAAGCAACAACGTTATTATTTAAAAATACTCTTAATAACGCATGTTATTTTGATCTTAGAAATTGGCCATATCCTTCCAAAAAGTATTGACTGCACTTGGCCTTTAAACGGCTGAAACTTGTAGTGACAACCATTGCCAGTCCCGCGAAAGGGGAAGTGCGTGCGCATGCAGAGTGGAAAGAGGGAGCAAAAAATACATTCCATTTCCTTCCTATAATATACCTTTTCAGAGCTTTCAGCGCACACCTGTCAATCTCACCATGTAAAACCAGCTGGAAAGAAGACTGAACGGGCTGGGAGACTATGCATGATAAATGTCACTTCCTCATCGTCTAATGGCACATTGTAGACATGTGTAGCAGACCCCCCCCCCCCCCCCCCGCCCGCCCTGCTCAACTAGAGTAACAATTCTTCATTGGTGTTTCCCCTGCTTTCTTCCAGTCTTTTAATAGGCTGAGAGAAACTACAGCCATCACCTTAGCAACACAGTGTACGTGGGTGGGTTTTTATATGGATCCCTGGCTGCTTTTCACAACGCTGGGAGGGAGAGGAATAGAGAGAGAGAGAGAGAGAGAGGGGGAGAGGAAGAGAGAGAGAGGGAGAGCGCCAACGACCGACAAAGGCTAAACCATTCATCTTTCTCCACTTCAAACATACACAGGGAAGATCTCAATTGCATTCTCCCTGTGTCCTTTGTCATTCACTTCTGGAAACCCACTTGGGGGCCCCTCTGGCCTTCTAATCTAATGGGTTTCTTTAGGTGACGAGGAAAGGGGACGATAGGAGACCAACACGCAGGTCTGAGTGTCACCATGTCTGCAGGCATGTCCACCAGTGGGGAAAAGAACTACGACTTGACTGATTTTACGACACGTGGTCTTGTGCGAGGTGTGAACATGGCCACAGGCTGGACTGTTATTATTCTGCAAGCTTACTTCCTCCATTGTTTCCCTGGTCTAGCCGACACCTCAATACTCCCACCCTAGCCTATCACCACATCAGTTATTGGTTGTGGGTTTTATTGCGTGAACCCGAGGAAGAGTAGCTGCAGCTTACGGGGATCCAAATAAACAAACCTCACTTTCTCCCGAAACAGCCACAGGGGGACGGGCACACCTCCTTACCACCATCGCAACCCAGTATAGCACACAGGAAGCAGACCGAGAGCTTAAAAATACAAACCACACTGCCATTAGTCATTAATAACACCACCAGATTGGGTGAGACAGAATTATGGAAAGAGACAGAGATTCAGAGAGTGAGAGACAGTCAGGAGTGTGACAGATCTCCATTTTGCCTTGTCATTCTTACTTGCCACTATATGCCCATTTTAAACTACACTGTGGCTAGGAGTGTAAAAATAGGCTGGTGGGAGCTGCTGAGGTGATAGGCTCTCTTTTATATGGCTGGCCAAAGCCAAACTACTGGTATTTGGGCTGCATTTATGAGGCATAAGAAGCCTTAGCCATTGGCAGACAGACAGCAAATCACTTTAAAGAGGGACAGTTGGGAGGCAACGGACTGAGCGCTAATACCTTCATAACTGTGACTTAGTGGGATGTTAACACTAGGGATCATACAGAAGCCATCACAGCACACAATTAAAATGCAAAACACAGCTCAGCTTGAAATCTAGAGGCCTTCACTTGCATTTAGGAAATTCTTGGACACAGGACTTCCCTTTGAAAAGAACATGCGATGGAATGTACCTGTCTATTGTCAGGAGTCTGTACTGTCTTCCCGGCCATCTGATAAAGCTTGTTGAAGGACATCTCATAATCTACACCATCTACTCTGAACAACAGGGTACTTAAATTCCAATGGAGCAAGTCATGAAGTCAAATTGACTTTTGCAGGGAAAATAAATCATACACTCATTGCAATATATTGTTGTCATCCCAACACTCCACGTGTCCAAATCCTCAAGACGGAATCATCACAGTGCTAGGGCGTTAGCCAAACTGGTTCCAAATGAACCGAATGACACCACCAAACTGTACCCAAGAAAGAAAAAAACATGTCATACAGGAAGCGTTTGACGGTAAACTTCGTTTGCATTCTGCAAAAACACTGGGGAGGTTATGACCTTGTTAGCACTCAGCCCGCGTGTGTGACAGCAGCAGCTGGGCGTTTGGGAACACGTCAACTGCAGGTTTACAGGGCAGCGGGGAGAAACCGCCAGGTGAGTGTTCACTGGGACCACCTCCTACAGGAGGACTCAGCACTGTGGGCTGCCATTCAGCCATCCACAGAGAGGGATTCATATAGAACAGAGCCGTCAATCTCCCAGCACCGCCCGGGGGAAACAGAACCGGCGGTGTCAGGGAGGCAGGGGATCTGGCACGGTCGCCATTGGGTTTCATCGGTCTGAGGGCTGACTGGCTGTTAGCGCTGTTGTTACTGAACATGGGCCTTCAGAAGCCAGACTTTCCTTCATGTACCAAGCCACCGCGGGACAACCAAAATGAACTGAAAAGGCATCGACCATATTACATAAAAGAACATACGTGAAATTTCCATGCCCTTGAAAAAACGAAACGTCAGCGCCCTGCGGGCAAAGCTAAACATGCCGGGTGCACACTGGACAGATGTGTCAAGGGAGGGAGCGGATTTTAATATTCGATGACAATCCTCCTTTGCAAAACATGATCTTGATGGCTGGCTTCATGTTCCCACAGCCAGACCAAGTGGAGAACATGCATGTCTACAAGCCCTTAGGGAGCTGTGCAGGAGAAGGATAGACTGAGCACTGAGACGACAGCATCTGAGAAACACTCGTTGTGACACCGAAAACAACCGTAGCGGGGGAAGATACTGAACATCAAGACAGAGGAAGAACGGTACAACTGAAATAACTTTCTTCAGCCACACATCAAGTGTGAAAATCATTCCTGTCCAACACACAAAGCTGCTTTCGAGACACCAAGAGCCTTCGAGGCTTTGCTTAAATAAAATGCAACAGTTGCTTTGATGAGGGAGATGAGACCACCAGTCAGCAGGCATTCCTTACCGAGAGAACCCCACCCCCCCCCCCCCCAAAACAAAATACCTACAACTACTGTACAGCAAATCAGTATAGGCTACGGTACATACCGGTAGATGTCCATTTTGGAAGACAAGACGCATGACCGTTCATTGAGGATGAAGCCGGAGGCCTTGCGGTGAGCGGCGGTGTCGAGCTGCATGGCGATTCCCCGCCACCCACCCACCCCCCCACCCCCCCTTCGCGACGGTGCCCCTCGCCTAAGCTCCCGACGCTCTCCGTTCCAGCCACCAGACGCAGAGTGCAGTCCGTCCCTCCGTCAGCCTCTCTCTCTACCGATCTCGATGGATCATGTCGTTGCCCTGTTCTCAGAAAAGGCGTCAGGGATTCATGCCCGGTGAAGCCCTGAAGGACGGACGGGTTTATCAGCCGGTCGGCGACGCTCCATGCGAGCAGAGCCCTGCGATGTGAACTGCTGCTGACGCCGGATTCAGCTTCTCACAGCGGTGGAGGGGTAACCTGGCAACAGGCTCTCTCTCCTCCCTTCCAGGCAGCCAGTTGTTAGAGGAAGATCATGTGTTCCAGAAGATGAAATCACTGCACACACATTCTGGTGTTTATAGCTGGATACAGTTCAGGAGAGAGCTCCCTCTCTACCCCCCCCCCCCCACTCCCTCTAAACACCAACGCCTCCCCCACCTGTACTGTTTCTCCTGTCTCTACCAGAAACACCCCCCCCCCCCCCCACTCTCTCTCGTCCCTGTCTCCCACCAGAATAGACTTATCATAATAAACAGGCAGAATTAGCAGTGTTTTGTTGAGTCTTAACAAGGCTTAAGCAGGCATGGCTGTCGAGTTATGAAACAAGCCTGACACGAGGAAATCTTTCCACAGGTGATAGTGAGAATTATAAAGCAAAAGAGGACTCAATGTCTGAAATTGAATTAATATTAGAAAGGAGCTCTACTGTGCAACCATTTTACTCATAGGTATACCAAAACAATTAGCTTTGTGACCCAGAATTTTAATTTAGGAGCACCAGGGTCAGTGGAATGAAGGATTCTAGCTCAACTATTTACTGGGCATTCACATTTTTTAACTTTGGTGCACAAAGGTAGGCGTTGAGGCCTGCATAATCAGCCATCCTTCTTAAACAGTACACTTACAATATGGAAAAATAAGCTAGTTTATGCAAGTGCTTGCGAGGTCAGCAAGATGGGCTAGACAGTGAGAGACAGTGGCCTTTCTGTACATCCAGTTATAACCACGACACACCCAGTAGGCTGACCGGTGAGACGAACCCCTACAAAATATCATGTTTAAACCTGGCTGATAACACGATGGAACCACACAACTCTTAAATCTAAAAGGTCAAAGGTGTCCTCAACTCTACAACCGCTAGGTAACCTAGGAGCCAGTTACAGAGAATACTGCTGGACATCTCAACCATAAGGCAGGCCCTCCATGACATAATCAAGAATATTTTGTCTTTACTTTAAGATCTTGAGTAACAGAAATTAAAAAGAAAAATATCCAATTATTTATGCTACTGTAGGCTATACAAAATAAACACATAGCAACGCTCCAGACAAATCCACCACACACAAAAAAAAAATAATCCATAATATTGTTTTGTTAGGTGTTCATAAATATGGTACCAGTCTGGTGGTCCAAGCTTCCGAATAAAATGGTGCCAGTCTGGTGTGGTGGTCCAAGCTCCCGAACTCCAGACCACACATGCCCCCTGGCGCCAGGGGTTCGCCCCCAGCTCTCCCCTCTCCATCCTACACTCCTGATGTTAAAATAAAACCTCAAATATCCTTAATGAATTTGTAAAAACATTTTTTTTCAAAAGAACAGGCTAGTTGGTTACCATTTCCCCATCCTCTGTTCAAACTGAAACCCTTGTCAGATATATAACAATAATGTGTGTATATGGCAATTGATAATGCCACCATCAGAGTATCAGATTAATCTGGTCTTTCATAGAGTTGTACCAAGTAATACATTTTTTTAAAATCGGTTAACTGTAAATAAACATAATTCAAACTATTTGGTCCTAGGTTGGAAGCTACATCTCTTCAACCCCAACTACTGACTCCACATCCTCTTTTCATAAAGCCAGAGGAAGGCTGACGGAACACAACAGGCGCGTTAAGCCAATGGCGTGTGGCGAGGGTGGGTGGCAGGGAGAGTGATTCCAGACCTCACTGCAAGTGAAGGGGCTGTTGGTCTGCCATGGGAATGCAGGTGAAAGGTCAGCAACAAGAGGGACCCGTTGTCCGAGAGAGTGCAGAAACCATTGACACTTGTACGGACCACCAGTGCCAACTAGGGCCCAACTGATGGGGGGACATTTTGATAGTTAGTCTTTGACAGGATATTGTATAGTTTTGACAATATTGCAGTAGATCTTTTGCATTAGTTTACCATAGCTCAAGTGATTCCCTAAAAACATGGTTTTCGATCTTTTTAAATAGGAAATACAAAAATTCCAGTGCTTGTACTTCCATAACTAATGAATAATATTTTTTCACATTTCTCTTAACCATTTGAAGTAGACATATTGTGAGCTATGTTTGGAACAAGGCTTCTTCAATAAAATCTGAGAATCTAATCTTACTATATACAGAATTGTAATCTTGAAAATTGCAATATATTGTCTTGGCAGCTAAGTATTGCGGTTATATTGTATTGAGGTTCCTGACCATTCGAATGGACAGAAGCATTCAAAACATTTTCATGGAGACTATGCACACTAAAAGACTAAACCGCTGAGCAGGGCATATAAAAAGCTATACATTGTCTATTTGGTATCTATAGGTTTAACCACAGTAGAGAAATGAATTGTCATAGGGATGGTAGAACAAAGCATTTAACATGACAAAATCCACATTTTCAAGAAAAACATCTAGCCTGGGAATTCATTGCATTAATGGATAAAAGCACTTACATAAGAGGTATTTGTCACACTTTCAGTATCCCGCAAGTAAAGAACTGTCAAAACACGACTTTCACAATAAAAGCTGCACAATTCAATTAGGGCCTGCACTCACAAAGGAACACTCACCGGCCCACAGTATTACATCCAACGAAACGTAGATGAAATTACATGGTACAGCATAGACATTGACACCCAGCGGGAAAAGGAGGAGAAAAAAACAAAACAAGGCTAACGTCAGAGCACAGATGATCTGAACCACACCACCCACACGTTTAAGCCAACAGAGCCATAAACAGACAGCGCTATCCACCTGTGCCAAGCCCCTCAGACTGGCAGGCCAGCCCAACGGTGTGAGATCCCCACCTCCACCTCTAAAAGACACCTCCTCTAGGCAGCACACGGAGGAGGGATGGAGGAGGGATGGAGGTGGGGGGGGGGGGGGGGGTCTTTGTGATAACCCGTGGAGATGTAGTGCCATTTTGAGTTGTCACCACAGGTGGCTTGGGCAGGCATGGCAGATGACAGTCAAACCCAGCTCTCTCGCTTTGAGAGAGTGAGTGTGAGAGAGAGAGAGAAACCGTGAGATGGGAAGGGGATAAAGGTATAGTGTGAGAGAGAAGGAGGAAAGGAGAGAGGTGTAGACAGGTGATAAGACCACTATCAGGGAAGCATGCATAATTCAGTTGTTCACATCCCCAGCTAGCGGCTAGAATGCAGACAAAACGCCAGACAGTAGGAGAAGCTGAAATTGAACACTATTTTCACCTTGGGATTCTGTGCTCGGAACCGCAATGGCTTTAAGATGAGCTGTCGTCCTTGGCACTGTGGCAGCCACAGAGACAATCCATTCACAGAAAATCCGTCCGTACTAAAGGCTCAAACTAATGACTGTTCCATTGGTCATGTTCAAAATCAAAGCAATTTGTGCTCCAGTAACTTAAGACAAATGGAAGGCACAGCTAAACAGAGAAAACCATGACTCCAACGACAGGAGCTAATCATTCAGCAAAATAAACTGCGCTGGCAGCTGAGGACAACGTCATAGATCTTTAGAAAATAATTCTGAGGGGACTGCCTGAAGAGGCTCTTCTTCCCAAAAGCACCAAAACCACACAAGCAGCAAACAACCAAATGATTTGCTATAGCATTATCACTTAGCGGGATGAAGAGGCTTGACGAGGAGCCATTCATCAAAACCAGTGTACAAGACCCCTGATAGATACCCTGCTCAGATCCCCTCCCATCACTCCAGCTGCGCTCTTTGACTACATGACATCAGAAACCCCGGAAATCAATATCCCTTTTAAAGGCCCTTTTCCCTACTCCGCTGAGGGTGCATAATTCAGAACTGATCCAGAAACCAACTGTACAGGTCGCAGTGTGTCCTCCACTGGGGAGCATCTGAACATGCGTGGGTAGAATGTATGGATGACATAATCATAGGGCGAAGGTCACTGCAGTATGGCCAGTGACAGGCAGCTCAAGTATATGGAGGGAACAGTGGGGAAAAACAACACAGCGATGAATACATTTGCCCTTCAATGCTTAATTAACTAAGGACGACACCAAGCTGCCCAAAGGCTCTTTTGCTTTCCCTGCTCTTTTCTCTGCACAGACAAGCTAAATCAGCCCCTGTTCAGATCTCCCTGGCAAAAGAGGAATGCGTGGCAGTGCTAGGGAGCCTTGTGGGACCGTGGCCCAGCTAAGTGAGAGAAGGAGAGTGAATTGGGAAATCATTGGGACATTCTCCAGCATTTTGCATTTAATTCACTTTGCCAGGCAACCTAACGTGCTGCATCACGGCACTAGGAAGTTCAAAGCGCCAGGACTATTCATTATATCAGAGGAGATTGCACCAGGCTTTCAAGCACCAGATCAGCATCTTCACTGTACAGTCTTTAAAATAAACGTAGGGATGAACGAAGGAGGACACTGGCTTTGTGTTCCAGTACAGCCAGTAAACATCAGTGGATGAACGCTGTGTCTGCTGGGGGCCACCAGGACCCTGCTGCTGTGTAACTTAAGACTACCAGCCATCCTGAAGCCCAGGCCTCCTGGACACAGGCAGGATCACACTATTCTGAGCTCCAGCTCCACTGAAATCGGCAGCGAAGCACTAGCTCTGGACACATGCACAGTCTGTTCACCACCAGAACAGAGGAGATTAACATAAAACACTGCAAGAAGAATCGAGAGAGAAAAAAAAAGTTTCCAGAGCAAGTGGAAAAATCCTGAGTCCAAAGGTGATCAAGAAAGGAGAGCAAAAATCTTGAAAAAAATTCAGGGCTAGACGTTCAGCCAGGCTTGTGCTCAAAAAGGAGCCATCGAAGCACAGCTGCCTTAATGCCACCGTTCCAAGTATCGAGGCAGTCACAGGCCCAGAGATAATGGATAGTCAACACATGGAAAAGATTCCCTGCTGCACCAGAATTTTACAGAAATGTGTTCGGCGGCTAGGTCCTGAGTGACTTGTGGAGATGAATTGGTGCTATGCAGGCTCTTCTCAATCCTCTTACGGGCTAGCCAACAACACAGTAGCCACAATCATCGTTTTGCAGAAACAAAATCATATTAGTGAAATTGTTTTGGTTTGAGAAATTGTGTAGTAATGAAAATATACGGTTCATGTTTGAGGCCAAAATGACAATTTGTGTTGTTTAATTTTTGCATGGACTTTAGCTCAATTCATGAAGGGTGCCAATACCTGATGACTTGAATGTATTTGCCCA
Organism: Esox lucius; assembly: GCF_011004845.1. Classification (NCBI taxonomy): domain Eukaryota; kingdom Metazoa; phylum Chordata; class Actinopteri; order Esociformes; family Esocidae; genus Esox; species Esox lucius. The sequence goes on along the minus strand of NC_047586.1, from coordinate 13,139,248 downwards.
AAAAGTAGGAAAGATAGGAGTGTGTAAGCCGGAACAAACCCACGGCCGAATCGAAATCACGTTGTAGTGGTACGTCTGGAGAAGGCTGTACCACCATTTGCCACAGGAATGTGGTTTCAACCAATCAGCATCCTTCGCACCTTCTAAAGCCCTACAGTACCAAAAGTATGTCCTTGGAGAGATAATGTCTGTATCCAACCATCAAATACAGGTGACATGTATCCATCAACTAGCCCAGCAGAGATGAGCCCAAATCACCATTCTAAGGATAAGCGGACTCAGCAAGAGGGCCAACGTTAAATGTCCCTACAGTACGATTATATTCTTTTTGTAACTGATCAGAGGATGGCGGACCCAGATTGAACTTGACAAAGGTTATTCTCTAGCAGCTGAACTGAACTGTGACGACCAGAAGATATCAATTACACTGTGTCATTAAATATGCTCTGATGCCGAATTAGGACCATGAAAAAGACGCCGACGGAAATAGACAATGATGACACATCATAGCACGGGCAGAGTTGTGATGGACAGGAACATTTTTGTTATTTTATTAGCTTCCCTCAGAGAAATGTGCTAAACAACATGTAAATAAAATGCACAAACCTGTTGAATAGCCGGCATATAAAGACACTCATTTCAGCAACAACCTCTTTTCCGAAAATGTTGCCCAACCAAGACATACAACAGAAACCCAGTAAACATTACCCAACGGGCTAGCTCTGCAACACCTGCTTATGGAACTTCACTTAATGCAGAGACAAGGCTTAAGGATTAAACTGCACAGCAAACATTTTTCAGTGGTTGTGCCATTTGTTACATTTCTCCCTAAAATGAGGCCATGAAGAAAATATCTACAAAGATGGAGGCGTGAGGGAAAAAAAAACATGCTAAACCAGCACCCAGGGATGAAAGTGACAAAACAGCTCAACCAGTCACCCAAAAACTAGAAAACATTTCACCCAGGCGGCATAAAACAATGCTGATGTATATCCAAATTCGGACAAAACTGCCCTATCAAATGAACTCCACCTGTTCCAATTACCTGTCGTTGCATCTTCTCAGAGGCAGTGGGGAAGCATGGTGGCCCTCCAAAGTGCAGCAGGTTAGGAAAATGACCAACAGGAGAGTGTCAAACAGGCAGCTCCGGCAATTAGCCCAATTTATTCGACAAACAGAGGTGCTTACAGCCTCTTCAATGTTGTGTAAAACAGCACAGAGTCTATACACACTACACCAAGTCCAAATGTAGTCTACACTAGTGTAAAACACTACCATATTGTGGACCCAAGGGCATATGTTTGCATTGCATATCATGAGGGTCAGGGTCAATGGGTCACGGGATTTTTTAAAAATCTATTACAGGGGGATCAAAGCTGAATGCTCCGGTCACATCATCACAGGAGAAAAACTATGTTCTAACTGTACATTGACCCCACTGTAGACCTGAATGGCTTCTTAAGAGGACATGGTCTGGAAATGTGAGCTATTATGCTGTGTTATAGATACATTTGTCAGCAAATCTGGGATGGGGGAGAGGCTCATCACACACAAACTAAAGCCATTCACTCAGTCGGGAGGAGGGCACAGACAGGCTAAGCTCTAATCCAAACCTGGTCAACTCCTACCCCATTTAAAACAAATATGGGGGAAGGCACATTTCTGCTAACAACACACTTGAACTACAAACAATCTGGCAGTAAAAGTCCATCAAGTATAACCGTCCTCCACAACGTTTCTCCATCTACCCCAAACAACACATACTTCCTCACCCCCCCCCCCCCCCCCCCCCCCCCCCGCTTGACAGTCTTCAAGGTGAGGACTTACGAGTCACGTGTCATAGTGGCGGCGGAAGCGACAGGAATTTTCGGCACCAACACCCGAGAACGTCTGAAAGGCTCTGCTTGGGTCAGTGTTCTACAAGGTCTGCGGTGAAGAGTCCCGATATCTGTACGACAGCACTGCGGGGCTACCATGTCGGCCAGAGGCTCCAACACGACGGCTGTTACTCAGACCCTCCCCCAGAGGAGGGCTAAATCAGGCAATCCGGGCAGCCCCCCAAAGAATGTACCCCTCAGCCCCAGGAATAAACATGCTGACTGAAAGGCATCATAGGACGGTTTTGTTTCCGGGGCTTTTCTGAGTGAGACTCCAAATCCATTAATATCCCCCCATCCAGCAGCACCAGTGGCCTAAATGCACTGCACATCAAAATGTTGTCCTGTGAAGCAAGACGGAACATTTAACTACGACGGATGTAGAAAAATGTATAATCCATAAAATGGTACAGCACGAATATGGCCCAAGGCCAATCACGCAATACAATCCAGATGATCTGGTACATCAACGGAAGCATGTATAAACAGACCCGAGCCTTCTCAAACACATATAGGAAGGCCAAATAAGTGACTGGAAAGCATGGCCTAAACAATTACCAGACTGCATCCTAAGGTGTTTAAAAGATAGCTTTCACCAATAAACAGTGATTCGGTGAGTGAAAGAATGACAAGAACATAACGCTGTCCATTAAACACTATAGGAGCCAGCAAGAGGGTGTGCCCTTCCCATCCACAGCTCCTCCCCTATCCACAATGAGAGCGAACTGAAGACAGCAACAGGAGGAGATACTAGTAAAAGTCACAGAAGACAAATCACAACAAGGTTGTCAATTATTTTTTTTTTAAACTGCTTTCGCTCACCTGAGCTAGTCTTCTAACCGAATGGTCCATTGATCTGGTTTCTATGGTGACATGGCCCTTTCACTTGAGCGGGTGGAAATGGGCCAGCGGATTTACAGGATTAGGGAGGAAGGAGTGAAGCCTTGGTGCAGCCTTTTCAGGCGTGCGTCTGCGCACGCATATGTACGTGCTTGCTGCTTGCACATGCGACCGTCGGAATACGTGCATGGCATGCCTAGGCTGGCTGTGTCCCTCACTGGTCCGGAGCCACAAACATCCTGATTTGCTGAAGACACAAAATTAAGACCAGGTTCAACTCAGGACAGGCTGTGATTTAGTCGTCTGATGGGTCAGTGCTAAACACTGTTAAATGTTGGCCAATTCCCCCTGCCAAGAGGTAGCCAGGCCAGATGCTTGTGTCGGGGCACAGGGCCCTGCATATCACCAGGATGACAGATTAAAACTGCACTGGCGAGTGGAAATGCGTCTGTGAGATGCCTGAGAGGAGACTGGCCCACTGAGTGAATCACAATGGTGTCAAAATCCGCACATAAATCACAGGCGTGCTGAGCTAGCAGGGCAGCTAGGGAGAAGCCTGTCTTGTTTGTTAGGAAGCAGCCGTTGCTACAGTAACCCTAGTCTTCCATGATCTGGGGTTGTGAAGAGTCACAGATGCACAGCAGAGATCTAGGGGGTGTGTCATTGTTTGTCCGTATACTAACACATGATGAGCCTCAAGACAGGAACTACCATCTCATGGCTTTAGGAATCAACCAATCTTTGGCCAGCAAGACGTAAAAACCACTGTCTGTCCCCAAAGAATTTGCAAACACTTCTATACATGCCACATATGTCCAAAACGTAAAATAAGTATCGGTCATTCAACTCTATATCCTGTCAGAGAAGGTTAAGTCCACACATTCGGTCTGGTCGGTCTCAAACCTCCATAGTGTTCTGGTTTTCTGTGCAGTAAACAGCTGAGTGAGAACTGGTCCCGGTTGCTCCTTTGTGGATCATCACATTGAGATGTATGATTCTGCAGACCTTTACTTGGCCTTCACAGCATTGATCTCTGTAGACTGGCACTGCGTTCCATGTCGAACACGTGCGCCTGCTGGCTAATGCAGTGCAGAGAATGTTTTGGCCATTTTAAGCAGAGGTAGTGACTCAGTCACCATTGATGATGTCTGTCAAACACTGTCAATAGTCAATGGTATAGTAACATGACTCAGCCCTGTACTAACTAGTTAGGACTCCCTGTAGGCTGCCTGATTGATAGACCCCAAAAGACACTCGTCTGCTTCTACCAGGCAGCTTATCAGCAGACATCCCTACCCGGTCACAAGCTGGATCTGGCCCACTGCAACGCTGAGACCATAATCCCTAAATCTTTTAATATCATGTTCAACATGCTTTGCCGTAAGGACAGAAATGCTACAACGGACAAAGATTAAGTTGCACAGCCATGATGAGGTTGGACTAAAACTAAACCCTTCAAAATAGTTTTTTTTCTCCTGTTACATAGAAAACAAATCTTCCAAAAATAAGAAACAAAATTACAAAAAGAAGAAATATAGAAAACTGGAGTGTCAATTGCGTAGCCTAATTCTAAGCAATGTACACCTCTTTCAGCAATGTCTGCATTACTAATAAGTCACCGATAAGATGTGCTAAATTGGTTGCAGGACATTATATTTTTGGGGGGTAGAAGAGAAAGTGGGAAGGAAGATTTGCCTGGCGTAGAAGAAGCCATCATTGCACCCCATGCTAGGGTCATCTGTGCAATGGAGGCAGTGGCGTCGACCGCTGGATCATCTGAGGCAACAAGGAGTTGTATATGAAACCACCTACGTGACGGTGCACATGGCGGCCTGTTCAGTCCCCGGAACACAAGAGACCGAAAACAGTGGCCCTTGAACACCGAAACGGCGCCAACCGAGTTACTGTGAGCTATAATCAAGCCATGTTCCGACTTATCCCGGATTCATCCACTTCAAAAAGACACTGCACTTTGATAATCGTATTGACTTTCTCAATATGTGCAAAGCGATTTAATATAAAATTACCTACATTGAATATGGAATTGATCTTAAAAACATCCACTTAGTATATTGACTCATGTGGAGCGGCTCATTTGTTTCATGAGCAGTCGGTCTGATCATTTATCACATCCTTTTGTCAGTGCTACCTTAAAATAAAATAAAAACAAGGCCTTTAATTCTCGTTCTACGCGAGGTCAACACGAGCTATACAGGACAAACATGAATCGCTGGGAGGGAGCCATTCATCTCAGTGAAATGTATCAACAGTCACTAGCACAAACAAAGCCTCTGCATAAGTGGAATTCCACACAGTCAGCTAAAAGCTATAGTTCCAGTTCATGAGTGCTAAACAAAAGGGCGATCTGCTTTCGATTATACTGAAAAACACCAGTCACAGTAAAAATATGTCCGTTTGGAACAAAAGATAACCTGTGGAGTGGATACGGGCTGATGTTGTAATGCAAATATGTCAAGACAACCACGCTGCGCTTATTGTGCCTTTATTCTAATGTGAACTTCGCCTCACCCGTTGCCTACAGACCGAGCACAGAATACCTTTCCAAACTCAGTCCCCACTGGAAGCAGAGCAATGTAAACAAAACAGCCTACTTCAGCTAACCGACATACAGTATATATGGTAATAGAAGAGCAAGAAATGTTAAAACCAAGGGTGTAGCTCTCCAAAGCAGTGGACAAAGGCTTGTTTTACCAATTTTTTATAAAACAACTGTAGTCGGAGAGTACAGATACTTAATCTAGTCCATAGTCCAGTAATGACACAAATGAATACATAACATCGCTTAAATATCATTATATTTCAGACTGAAGAATAGATTTACTGTGCACAAGGTGACAAATCATGAAGCACTGTAAAAAAAAAAAGAATTGTATTCATTAGGGAGATAAGACTTCCATATAAAACAGTGAATCACATACTGTTAATTTACTGAAATAATGTAAAACCTGGCTTCTGGTGTTTCAACATGTATTTGCATGATATCAATAGCAAATAACTGTAGTTTGTAAGAATGTTGTAAAGTGGGCCTAATATGTGAAAGATAAAAAAAATTACTTAACAGCTTGATGAGGGGTACTATTGCATTTCAAGAGTTATGTGGGTTTGCTCCATTTAAACGAGCAGTATTGATAACATGAAACGTCACTTGCATAGGCACTTTTTAAATACTTTCCAACTGGCTCCATTGCAGATGCAAAACGAGAATGTCAAACAGAATCACGGTTCTGAGATACCCATGGCTCTGTGGACCGAAAAAGTGTCTGTATGTTATGTAAATTGCAATTTCAACCCAAAATAAATCTCATGCAAATGTGAAGAGGGCCTTAAAAAGATAACATCTGCCAGCATCACAGCTAGAACTTGATCTACGACGCTCCCTACCATGCAAACAAAGTGTTAACAGAACTTAGAACAACAAATGTATAATGGTCGATGTATAATTATACGGCATTCCTCTGTGGTTCAGGTTAAGAGGAGTGTTTAACCCTCATGCATGTACATCCAATCCTCTCCCTGAGATCATTAGGCCTCAGGAGCTGAGAGAGTCTCTGTGATACCAAACATGGCAATCATAACTTGATGACTCACACACAGACTGAGCCCGTCCTCTCATCCACAGAACCAAATCACTCAGCACCAAGGTGGGTGGGTGGGGGGTGTGTGGGTGTCTGTGTGTGCGTGAGCGCGTCTGCCTTTTAGGCTCCAATTAATCAGCAGAAAAGAAGGACAGAGGCCTTTAGTCATCCTGTACAGCGCCACATCTCATTGTTCCCATGAGTGTCTTTCCACAGTCTCCAGTGCATTCCTTCTACTTCATCAGCATCAACAAAACAGTCAACCAGTGAGGCCCAGGATGGAACATTTAGAGAAGCAGGCAACAAAATATATACAAACACACTCCTGGCTAGGAGACGCAGAGGACAGCACTGCTCTAACCACAAACGTGGCTAAATTCTAACACACTGGTTTGAGGCACCGTATCACTACAGCAGAGTCCAAACTGTAAGTCCAGAGTCAGAGTTGAGGGTTCAAGGTTTTATGAGGCCCTCTCTCATACAGCCTTTGGAAAACCTTGTAGACAGGAGGAAGGAGAGTTAGCCACTGTCCATGTGACAGAAGGGGACTTGTGTTGTGCCTGTCATCACCCACAACCTTTGACTCCTCTGACAAATGACTGAATAGCGGCGAATTAGGATTACCATGGAGCGACTCAACTGGTGGAGCGAGGTTATGAAACTGGACAGAGACGACACGCCAGGGCAGGCAGCAGGACCCTGACACGCATCCCCCGGGAGATAGCAGCAGAGGTTTAGTCAGCAGCCCCCCCCCCCCAACTGGCCTAGGGCATCTTCCCAGACAACGTGTTTCTACATTGCCTTATTCACCTACAGCGCCAGGCTAGCGAGCACCCAGCCACTGGAGGGCCGTGAATGATGTGTCATGAGCGTGACTTGAGGGAAACCAACTGTAACCCCATGACTAAGGTTTGCTAAACACTTGGGCCGGAGAATCCTTCTGGAGACCAGAACGCAGCTAAACGCGGCCCCCAGAGGTCCAGCAAATGCACAGCTGCTAGATTTGGGGGGGGGGGGGGGGGGCAATCCGACCCACAGCTTTCAGCCAAAACCCTCTCCTCTACCTTTACCACTGTGTCTAGAATTAAGTGAAGAGATCTGAAAAATATAACTAAAAAACAAAGCTGAAGTGGAATAAATCCACTGGAAGACGAGTCATCAGAGCACTACCAAACACAGCAGTGAAATGCAGGCTCCTTTCCATTGGGCGGTTATTGTTACTATATTTAAAAAGGCAGCAACATTCCTCTACATAACAAAGAGAACCTAAGATAATTAGTCTAATGATATTAAACCGAATTAAAAAGACTTCACGTGTCCAGAGGCCATCAGTTTTACGGAGTATGAACGCGATTACGGGTACACGCGATAAAGCTTAGAACACACTACGATATCATGACAAGCCGCTCGGTTAATCTCAAGCCTTTTACATGAAATTCTATTCCTGCTAAGTGCATGCGTTGACCCACCAGTCTCCTCTCCTCCACTCCGAGAACACACCAGTGCGTTGCCTTTAATTAAGCCTTGCTTGGAGCTTAGCTGTCGGGTAAAGCTGCTCTTTTGTGCCGGGGGGAAGAATTTCCATGCAACGCCGGCGAAAAGGGGAAAGTGGGAGAAGAGAGGGGATTCTTTCCATTGTCAACCAGAGGCTGGCCGCGTGCCATGAGAACCCTCTGGCGTGAGGGAAGAGACTAGGAGGAGGATGTAGGGTGTTCAAATTCCATATCAGACACTGAGCTTAGAAACACACACACTGGCTGCCGGTAAAACCGTAGCATTCAGGGGAAGAGGACGTGTGCGTGTACGTTTTGGAGTGTGGGGGGGGGGGGGGGGGGTGTTCAGAACTGACCCAAACAGCGGATGGATTTTGTTGTGTTGTTGGGAGAGATTATGATTTGCATGGACTCTTCCCAAGACACTAGTAATCCTCTATACCATAATCACACTACAGCAGCAGCGGAATAAAACCCTAGTAGTGAGTAGCTCGACGCGTTCAACTGGTTGACAGATGTCCGCGTGCCCTGGGGTCTTTGTTTTTCGGAGCAGACAGTGGTCCACCTGTTGTGGGAGTGAGAGAGGAAGGACGGGAAGAAAGGAGGATGGGAGGCATTGTTGGGAAACAGCTGACGTGATTGGCAAGGTGAGAATCATGCCATCCGCTCAGTAGCTTATTTATGACTGCATTAATAACTAACGCTTGTGACATACAATTAAAAATGTCACTCAGGGCACTGAGATCACTTAATGCTTAATTAATGCTTCATAGAAAATGTGAAAAAGTGGAGAATCCGCAATCAGAAGTACCGTATGCTAATGCTAATGCTAATGAGAAGTACCGTATGCTAATGAGTTCTATAGATAGACAAAACAATGAAATGAGGTATTTCGTGCAGGGTTAGTGTTCGACCATGCTACAGTGGGAGAATGTGAGCAGTTAAACCAGTGCTGCTGACACCAATTAATCCAGTCATTTCCCTTCTTTTCTAAGCCTTCTGATTCAGCGATCAGAGACTGGAAACAGCAGACTGCAAAACGGCGCCAGCATTGGCCTCTATTAACGCTGATTAAACACGACTTACAGCTCAGAAAGCATTACAGGTTTTGAGAGATGGTCAACGTTGAGTTTTTTTCAAATAACTTTCCCGGTTGAATAAATACATGCAGTGCTATTCTGGAGAATTGGATCTATAAAAATGGAAACTGGATTGACAACATCTTGTGCCAAGTGAGCCTTGGAATCTCCTCGAGCATCTCCTCCCCCAACCCACGAGAACAAAACACACCTCACACACACACACTGGGCGAGAACAAAGGCATTACTGTCACTGAGACAACAGGTGTGTTTCCCTTCCAGTCCTACCGCTGTCCTGTACATCTACCCAAGCCTCTACTAAAGTAAGAGGTCGGACATCTTGGCTTGGTAAATGAGGCAACATGACCCCAGTCTGGAGAGAAAACACAAGAGGGAGGTGGGAAAGGCAAAAGTAGCCATGGGACAGCTGCTCTTACCATGGACAGATGGGCTGACATAGGAGCCACCTGTTCAGAAACCCTGCCCACAGACTGCCCACTGTCCTGGCCCAAACAAACCACATGACTTAAGATATATCCAAGGCTTCCTGAGGGTTTCAAAGAAGAGGGAGAAAGCACAGAGGGATATCAAGAGACGTGGTGGGCATGTAAAAGGAGAAGGTGGAAACAAAGCTAGAGAGTGAGACTAAGACAAAGATGGAGGCCACAGGAGGGGAGAAACAGATCCTCATTTCAAAACCATGCAGAAATGACAGGGCAGAAGACACTCGGCGGGCCAGCGAACAGACTCCTCATCTATATGGACGGTGTGGAGTGATCTCAACCGGTCCGTGGGTGCTCACAGTTTACTGACTGATCACTGACACATTCATATCAATAAAGCGAACGGAGATGACGCACAAGCTTCGTCCACTGACCGACTCCTGCACAGAAGGCCTCACAGTATGACCTCAGATGGAGATATGGGGGGGGGGCAAACAATTCACCAAAAATCCCCTCTGCATTTCCACAAGAGCACGCCTCCGCATCAGCACTGAATTAGCATACTTGATGTACTTGTAGCATACTTCATGGGAGTGATTTTTTTAATGGCATTGGACTGGAGACCACAGCAAGATAATCTCTTTACACCCAGACTAGGTTTGCCAATAACAGGCTTTATCTTGTATCAGTTTCTGTCAATGATGTGTTGCATAACAGAAGACCCAAAATACACAGCCTCAAGGTACTGAATCATTCAACTTCTTTCCATGAAACCTGTAATGCCATATTTAGTCAGAAAAGGGCAGTAAATGTTTAACGTGTTATTGGCTGGAGATCTTCGCTTCTGACCCCGAAAACAGGCCAGGGGAGAAATTAGCAATATGTTCGTCTACCAGCAGAGGGTTTTATCACCGGCCCAGAACCAGTGCCAGTTAAGTACAATCCTTACACCTACAAACACTGACAGACTAAGGCAAACAGCAATATTGACACCAGAAAAAACAACTGTCAAAGAAAACCGGCCAATAGACCTTCCCACCAGACCCATAGACACGTGCATGAGCCCCAGACATCTAGCAACAGGTGACAGACCAGCCGTGTGGACGATACTGGCTTGATAACACATCAGCTCACAGTTGAGAATGTCGATGTTTTAATCAGCTCAATTTTAGATCATGGTTTCTGTAGGAGGGTTGTAGACAGCTCCTCTGCTGTGCTTCACAGGCTTGTGCTTAGTGGGAGGGAACTGGGCATATTATCCATCTAAACTGTATGTGCGGAGCAGCTCAACTAGGGAGTTCCTGTCAAAGCAGAGAGGAGCACCAGCTCTAAAACAGCCAGTCAGTGAGAAGTCGGGATTTAGATTAAAACAAAGGCTGAAACCCATTAAAGACGTTCAAATAGCACTTGCTTTCCATTGTGAGTGATTAAATTGCAGATGGAATTTCAAGAGCTCCTTTCTGCGGCCCAACCAGTTCTAAATCAGTGAGATCAAAGGGTCGACATACACAATCAGGCAAATGGTAGCTCTGCGTTAGTAAGACATATCCTTCCCAATTTAAACCGCAAGAAGTATGCTGCTGTTCCTATACATATTCAACTTTACAGCAAGGCCTGTTGGGTAACATGTTATACATACAATAGAAGGGGGGAGAATACGCGGAATGTCTATGATGATCAACAAGAGCATGACCATCAAAACATTTAGATTCCCTTTGATTCTTGAAAATCTTTGGGCAGTTCTTTAATTTTTCCAGAGAACACAGAATCATTCAACAACAATATGACAGTAACCCCATGAGCGGTTAAGAAGGTCAGAGGTTAAAGAGTCAGTGAATCAAGAGTGTTAGCTGCTGTGGGTGACAGAACCATGTGTCACACACTTTCATTGATACACCCTGTTGCACAAACAGCCTGTCAATCAGTTGTAAGACAACACTACTGATCATTCATTCAGTCAAGCTCTTTAACAGGACTGTATAAGACAGTTTGCTAATAGTCTGTCAATTAGCCTATAGTTCATTTAGTCTAACTTCCACAATCAGCCATCTAAACCTCTGGTAATCACGGATGCCTCCATTATTGTGCTATACACATTGATCATTATCGTATTCCAAACTGCTATACTAACTGCTAACATACTAACATAATAAGTTTGTAACAATTTAAAGAAAACAAATCCATGTTTCAGTTCTCTGCCCACAGAACCATCTAACGAAGTGGAAAAAGAAACTGGCCTTGAGGGCCTATGGTAGCTTATTATGTCTGCCTGACCGCTGACAGAATGGATTTGGCAACACAGTCAAATAAAACAAGCCACAGGGTTTGTAAAAAAAAAATTAAAAAAAAAGGGTTATCTTCATTCAAAACATTTCCGACCAACAATTTAATTGTCCTGACCCTTGAGCCAACTACTGGAGTTGAGATCTTCTCATTCCACCCGAAAGCAGTTTTTTTCCGCCTCATCCATATGGACCCGTGTGTATCCAATCGGACCCGCTGCAAGACTGTAGTCGGCTTGACCACGTCATATCTTAGAGTCGGCGAAGTGCTGTGCTAAATGCTCTCTTCACTGCCACTGGGTATCTAGACCTACAGTAGAGTTATACAGTTAAGTTACACCAGCAACAGTGATAACTAAGTGTCAGATCCCACAGTGACACACAGCAAGGCAAGGACCTAATCCCATGGACAGTTGGCTGACGGACTCAAAGATCTTATCACCTTTAAACAGATGCTGGCAGAGGGAAGTGAAGTGCAGTGTGGTTGCCAGCTGTTCCGTGGTCAGGTAGAGTGTGATCTTGGTTCCAGTCAGACTGGTTGACTACAGCTCCTCAGAGGTATATTAGGGAGTAATATGAACACAGATGTACAGGGAGACATATTTCATATACATCTGGTGGGATAGTTTTTGGGTTTTTTTCATGAATGAAATAACATTTTCATGTCAAAGCGCCTTTTGGTGGCCAATCCCTTGTGGGATTAATTGACATCAACAAAAATAATGTAAAATAATTACAATTATGATGTAATAACCATTGGGATGATGCATTAATCTGTATCCACGGTGAGAAAGCCCAGTGGGTGGGCAGAAGCCTATGAAGTGAAATGGGACGGGGTTGACGTTCAGCCCATTTTCTCAACAATTAAATATTCGACAATGTCAATGCAGTACTGTGTTCCCAAAAAGGAATTTTTGGAAACCGAGTGGATCTTAATGAAGGAAAAATGAGTCACAGAGTGGGCATTTCCTAACAGAAAACATACTAGAACACCAACATTGCCCAATAGAATCTATTTCAAACATGGCTCTGCCAAACTCCTTTGCTAGGGGCTGCCCACTTGGTTTCTCTAGCCCCCATTGAAAATCACAGCCTGTGGGTTCTAGGGAAGTGTTTGGTAAAAGTCTAAACAATCTATCAAACTGTTATATTATGATAAAGTTTAGCTAGACAAAACCTAGCATTATTTAACATCTCAGGCAGCAACACAATATATTCTCTTCACAATAGGGGACTGATGTGTGCTTGGTTTTGATAATGGGTCATTAAAAGCTTTAGCATTGCCTGGAATCTTTCCCCCCTGCTTAGAGGAGAGGTTCAACTCTGGAGAGGGGCGGAGATGCCTTGGCTGTCCCCCCACAGCCTTTCTTTCCTAAAACGCACACCAATTTGTTTTGAGCTTTTTCAGGCAGTTCAAACTTTGCTAAAAGAAGGCCCTTTCACAAGCAGGACTTGTACTTTGCACCAGTTCTCTTCTGCCTAGAAGTTACGCATTTCTTTTCTCAATCCAAACACTGAGCGATTGCACCAAGTGATCACTAAACAAAGGACAGTGTTCTTAGAGGAGTTCATGTGTCAAACTATTCTTTCAGAGTTCCCTCCATTGTAACAGAAAGGAAAGATGTGTGTTTGGGTTAGTTTATCCATGGCATTGCGGGATTGCCTTCACATTTACCATAAACCTTGGATGTTTTATTTTTCCAAGACCTTACTTCTTCTGAAAAAATCATCATAGAATTTATATTTCCCCGGCATTTGGCGTTGCCAGAGCAACCCCTTCTATGTGAAAAAGTATTTTGCGATATTCAATGCACTCAGCATGGAAGAAGGCACAGAGGCAGATGAGGCCGAGCAAGGCTGCATTTGTTAGAGCTGAACTACTGGCGTGAGTCAACAACACGCTGCTCTCTGTCCTTTAGGGAGGACCTTTTCTGACGTTGGCCGCAACACTGACAATTAATAAAGACATAAGCTGTGGACAAAGACAGAAAATAATTCAGTTTCCAGTGTATTCCCGGTTTGCATAATCATGTGTGACCTCCTCCATACAAGAACAGATACAGCCGCCGACTCCTCATGCCGACTCTAAGCTCCTCAGAAACGACAACATCGCATTTAAATGTCTCCATATTTACACAGAGACACACACACAGACTACAGAAATGCTCACGCTGTGCGGGCAGATACATTCAGCCCCTTAGCGGGCGAGACACCTCTTCGAGAAGCTGAGAAAGAGCGAGAACAGAAATGAGCAAGAAGAAAAGCACCCAGAACTCACAGCAACGAATACAGCGTTAGGGAAAAGCTAGCTAACGCACAGGATTCTAGAATTCGACTAGTTGGATGTAGCGAGCACTGGACGAGTGGGAGGGGTCACTTAAAAACAAATTGACAGCTGGTTCCTAATGTGGCCGTGAGGCAGCAGATCAAGCTGGGCCAGGCTGAGATGAGGCATACCCATCGACTAAGACACTCAACACCGACTGAATGGTTTAGCTATGGTAAGAATGAGCAGCAGTAACATGGTGAATATGGCTGTAGGAGCCGCGTTAAAACACCAGTCAGCTCTCGGCAGGCAGCTACCATAGTACTCAAAGACATTTATAGAGCAATGAGGCTGCAGCAATGAGGACCAGCCCACAGGAACCCTGTGGGTTTACACTGTCCATCAGTATTAAAAGGGCTCTGCTTTTGCAAACCACCTTGTCCAGCTGGGTGATCATCTCATTCATCTGCAGTTGACAGTAACCAGTTAGGTACAGGTTCAATTTCACCGTGTTAGCAAAGCAGGGGCATCAAGGAGCATTAGGAATCCCTTTTAGTCTCTGCAGCTCCGCTTTTACTAGAGCTTCATGTCACGTTCCAGTTATCCCCAGTCTATCCACCTAGAGGACCAACCTGCTACAAAAAAAATAGTAGTCTCATTGTCAATGCTGGGTGCATCTGTTCCAGAGGGACACAGCCTCATAGTGGATGCACCCGGTGTTCTGGGGACAGATCTATGGGCGCCAACTGCATGTCAACACACTGAGGTATGGAGTGGTTTGACAGACTTCTCTAACAATGTTCCACAGACATTTCCTCATGAAAATCAACAAAACTATCATTGACATCAAATGGAGACGTGACTGGGACGGCAAAGAAACACACATTCAGGATATCTGGAGAATTGCAACATACACTGTACAGTTGGGGACAAATATTGGCAAACCAGGATTTTCCTGATTCCGATGTGCTGATTCTTCTCAAATTGCACACATTGCAGATCCTAATTTATTTGGTAAATGTACGCGTATAAAGAAAAACAAATGACAAAGGACAAATTTACAGACACTGCAGACAAACTTCTTTTGTAGACATTAGTCTGCATGGCGCAACATCCTACCGCCACATCGACCCAGTCTTCATCAGCAAACAGCTCAAATTCTTCACTGTTTAAGGACTGCTCTCAAACTGCTGTTTTCAGCTCTCGCCAAATGTTTTGGATTTGATTCTAAACTGGACTATCCAGGAGCCACTACTTTTCATCTTGAATCACTCCAAGGTGTTGTTTCTGTATGTTTTGAGGAGTGGTCCTGCTAGAAGACCTACATTCTTCAGAGACAGTGATTGGACGCTGGATTCAACATTACACTCCAAATGTTCTTAATCTCCAGATTTCACAGTCGTGCACACATTCAGGCCGCCAGTACCAGAGAATGTCTGCATTTGGGTGCAAATGTAAAAACATTGTTCTTGTACAGGAAAATAATTAAATATTTTCTTTGTGCATAAGTTTCAATTGTTTACCAATTTGAATTCTTATAAATTCTTAACAATTGTGTTTTTCCATTTCCACATATACAATGGCTCTATTTACATATATGAATACATTAATGAAGGGTCAGATGCAACCACACAAAACTCACTCTCTAGCCTACCTGCACTCACCTACACTGTTAGACTGCCTCATTAATTACAGTTCTCACATTCTGGAGCATAATTCACCAACAGTATCAGAAGGATAAACACACTTAAAGCCAATCTGCTTGTCTTGACACCACACCGATCTATAAATGCTTTATTTTGTAAGGTCATTAGGTCAATGTTACTATCATTATGATGCAAGCGTATAAAACACTCAGTAAAGCAGTCACACCAGTAAAGCAATCAATCCAGCAAACAAAACAATTACCGCAAACACATATAAACACCAAACTGCCTTAAAAAAAATTTTTACAGACAGAAAGGGCCAAAAGCACTTCTTCAGATTAGAAAAGCGACATTCCCTCTCAGGTCAAGCAACAGGTGTTGGTGCTCCAATATGAACATTTGTAAAGTACAACAGCTAAGAGAAACATGTAAATTAAACCATATGGCACAAGTCACCCTTGACAACCTGAGGCCAAAGGCGCAGTCTACTACATTCTACTTGGCGCCACAGGAAGAGTAATGGCCCATATTAATGAGGAGGCCCCTGCTTTGCGTGTCAAATGATAGTGGCGAGCACAGGGTCATAGGTCACCCTGACCTAGGCTGCCTGAGCACTGACGCGAGCTGTCGATGTCATCAAAAGCTGGTAGCTGCTCTATGCCTGAAAGAGTGTGGTGGCTGATTCACATCCACAACTGGATGAATGTGCGTGCAAGTGATAAAAGCAGGACTTCAATACCACCAGGTAGTCGAAGAGGTGTGGGAGCTGGAAGCCACTGTTGAAGCCAAAACCAAAGAGGTCTTGGGATCTGATCACAAAAAAAGCAAGACGGCGCCAGTGTTTGCGGCGAAACGTCTGCTCAGTATTGTGTTTGCTGTTAATTAGTTTAAGTATTTGTCGTTGTATGGTCTTTGCGTTATTCGTTTATGATCGCCAAGTTCTTTAGCATCGGAGATACAGTTGAATTGCTGCTGCTAAAGCACGATTTGGGAGAGCAGATTACAGGTCTCCCTCTCTTCTCATCTGAATTACCTGTAGCCCTGCGTTGCCTACCCTGTGCCGACTCTAGTGAAAAATGTTTTAAGAAACGCTTGAAGAGACAGGGAAAGCGGGGAGGTGTGCTGGCGAGGCTAAAAGCTTGACACAGATGAGCCTGATGCCCTCATTTGCGACTGATCCTTGCAGTGGATGGTACCATATTCCTGCAGTCAGGTGTCTACTGGATTCCAGACGTCGCTGGATCCAACCTGTCATTCCGTGTCTACTGGCGGAGGCTCCCCCAATCCGGCAACATGGGCCAGCAGAGGCGCTGTGGATCACAGGAACCTTCGTCCTCTGAACCGTTCCCCTTCACTGAACAGTGGGGAGGGTGTGCTGCGCGTGGCTCTGATTAATCCTAGATCGCTAGCAAATAAGACGTTCCTGCTCAATGACTTTTTTACTACTCGTGAGTTGGACTTCTTATTATTGACGGAGACCTGGCTCCATGCTGGTGAGTTTACTCCTTTCTCAGAACTTCTTCCTCCGGAGTGTAATTTCCTCAGCTCCCCTAGTGGCAGGGGTGGAGGGCTAGCATCAGTATTCAGTTCCACTTTCAAATGCTGAAAGACTCCTGACAGTTTCCTTAGTTTTGAGTTCAACCATCCTTTTCCCATACTGTGCACGGTGGTGTATCGTCCACCTAAAGTCAATAAGGATTTTCTGACAGACTTTGCTGTCTTTTGGGCTGCGATTATGTTGGACTACGATCGTTTTTTAATTGTTGGTGATTTTAATATACATGTTCGCTGTGAAAATAGGCCTTTGGTCAAGGATTTCACCAGTCTTATAGACTCCTTCAATCTCGTTCGGTCGGTGACTAGTCCGACACATGAAAAAGGGCACACACTGGACCTTGTGTCCACGTCACTGAAATGTGTGATATTTGTAGATCAGATCACCTGCCTGTTTTGTTCACGTTCACAGTTCCCTGCTCTAAGGTTGAAAATTGTGTTCCTGCATGTAAAGAACTTCGTTGCATTTTTCTAATGCTTTTAATTAGTCTATGTTGTGTAATCTAGATGACAGCTGGGCTCTTAGCGCTGATGTTGTTACTACTCTCATGCATTCCACTTGCACTGATAACTTAGACTCTGTTGCGCCGTTCAAATCTAAAACGTGCAAAGCCCTCTTTAGAGCCTTGGCTAAACGACAGTACCCACACTCTCAGACGTTCACTTAGACGAGCTGAAAGAAAATAGAAGGATAAACTCCAGATTTCCCTAGGAATGCTACATGACTGCTGTACTATCTATCAAGAGGGCTGTTAAAGCAGCAAAAGCACAATTTATATCAAACCTTGTTTTCAACAATAATCATAGGCCTCAGGTTCTCTTCAACTCTCTTAACTCTCAGATAAACCCCAATAGCATGGCTTGTATTGTTCCATCAGCCAAACAGTGTGAGGATTTTTTTAAATTAATAAATTGGAAAGATTGCTGCTCTAAAAAAAAAATTTGCAACTTCCTCCGACCGAGACCCACTACATTCTCAGCTGTCTTTGATCAGTTTGAGCTCGTATCACTTATTTACAACAAAGGTAGTTCATACCATGCGCCCCACAAATGTTCCCCTGGATACCATTCCCTCTCGTCTTTTAAAATATGTTTTTGATACGGTTGGGCCGTATTCTTATTCTGTATTCTTATTCTGATTAATACTTGCCTTATTTCTGGGTGTGTTCCAGCTGCTTTTAAACATGTACAGCCTCTTATTAAAAAAATAAACATGGATCCTAATGTTCTTGCAAATTTTAGGCCGATCTCTAAGCTACAGTTTCTCTCTAAAATACTAGAGAGTAGTTCTTAACCAACTGACAATGTTTTAAAAAAAATGATATCCAGGAAAAGTTTGAGTCTGGCATCAAGCCACGTCCTAGTACTGAAACGGCACTTAAGAGTTTTCAATGATCTCCTTGAAACTGTTGACTCAGGAAGCCCCGCTATTCAGGTGCTTCTGGACCTGTCTGCAGCCTTTGACACAGTGGATCATAGGATTCTTTTGAAACGCCTTGAACAGTCCATGGCATCAAAGGAACTGTCCTAAAATGGTTCGAGTCATACCTGACTGATAGGCAAATTTTCATCGACCATGGCACCTCTCACTTGTGGGGTCCCCCAAGGCTCCATTATAGGCCCCATCCTTTTTTCACTATGTGGTCCATTTTTAAGAAACACAATATCTCCTTTCATTGCTTTGCCGACGATATACACATTTACATGCCAATAAAAACAACATCTAAAGACTGTACAGCCTGTGTTAGACTGCAATAAAGGACGTAAAAATCTGGTTGGAGCTAAACTTTCTCACTTAAAATGAAAGTAAGACAGAGATTCTTATGTGTGGACAAGGTAACTTCCTAGGTGATCCTCTTGGTACCCTAGCCCCTCTAGTCTCTTATAGGAGACCGTTTAAGAATCTCAGTTATACCTATGATAGCTCCTTCAAACTCAATAAGCAAATTAGTCTTGTGGTGAAATCTAGCTTCTTTCAGCTAAAACTTTTGGCAAAGGTTAAGGTCTATCTTCCTCCGAGGAACTTTGAGAAATGTATCCAAGCATTTATTACGTCTCGGCGGTATTACTGCAATTCCTAGTACCTGGGGGTAGATCAGAAAACCCTAAATTGGCTCCAGTTAGTACAAAATACTGCCACTCAACTTTTAAACGGTATAAGAAAACAGGAACACAACACCAATTTTGGCCTCCCTCCATTGGCTTCCTGCTCATTTCAGGATTGATGTAAAAGATTTTAATGCTTTTTTTTTAAAGGTTTTAAATGGTTTGGCCCCTATCTGTCTGAATTTTTACATTGTCATTCTCCAGCCTGAGCTTTTGCAGTGGGTGGTCCTATCCTCTGGGATAGCCTACCATTGCATATTCGAAATGCCCAGACTATACACACTTAAGTCATTAGCTGAGTTGGCATTAAATGTCTATGCTGCTATTTTGTCTGTGTATCTACATAATTTTTTACCTGTAATTTTCAAATATTTTGTATACTTTGACATTTTGTCCTGTACAGCACTTTGGTCAATGACAGTTGTTTTAAATGTGCTTTATAAATAAAGTTGACATTGAGCCGTCTGTGGAGTTCTATGATTGTTGACACGGTTGAATTCACAGGGTTAATCCAATTCCGCTATTTTATTCCCACAGCTGACTGTGAGGATCCTACAGAGTAGGACGTTGACTTGGCTCAAGCATTATACGACTTAATCCAAACAGAGACCCAAAATACACAGCATCACCCCATGAAAATAAAATCTTTCACCAGAGACCAAACACAGAGCATCACACCAAGGAACTAACATAGCCCACCAGAGACCCAACACAGAGCATCACGCCAAGGAACTAACATAGCCCCCCAGAGACCCAACACAGAGCATCACGCCAAAGAACTAACAAAGCCCACCAGAGACCCAACACAGAGCATCACGCCAAGGAACTAACATAGCCCACCAGAAACCCAACACAGAGCATCACGCCAAGGAACTAACATAGCCCACCAGAGACCCAACACAGAGCATCACGCCAAGGAACTAACGTCGGCCACCAGAAACCCAAAAGCATCACCACAAGAAACTGTGTTTTTTACAAAAACAAGGTTTGGTAATATCAGCGCCACCATGGCACATGAGAGATAGAGGGACTGAAGAGAGCTGGGCATTATATGTTTCATACCTTTGCCACCTGACCCACCCATGCAAACACCACAGCAGAGAAAAGGACTCAAGAATTCACTGCATAAGGACAAAAGGGAAGACCGTAGGGTGAATTTTAAGGTTAACATACTGAGACAATGTCAAGGGTTTTCACACTGTGCTACAGTCAATTTGTACACACACACACCCACACACACCAATGCAAATGTTAGGGAAAAAATTGCTCAAGGTTGAAACAGCAATGTTAAAAAAGAAAATGGATGTTTATAAGAGGTTTCTCTTATTTTTCAGTAAGCTATACAGTACCATTTTAAGACGAACGGTTACCAAGCCTACAGTACCATTGTCATCATATCATAAATAATGTTGCACTGATAATAAAGAAGCCATTATGGTAATTCTGGGGCATCTGGCAAAATAAAAGGCCTAAACAAAAGTTGTCTGCTTCCCGTTCCATGGAAATGGAACACATTGTTAAAAGCAGAAATACAAAAGGCGGGTTTGGTCAACAGGCAGTGAGGTGTTGCTGATTGATGCTGTGGGACAGAAAGGCCACTCATTCTTATGGGAGAGAGCATTGTCCTGCCACCCTACAATGCTGGGTAGGCGAGAGATTTCAAAATGAGCTAAGGAGACAGAAAAACACAGAAAACCACTAAAACAACTAGATGTGTTGCAGCAGATAGACAAGGCCCTCTAAGCAGTTGCCTGAGAACTCCAACTCAAATTTTTCACTGACATCTTTTAGCCTGAGACTCCAATTGTAATCATTTGAAATAACAGGTATTATAAAGCCATAAGCGACTCTAAAGGACCACAGATTAAAGCCAACAACACATTGACAACGTTTCGCTTCACACGTGGGTGTTCTGGCCCAAACCATCAGCTTCTGGGAGCAATCAGTCGGAATCCATTGTGAGAGAGTGACCTGGCATTAACATGTGGGCTGGTTGATAACCGCAGACCCCTCCCCCAGCTGGAGGGCAATGAGGCAGCCCAGGAGCAATCACACACAAGGAACTTTATGAACACAGGAATCATGTACATGGGGATGATGTACAAAGCAATGGTTTCCATTTATGCATCCAATCCACATCTCAATTCATGTTCTCAGACTGGCAAACCACCAGCAGTCACGCAGTAAACTCTTCGCTCAACCCCCACCTCGGGGACCTCCAGTATTTATTTCATCTATTCCAGAGCTAGCACACCTGATGAAACTGTCAGAAAATCATCAAAGCCTTAATTAGTCAATCAGGTGTGGCTGTTCAGGGCTTCAACAGAGTGAAACGTCTCAGGATCGCTGAAAGTGGTTGAAGACCTAGGAATCAAAACAGTGGAAATAAAACCCTATTTATTCAGTATCTTCTGAATGATCGACCATCAAAAT
Source organism: Esox lucius (assembly GCF_011004845.1). Classification (NCBI taxonomy): domain Eukaryota; kingdom Metazoa; phylum Chordata; class Actinopteri; order Esociformes; family Esocidae; genus Esox; species Esox lucius. The sequence goes on along the minus strand of NC_047586.1, from coordinate 13,117,633 downwards.
TGCCCATTTGTCTGCAATTATATATCAACAAAATCACATCAAATGAAACGGTTGCAAACAGTTGCAAAATATATAAAAACTGAACCCTTGCAAGCACATGAACATATACACATTACCAGAACTTAACTTCCAACCGTTTAACTTAAACACCACACAAAAAGCAGAGGCAAAATACGAGAGCCCAAAATGTTTTAATTGGTAGATTATGTGTTACGTAAGATTGGAGCACAAAGTCACTTGTCTCCCATGAACCAGCCCTAATCCTGGTAGATGAAACACTATGGTGATTAGTTCCCTCCTGGGTCCATTTCCTTAAACAAACGATCCTTTAAAGAGCAGCGAAGTGCAGTGTAGAAGATGAAACTCCTCTGCAGTGACGTCAGATAGAGGCCGAAAGAAAAGGGTTGCAGAAAGGCTGTGTTGCAGTTTTTCAGGGAACAAAGGAGAAATTAGAGAGATTAGGGATGGACTGCCAGATAGAGAAAGTTGGGAGAGGGAGTGAAAAGCAGATGGTACAGGGAAGAGCGGGTGATAAAACCTCAAAAGAAATCCTCGGAGCACAACAGCTACTTTCACACACACTATTGGGAAGACTCATTCTGTAGTCTTCGGACGAGCCTCCAGAAAATAAAGCAAGATCCTTAGCTGTCAGTAAAATGAAAAGCCTCCAATTTAGATTATAGGTCTCACACTCACAGCTGACTGTGGACTCCTATCTCTGGTCACCTCTCGACTGTCTGTCATATGAGCCACTTGTGTCATTAGGCAGAAGACAAACAGACTAAATCAAAGTATTTTAGGGCTTACTGCTGCACAGTAATAAGCCAGAGGCTTAATACAATTGTGGCAGTCATCAGAAATACTTACAACAAATAAAAACATCCAAAAATTATTATCAGCAGCATTTATTTTAATTTGTATGATCTTCACACACCACAGTCCCCTACAAGGTGGGGGCATTTTAGTGGCTATTATTTCTCAGCATTAGTCTGTATGTAACCAGCTCCTTAAAAAGGCTGTCAGAGGTTGTTACAATGACACACAGCCCTGTCGCCTGATGCTCAGTTATCATCCAGGACTGATACAAGGTCAAGTGTGCTTTACACCAAATGTAAAGAACATCATCAGTGAGGAATTCTAAAGGAACAGGTACTGTTCAGCTTTCAGCACATGGTGACCGTATCTTGCAGTGCCTTATCATTTCAGATAGCAAAAGTCAACCACCAGCTAGTGACAGACACCAGCATGCCACTTAATATTTCCATTAAGTCATAGGATCACTGTTCGCCAATCAGCAAGGTGGTAGATAGAATTTCAGCAAAACTTGACTTCCTGGTAGCAGCCATTGTTCAATGAGCCCTAGTGTACATATTCACATGCAAAATAGGGGTGCAGCGGTACGCCTAATCCACAGTACAGCAAGTTCAGTCAAGCCATTTTATACTGTATTTCTAACATAGAAATAAGCAAAAATGACCAGTAGAAATGTGCAGTTAATGTTCTAATTTCAATATCTTTCTACAAAATGAATCAGTGACTGATATATTCCCCATTTAAACTTTCTCTCCAGACCATCTATCAGTTTACAATTACTTGCAAACTTATCTTGTGAACTTATTCTCGCTTTAGACTTATACGGTACTATACTTCTAACTCTATACCACGCTGGACTAGCTAGCACTATAGCGAGTGCTAGCTAAGGGAAGACGAGGAGACAACTTGTGTTATTGTTCAGAGACAGGACTCTCCAAAGTGCCCCTTTAACAATGTGTTGTAAGAATTCGGGGATGCTGGGTGTCAAATGTTGATTGGACAAGAAGTTAATATCTGGTAGTACATGGAATGATAAACCACAAAAAGCTATCCACCATTAAACGGATTGACAATCAAAGCATGCAGAGCTATATCCACTCTCAACACATTCACTAACTTCTCTCTCTTATCCAGTTGTCTGCACACAACAACGCAATGAGCAGCACTACATCTTTGTATACAACTTTTCAGTTCCAGCTTCTTTTGTGTAGATTCTGGCTTAATAAAAGTGACAGTGCCCTCCAGTGCATGTGTTAGTTTTACGTTCAAGTAATGTTTGCAAGCACCTATGTGAAAGTCTGAACGCGACCCGCTCACGCCAGCACAGATGTTGATGCTTAACTATGTAAAGCCCTTAACAAGGTGCCGAAAACCTCTATTCGCAAGCACACAGTATGGATGCATATATGAGCCCTCATTGCTCGTCATTTCTTTAGCCTGATTAGACTGATGCTGAGGGCCGCTTGAATGCACTGGGGTGATTAAGTTAAGTTTCTTTAAGTTCCCACACTGCCCTAAGTATATTGGTTACTGGTACTGGGGAGATGATGGAATAAATGTCTCAACATGTTGGTAGGTGTTGAATTAGCTGCATAGGTAACTTATCCTGTGGCGACATTACAGTTGTTTTAACAGCAACTCCAACCACTCACTATTCAAGTCTACAAAATGCTGCCAAACCAGAGATTTAAACTACAACTACAATATTCGACAATGTTGGTTTACATTTGTTTTGTACTAGAAACTCCCAACCCTCGTCTGAAGTCTGCCATACCTTCTGAGCTATATGGGAGACGCATACACCGGCACAATTAGGGGGTGGGCCACAGCGCATTTGCCCCATCTGAAATCCGATCGGCCCCTTTGAGTGCCCCTCCTGTCACTGCAAAATTTAAAATTTTAATTAAAACTTTGTTTAACAATGCGTAATGTACCTCACAGTCCGGAGATCCCCAAAAAAGAAAAGTTCAAACTTTGTAATACCGCACCAATGGCTGAAGAGGAGTAATACATTTAACACATCAGTATTTCTGTTGTGTCCCGACTATTTAAAGTTCCCTGTTCCACATGTGCCCAGAATCAGAGATGTAGCACAAGTTGATGCTATTTGTTCTTAAATGCTAACACACTGAACTGTATTCCTGCTCAGACGTTGACCAAGCTAATTAATGGAGACAGCTAACATTGACCTGATGTAGCAAGTACATTTAAGCGCTTGTGTGTGTGTGTGTGTGTGTGTGTGTGTGTGTGTGTGTGTGTGTGTAAATCCATCATGCATAAATGGTGTGAGTCAACTACAACTGATTTGGAAACTCCATTTAGGCCAACTTTCAGAATCTAAAGTGGATGGTCCAGACATGGAGATGGACTAGCCTCACCTCAATATCTTCCCCAGAAAACTCCAGGGAATGGGGGGAGGGCGTTTAATGCATGATGGTAAAGAGACAATCCCTGGTTAAAGTAGTAGTAAGAAAATGTTTTCTTGTCAAGGATGCAATTTAATTCAATTGCATTTACTTCAATCATAGCTTAAACAGTTTTTAAAAGCTATATCAATCACAAAAAAAACTGCCACTGGAACCCTTCCTGCTGATGTTGGCCCCTCTAATAAATACCGGCCCCATACGGCCCCACCATCTCGAAAATCATAGAACGGGCACTGCATGCCAACAGATGGACCCCATTTAGGCCTTTCACTGGAGGCCCTCCCACCATGTTGAGTCATGGATCTGAGTAGGCGTCATCCCAGTGGGTCAACCTGTGACTTCAGAGCAAGCCTTGACATCTGAACTCTCACAGCAACACAGTCTCCTCAATACAAAACATGTACCTATAGACGTTAGTATGTGGAGATTGTCTGTGTTGACGTATTTTGGTTAATACGTTCTGAGATTCCATCTGTGTTGACGTATTTTGGTTAATACGTTCTGAGATTCCGTCTTTGTTGACGTATTTTGGTTAATACGTTCTGAGATTCCGTCTGTGTTGACGTATTTTGGTTAATACGTTCTGAGATTCCGTCTGTGTTGACGTATTTTGGTTAATATTTTCTGAGATTCCGTCTGTGTTGACGTATTTTGGTTAATACGTTCTGAGATTCCGTCTGTGTTAACGTATTTTGGCTAATACATTCTGAGATTCCATCTGTGTTGACGTATTTTAATATACATTCTGAGATTGTCGGTGTTAGTGACGTCAACTCCCAAATGTGGAAATACGTGGAGAGAAGCACTGCGCTACAAACAAAGCTCATTAAGGGTTAAGGTTTGCTAATACTACATATTATTGGCACCTTCTAGAAGTACGGTATTTAGAAATGATTAGATTTCAAGCAGGTGATTATCACAATATGAACATCACTCACTCAACCAGTTTGAATAGAAAAAATGACTTATTCTCCTGTTTTGTATCACTGTGTGTAGCATAATGTAGCAAGCATGGAGAAAAGAAAACAAGAGAATTGTCTGAGGAGGTCAGACAAGACTATGGCCAAGCATGGATACTCTCAAGGCTACAAGTCCAACTTGAGACCTTGACATTTAAGGCCAGTGCCTCTGTAGCCAATGTCCCTGGATGTGGCTACAAGAGAACTTGATGGAAGATCACAGGCAATGAGTGTGAATGGTGGAGGAAGCACATTGATCAACTGCCACAGGTTCAAGCTGACCTTCAGACATAAGGTTTGACAGTTTTAACTACTACCATCTGTTACTAACTTAATCAAAAGGGTTGTATGCTAGGACACCCAGGAAAACCAGGTGCTGAGAGAACATTTTTAATAAATCCTGAATGGCATTTACCAAAAGACACCACATGTCATAGCCCTTCTGGGACAATCTCCTGTGGACAGATGAGGCCAAGTTTGAGCTTTTTGGTAAAGCACACCATCTCCATGTTTACAGAAAACAAAATGAAACCTTAAAAGAAAAGAACACCTGCCCCAGAGTTAAACTTGGCAGAGGTTTAGTTATATTTTAGGGTTGCTTTGCTGCCTCAGGAACTGGGTGCCTTGAAAGTGAGAATGGCACCATTCACACTTTCCAAACCCCAGCAACTCATTCAGAATTCAGGGGCCCATCTGGTGTTCAACCTTTCCATGTTTTCCCATGTCACACTACTTCTTTGCACTCTACACTGGGTTCCAGTTGAAGCTCGAATCCACTTCAAGGCTATGGTCCTTGACTAAGTTTGTTCGTTCAGCTACCTCCGGGCTCTTGGCTGTCCCACCCCTTTGGGGCAGTTCCCGATTCACACAGTCCAAACTCTTCTGACCTGGCATCTCAATGGTGGAACCAGCTTCCCTTGTAGGCTAGGATAGCAGTGTCTCTACCCATCTTGAAAAACATCTGAAAACTCAGTACTTAAAACAGTTCCACTGACACAATGTCTGTCCTTTGCCTTTTGTTTAATTTTTTGTTTATTATTTGTATGGTCTTCTTTCCAGTACTGACCTCAGCCAATAAATAATTATTTGATTACAATGCACTTTGTACTAAACTGCGTGGTTGTTCCACCAATCTCTTTTAAAATGAATGCACTCAAAATGAATGAATACCTGTTAAATGACTAAAATGTAAACCATGAAATTAGGAGAAGACCAAGCAATTTGGAGTGAAATGCTGAAACTAGTTTCAGAAAGCTGGGTCTCAGGCAAAGATCATGGGTCATCCAGCAAGAAAAGTACCCCAATACACTTCAAAAAACCACCATGAATGATTCAAGACTAAACACTGGACTTTTCTGAAGTTGACAGAAATTATTCCAGATCTAAACCCTATTGAAAACCAGTGCACATCAGTTGGGAGGCACCCTTCAAATCTGGGAGAATGGGAGCACTTGGCACAAGAAGAGTGGGCCAAACTGCCAGTATAAAGGTGAAGGAAGCTCCGCACCCATCATGATTATAGGAAGCAATTGGCATTTATTTTGTCCACAGGCTTGTGTGATTGACATGTGAATTTTGTCAATTAAATGTCAGTTGGTCTAATTTCAAAGGATATTAGGCTTTGATAAAAAAATAAATCAATGGTCCAGAGTACTTTTCCATCTTATTTTTTAGACATGTTTTTGAAGAGGGTGTGCAAGGGTTTCGATACTGTGAAAGTACGAACTTAGAGCACAAATACATAATAAAGAATGATATCATTATATACAAAACATGACATATGTTCAATGCAAATACGTGTCTTTATTCAAGGTAGGCTATAGCAGTCAGTGACTGTGCGAACCTTGCATAATAAACTTAAATAGCCCCGTCCTGTTAAAATATACAAAAAACTGTTTAATTTACATGGCATCAAGTAAGTTACACATCATAATCGTCGTAGATAATCGGATAGATGATGCCGTACAAGCAAAAAAATGCACTCGGAATTAAAACCCATTGCACGTAGCATACAAGTAACAATTCTAACCGTATATTGTGTCAATATGCAAGGCAAATGAGGATAGGCTACCATATGACAAAATAGACACTAATTTGATTGAAATTAATATTTAACTTTGAGGACATTGGCCAAGATTTTACTATCCAATGTGCGGTTATTGCTCCTGCGCGTTACTGCATTGCAACAACTAAGCTAATTTTTCTTGCGGGAGGCGTGTGTAGGTGTGAAATAACAAATAATTTGTGTTTTCAGTTAGCTTCATAATGAGCAATTACTGATAGGACAATTGGGCACTGCACGTCTAGCTATTTGATAAGCAAGAGGACAAAAACCACAGTACTGCAGTATCATTTGCTATAGGACCTATGTGGAATATAACACAATTTTGTGCAAGAACATTTCAAACACGAAATAAACAAAGGAAAAGCATCCGAATAGAAAGTTCGCTGGACATAGTTTAGAAAAAGTTAACCTTGTCTATTTAATTACATTTTTCCATAATCGTCAATACAGTTTGAGACCGATCAATTACTCACCTCATGATGATTCTATCACAGGCTCAAAATAGTTTCTTCGTCCAAAGGCTTCAAATATATTATTTGATTGATGACTTATCTTGCAATAGTTTTCAGAAAGTTCGCACTTGAATATGCCACAAAAGAATATCAATGGAACGCGGCGGGATGAGAGGTTCACAGCTAGGCTACATCCAGTAAAGTAAAAAAAATAAAAATGAAAATGTAAAAAAAAAAACGTTATCTTACATGATCTAGTGCATCGCGCCACCGTTTATTATATTCTAATGAAAGAAAAGAAGAGAAGAGAAAAGTCAATGGTTTCGCTGCTGAGACTCCAGTCGTTTCATCTAGCGGCAGCGTGCCGCTGGGATACCAATCTCTTTACTGCTACAACATTGACGCAAAGCTTTTCTCAACTACGTGAGGTACGTTCAGACGTACAAAAAATTGGTAGCCACGCCCCCTTAAAATTAATAAAACAAACGCAGAGAATTCCCAAGTGCCAGCTTGCGAATTCGTTTTTTTGTATATTATTGTACATTTACGGGGGGCTGTAATGTAAGCAAAATCGTTGTGCGATTATGTATTTATAACCGGCACTAAATGTAATTTTCATTCAAACATCATGCCTGTGTTAGCTACCTTGACACACTCGCTGTAATTCAAAAAGGTGGCGGAATTCTCCTGTCATTTTATTAGAATCTTAGTGCTTTTAAAAAAAAAAATTGTATATGTGGTTGTTGCGGTGTTCGAGGTCATAGAAGAGCCCATCGCCACATAATATTCTGCCACAGGTGGCCAGACCGTGTGACTTGTGGCTAGGTTAAATAAGGCAGACAGGCCTGTCACAGTCATCCATCAATCTGATCTATATATTGCGGTGTGGGGAAAAAATATGCCACAGTGATGTCATCATAACTAAAACTGGACACATATTTGACTTGTTAGTAGCCAATGAGACGTGAGTAATGTTAATGCTGCACATTAATAGAATGTGACTTTTTTTCAGATGTGTCACATATGTCTAATGCCCTATAAAAAGGGTAAAGAAGACTAGGCAACATCTTGTTAAGGAAAATACGTATTTATTCTAGGCAATTAAATTCAGAGGTGGGAAAATAGTTTGTAGAATTAAATAGTATTATTTAGTAAATAATATTTTACCTTTTCTAAATAATAATCAAACATGTCAGAAGACTCTAGTCCCATCCCTAGGGGAGGGAAGCTCCCGTTCAGCCCATTCGAAGCTCTTCTCTGACCTAACACCCCAATGGTTGTAGCAGGCAGAGCAGAGTACATTTTAAAATAGTATCTAAATTCACCACTGTTCCGTTAACCTTCTGAGTGCGTTTTTGCACTCTTGAAAAAACTAAATCTTACTGCCATCTACTGGCAAATTTGTGAAGACTGCCTTGGGTAATTGGATTTTCATAAAATGTCAATTAATGACTTCATTGGCATTGGAATCTTTTGTTTATAGTTCACATAGAGAGTTTATCAGTGTTTTTTATAATGAAGGGTCTTTAATGTGGCCAAAAATTTGCCAGATTAGAAAGGGCAGCTTTGTTGCCTTGTCATTTTCTCAGCGCTGTGCAAATAATGGCAAACATACCAATTAGCTCTGTGATTTTTTGCTTGATTATTTGCAGTGTGTGAAATAGTTTTCTTTTTACGTACTCATTATTTGGTTTGAATCCCCATAGAACCTGGGATTCTATGGGGCCTGTTTGAGTAGAACCCCAAAACCCGCTGGCTTAGAAGGCTCTTGTCTAGGTTATTCTGTCTGTAAACTGAGGGCTTTGTAATGGAAGGTTTGAGAATCTATATATTTTAGGTGAGTGTAAAATGTAATCTTTTCTGGTTTTTTATTAGGAATCCTAATTCTGCTGTGCATGCAACCTAAACTGCATTGAGTTTTGGTATAATTTAGTACATTTATTTCCAATCCAACAATGCATGTGCCTTGAGGAATTGCTTTGCAGATTCAGTTGCATTGTTTTTGTGTGGTGTAAGCAACATTTGAGTGAGATCGGCACAGAAGTGTGCGGATGAGTGAGATCGGCACATAATATTTTCTAGTGCCCTTGCCAATGAATTAATATAAATGTTGAAAAGCTGAATCCCTTTCTCACCCCTGGCATTTGAATACATCTGCGTATTTATTGCCCATTTTAACTACATGCTAATGGTTTGGGTAGATTTATTTCATGATAGTACAAAATGCTTCGCTTAAATAGCGCTTGTGCGATGTTATCCTCTTTAATAGCAGTTTATCCATTCATCCATCCACTCACGTATTCTCCGCGTGAGTATTGCGTCTCGTGTATAATCTTTGCCACAATTACGACATGCCTTGAACGCCTTAGTATTGTGCTCTGTGATTGGTAATCACAGCTCTCGTCCAATCGCAGACGTTGGTATATATCGGTCCTTTCTACCTGGTACGCTGATGTGGTTTTTACGAAGTTAGCAAAGCCTGAAGACTGATTTAATACTTTTTCTCTTATATTTTAAATCTTATTCACAAGTATTATGCCTTATTATCAAACATGGGAAGAGTTTGCAAGAGCAGCAGAAAAACTATATTTGACAGATCCAATGAAGGTATAGTAACTACGATATTTTCTGTTGAATGCAGGCATGAAATCTTGCTTGCTAGCTGTTTTTTTATATTGAAGAAGGTATCTAGCTAATTGTAGTTAGCTAACATAATTTCTTCCGAAATGGTTATTTCACAGTACAAGTGATTGTGATGGCCCATTATAACCATAACTACTAAGAGTAATAAAAAGTCTAGAAAAGTAGGATAACGTTAGCTAACACGTTGCCGTTTTCAAGCAATAACGTAACTTGAAGCCAGCTGTTAGCAGGTCAACAGACAGTACAGCACTAGTGAACGTCTGGACGAAAGGGTTGCAGTACTGCTGCTGATCAGGGTAACTGGTGGTAAAAGGTTTAATAGAAAATAACACTACAGGCTACATAATATACCAGCCCTAGTTATGTGTGAACTTAACTCATATTCTTTTTAATAAAACGAATAAGCTTAATTTTCAGTTATCTTTGTTGTAAACAAGCTGGTCTAGCTACATGTTTTTTTTTTTTTCTTTCTCGTTTTGATACAGGTCAGGGTCGTTCTTAAATACAGACACTGTGATGGTAACCTTTGCATTAAAGTCACAGATGATGCAGTGGTAAGTTCAAGAGAACACCATTTTCTACCTTTGATCAGAATGTGTACTTCTGTTGGCATTTTACATTAAATAATGACGTTTCTTTTAAGATTTTGAACTATTATATTATCCTGTGTTCCACTAATTATGTTCCATTGCAGTGTTTACAATACAAAACGGACCAGGCCCAGGATGTGAAAAAGATTGAGAAACTGCATGGCAAACTGATGAGGCTTATGGTGTCCAAGGAAAGTGGAGCCATGGAAACGGACTGACATTTTTACTGTTAGTTGTGTTAACTCTTCTTTGAGTCTGGACTGTGGTGTGTCAGTGGCACAAACAATGGAAGAGAAGGGAACTGGAACGTGACATTGGATCATGAGAGCGGGAATGGATGGGATAAGTTGGAGGAATTTGGAAGGTTGGTGGGAATCAAAAATGAAATGGGGAGCATAACTGTTGCTGCTCTTAAGGGGGATTTGCTGGAGCTCTTTTAAAGAGCTTGTATTTATTTTCAGTTTAAAGATGGACTAAAACCAGATACAGACTCACATGTTTATTTGCGTCTATGGTTAGGTTTTCATTTTATATCTTAGGTTTTTCGTTTTTATTTCCACATGGGGAAATGTTCCATGTACCATGTTGAAGTGAACATGAATGAAAAAGGCCATTTGGATTTCAACACAAAACTCCAATGCGATTTAGTAAATTTTAGCAAATTCTGGATACTCAATAAATGTTTGTTTGCACCATGACAGCCAACATCTCTCTCGATTACTGTGTGAAAAAATTTGATGCGTTGTATGGTTAATTTGCTATATCCCCATATTGCTGTTGTTAAAACTTCCATAGTAAGTACACACCAGCTGTCTAGGAGTGTCTTTAGATTCTCCTCAATCAACCTCTCCAGATATTCTGGCATCTTCTGTAGTAATTGCGATTAACTTACCGTAAAACAAGGTGAGTACTACTTCCTCGAATGCATTTTTGCCTCACCTATTACTACTTTCCTGTCCAATAAAGCAGAAGTAGTCTGAAACTTATCTAAAAATGTATATTTAAGTTCTTGAGCAATAACACCAGAAAAACATTTGAAATATTTAAAATATTTTTTTATTACATAATTTTCTTTAACCAGCAATGTTTTTATTTTACATTTAGTAAACCAACCAAATACCAACCATGTTTTGTGTTCTACCTTTAAAATGGTGTATAAAAAAAATACATTATTTTGATTCAACAGGATGCATTTTGCAAAGCTGCCATAAAAGACTGAAATTATTTTGTTTAGATTTAGTGGGCTGCAGGTTTTCATTTTAAAGGGTCAAAGTAGGGGCACTGTAGAATCCTGCCTCTAATGCTTACCAAAAAGTGCCTTAGGCCACTGGTCACTTGAATAATGTACAAGACTGTATTACTAATAACTTACTACAGTGGAATGAATAGTGATTAAAACGGCACATTCTATCGGTACTGCAGAACTTCACACTGCCAAACCTAACTGCTTGAGCAAGTGTACTAGAGCTAGTTAGATCCTGTCGATGTGTAATGGATTGCACCTATAACTAAATTGCGAATAATGTATGGGTAGTATATGAATGGAGACAGTATCAAAGACTCATCTAATCCCTCATCTGGTTAAGGGTAACAGAGATGTTCATTAATTTATAGAGCCGTTTCTCTGGAATAGACTTTAGTATTGAGGAATTTTAGGGATTTTATTAAATGTATACACCATGACATAAATATAAAGGGAAATATATAAATTGAGACCACTGCACCTTTTTCTTTCCCTTCCAAAAAGTTGAAAAGGAAAGTTTTGAGTGAGGAACAGAAGCCTTCAATTTGCAGTGGTCTCTTAATGTTAACCCTTCTGTTTCTCACTCAAAACCTTCCTTTTCAACTTTTTTGGAAAGGAAAGAAAAAGGTGCAGTGATCTCAATTTTTTCCGGAGCTGTATAATTTAAATACATTTTAATAACATGTAACATTGAACGGTGTATTACTACATTTTATTTCACAATTTCATTATATTTTGTTTTATATTTTATTATTTAAATTATATATTTCCCTTTTTATTTATGTCATTGTGTATATATTTATTTAATAAAGTCCCTAAAATTCCTCCATAGTTTAGGATTCATGACAATGTTTGTACATACGGAAGTTAGCCCGAAAACTCATAGACATAATAAAGAATAGACGCTGCATCGACCGCTACTGCCTACTTGCGCTGACGAGCCGTGGGACCGCCATCTTGGACCGGTCAGCTGCTCCACTCAATGTAATCTGTTTTGGCAGGTGAAACGACCTGTCAGCGCATTTAATTAATCATACCTCAGTGAATACCTTAGTGATTTTCACGCGGGTTTTTTTTGCTGCAAAGGTCATACATGTAGCTATGATACAGGACAAATGGTTCGGCATATTTTAATATTCATAGTTTTATATTCATCAAAACTGTGAACATAATCCCCAAAAAGGGAGAAAAACAGGAACATTTCCAGTTTGACTATCATTCTGATTGAAACACCTAATGTGTAAATAGTGGCAGTAAAGTCAGAAATATATGTTTCTCTCTCATTTCACAGCCCCCATCCCAACATACTCACATGGGTCCCAGTCTAAAATAGCAGGATGAAATGAAAAGTGACTGTTTTTATTTAAACTACACATTTACTTTGTTGAAACTCCCTTGAAAAGTCTGCAAACTTAATTAATGTAGCAATTTTCAAAACACAGTTACAAGTGCTTTTCAGAACCCAGAGGGAAAGGGATCAGGGCTAAGACAATAACAAGGACATAATGTAAAGATAAACTTCATTATACACAAGCTCACAAACTTAGTGTAAGGCAAAGGAGACCAACATTTGGATTCCTGGAGACACACACCATGAGGCTAGAGTTCATGAAACACAAACAAACAGAGGTATTTACAGACCCAACAACACTTACAGCAGTATTCACATAAAATGTGACAGACCACTGTTTTCAGGCAGTTTTAAGCCATTGCTTTCAGATTCAGTGTTAATCTTGTCAGAATGATGACAGATATGACATAAAGATACTATGTGTGATGAGTAAGGTTAAAGTACAGATAAAGCTTAGAATTAGTTTTGGGATGCTTGAATTGTCGTGGAACCACACGCTCTAAAACCCCTGAAAAAGGACAGTTCTTCCTCGTGCTCCCTTTCTGCAGTTCAAGAGAGGTGAGTTTGGTAATGTGGTGCAGCCTTATTTTGAGAAACACAGACACAACCAATGACAACAAGTCAGAATGATGGTTGTCGATGCCAAACTGAGTCTCCTCAATGTGTTCCCCAAGCAGAAAAACATCCTCCGTTCCAATCTCCTCCCGGACGATGTCTGTGATTGTCGACACCTTAGGAGCTGGCATTGGTGAAGCTTGGCGGATCACCCTCTCTGCAGCACTCAGCACCTTATTAAAATAATAATTTAAAAAAATACATTATAATTTATATAGTGCTTTACACAGGTGAGACACCACACCGAACCATCAGGCGGCGGAAGATGGCCTGGAAGTGCCGATGGATTGTTATTCCAGCCTCCTTATATGGAAAACAGGCACACAATACATACATTACTCACAAGACATAAAGATATTCATTAGGTATATTTTCAAAATTGTAATTAAAAGAACACCAACCCTACCTGATGCTCTGATTGAATTAAATAGGAGCTCCAAGTGATCTTGGCTGAACCTGTAGGTGAGCACATACCGCTGAACTAAATAATAAGCTTGTTTGAAAACCATTCTACTGTCAGATGTTCTGTTGCCTTTATTTTAAGTGTGGTGGGTATGAGACATGAGAGGTAACTTACTTTTGTTAGGGTGAATTACACGTGAATAATACAGTGTTGGGCAAGTTACTTGGAAATTGCAGTGAGCTAAGCTATTAGTTACTCTGTCATGAATAAAGCTTCACTACACAAAAGCTACCACCCAGTCAAATGTAGCAAGCTAAGTAACACAAAACACAAAAAATATATATATATATATAAAAAAAAAAAAGTAACACAAACACAGCAGTAGGCTAGTTCATTACATAGGAAGCTACTTTAAGTTGTGCTAATTTCACATGACAAGAAAAGTAGCTTGTGTGGCCAAGCTACTTGGTAAATAAAGGAGTTACTACTACTGAAAAAAGTTACTTGATTCTGAAAATAGTGAAGCTACCACCAAAATACTAAGTTACTAAGCTAGTACTGCACAACAATGATAATACCGTCTTTTATTTATATTAATATATAATTAGCTGGCCAATGTTATACCAGTAATATTTGCTTTATTTCTACAATAGCATTCTTGAGTCAGTTGAACACTGGCTGGTGCAGTAAACATAGCCTAGCTAGCTGGATACGATTTCAGTACAGTAATATCAAAGATCCTTGCTCCTTCTCAACTCTCTGGTAATATTCTAGTCACAAAAAACAACCAATAATACGGTAATGTTAAATCTTACTTGTGAAAAGTAATCCCCCGAGCCCTGCTTTCGATGGTCCGCGGATATGAGCAGGAGTATGCTCCACAGTGCTCTGGCATCGTTGCTTCTGCTGCTACGCAAATAGGAGTATGACCGGTCAAAGATGGCGGCCGTATTTCTCGCGCCCCAGCAGCCAATGCGGTGTCTACTCTTTATTATGTCTATGCAAAAAACTGCCTATACAGCTCAGTAAAACTACATCTCCCATGAACCAACGGTTTCTATTTCGACCGATTTCGACACTACAAACTGTGCCAGAGGGCAAAATCACTGAATCTTACAAATCGAGAAATCAGCAGAAGGTAGGAGTAACTGCTCTTGCTTTTAAGTAACTCGAAGTTGTCTTGGTCGATATGTTGTGCTTATGCTAATGTATTAGTCGATATTCCCTCATTTAAACGAATGAAACAATGTTGAGCGTTAATCCCAATCAAATATGTGAAGTTTGGATTATTGTGTTGATGAGATAACGGCCAGGTGCGTGAATAGAAATAAATTGAAGGCTAGAATACCTGTAAACAAACTAGTATGTTGTCGTACGTTTTGAGGTTATTTGATCATTTTGGAAATTAGTTAGCATGAGTCAGTTTTTTTTAAGTTACTCAAAGTAGCTGCTTCGTTTAGTTACAGTACTGCTGCGTTGAGCTTCGTGTAAGCGTATCCAACTGTGTCCTGACTAAAAACTGCCCAGTAAAACTACATCTCCCATGAACCAACGGTTTCTATTTCGACCGATTTCGACACTACAAACTGTGCCAGAGGGCAAAATCACTGAATCTTACAAATCGAGAAATCAGCAGAAGGTAGGAGTAACTGCTCTTGCTTTTAAGTAACTCGAAGTTGTCTTGGTCGATATGTTGTGCTTATGCTAATGTATTAGTCGATATTCCCTCATTTAAACGAATGAAACAATGTTGAGCGTTAATCCCAATCAAATATGTGAAGTTTGGATTATTGTGTTGATGAGATAACGGCCAGGTGCGTGAATAGAAATAAATTGAAGGCTAGAATACCTGTAAACAAACTAGTATGTTGTCGTACGTTTTGAGGTTATTTGATCATTTTGGAAATTAGTTAGCATGAGTCAGTTTTTTTTAAGTTACTCAAAGTAGCTGCTTCGTTTAGTTACAGTACTGCTGCGTTGAGCTTCGTGTAAGCGTATCCAACTGTGTCCTGACTAATCTTCCTTCAAAAACCCGACTAATATTCTCTTTCGAAATCCCAACTCTGGACTAGACAATTTTGACATTAATTATTAATATAGATTCAGCTTTGAATAGGCTTCAAATTGTATTTCCAATCCAATTAAAAGAATACAATGTTTATATTGGGATAATCAGTAAGGAATTTGTAAGAACAGATGCAGTATTTGGATATTATATTTATATTTAATTTCATATCAAATTAGAATCTCCCACACAAATATTAAATGGCCATGCATGCCCATCTTCCAACATTGTAAATGTGTTGCCCTAGGCATTTTGTAATGCAGCCTGTCAGCTCCAATTACCTGTTTTTTGCTTGTTGCCATCTGCTGGTTCCAGAAAAAAACGTTTTGTCTGGGCCCCCATAGAGAGAACTTTTATAGTATGTAATAAAACACCAAAGTGTCATGTCAGTTTGATTAATGTGTTTCAAAATTCTCTATGAAAGTTGTTGTGGTATCAGAGTCCAGCCAGAGAAAAGCTTGGTCATGGATTTTGGCCTTCATGAATTGTGACTATGGGGCCTTGTCCACTCCATTCTTTACCTAATCCTTTCAGAACGGAACTATGTGCAACAACAGTGACACTTTGTTCTATTTTCCACATTTTCTGCAAACCTCTGTTCAATTAAACCATCATTTTCTGTGGCAATTTGTTTTCATAATGAATAAAACATCCAGTAGGCTTAGTGAGTGTGTGTGTATGTCTATGGTGCTGGTAACCATACGTTCTGGTACTGATGATTATTTACTATTGTATTTGTTAACTATAAACCACATGCTACAAGTAGCCAACAAACCAAATGGTGGACACTTCACCACTTAGCACATGTGAATGGTGAATACTTCAATATTTAGCATATGGGGACATAGATTGCCGAATATTTTACTACTTCGTAGACTAGGAAAGTGAATGGTAAATACTTTTGATATTTAGCACACAGGGACAGTGAGCAGTGAATACTTCTACTTGCTGGCAGCATTGTAAAGGGCATTGTAACATCCCTGACTTGTCTTCTGTTCATTGGATGTCCCTCAAGGCAGCACCATGTTGACAGAGGTTCTGTTAGCCCTGGTGCTGGGAGGAATAATCTACCTTCTGGTGCAGAGGAGTAAGAGGCATCAGCTGAAGAGTGAGGATGGCTGGTGGGGGGTGGGGAATCCCCCAGAGACGGAAGAAGAAGATGTCAGAATTCACCCCTACACTGTCCGGACGAGTGACGAAGAGTTGGAGGTGAGATGAGGAGAGGGATTATTGGCCTGGAGGATGGCTGAACTTGCCTCTAACAGAGTTAAAACTCATGTAAGTGTTAAGTCGATCAATAGGATTAATCCTATTCAATGCCCCCCTTCCCAGGACCTATACAGGAGAATAGACCAGACCCGACACGTTCCTTCTCTAGAGGACAGCCAATTCAACTATGGCTTCAACTCCCACTATCTGCAGAAGGTGGTCTCCTACTGGAGGCATGACTTTGACTGGAGGAGACAGGTGGAGAAACTGAACAAATACCCACACTTCAAAACCAACATTGAAGGTGAAGTTGTTTAAAGAGATTGAATAGTCATGTGATAATCGTAAAAAATTTCAAGCAAAAAGAAACTGAACAAGCAGTCGGCTTCAAATACACTCTGCGATTCTAAGACCACGTCAAACTCTGCGGAGGAAAACAAAACGTAATTTCAGTCACCAGTGCATTAGTTATGGTTCATTAATGCCAGCGTCCTCTGACCCAAATATCAGGCATTGACGTCCATTTCGTCCATGTGCGGCCCACTAACCTCCCTGAGGGGGTGACTGCTGTGCCCCTGCTCATGGTGCATGGCTGGCCCGGCTCCTTCTACGAGTTCTACGGGATGATTCCACTCCTGACTGAACCCTCCAACCCAGACGACGCAGTGTTCGAGGTGGTGTGTCCCTCCATCCCTGGATATGGCTTCTCTGATGCTCCTCATAAGAAAGGTCAGTAGTTAAAAGCTTGGCTGGGTTCAAGGGTCACATAAGTTCCCAGCCCACTGAATCAGTGAGCATGTCTGCAAAGTTGAACTTTAAACTAGGATCCTTTTTTTCCCCAGAATGAATGATTCGCGTTTATGTTTCAGGCTTTGATTCGGTGTGCGCGGCGCGTGTGTTCCACAAGCTAATGAAGAGACTGGGTTTCCAACAGTTCTATGCTCACGGAGGAGACTGGGGATGGATAGTCACCACCAACATGGCCCAGCTGGAGCCCCAGTAAGACGGACTGACGCCCTTGCACTTCATTCAGATTATTCACCATGCAATAAGAACATTCAGCCACTTTGAATTGAGAAAAGGACTCGTTCTCCTGTTTTGTGTCACTTTGTGCGTTACGAAAATAGGTTAGACACACGATTGAGTCCATCTCCAGAGACCTTGATGTTACTATTTCTACCATACGTAAAATTTTCTAAAAGTGTAGTTGTTTAAGGCCCATTCCATTGCAGCAAACTGCCTTGAATGTGGCTGCAAGAAAACTTGATGGAATATTGTGGCAAGGATTGTTTGGACTGTTCTGTGGCAAGCAATCAGTCCAGGTCTATGTCCAATTGAAACCCTGAGGAGAACTTGAGCAGTTTACACAAGAAGACTGATTAAAACTGCCAGTAAAGAGGTGCAGGAAGCTAATCCATGGCTTTAGAATGTAACTCGATTCCAGTTAATTTCCAAAAGTTGTGCTACTCAGTATTGAATATAAGGTCTCTATATAGAGTGGCACAATTTTGAGTCTAGGGCTCAATTATTTTGTCAATGCTGATTCTGTTTTTTGAACTTATATTTAGAGACTATGTGAGTTATTTGAAAGTCCAACGGATCCAATGCTTTTGGCAGATCTTGGCCTAGTGTAATGTTTGGGCCATCATTAATGCCATTACTGTTTGGAATGTACAGTATGAATAACATGTTTGAGTTACATTTTTATAATCTTATGTCAAAAAAGCTGAGCACATTTAATGTCTGTGCTGTTTTTCTTATCCCTGCCCTCTGGTTTTATTGCCCCAGAATCATTAAAGGTTTGCATCTGAACTTTGCTCCCCCCTCCAAGTCGGGCCTGCTCATGGTTCTGTCTCTAATACTGGGCCGCCGTTTTCCCAAGCTGTTTGGCTTCGACGAGCATGACGTCCAGCGTATCTATCCCGTCTTTCAGAACCTAGTGGTGGAGACTGTCAAGGAGTCAGGATATATGCATATCCAGGCCACCAAGCCTGACACTGTGGGTAAGAGATGGGACCAGTTCAGAAGGGGAGGAGTTCTTGGCTACATATAGATTGAATTACTGCATTGAACACGACCAGGTTGAACAAACATGGTTCCGTGTATCTTTTTCTGTAGGGCGAGCTTTGAATGATTCCCCGGTGGGTCTTGCAGCCTATATCTTGGAGAAGTTCTCCACGTGGACGGATCATGACTTCAGGAACTTGGATGATGGAGGACTAACAAGGTGGAGGACTAACATAACCTCAGGCACATTCTCAGGTGTATACTACGACGGCTTCTCCGTCACATGCTTAAGACTTCTCTTTTCACCTAAATCTCGCCTTGCAGGAAGTTCAGTATGGATGACCTTCTGACTAACGTGATGATCTACTGGACATCTGGCTGCATCATCTCCTCCATGCGCTTCTACAAGGAGAACTTTAGCAAGGGTCTTTACCAGCCACACACAAAGTATGTGCTTTGTAACAGCTATGTAATGTCTATGTACGTGCAATTTGATTGGTGTGTACTATCTACGTACAGTATGTTCTAGATAATAGCTAAATAATATCTGTATGTGCTGTGTAATAGATATGTATGTCTGTTTATGTGCTATGTAATGTTTATCTATGTGATATGTAATATTTAAGATAGCATGAGGTGGTCCACATTCAGAACATAAAATACTGAACTAAAAAAATTCACAAATAGACTTTTATACGTCCTCTCTACCCAGGATGCCAGTGCACGTGCCCACCGGTTTTGCCAGCTTCCCCAATGAGCTGACACACACCCCCAAGCTGTGGGTTCAGCAGAAATACCGCCAGCTGAAGACGTTCACCCCCATGGCTCGAGGAGGACACTTTGCCGCCATGGAGGAGCCACAGCTCATGGCCCAGGACATCCAGAACTTCATCAAGATGCTGGAGAAGAGGAAGAAGTGATGGTTCTAGTGTGCACATCTGCCTTTCCTGTTTACTAAACATCACCAAATGCTAGGTCAGCGAGCACTAGTGTTATGATAGCAATGGCATGTGCCAGAATTGACTTACTGACAAACACATAGAGAGAGGTATATATCATAGCTGCCTTTTTAACACCCATGGACATATAATACTAGCAAGGTCTCAGATGTGTTTGTGCCATTTTGGCATGACTATATAATTTAGCAAGACCGCACAAACAGATCTGACACAAGGCAAATAAAAAAAGGTCTGGGTTTTGGTCAATGCCATTACAATTCTGGTAAACCCATAAGTTGCTGATCCACTTTCTAGTTTGGAAATTCAAAATGGACCAATTGATAAGAACATACTGAATATAACCACTGTTCCTAAATAATAAACTGGAGAACGCAGTCTGAAAAAGCCTCATCTTAAGTTTTTCTTTCTGATTACTTGCTAAATCAATGCCTGAGTGGTTATGAAATTATGCATCGTTTTGCAGTAGTTGCCTGAGAGCAAATGTGTATTTTACTCACCAGTTCTGTTCTTATTTACACAAGTTATTTACAAAATTGTATCATTCCACAAAAAGCACTTTGTACTTCAGATGCTACGCTACACTGATTTATACGTCTTGCCACGACAAATCATATTAATAAAAATCTAAAGAAAATGATTGTGCTGTCTTTCTGCTGATGTTTTTGGCGTCACATCTAAAACAAGTGAGACTTGATCCTGATTCAAGGTTGTATGCCAAGCAGGATGACCGTGCCAAGCATAGTGCCATCCTCCTACTTCTCCATCACGCCAGGGAGAGCCGCGGTACCTCCAGGTGCACTCTGGCCCTGGTGTTTCCCAAGCCCTGGGTCGTGCCCCGGGACACCCCACCACTCCCCTGATGCTGCTCCCCTTGGCAGAGCACACCCGGGGGAGGCGTGGGTGGGGGGGCGGGGAAGATAAGGGCCGCTTGAAGATCCCTGCATTACCTCACCAGATAAGTCAAGGGGAAGGAATGAGAGACAGAGAAAGAGAGGGATGGCTGAAGAGGGAGGACGGAGGACGACACCGTGCAGCTGAGACGCTGTGACTGGGGATTGTTAGACGGGCTGTAGAGTTGCAGTCAGGCTCTGGGTCTCTGTTGGTCTTCAGTGGGGTGACTGGGTGTCGGTTCAGGGGTTGTTACTCTTAAGTTAAGTGACCTGATTCCTGAAGCCTTCATGTCCGAGAGGCGGCTAGAGGATCCTGGGTCCATCCCAGCGGAGCAGACCAGGATGGATCCATGCCTGCAATTTGGACACCAGCAGTCCACATGCAGGGATCCTAAGAAGTGGGTGAGTTACATTTATCCAAAACCTGGAGAAATAAAGTAGACCTACAGGCAGACATACAGCTTGTAAATAGTTGAAAAGTAGATTCATTATCTTCGCTACTGTGTGGATGCTTCAGTTTATGTTAATTAACTTCACCGTCCAGATTCAGGCGACATTTCAACCCTTCGCATTGAACTGTGATGTGTTAAATTAATGTCACACTTCACAATTTTGTATGAGAACTGATTCTACAGTGCTTCTGTGTTTGGCAGCTCATCGACTTCAATCTTGAACTTTTTCCCTTTATCCTCTGCTCATAATTCTGGGGTTGTTTCCCGTGCTAATGTGATCCGTAAGTGTTTGTGTACCTCCTGCGTGGCCCAGGTGAGGTCTGTGTGTGTGAGGGGGGTGCAACCCAACAGGACCATGAAGCCCCAACCCTCCCCAGTTAACGCGGCCAGAGAGAGGAGCCGCGTGCGGAACCTCCGTCAGGCCTTCCACAGCCTGCAGGCAGCCCTGCCCTCCGTCCCCCGTGACACCAAGCTCTCCAAGCTGGACGTCCTGGTTCTGGCCACCGACTATATAGCCCACCTTACAGAGACCCTGGACCAGGGCGGTGCTCTGTCCGACCTCACACTACCCCCCAGGCCAGGGGGATACCTCCACCCAGTCAAGGTTGGTGACATCTAACTACCTGCGTTCTTGTATTTAAATTTCCTTGGTCTTGTATTGAATCCCAATGTGGCGCATAGGCATTATGGCTTTTAAAGGGGATATCTGATGTGGCCAACATACACATTATGAATGGAATCTTTGTGAACACTCTTGGTTTAAAATCTGTTTTTGGATTGAATTCCGTACCTCGTCATTACAGCTTGTAAACCGGATCTGTTCATCATCTCTTATGTGACGTAATAAATTAATGTCAAAATGTTCCTTTAAAAATGATAATGTCTCCTGCCCTGACAGAAGTGGCCAATGCGCTCCTTGCTATACTGTGGGAGTGTGGGGGAGCTACTGGCAGCCAATCAGGTGCCAGCATCTGGGGATGAGACACATCCACTGACCCCTACTCCAGAGGTCAACATGGATGAATCCTTCTAGGACGAGTAGCAGTGACATACCAATCTAACTGTGATCCAACTGCAGTAAATGGCAATGTAAACTTAATGAATGCCCTGGACACTGAAACTCCCACAATGTCAAGGGGATAAGATACAATAGAAAGAATATCTACAGTCTGCTTCACTTAACACATTGTATTACTCGTATTTATTATAATAAAAACGCTACTTTAGAGAAGTGTATAATTATTTGTTATACATTCACACCTAGGGAATTCAACAGACACTCATATTCAGAGGAACTTATTGAGTGCATATCTTTTCATACTTTTTGTACTAATAGTTATCATATATATATATATATTTATATATATTTATATATATATATATATATATATATATATATAGATGCGACATTAATATATATATATATGTATATATATATATTAATGCTTTTTCAGGGTTCTTAAAACAATATTGAGCATTTCAGTGACTTACATGACATGTTTTTTTTTTCTTCATTTTAAGATGAATTAAAGTTGATCTTTATCCTGTCTCCTGGATTGGTTTTATTTTTAGTTTTATAGTTTTAGTGTTGTGGATGGGGGAGGGAGTGAAAGGATGGACAGATTAGCAGAGGGGAGGACTGTTGTGAGAACACTTGGCGAGCAGCTTTTACTCATGGATCCTGAGTACTAGTTCAGGGCAATGACCGCTTTAGGGTAGAATATATTCATGCAGCTTTACTTATTAGACTCCGACATACGCGGTTGAGTCATGTTAGGGACTTTATATTACAGTATTATTATGTGTGTGTGTGTCATTTGTGACCTGGCAAAAGGTATCTCCAAGGAAATGTAGATTACTATGACAATGAGATAATGAAGGTTTTTCAACATTCCTTCTAGAGAGCGTACAGTGATAGTTACATATTTAGTTCAGATATTGACCAAGAATTACTGAGAAACACTGGCAGAATAATTTTAACTCCACACCAGTAACGTCTTAACACACTGTAATGTTTAAAGTATTTATGCTCAGGCAGACAGCTTTTCTTGGCTTTAACATGTACATGACCATAGAATCATGGTCATTATGTCTCCCACTTGAGCAACATGGGCTCAAGTCCACGAGAAACGGTACAACGTTCAAGGCTAGCTCTATAAATCTGTCGGGGGTCTGATAACCCCCCCACTCTTTCTTATTAATGGCTAATTTGGACCTGCCAGAATTGTGCTACTAAGGCAGGGGTTATAGAGGCAAAGGAGAGGACTGCCATTTTGGGGGAAACAATGTTAGAATGTTACAGACTACACAGCGTTCCAGCAGTCCCACTGAGGTTACTTAGTATAGATGACTATTAAGCTTAACAGCCAGGCAGGCTCAGTTGCAAAGGTCATTGTAATGCATGCCCGTAGACATAAATAGTAATCACCTCATTATAATTTATGGATAACCCATATGCTAGGAAATTGATTCTCTGATGCCAGTGTTTCTGTATCAAAGTAAGGGTTACTAAACAAATGCATATCCTTTTGGGTTGAACTGTATTCCCTTCTTGTTTGGAGAATCTCAACATAGTTTCTGTATCTTCAGCTCATTATATCCAGTACACAAAGATTGCTGAGTGAATTTATGAAGCTTTCTAGCCAGCCTCCCCTCATTGGCTTGGTCTAGGAGGAAATGAGTAGAAGAGAGGGAGGATGAGGAGAATAGGACGAAGAGTAGGGAGGAAAGTACAACTCAACAAGTTTGACCACAAGAAAAATAGAGCATTTAATGTACAAGACAGGTTGATGGTTTGATGAAGGGAAGTGGCCAAGAGATGTAAGTAAGAGATGTTCCTAGTAAACTCCACCTCCCTTCTAGCTTTACCTCCTTGGAACAAATAAAAAGCATTAAGCCAAATCTTTGAGGTTCCAGTATGAAAGGCCATTATATTGCATCTGATTCTACCACTTGAAATAACAACCAGAAGACTGCAGTGGAGTGGAAGAAGGGGCGTGAGGTGGTGGCATAAGTTGCTCAAAGAAATGTAAAGAATCGAGAATGATAAAGGTGGCAGCAGACTTTAGCTGCAGACCTAAACTCTCAGGCACCTCTACACTGCCACCTACTGGGACCTCATCTCTCAGGCACGTCTACACTGCCACCTACTGGGACCTCATCTCTCAGGCACATCTACACTGCCACCTACTGGGACCTCATCTCTCAGGCACATCTACACTGCCACCTACTGGGACCTCATCTCTCAGCCCGTCTACACTGCCACCTACTGGGACCTCATCTCTCAGGCACGTCTACATGGCCACCAACTGGGACCTCATCTCTCAGGCAACTATACACTCACCTAAAGGATTGTTTGGAACACCATACTAATACTGTGTTTGACCCCCTTTCGCCTTCAGAACTGCCTTAATTCTACGTGGCATTGATTCAACAAGGTGCTGAAGCATTGTTTAGAAATGTTTGGCCCATATTGATAGGATAGCATCTTGCAGTTGATGGAGATTTGTGGGATGCACATCCAGGGCAACGAAGCTCCCGTTCCACCACAGCCCAAAGATGCTCTATTGGGTTGAGATCTGGTGACTGTGGTGGCCATTTCAGTACAGTGAACTCATTGTCATGTTCAAGAAACCAATATGAAATGATTCGAGCTTTGTGACATGGTGCATTATCCTGCTGGAGGTAGCCATCAGAGGATGGGTACATGGTGATCATAAAGGGATGGACATGGTCAGAAACAATGCTCAGGTAGGCCATGGCATTTAAACGATGCCCAATTGGCAATAAGGGGCCTAGAGTGTGCCAAGAAAACATCCCCCACACCATTACACCACCACCACCAGCCTGCACAGTGGTAGCAAGGCATGATGGATCCATGTTCTCATTCTGTTTACGCCAAATTCTGACTCTACCATCTGAATGTCTCAACAGAAATCGAGACTCATCAGACCAGGCAACATTCTTCCAGTCTTCAACTGTCCAATTTTGGTGAGCTCGTGCAAATTGTAGCCTCTTTTTCCTATTTGTAGTGGTGATGAGTAGTACCCGGTGGGGTCTTCTGCTGTTTTAGCCCATCCGCCTCAAGGGTTGTGCGTGTTGTGGCTTCACAAATGATTTGCTGCATACCTCGGTTTGTAACAAGTGGTTATTTCAGTCAAGTTGCTCTTCTATCAGCTTGAATCAGTCAGCCCATTCTCCTCTGACCTCTAGCATCAACAAGGGCATTTTCGCCCCACAGGACTGCCGCATACTGGATGTTTTTCCCTTTTCACACCATTCTTTCTAAACCCTAGAAATGGTTGTGTGTGAAAATCCCAGTAACTGAGGTGTTACGCTGCTATATTATTGTGCTGGGGGATATGAGGAATGCTCTACTAACTTTTCTCAGTCTCCTCCAGTTTAAAATTTTAGGAGGAGATGAAGGTCCTAGTCCCACACCTGCGGATTACCTGGTTTGGGGGGCCCGTTGCTGTCCCTGTCCTTGTCTACCTGGTCATACTTCTGACCTAGTCTAAAATCAAATAAACTCTGGATTTATCCCAGAGAATGTCTTTATTATTCCAATTGGACTCTTAATATCTCACCCGGCACAGCCAGAAGAGGACTGGTCACCCCTCTGAGCCTGGGGTCCTCTCTAGGTTTCTTCCTAAAATTCAACCTTCTTAGGGAGTTTTTCCTAGCCACTGAAATTCAACACTACTGTTGTTTGCTCCTTGGGGTTTAAGGCCGGGTGTCTCTGTAAAGCACTTTGTGACAACTGCTGTTGTAAAAAGGGCTTTATAAATAAATTTGATTGAAATTTGATTGACTGAGCAGATTGTGAAATACCGGCCCGTCTGGCACCAACAACCATGCCACGCTCAAAATTGCTTAAATCACCTTTCTTTCCCATTCTGACATTCAGTTTGGAGTTCAGGAGATTGTCTTGACCAGGACCACACCCCTAAATGCATTGAAGCAACTGCCATGTGATTGGTTGATTAGATAATTGCATTAATGAGAAATTGAACAGGTGTTCCTAATAATCTTTTAGGTGAGTGTACACGGTCACCCACCTCATCTCTAATGCACTATCATCTCTAAAGTATGGGGTAATGAAATACTCTATGTGGAGTGTGTCTGAAGGTGGGCATTGCTCAATTTTAGCTGAACCTGTTAAAGAGGTTAGGGTAATGTAGATTAGGATTATTAACAAGATAGTTTAATATAGATAACGTGGCAGATTTGGATAATCAACATTAATTTTCGTTCTCTGAACCTTCAATGTGTAAAGTAAAAAGGTTAGGAGAACAGGGTAAGGCAGTACGGTAAACATGATGCAACTGAAACAAGGATTTGTCTGACCAGGCTGTTTGTCAAATCTTCAACTGCCCAGTGTTGGTGATTGTTTGCCCACTGAAACCCCTTCACCCAGTATGCTTGGTTGTCTGCTACAGAAGCCCATAGATTACCAACATGTTGCGGTTTGTGAGGTTGTTATTATTACTGCGCAGGTTTTTTGGCGGCCTGTTAGATTGCACGATTCTTGCCATTCTCCTTCAACCTCCTTAATCATTAAAAAAAAAAAAAACGTTTTGCATACAGGACTGTCACAAACAGAGCATTTTATTTTCATTGCACAATTTACAAGCGTAGACTCTGTTGTTAGCGAAAACCTAGATTACAGCACACTCAAAGCTGCTTACGTTCCCATTTCATTTCAGAAGGAGCAATCCTTTTGTGTGTACTAGGTGGTGTAGGTGTAGAGGTGGAGATGACCCATACATTTCCAGTAGGTGGGAGTATTGAAGTGTTTTAGAGATGGGGTCCAAGTGGGTCACAGCATAGAGGTCTCAGGGATGAGGCCCCAGCAGGTGGCCATATATATAGGTGTATAAAGGAGATATAAGATCCCAGTAGTTGGCAGTATAGAGAAACCTAAGATAAGTGGTGAGTTTTGAACCAATCCCTATCCCCTTCACACTAGAGTGTAGGGGATAGAGGTTCCATGGTCACTCACTGCTGACAAAACTCCAAGAGGGACTTTGACAGAGTGGCTATGGGTTTGAAAAACTTTGGGACAACGGACTTGAACTTACATAATAAAACAAGCAAGAAATGTACAGATCCCTCCTATCATTGAAGAAATAAACATTGACAACTGCACATTCAATTTGGGATATTTTAGGTTTTGAATGTGTCACGTCTCAGAATCAGATGGGACTAAAAGTCATATCATTTGGCACACCTATCAATTTTTTTGGGTGAAAAATTTGCCAGCTTATAAATAACAAAGTACCTTACGGGATTCTATGTCGCTAGGCATGTGCTAGTAAAGCATCCTTTCAGACTCACACGAAAGGGCCACTGAAGGGTCAAAGAGGGCCAAAGGTCAGAGGGGTTAATTTGGGATTTACCAACGATCTGCAGCTGGACCCCTCACATGAGTGTCATGTGAGCCAGTGACAGAGTCACGGTGACCCTCCAGACCGAAGAGCTGGGAGGAGCGGGGTGAATGAAGGCTACAGAACCATTCAGTGATAACAACCCTCCCCTTGGGATTGGAAAAGCATGACACCGTGGAAGGCTCTCACCATCTCCCCCTCAAAATGAAGGCTGAACGATCCCTTAAAGAGTTTGTTTTATAAAATCAAAATCAACATACACCCTCAATTGTGGGTATAGTAAAGAAGTATCCACTAAACAAAAAAACATCTTACCGATAAGGACAGGACCAGGCAAACAATTTCACAAAGCACATGTCTAATCAAACATTTTATTGTCAAAACAACCAAGAGGCATCGTACAACTACCATTCATTCACTTACATTTAATCTTGAAAAGACAGAAATTATGTCAAAATTGGAAAATAATGCACACTAGGATTGTCAAACAGATACCTCCTCTGTTCAAGACGAATCTTCACTCACCAGGCTCAGTTCAGTATGGTCCAAAACAAAAGGTGACAACAGAAAAGGTAATAACTGAACTTTTCTGAATGGACTTTTTGACAAAACAAATAAGACACAGAGCTCTTTCTGCTCTGAGAATGTAATCCAACACAAACACGCTGATGAAAAATAATAGTACAGATTATATGAAGGCACAGCCAAAGCAGTGTTGACCAAACTCAACTGCTTATGTTTTTGTTTTTTTGGAATGCATACTAGTACAAATTCATACAAATGGGACAAATATTAATAATAAATATTATCAAGGCAAAATATTTATTATTTTTTGAAATTACCAAGTGCCATCTCTTATAAAAGTGCATTCTAAATTAACTGTACCCTGAACAGATCTCTTAGTAACTTTGCATTAATACTATTGGTTCGTTGATGGATTTGAGATTTTCTGCTTTATAGTTCATAAAGTTTTTTGTTTTTCCGATCAGTTTCCTAGTACACTTTTCTTTAGTTTAAAAAGGATAGTTTGCCTCAAATCCTTTGAGTATTTAGTTCAGAGAGTCCACTAATAAAACAGTCCTCAATGTGTGTCAGTAGTCACATTTTCAAGTTACAGCACTGAATATAGAGAAAATTATCTAATGGTGATGTTTTTGCACACTTTTAGGGGATTGTATCATCAGTGAACTAATGAACAAAAAACATAAAGAGAGTGTAAAATATCCCTTTAATATTCAAGGAAATTCCAAACCGCTGTTTTGGCCTAAATTTACACATCTCATCTATTCAAGGTACATCTGCATCACTTAGCCCCAACATCGGACACCAGGGCTAGCCGTCATTGTGCCAGCCTCATAGCAACAGAATAGGCCTTGTGTGCTCTGAGTGCACTTCAGCATTACTGGAACACAGTGCTAAACCCACACTGGGTAGATTGACATCTTGCATAACAATTATTTCGGCACTTACCTACAAATTCATCTCAAACATACAGTGGAAAGAGGTGGTAAAGGGTAGTGATATAGATACACTTCAAGTAATTTCAGGTATGAAGAAAAAGGAATCAATTCAGTAATATCTTATATCTAAATTGATTCTACATAATATTTATCAACAAAAATATACACTCTGTCAGTCACAGATGTCACACAAAAAAAACAGAGGAACCATAGAAATGTTTTGATGTTGTGAATTTTTCAGCAAGAAGTGAAAGCCCTAAAATAACATGTAAGACTACACAAACTTGGTCTAGCTAAACACTATGCCACACCAACAGCTATGGTGAACGATAGCACAATGGCAGATTTCTGGAAAAGCTACAGAAACCCAGAAAGCCAACCCTAAGACATTCCATCATCGGGTGAAGTAGCCAGCAAGATGTTATACACTGGGTTGTCCTGGTTTTCTGTACTGTCTCTGATTTAGTCTGAGTAGGCAGCTGGAAAAGACCAACCTCCCAAAAATGTTTGGTTGAGTTTGGAGGTCTGTTTGTTGTGCTAACAGTGAGAAAAGTAAAGGCTACCCTGTTCTAGAGGGCCACTGGTATGACTAGGCATGAAAAGAAGCTATTTGGTTAATTGATCAGGATAGTAATCTACTAAATTCAACACACCTGCACTTCCACATTGGTTTAATCAAAAACAGGAAGAGGGTTGCCTATCCTAGTAAACATAATACTAACTAAATAACCACTTCTGCTTTCTATTCGCAAAAAACATTTTATGGTATTGCATATAGAAACATTCAACATACAGAAACATATTTCCATTTGCTACAAATGGAAAAGAAGTCAATGGAAAAATAGATATTATCTTTTGGTAGGAAAACTATCAAATCACATGATTTTCTATATGCTTTGAATTAAGATTTTCAGCAAGGTAAATGAATAACATTCAGACTTCTGGGTTTAGAAAGGACTTTGGTTAAATGACTGGAACATTGCCATAGGAGCCCATGCAAAAAATATAGTTATGTATGACATACAGACAAGTCAGAAGAATAGCTTGGCTTTCATTCAGCAGTTTCAGAAGATCTGGTCCCACAATATGGCTATATAAATGTCCATCCCTAGCCAGAGTTTCTCTGCTCTATAATTGAAAAGAGGTAATAAATTGCTCTACACAATTTATACATAACCATGGTCTTTGGGAACAAGTGCCAAGCAGATTGGTATAGGCAGAAGGGGTTACTACGTGGTCAATTACTAGGAATACCAACCCAAAATACAAAGACACAGATGGAGTGCTCCGTCACTGGAATCCCCAACCACACAAACACACAACCACACAGAAGTAGAAGGATAGGTCAAATGCAATCACAAACTCACAACATAAACCAGACAACCACAACAGAATACTGGCACAATAGAACGTCTTCAACTCTGTAGTACGGTTCAAGTAGATTCCAGTGCATGGAAGGAGCACAAAATGAAGATTTTGAACAGAGAACGGCATGAGAATCCCTAAAACTACAAAAAGGACCAACATTTGACAAATTACAATTACAATTCAACACCTGCACTGCAGGTTTCATATTCATCAAATTATCAGTTGAAAATGTACAACCATAATATTAACATAACATCAATCAACTGGAGATATTGTCCTGGCAAATTACTTACACCAAATATGAGCATTTGCAAAGATCTTAGAAAGGTGTTCTTTTCTTCATTTTAAAATTATTAAAATGTTCTGCCTGTTACAATGAAAATAAAAAAACTGCCAAAAGGAATCTAACCAAAGTACAGCATATATTATCCTACAATTAGATTCCCAAGTACCACACACTTGTGCCTCCAACTTGTCAACAGTTTCCTGGTTTACACTAGAGATCCTTTCACTGTAAATATTCTTGCTTAGCGTGGTGGGGTGGACAAGCCACAATTCATGCGTGTAAAGCAAACTAACATTCAAGAGACATGGAGAATTACACATAGACTTGTGCTGTACAGTATCAGTAGTCATAATGAACTACATTCAATATGGCGACTACTAATGAGGCACTTCATGACAACTATGTGAGTAGAGTGGACTAAGTGTGAATGGACTGATAAGGACAGGTATTCTACATTAATTACTGGTTAAGCTGCTGTAGTAGTGCAGACTATGACCTTCTGTACACTCAAAATATGATTCCATTTAAAGGAAAATAAGTGATCTATTATTTCTCTTTTGCCTTTATTTAACATGCTGCCTATATCAAAACCCTATTGTTTATTTGCATTAGCAGTTTGAAAGGCCATGTGAAGCAAACAGACATAAAAAGCTTGAAACACTATCAATTTGCCTCGAGTCATGTCTGCTGGAACATCAAGAATTCTTTAAATGGGAGAGGCTGTGGATCTGAGTTCTCTGGAACATACTTTCTGAGAGATAAAGGTCCTTAGTGTCTGTGCTTGTGTGCGATTCTGTACACTCTTCTCTACACAATAGGCTCATAAAAACTGCAACTTAAAACTGTGCTTATTTAATGAAGTTACATCTATTCTGAATCAATGTCTGCAGGATCACACATTGATACACCTTAAACACACATTTCTGGGGGTCACAAGTCACCAGTAATTCTGCCTAGTCTTACCGGTGACAAATTCATACAGAATCTGTATAGCAACCAAATCTCAATCAATTCCATGGGGTTCTGCATTTAGATCGTCCTGAGTAATGAAGTCCAATGTTGTTTTGAAGTCCCAATATTTGTTTTGAACTGTAAAAATCGAGTGGATTTTAGAGAAGATGGTGCTAACAAACTATATCAATCAAAGCACACATTTGGCCTGAAAGCACGCTGTTGAATTTTGGCAAGCATTCACGCAAACTGTTATGGAGAATAAAGTCATTGTGATCCTGCAGGGATTTTCTCAGCTTAGATCTAACTTTCTGAGGGCACTGGAAGCATAACAAACAACCAAATCAAGACGATGGTTGAGATCGTTGGACAATAAGTTGACAGAAATACATCTGATTCGTAGCAACTGTGTTTCGAAAAAGTTAATCTCACGTACCTGATTTCTTTTTCTTTATAAAAAATATTTACATGAAATGGCAGGTAAATCAAACTGCCCTACTCAAACTGCTCTCTACCTGATTTTCTTTGATACATAGAAAGGCTTAGGTTCCATTTTCACAGTCAGTGGAAAAACTCTGTGCGTGTACGTCCACTATCTTATTCAACCAATATTGGACAAACCCACTAATTCATATAATAGCAAGCCCATAGGGTTAGTCCAGGCTCTACAATATACAAAATTGACAATGACGACCAGACTTCTCTTCAGCATTGAGCTTCATTCACTTGTATAATTTACCATCTTGTTGCACTTCTAAAAACTCTGGTATAAGTACTTCCAGGTCAGGAAAACGGTGAACAGTGCTGTCACTAAGTGCAGATACCACTAAACCCCTTCCCAACTTTAAGTGCACTATTCTTATAGCAGAGGACTTTGGCACTCCTAAAAACCACCAGAGATGTGTGGTGTATCAGTTTTTCCAGGAAGTAGGGGTCAGGGGATGAAACTCCCTGTTCTTCCACAAGAACCCTGTGGTGCTTGATGGGAGTCATGTCCAGTCATACTGGATCACCACTGCCTCTCCGATTCATCGTGGGCCCTCTCCCCATAGGGCTGAACACTAAGTGGGGGTGTGTGAAAATGGTTGGGCTGGGGGCTGTGCATATATTTGTGTGTGTGTGTGTGTGTCTGTGGTGTGGGGGGGGGGGGGGCTATCACAAGGCTGTCTCCTGCACTGTATGAGCCAGTCGACAGGACGGCTGAGGGGTGGCTCGAACCTCGTCCTCCTCCCTGTCATCCATCCCCCTTTCCTCCGTTTTCTCCTCCTCTTCCATCTGGGCCAAGCCATTGCGCTCCTTCTGAGCCATCCGGTAAGGCTGCGTGCCAACAGCTATGGACTGCACAACATCCCCACACGCACACAAAAAAAAAATACCCACATCTAAATAACCACAGTAAACATTGTGCGGCCAAGACAAACAACAGGAGACCTGACTAAAGAATACCTTGTGTGGCAGCGGAGTGACACAGCAGAGCTTCTCCCGGTAGCGTTCAGGCAGGAAGAAGAGCAGGTTACCCAGGACAGGGTACACTGTCCCTGGGGTCAGGTACTTCTCCTTCGATGGACCCGTCAACAGGCTGACGATCAACCCCACTATCACCACAGTGGTGGAGTTATGAGCACTGTACCACAGATAGGACAAGCTGTACAGGGCCTGGAGACCCCGGGGCCTGGAGAGAAACACAGGGTAACGTGGTCAGATATCCGTGTCACCGTGCGCATGCTGTTTTTTTGGTGGGGATGCAATTCAAGCACTTTGAGGTTTTAAGTAGCGCGGAACTGATTTGAATGGTGGCTGGTGAAGCCAGTTACTTTGGTTTGGAGGTGATTGAGTCCATGATGGTCGTCATGACGGCGGTGGTCATGTTTCCAGGGACGGGCATAGCGGTGGCGTTGATGAAAGGCGGCAGAGGGGTGGGGACTGCCATACGGGAAATGAAATTACCAATGCCAATCCAGAAGGCCATAACCAGGCCAGCCACCAACCCCACTATTGCTCCCTGTGGGCAGAGGAAAAGTGGGATCAAATCTGCTCTACAAAACGCCACAGATTTAATGGAAAAGTAATCAGAAGGTTACAAAATATTTCAGTGCGTTGTTAAAAAAAAGAAAAGTTCTCTACTTTTCTATCTGTCAGTGCTAGCCAATTCAACCACTTCGTTAACAAGGCAGCATTTTTACTTACAATGGAGTTAGCCCAGGGGAAGAACATTCCAAGGCAGAAGAGGCCGAGAAGAGGACCACCCACCATCCCAAAGATACTGAATGCAGCCTGGAGGACACAAAGAGAGACAGAGAGAGAGAGAAAGAGAATCAAAGAGGCTCATCATCTTTCCATAACTTACGTAACACGCAGCCACTGTCTACGATATAGAGGGCACGTAATGTCGCTGAATGTAATTCAGTGGGGAACAGTATCCATTAACAGAAGCAATGACATGAGGGGATATGGGTCAGTCCTCACCTGCAGCACTGAGCCCATGAGAGAGGCAATGTAGGCCATCGCGAGACACACCAGGCCGTAGGCCAAGGCTGAAGAGAAACAACAGTGAGGACGTTCAAACACGGCTGCATCACCTAATTCAGAACTCTACAAAATACAACCGCAAAAACCCAAACCGCGTCGCCTGTCACTCGGCATGAACAGTGCCCCAGTGTGGACACTCGGGGAACAGCAGCTCACCCAGGCCCTTAGAGAGCAGCGTGGCTTTGGCCTCCGTCATGCCCGGGCAGTAAGGCTTGATTAGGTCCTCCATCGTTACCGTTGCTAGGGAGTTGAATGCTGATGAGATTGTACTGCAAAATGTGCGGAAGAAAGCGATATTGTGTAGTATTCAAAACAGTATGGTATTAGAATTCTCATTGAGCATGAGAGGAGGTGGCTGTTTAGTTCAGTACCTGAGAGCACCGCTGAACAGGCAGGCTACAAACAGGCCTGGGAGGCCTGGCAGGTCCTTGAACACATCCATCACAAAGTAAAGCACCATCTGAAGACCGGAAGAAAATCATCACTGGAGCCATGGTGGAGCCTCATAGACAACAGTAATGGGAGAATTTAGCTTAATAACAGCCTCAACTGAAACAGCTTTACCAGCCCTACGGCTGTTTCGGCGACTAGCCCTACTTACCTGGTCATTGGTTTTGACATAGCCCTTATCCAGCGGGCTGTCCTCCCCGTAGCGAGCAAACATCACCAGCCCCATAAGACAACCCAGACACAACACTACCTGCTGACAGGGAAACACCACGTAGCAAGACCTAGCAAGAACGGAGGAGAGACAGACACACCCATAAGATTAACATTACCAGTACGCGCCGGACTCATTTAAAATGGCCCTGAATTCATTTGAATCAAGCACGGCCAGGGGACGGCGTCCACGCTCACATGATGGCTTCTCTCTCCGTGCGCGAGCTGAGGTACCTCTGAACCTGGGCTTGGTTGACCCCGTACAGAGCCAGCATCAGGAACACGCCGCCCACCCCCAGCGTCCAAAATGTGTGCCTCTCCGTGGGGTCAGGGTTGAGGCTGCAGGGGGTTACAGGGCCGGGGAGAGGAGGATTTAAACACCAAAGCACCACACAGAGCCACGGGACGCTGTCGGCTAAGCTGAAGAAGAGACTCACTCCAGGCTGGCGATGCGGCTGCCGTTCATGGCCTTGCGCCACACCTCCCCCATGCCTCCTGCCTGGTGGGCCCCAACCACAATGACCGCCAGCTGGCCGGCAAACATCACAATGGTCTGGAACACGTCAGTCCAGATGACAGCCTTTAGCCCCCCCTGAAACACACGAGATAAGACATCCAGGCCTTAATCATAACTGCCTAGAGAGTTGTAGTGAGATAGAAGACTGAATGAAAGTCACTGATGAAAGCCACTCACCAGTGTTGTGTACAGTGTACACACCAGCCCCATGGCCAGCACTGCCCCCCAGAGGTCAAACCCAGTCACTGCAGGTTGACAGGACCAAGAGCACACATCAGCAACAATGATCACATTTATACCACACCCAGTCACTGATAGTCTAATAAGTCAGTACAGTTAATAAAGCCCTAACTGAACGTCATCAGTGGAAAAACACCACTTTCTAAAGCAGTACATACAAAGGGACAGATCCCTTTACCTGCATTGAGTGCGAGGGCGGGGGCATAGAGGACCACTCCCATGTAGATGACCTGCAGCGACAGTCAAACAGCGGTCAACAAACACACACCACTATTAGGGGAGATTTCTGATATTAGCCATGTGGAAACACCCAGGGTAGCATTTGCACACAGTTAAAGGACACACACTCACCATCTGAAAGATAAAGGTCACAGTCCCCATGATGCGCACCGTCTTGTTGAATCGCAGCTCTAAATACTAAGCAGGGAAAACAGATGGGAGAGTGTGAGAGATGTGAATGTGTAAATGTCTCTAAGGAGCACAACATAATTAAAGATTCCAAGGGCTTGTGTGTGTTCCTTTGTTGTAGGCAGGAATGTTGCATGTTATGTATGCTGGTTCAGCTACACTGGTCAGCAAGTGTGTCAAAATGTTTAATAACCACAAAGGACAACATGCTGACAGGAGCAACAAATTCCAGATTGTCCAGGGTATGTGAGGGTTCAGAGCTCACCTCGTAGGCACTGGTGAGGCGCAGCCTGTAGAAGACCGGTATGAAGATGTGGGCTGGGATAAGCAGGCCCAGAAAGTAGGACACTCCCAAGAACCAGTACTGGGTTCCATAGGTGTAGATCTCCGAGGGCGCCCCGAGGATCGCCACGGCAGACTGGAACGTGGCGAGCAGTGACAGTGAGACCGGCAGGCAGCTCATAGAACGGTCGGCCAACAGGAACTCCTGAGTGGTGCGCTGGCGCCCGCCGGAAAGTGCGTAGAACAGGCCGATGCAGGTGGAGGCCACCAGAAGGAGGGCAAAAATGACATAGTCCGGTGTGGTGAAGTGCATCTGGACTACTTCCCCCATAATGAGTGATGGGAATGGAGGGGAGGGGGAGAACTGTAGGTGGAGAGGCCCAGGTGGATCAGGGCAGAGTTAATGTAGCCTCAACCATAGGTCTTCTCCAAGACACTAAAGTGGAGAAAAAAAAGTTTGTTATACTCATTACTGGTCGCTGTTTCTCTTTCAGCAGGCAGAACTAGAAATTTACAGTTAATTAAAGAGAAGCCTTGAAGGAAACATTTTACACCATCTAAGCTTACAATATAATGAATTAGGTTACCCTTGGTTACTTGAAACCACACCATAACCCACTTCACAGTAGGTCTGTCTGCCTTAGCAGCTTTAACATTCTGTCGGATCTGATAAGAGCTAATCAAATGGGAATTAACTATCAAGGCTCCCAGCAGGTTTTCAGCGTTTTAATAGAGAAGGGGTGCAAAAGTCTTAGATCACCTGATTAAAATGTGTATTTGGGCAAAAAACCTTTTTTGTCTGTGCAGTTTCTATTTAACTGCTTGCAAAGAATAAAGAACATTGTAAATACACATAACACAATAAAAAAGTATATATTTATATATATTATTGCGATATCCAAAAGATTATTGTTATCTTGCACGATGGATAAAATACATTTCATAAAGACATTTGAAGAATAAGAAAATGAGCAGGTTGAAGACAGAAAATGCAGTGGAAAACTCAAAAAGCAGATTGAATAATAAAAAAGAAAACAGTACTTAAAAATATTTCCTTGAGAGACAGAAGGGAATCCAGTAAAGTACTTGCTCAGCATCTGGCAGAGTCATCTGGCACCATGTCCTGTCTTAAATAGTGTTTTATTTTCTCTCCAAACGAATAAACACTTACTGCTCATGTAAATGTCTTTAAACAACTTTCTCAGGCGGTCTAACACTTTGGCACAGCGCTGTAAATATTACAACGGGTCCGAGCAAGGGCAGAACAAACTAGACAAAATATCTGAACAGATGGGTAGGTTATCAGCATCTCCAGACACATCATGAGAATTTCACTTGACCAAAAATCGAGCTGTGATCAGTGACTGTACCAGCCGAGGTTTGCACAGACAGCCACTGTAGTGGGGCACACGTACAGTACTTACAGTATGCAGTTTACATCGCCTTAATCCTAATGTGATACCAGTGTCGTTCACATTCAGCAAAACACTGAAATGATATTCTTTAGATAAAGACAATTAGGGAACGGATGAAGACAGACAAGACAGGGAATTGCGTGAAGGAGAGGATGACAGGGTGTAGAGAGTCAAGAAACGGCAAGAGTGGAAAGCGAGAGGAAAAAGAAAGCGAGTAGAGAGACTGATAGCAAAAGACAGATCACTGATAGGTGGGAAGCAGGCCTTACTGTATTAGTGGTTGGAATGGCTGGTGAATAGCGGTCCGAGGTCAGCAGCCTCACAAAACTCGGAACGTGGCACTTAATAGACAACCAGTGGGAGTGTTCTTCTGATAAGCACCAATCACAAACCACCGTGGAATGCCAAGGAAAGACCTGCAAAATAATGTTTGCTTTCAGAACACTGTTACCAAAGATATAGGCCTAATCATTAAAAACAAAATCAAACACATCTAGATTCTTGTTTCCAAGGACTAAGGGCTTATCATAATAAACTTTAACCTACACTTCATAATTCTTACTGCCACTAAGCAAACTATCCTTTACAGTCTCTACTTACAGGCAATATTTGTACTATTAGGTGTCAAAACACATCAGGACTCCCCATTGTGCTCTGTTCACCCTTCTATTAAAGACATGTAATACTATACAGACTCTCTCACAACAAACCAACCCCATGTGAACGGTCCTGCCTGGGTGATTGGCAGCTGTGGAGCAATGAGGAAGACTATGCTGGGAAACCGGGGAGAGATCCTGTGAGACGCGACACTTTCATTCGATTAGTCCCAAGAGTGGCGATCATGAGTTTACGGGAGAGTGAGGGCATGAGAGCGTGAGCTAGTGTACGTGAGGGGTCACAGAGGCCCCATGGCACGCTCAACTTCAGACCTGAAATGTGCAACGCCATCATAATAAATCCTTATCCTAGATTCCAAGGGGGTGCAGAAGTTTAAATCTCTGGCGGTGTGTTAACAATGAACTACCAGACTTCAACTTGTTCACTAGGGGGTTCAACTTCAAAGGTATGGCAATAATCTGCTAATGTTTTGAACAGTACGATCGGCGTATGCTGTTCCAAGGCTAAAGGTTGAATCCGGATACACAAACGTTGTCAAGCGAAATAGGGCTGCTACATGTTTATGTGCTGGGCACATGTCTGTGAGTAGCCAAGTGTCTTGCAACACAAATTCAAAGTTAGTGAGCCAGAATAATGTCAAGTGATGAGTAAACTTTGACCTTGGATCCAATATAATGGGCTAATTTGGTTAACCATTTAATGTTAAAATTACTCACCTTAGGTTTAAACTATGACCTACCAAAAACACACATACGTACCAAAGCTATCGCAAATTACAATACAGGAATAGATTATGGGGGTTTCCATGCAGTTCAAATGTATTTAAGATTTAAATAATTTAAACAACTCCACACAGCAATACATTTTTCAAAAACATTACATTTTCATAGTAATGCTTTCTGGTAGTTATGAAAGTATGACTGATTTTATGATGAAGTAAATGACATACAGGTCAATAACCAATCACAGCCATGGTTTAGCATTGTACATTCTGCAAATCACCAGCAGAGGGAGTCCCATTAAACGGAAAATCCAGAAAATGGATTCATTGGTCCACATTGTAGAAAACAGAGTATTGTGTCTCTAGGGTCTAATTTCAGCATGTCAAACATCCTTTCCAATTAACTTTCTGTGACAAGTGCCAGAACAATCTGCACTACCAAAAAAAACATTGCATCTCCACTCACACAGAATGATTCTTAGTGCTACAATTCAACAAGCCAAACATAATGGAAATCTTACAGCACTCAATGGAGTTACATTTATTCATAAGAGTATGACAATATGTTTGCAATGTTGGTGCAAAATTACTTGGTTTGAAATGATTTTTGATTAAATAAAATTGTTTGCGTCAAGCATAGGTTCAGAAACCCACTGCTAAAATGCCATCTGCTTTATCCTTGCAGAGCGCTGAAATCAGATCTTAAATCACCAGTAAATGAGCGTTTTATACTAGCACTGCCTAAAAGCCAGTAAAAAGGACAACCCTTTTAGGGAAAAACACAAATCCAAGTGCAACACACCTTTACGACCAGATAAAGGCCTATTTACAATACAAAAACCAAAATCACCTCACCACCCATGCCACTGCCTTCACACAGTGTAGACTTGCCCACTTAGGTCTGCTGACCTGGGCTCATATATTCTAGCCTATAATCAGGGCAACAAATATACACGGTCATACATATATACAGTATACTGTATCTTTATGAAAGGGAAGGGTTGCCATCATTCCATCATATTAAAGGGGCAGCTTTCGTCTTCGAGCTAGAGGATACACAAGCGTATCAATGTCGTCTGTACGGAGTACGCAAACCCCATTAAAACAGCCTTGTGTCCTGATAAGGAGACCGCCAGGCCAGACTTTCACCCACCGCACCGTGAGGTTAAAGGGTCCAGCTCCGGACCAGCTGGAGGCTCAGGGCTGAAGAGCCCACCACGTTGAAACCCCTGTACCCCACAAGGGGTCGACGCTAGGGTCGTCCTTCAAAAAGGAGTTTGACCAGGGCAGTAGCGTCTCTAAAAACAGCGGTGGGTCGAAACGGTGCCAATCCGGAGGCTCAGTCGTGCTGAATAACCTCTGCCAGTCACAGGGTCTGTGATGATCAAAAGGCGGAGGCTTGTCGTGACAGGCTTGTCTCTTTGATTCTCCGGAGCCGGAGGGATCAAACATGGGGTGCCTGACCCATTAAATCACCCACTTATGATGAGTCCATCACCTCTGAGGTAGGACAGACAAATACAGAGAACAAGGTCACATGGCGGCATCTCTAAAGTGAATCCAAACATTGCATTGTACAATAATAATGTGATTCCAGACTCAGCAATAGTCTAGGTAGTTTGATTAAAGGGAAACATTTTAATCAACCTGCTTTATCGTTCAGGCTGTTTTGACCACTGAAAAGATGCAGAGCTTGGCTAAATCAGCACATGTATTGACCATGTCCTGTACAACTGTTTGTTTATTTTTTTTTACTACAGGCACAGTCTCTGCTTTACTTGGGGAAAACAGATAACTAGTGTATGGTGCTTATTTCATAAAGTTACAAAGCCAAAGCAATGTCTGGAAAATGGCATAGCCTAATCAGCATAGTATCGGAGCCTACAATAGATACAGAACTGAACATAAAAGTATGTCATAACATCAATGTAAGAAAAACCAACGCAATCAAACATAAAGGACCGCTCTTTAAATTCATCCAGAGAAGCATCCACGCAAGCTCAATCAGGACACTAACCGTTTGATCACAGGGAGAAATGTTAACTGTATTTTTTTTTTATATTAGTCTATTGTTGTTTTCAGCGTTTACCAGTTCAAGAACATTACAGCTGATGGTGATGAGCTGTAGCATAGCCAGTGTTTAAGAATACACTGCAGGAATCACACTGCAAATGGCCACGAAACTGCGGGAAGCGCAGGATTTTTTGGTGTCTTAGTGAAGGTCTACTGGCCCTGTGGCAACCCAGCACAGAGGCAAATAAACACAGTGCCCAAAGCCCACTGTCGCTTTAGATCAATCATGGGGTTGTTTATTATGGCCGCCTTTACTGAGACCATGCTGGTCTGGTGACAGGGCATAAAGACATACAACAACATGAGCCTGTGTTGTGCCTCCAAAAAGGGTAAAACCAAAACTACCGCAGCGACAGAGGGATTTACGGAAAGAGGGAAAGCTTCTTAAAATGTCAGTCTTGATGTATGATTAGGGGTAATTGGAAATGTGTAACCAACAATGTTGCTGCCTTCTCCAAATGTCTCAGAACTACCCAGACTGCAATTCCTGTTATGTAGATGGACACTAAAGGCACTGTATAAGCTACCGATCTTAGCTTTATATCGAGTCAAAACAGCTTAAACTCAATCAGAAGAGATGATAAATAACAAACAATAGGTTGGTTTACCAGTCTAAGCTACTCTCTGGACTTGTTGCTGTCTCTCTCCTCTTGTGAAATCATGCCATACGCGCCCCACCCCAATGCTATATGTTTCTCCTGTGTACAATTTCACTACAGTGGCTATGACGTTAATTGCTAGCAATTACCTTCATTTTAGGGATCTCATGGTTGTTGAAACGGTACAGTGCTTGAACTGTCAAACCCCGATATACCACCGACAAGGTAAAAAGTATTTTTGAATAAAAAAAAGTTAGTTAAACACTAAAACTTATTAAAAACAGCTAGGTATTAACCACCAGTGTGTCAGAACTTGACACAGAACCACAAATCTGGTTCCTGACATAAATGTTTACCTATTGTTCCAGGCTAAATTGCCCAAAATCTCTCTACTTGGGTTTCCACAGTTGGTTTACAGCAGCTTTCAAGTCTTACAACTGATTCTCAATTGGGCCATTCTAGGAAATGCACTTTCTTGTTTTTAAACTAGGCCGGGTCAATACTTGCATAGCGATACTCATCAGTATCATGGTAAGGAAACAAACTGCTCAGTGGAATATTTACTTATGTTGAAAACAAACATCATTACGCTGTCATCCAAAGTCACATTTATTTTAAGCTATATAACACAGTATCTTACATAACGAAGGTTTTTAAAAGACCAAAGATTTTAGAAGGTTTTTGGTACAGTTTGGCCAAGGAAGCTGTTCTGCAATCCAGTCACAACCCTATATTAAACCACTCCAGAGTCAACACAGCGGTTTAGGATCAGTGTCTTGCTAAAAGGTGATCCTTGGTACCAGGTCTCTTGTGACGGATGCAGGTTTTCCTCTAGGATTTTTCCCATATTTGGTTTCACCCCTTCCAATTTCAGAAGGTATTGTATTACCCATGGAAATTAATTTAGAAGACTTTATTTTATTTCAGAATATTGTGACAACTGGTAGGCAATCTTGCACTGGGAAGCGTTGGGGCAGGAACCAAAAAGGTTGATAGACTGTGTCCCAGGGCCGACTAGGGTCGTTCTTTCCTTGGCAGGTAATCCTACTTGCTCACCTAGTGAGAAATGTGGCAAGTCCCCATACCTATGCAGTTTGCAGAGGTGAATTTAAAAGCTAAAGCAAAATGTCTTCTTTGAATAAGATTAATACTTTTCTTGTCAATTATTTTATAAAAATACATACATTCTGGGGTTGATGAGGTCACTTGCTTTATGTTTTATTATTATTCATTTTATTTTGTCCAGAAGAGAAACAATTCTCAATATAAAATGCATGCTTTTATTAGCAGGTGGGTATGTTTGGGTGTGTGCAGAACAGCAGTGTTTCTAGATGGCTTGATCTAGAGTGTCCAGAAAAAAAAAAAAATATATATATATATAAAAAGAATAACCTACAAAATAACTTCATTCAAAAAGTTTTAATAGAAATATGGACAGACAACACTTCTCATGACGTCAGACAATGTCAAAGGGCATCTCACTTCATCAAGAAGGGAAGGATTTTCTCTGCTAGAAACTTTAGCAAGAGAATCAGCTAGATAGCTGGTACCCCAAGCTTGAGAAAACGCATTGGTCAAATCTTAGTTCACTTAAAGAAATGCTGTATGCTCCCAAACGAGTAGCATATTTCAAGTGTAAATTCATAACCTTCCTAATCTCAACAGTAGACCATCATATCATAAATGATCTGTTTGCTCTGTGTTTTTCAAAGCAAACCAACCATGTGACCATTCTTTTAATAAACAAGACAAAACCATTTAGGGGAACAATAAATACAACCATCAGTACTTAAAAATCCCCCGGTATACAGCAAATACGGTAAAACACTCAGGCATAATGGAAAGCCGCCGTTGCCTGGCAACTGGGGGGGACGTTTGTATACTATGTTATCTTGGAAAGCGCAGCCTGCCCTGCCTTGATGTAACCCACTTCAGTGAAATTAGTGGAAAATAGAAATCCATTCACCGGTATGTTCAACTTTGACAGGGGTGGTGAAAGAAATGGCAGTAGGGAATGAATGCAGCTAGACCTGACAGCCCTTGTAGTCTCAAATTCTGAGAAACC
Organism: Esox lucius; assembly: GCF_011004845.1. NCBI lineage: Eukaryota > Metazoa > Chordata > Actinopteri > Esociformes > Esocidae > Esox > Esox lucius. The sequence continues at coordinate 13,073,913 of NC_047586.1, read as the reverse complement.
TTTTTTTAAATTAAATACCTCTTCAGGCTCAAGGAAATCCCTGCTGACGATGCCTTCCCCTCCTCGGGTGATGCTGGTCAGCTTTCATCACCCATGGGCCTCCAAAGCCACTTGTCAACTAGGAGCGCACAGAGCATCTTTCTAAGCAAATGTTTAAATTTAAGTAAGTAGCAGAAGATAGCTAGGTGGGAGAATCCAGAGTTTGGCAAACTTGTTTTGGATAAAAAGCAGTTCCGTTCTGGTGCACACACTGCAAACTACACTGTCCAAACAACAGATACAGTTAGGTCCGGAAATAATTGGACACTGTCACAAGTTTTGTTATTTTGGCTGTTTACCAAAATATATTCAAGTTACAGTTAAGCAATGAATATGGGTTTAAAATGCAGTCTCTTTATGTTGAGGGTATTCACATCCAAATTGGAAGAAGGGTTTAGGAATTACAGCTCTCTAACACGTAGCACCCTCTTTTTCAAGGGACCAAACGTAATTGGACAATTGACTCAAAAGCGGTTTCATGGACAGATGTGGGCTATTCTTTCATTGTTATATCTTCATCAATTAAGCAGGTAAATGGTCTGGAGTTGATTCCAGGTGTGGCATTTGAAAGCTGTTGCTATGAACCCATAACATGTGGTATAAGGAGCTCTGAATGCAAGTGAATCAGGCCATCCTTAGGCTGCAAAAAAAATAATACATCAAAGAAAGACAGGAAGATTAGGAGTGGCTATATCAACAGTTCGACACATTCTGAGAAAGAAAAAAAAACGTACTGGGGAGCTCTGCAACACAAAAAGGCCTGGATGTCCATAGAAGACAACAGTGGTGGCTGATTGTAGGATCCTTTCCATGGTAAAGAAAAACCTCTTCACAACATCCAGCCAAGTGAAGAACACTTTCCAGGAGATTGGATAACGATATGCCTATCTACCATAAAGAGAAGACTTCACGAGAGCAAATACCGAGGGTTCACCACAAGGTGCAAACCATTCATAAGCCAGATTAAACTTGGCCAAAAACCATCTAAAAAAGCCAGCCCAGATCTGGAACATCATTCTTCGGACAGATGAAACTAAGAGCAACCTGCACCAGAATGATGGGAAGAAAAAAATATGGAGAAGGCTTGGAACGTCTCATGATCCAAAACATACCACATCATCTGTAAAACACGGTGGAGGCAGTGTGATGGCATGGGCATGCATGGCTTCCAATGGCACTGGGTCACTAGTGTCAATTATTTTGGAAAGAGGGAAAGCTTTTTAGTAGCCGGATGAATTCTGAAGTGTATAGGGATATATTGTCTGCCCAGATTCAGCCAAATTCAGCGAAGTTGATTGGACGGCGCATTACTTTACAGATGGACAATGACCCAAAACATACTGCAAAAGCAACCCAGGAGTTTTTTAAGGCCAAGAAGTGTAATATTCTGCAATGGCAGAGTCAATCACTTGATCTCAACCTGATCGAGCATGCATTTCATTTGCTGAAGACAAAACTTAAGGCAGAAAGACCCACAAACAAACAACTGAAGACAGCTGCAGTAAAGGCCTGGCAAAGCATCACAAAGGAGGAAACCCAGTGTTTAGTGATGCCCATGCATTCTAGTATTAAAAAAGAAAATTGTATTTATGATTGTGTTAGGAGTGTGGTTCCAGGGTTCATGGGAGTTTGCCCAACCAATCCACATGTGTTTTGTGGATTTGGAGAAGGCATTCGACTGTGTCCCTCGCGGCATCTTGTGGAGGGTGCTTGGGGAATATGGGGTCCTGGGTCCTTTGCTAAGGGCTGTCAGGTCCCTGTACAACCGAAGCAGGAGCTTGGTCCGCATTGCCGGCAGTAAGTCAGACTTGTTCCCAGTGCATGTTGGACTCCGGCAGGGCTGCCCTTTGTCACCGGTTCTGTTCGTAATTTTTATGTACAGAATTTCTAGGCGCAGCCAGGGGCCGGAGGGTGTCAGGTTTGGGGACCACACAATTTCGTCTCTGCTCTTTGCAGATGATGTTGTCGTGTTGGCCCCTTCTAACCAGGACCTTCAGCATGCGCTGGGACGGTTTGCAGCCGAGTGTGAAGCGGTGGGGATGAAAATCAGTACCTCCAAATCCGAGGCCATGGTCCTCAATCGGAAAAGGGTGGCTTGCCCACTTCAGGTTGGTTGAGAGTGCCTGCCTCAAGTGGAGGAGTTTAAGTATCTAGGGGTCTTGTTCACGAGTGAGGGAAGGATGGAACGGGAGATTGACAGACGGATCGGTGCAGCTTCTGCAGTAATGCAGTCGATGTATCGGTCTGTCGTGGTGAAGAAAGAGCTGAGCCGCAAGGCGAAGCTCTCGATTTACCAGTCAATCTACGTTCCTACTCTCACCTATGGTCATGAGCTTTGGGTCATGACCGAAAGGACAAGATCCCGGATACAGGTGGCCGAAATGAGCTTTCTCCGCAGGGTGGCCGGGCGATCCCTTAGAGATAGGGTGAGAAGCTCGGTCACCCGGGAGGAGCTCAGAGTAGAGCCGCTGCTCCTCCACATCGAGAGGGGTCAGCTGAGGTGGCTTGGGCATCTTTTTCGGATGCCTCCGGAACGCCTTCCTGGGAAGGTGTTCTGGTCCCGTCCCACCGGGAGGAGACCCCGGGGAAGACCTAGGACACGCCGTCCCACCGGGAGGAGACCCCGGGGAAGACCTAGGACACGCTGGAGGGACTATGTCTCCCGGCTGGCCTGGGAATGCCTCGGTGTCCCCCCGGAAGAGCTAGAGGAAGTGTCTGGGGAGAGGGACATAAACGTATATCGCTACAGACACTATTGCAATGTTTTACTGTAGTGGGTTTCCGCGAGAAGGGCTTTGTCCAGGCTTAGCTTGTAGGGTTTGGATGGCCAACAGACTAGAGGTGGCAGAACAAAAAGCTTGGGTAAGGAGGTAGGGTTGGGGCAAGGTAGAGAGGGATAAACAAGCTCCTCACCTAGTCAAGACATGCAGCAAGAAACCACAAGCTGTTCAAACTCATGTGGCTTTGAAAGTTCCATGCCCAGTGTCTCACAGCTACACAAAAGGGTAAGAATCTGAGTCATCATTAAACCCTCCCTGAGAATGTAGTGAGTCCCATGAATCTGGCATTGACTACTGACAGTATGTGTGTGAGAGGAGTTATGCTAAATCTCTGGGGGGGGGCTAACAAATAGAACAGTGAAGATTGTTATTCCCACCATTTATAAGATATTGTAGCTTTCACTATCAAAGTCATTGTGGAGCATATAAACTAAACTCCATGGCCTCTGTTGGTCCAGCAGTCTCAGCCAGTGGGTCTGGCAGTGTGGGTTCAAATCCAGCAAACTACCATTTAACCCAAAACTGTCCTCCATCTTGCCACACTTTCCATCAAAAAAGCATAACAATGGCTAAAAAAAATAAATTGAAAAATTATACTTTTTTGAGTAACAATGTACAACTTCAAGGTGCAAAAGCACAGCTAGAAAAATTTTACAGATGTGAATTAATTCAAAGTCTAATTATTTGTTGCTCAATGTCATTCATAGAAAAGACAGTTTGGGACTACGCACCACAAAGAAATTCCACTCTTATTTTTTTTACAAGGACACCCATGAAAACATCACGTGTTGTTTGATTATATTTACAAAAAAGCCGGTGTATTCTGTTTAGTTGACAATGGCAATAAGACAATTTCATTACACATATCACAACCGCATGAACATACCTAACAAATCAATATAAGTACAGTGAGTCAAGAACAACTACACATCTCAACGATCAAAAAGAATGTGACATGAATCAGGAGCCAACACAATACTATAACCAACACGGCCACAATATATCTACTCCAATGTAATTAGACACATACTGAGTACCAACGAGCTGTCATCGATCAGTAGCCTCTGCATTTAATTTGATATGGTTCCCAATGAAATAGAATGATGAAACGTGCTGTTTGACAGTCAAATAAAAAAAAAAGGAATCAGTCTTCAGAATGTTGCAATCTGGCCATAAAGCAGATAAAAGATGCATCACGGTCATCAGCGATTGGCTATCACACGCTAGCTATACATGTCAGATTAGCTTGCTGGCTAATAAGGTATCTATGTCTCAATCAAGAAAATAACTAACAGAGACTGATATAATGTTAGCAAACTATGTAATTAATGAAATCCTCATTCCACTGAAAATAACTTTAAACTCGTGCTTCGTTTAATAGTATAGCTGCGGCATGAGGTTACTTCGATCGTACTAAGAATTCAAGATAGTACAATGCTCACAACGGCTGGTAACATGTCACGTTTGCATACATCACACTGGTTTATTTTATTGAACCGTGCAGAGTTCGTTGTAAAGAGCAAATAAACATCTCACCGTGATCAGAAGTGTGGGTCTCTTATTCAGCATGCTATGGAGAGACGAGGTCATTAGGCAACACGAACCGCCCATTCTCAGCGCTTCGTTCACATGTTGCATTCCCCAACTCGTACGTTACATGCACCAACCAATAGTTGTGTAATATGTCACCAATGGCGTCATTGACTGACAGATTCATATAACATGATGTTATCAGTTTATATTCGTGAAATACCTATTCAGACGTTCTAAGATCTGCACCAACTCCGCTACGCACTGACAGAGGAACGTGACCAGAAAATCGGTTAGTGCAGTGCCGCGTTCAAAACCACTTCGGACATCTATTACCACGGGTTGCAGTACTTACTAGACAACTGGTAACTGGTTTTAGTAAGGGTTTTATTTAGAACTCACAGTGGAAAGAGCCCTACATGGAACTCGTGTTATTCAAAGGTTTCAATCGCAAGGCTAGAATCCTTTTTACCACAACTTGGAAAGGACCAATGTAGGCAGTTATAGTGTTCAGTGAGGAATAGTGTTTTTAAGTCAAACAAAACCGACTTAAGAATACAAATAGCTCACATGTACATGTCATATAAAGACAGTTTCACCTGATTCTTATACATTTACATTAGGACAAACGATGAGGAGATAAATGTCGGTCATCTCTAGTAGTGCTTACAGATGGGTCATGTCTTTGTTCCATCTGGATTTTAGCACTTTTATCCATTTCATTGTCTGACCTGATCACCCTGTTATAAAATAGAGGTAAACATATTTGACCCACTTATTATCATTTGATTCAAATGACCTCTTAATGTATAATACTTACATAATATGGCTAACTATTGTTGTGCATTCTACAGACTTCATGTTCCATAATTAAATGTGCATTTGTAGCCAGATCAAATGTGGCCGGCACAAATAGCATGTCACAAATTAGACTGCAGCACCCTAGGTTGCACTTTCCCAGGTCTTCCCATTTGCTGAGCCGGATGAGTCATATCTCACTAGCGACATTGATTGTGACAGCACTGGTAATGGCAAGATAATATTTAATGAAACAGACATGCGCTACAGCAAAAGCAGACACCCCCTCAACAAATACAATTGGTGCAAAGTGACTGGCAAAGAAAACACAATCACATGAGCCCTAACCATTTATCTCTGAAACCAAACTGCTACAATTGATAATTAACAGATAGGAGACGACTGTGAGGCAAGATTTACTGCACTCCAAAGTACAAAAATCATTTCAGTTTATTGAAAAAAATAAAAACATTATCTCACATACACCACAAAATCACAGTGACATCACTGACTACATATTAGTGATGATGCAATTAACATCTCCATATAATGGCCTGCAAACTGCAGAGGGGGTAACGCTGAGAACACCCTATTTTTCAAAGGCAGGGACAATGCTGTCTAATCCCAGCATAATCCAAATATCCATACCAATCAGGCCCAGTACAATGACTTCCAACTTTGCGCCAGAGGTGGTAACACGCAGATTCATTACATCCTTAATCTTAAGGGTTTTTTAAAGCATTGTAAATCCCAGTACCGACGGCTTGACACACATTACCAAATCACCAAGGACTAGCCCATGACAGGTAACAGTCCATCACTAGCTCAAGGAAAAAGTCTGATGTGAAACATTGGCGCAATCAGTTGAGCTGCCTGATGACTGAGTTGATGTCTGTCCCTCTGGGTCCTGGGTTGCCTATGTCCTTCATGAGACCCGCCTTGTCACTGGCAGCGTGACGAGCCACAGACAGCTTGAATGGCCATATGAAGTTGGAGACAACACGAAAGTTCTTCCCCACTGAGTAGATCTCATGAATCAGGTCCTCCAGGCAGATGATACCAAACTTGCCTGAGAGCAGAGGGAATTAAGTAAACATTAACCATGTATCTGGATGGAAATCAGTGGAAAATAATTCTCTGATGACTGTGATGCATATTTTCTACACTAGTAGGTTGAATGTGCATTCAAAACAGTTGCAACTCCACTCTGATTGTTAAATGCAGCAATATTACATTATAAGACCATGGCTGTCTTTTGTCCACCTATTAAATGCATGGCTAAAGACTACCTTTCATCACTTCTGCAGAATCGTTTTGAGATACAATTTCAATGATCACACAGAAAAAATACTTTTAAACAAAAAATTGCTTTTTTACTAAGTATTCATACTATTTCGCATAAGCCATGCATACATTTTACTGAAAAAACATAACCCAACATAGCAAAGAAAAAAATAGCTGATCAACAAATAACATTTTAGACCTGTTCTGTGTCCATCGCATAACACAACTTCACTCAAACTGGATGGAAATGTGGTAGGTGATTTATACAGATAAGCTACTGAAATACATCCTAAGGGCTATCAAATGAATCATACGTTTACAAAAATGTCAAACATAATAAAGAGGTCCACATTATGCAATAAGCCATGTTTTTCAAAATATACACTACTGTTAAAGTTTTGCGGTAACTTAGAATTGTCTATGTTTTTTAAATAAATAATCTTCAATGCAATATCTACATGGGCGTACAGAGGCCCATTATCAGCAATCATAAATTCTGTGTTCCAATGGCATGTTGTGTTTATCATGTTTATCATTTTAAAAGGCTAATTGATAATTAGAAAACCCTTCTGCAATTATGTTACCACATCTGAAAACTTTTGTGTGGAATAAAGAAGCAATAAAACTGGCCTCCTTTAGACTAGTTCACTATCTGGAGCATCAGCAATTGTGGATTTGATTACAGGCTAAAAAATTCCAGGAACAAATAACTTTCTTCTAATAGTCGTCAGCTTATACTTGTTCAGAGAAATGAAGGTTATTGCATGTGAGAAATTAACAAGAAACAAAAAAATTTAGACCATTGCACATTTTTCTTTCCACAAAAGTTGGAAAGGAATGTTTTGAGTGAGGAACAGAAGGGTTAAAATTAAGAGACCACTGCAAATTAAACGCTTCTGTTCCTCAATCAAAACTTTCCTTTTCAACTTTTTTGGAAAGGAAAAGGGGCAGTGGTCTAATTTTTTCCCCAGAGCTGTATTTCCAATTAATTCTGTTATACTTTCTATTTTAACTCATTTTGTCTATGTTTTCATGTATGTGTAGATGATGCAAGTAGACTAATGGTTACACCCTCCTGTCACATCGTGTTTTTATTAATAAAGAGGAGCTCACCATGATTACATGCATAACCCATACTCTTATATTCAACTCTTTATTAATAAAAATAAGCTTTTCAGAACAATGAGCTCTCCTTAAAATTCATGAGTTGTCAAGGCATAGCCCTGGCAAAGAAAAAATGCCTAGAAACACAGTCAGCTGTATAATTGTCAAATAAAAGACGTCTGGAGCTACCAAGACTCTTCCTAAAGCAGGACATCCAGCCAGACCTAATTACTAGGCAAGAAGGGACTTGGTCAGGGAGTTGACCAAGAACCCACTGGCCATTCAACAGTGCTTCAGAGTTTCACTGAAGAGATGGGAGGACCTGCCAGAAGGCCAATCATCTCCACAGCACTACATCAATCTGGTCTTTATAGTTCAGTGGGTAGACAGAGGCCACTCCTGAGTAAGGCATATGGCTGTCTGAAAGGCGCTGAGCACACAAGGAAAAATATTCTATAGTCTGATGAGACAATTTTAAAAAACCTATTAGGCCTGAATGCCAAGAGCTACGACTGCTGAAAACCATCAGTTGACTAATTTCACTGAAAGACCTGGCAAAAAATTTGAAACTAATTCCAGCCGGCAGAAAGACATTCTGAAACTTGACCATTCAGATCAAGCCAAAGATCTACATTTCCATCAGACTGTTGTGTTGCTGCTTGTCTTGTGTATCAGAATTTGGTTTAAATAAAGTAGGTTTTGTTTACTTCGCTTTACTAGGCTTTTGTTTAAAAGCTGATAACAGTAAAACAGATAATTTCTTTAAGGGGGGGCTTCACTTCACAGTTCTGTACATACAAAATGTGGTCCATACCCATATGCTGCTCAATTAGAGTGTTGTCTGTGAGAGCAACCCTCCGCTTGTCGATCTTTGCCTGTCCTCGTTTCAAGATCAGCTCACGAACTGATTTCAAGTTGGGGAACCTGATAAGAAAGAATGATTCACCATCGTTAAAACAATACAGTGTACATAAGTTCTAAGAATAAGTGGATTAATCTCAGATACTGGCAGTTTATTATCACTAAGACTCTAGATGAACTACCACTGTTACTTACCCCCATGCCACATAGGGTTCAACCATTTTTAACATGCCCATTGAATTCTTGTTTACTTTGACGAAGACACCACTGAAGATCTTTCTCAGACGTAACATCTGAATCACCCTCCGAACTTTGGGACTGACTCCTTTGATCCTGGACAGAGACAACATTGGAACAAGTCACCTAGAAATTCAAACAGTAATTCCAGATGATTGTGCATAGCTACTTACACACCAAACGGAGTATGTAAAATAACTCCAGATTTACTCAGTGAGAGCTCACAGCAACTATATTTGCACCACTTTTACAATGAGATTATGTAGGTACATGATTACAGTCAATTAGGGCTTATTTTCATTACGATACATTTTCTGAGACATATTGAAGAAGACTTGAGACTCTAGATTATTTTGCTGTGTAAACTTGGAGATATCAACAGCCTGAGATGCCACCTTCCGAGATGGCATGCACCACATTTTTAATCAAGCACCCACGGAGGTTTGAAAGTGTGAAGACAATTCTGTCAGAACGATATCAAGTTTCTGTGCAGTGTGGATGCATATTCATCGATTTCCCTTTGACTGACACACACAATACTGCGTAGTACGTCTCTAACATGCCGGTGTACATTCAAATGCTATGGAAAAGATTATACAAACTAATACTATGTAAAATGTTATTCTCTCTTGTAGTGTAAACAAGTCCTTACATTCTGATGCGGACAGCAAAGGCCAGTCTGTTCTTTGCAGGGGGCATGGGTGGAGCTGGTCTATTATGTGCTCTCCTGATACGAGTGTCATCACGATGCTTTTTATGGCTGTCCTTCAGGAAGTCCTCTAAGCGCTTGAACTTCAATGGTTTGCCTTTGGATACCTGAACAAAAACATTTCAAGACACACAGAACTACTTAATCAACATACAGTACCTTTAAAAACTATAATTGCCCCAGTCTACTTATAATCAGTCATTTGTATTTGCACTCATGTTATGGTTTCTAGATACAACTCAGTAGTTCATTTGATTAGTACTACTGTAGTCTACACAGTCATTTAATCTATTTGTTCTGCATTCACAGATGCAACGAAATTGTTCATTCTAAATATTCCATTGCCATGCGGGCTGTCATTGTTAATCCAAGCCAACTATATCTTACGCAGAGAAGCCAACATCTGTACATTAGCCAGAAAAACAGCATAGTAGCTGAATGTGTTTACTCTGTTTTTCTAGTGACATTGGATACATCCATAACAAGCTACAATTCATGGTTTTGCCTGGTATAAAAAGTTATGAGTACGGACTGCATGGATTCAGCGGTTTACATTACATCATGATAAGGTGCTCCATAAAACTGTCTTGTAACATACATTTCTCTCACAAGTAATTTACACTAGTTAATGTGTGCTTATGTTGCACAGAAGATTAATGTTTATCTCTCTTGCATAACAGTACCATAAATACACACCTGGCTAGCCAGCTAAATGCATTGGTCAGTGGGTGAAGTAGTTAAACATATTTCTATTGAGAAGCCAGTAGACATTGTCTCATTCCATGTGTATGGTGTAAATATAGCTAGCTAACCACTTGGAGGTAGCCCATGTTTTTGCAAATGCAGTCTATATTTGCCTAACACTTCTGCAATGCAAAACTAACCAGAGTTTTGACAATTAAAAAGACTAGTCATGACTTGATGTTGCTACTGTACAGTATAATCAAAGCCAGCTAGGCCAAAGAGATGGCTCATATTTATGCTATTATTCTCTCCCGATGCTAGCAGTGTGTATTAACAACAGATACTGAGGATAACGTCACTGTCTTACTGTTGCAACTAAAACCGTATTGAAGAACAGTTCAAACCTTGTGCAGTGAATGCACCTTTTGTGTTGTCACTGCACACCTCTTCATCAATGAACAATTCCTATGTGGGCAGGGTTTTCTGATATGCTATGTGAACACTTGCAACAAGATTGTTTAGAGTTATAAATGAATAGGGACTAAAAGGCGGATTATTGAAGACCATCTCGTTAATTTGACTGATACATTTTCAGATGGTGAGAATACCTGCTGAAGTTACAAAATGGATGAGATTACACAGCAATGTTATTGGGGTGAAGGAACATTAGATACGTATTTGTATCTCTACTTCGATTAGTGATAAGTCTGCATTTGACAGTGGTTTACAGAAAATGGTCAAAGGCTTCAAACCCCTTTTAAGTCTGATTAAAGATCTCAGAAGCTGTTTCATAATTTACAGTTGTAGACATTGTTCCACCTAGATGTCCTACATGTCCTACAATGTTATCAGAGTCAAAACGTATCAGCATTGTAAAACATTCAACACCATTGTAACACAGTGAGCTTTTAGCTAATTGCTACCTTTCTCTTCTCTAGAAGTGCACGCTTGGCCTCGGTGGCTTTGATAGCTTGATAAGATTTCCTCCTCTTCAACAGGTTTTCAGGAACCAGCTTTATCACCCTCTTCACTCTATAATCACAAAACAATTATTAAAAAAACACTCAACATCAAGCTGACACCATTGACAAGAATTTGCTCTTTTCTTCTATGACAAATGTCACGTCTTCTGGGAAATCAAATCAATTCGTAAACGTGATCAATCAAATGAAATTGAAGTCTTTTTTTACATTATCAGTTGATTCGTTAGCTAACGTAAACTATATAGATAACTACAAACCAAAGTAAACGAATTTATTTAAATGGTATCCTTATCACACAGCGAAATGGTTTGATAGCAGATTATTTCATGTGGAATTTATGTCGAAAAAGTAAATGTGACTATGCTGGCGTAGAGTTATGCCCATGTCATGTGAAACAGCATGCGTACTATTGAGCATCTGTCAGATAAATTACAGAAATGCACGGCTTAACAAAAACATATTGGTTTCATTTTATATTAAAACAAAAGAAAATGTTGAAGATATTTAATTTAGCGAAGGATGGAAATAGATAAACAAATACGTACTCAGACTCCTGTTCCGCCATCACGAAATCGATGGGTAAGTAGAGGTGGATCGGCGCAGACAAATGACGTGTCAAAGTCTCTCCATATTTGCACAACCTGCCACCTAGTGGAGTGGAGTACGAAGTGAAAAACAATAATAAATGTTCTCTTTCTATAAAACATTTTTATTTGGGCATTATTGAATACATTTCGTCTGTGAAAATGTTTATGTATATGAAATACGGATAACTATACTTTGAGCTGGAAACTCACTTCATGTCAATTCTGAAATCGACAACATTTGTAATGCTGGTGCCACTGTTCACAACAAAGCTATCCCACTACCTAGCAAAGCGACGTTGATCTCCGGCGTAGCCTTCAATAAGCATGCTTCAAAGATATAATGAACCCATTCATAACATGGTCTACAAGAGGCTCTTCATGAAATGTTAAAAATGTCAGTTGTGTAATTTCAAGCAGCTACAATACAACCAACACACGAATTACTTTACTCGTGAACGAGCCTCCAACTGAGCTGCTGTCATTGTACGTGCACGAGCTACCCTGTTTGTTTGTGTAGCGAGAGGTTGAAAATGGCGAAGAGGAGAGACCAACGCGACAATTTAAGATTCAAATATTAGCAAATCGTGAATGACAATTTCCAAACAAACGCAAATTGTATTTCAAAATAACTTTATTTTTTAAGCGGAGACGAGGAGTATCCGAACACCGCTAACTGGTTTTGAAACTGGCTTTAAATTAGTTAGCATTGCTAATCTCGCTGGCTTCAATCGTGTGATTTTTTTTTTATCTCAACCTTGTTTGTCAACATTAGCGAACGGCGAACTTTTCCTTGACTAGTGACTGTAACTACGCTGCTAGATCACATTATCAATAACCCGCGGAAGAGATTGATTAACGGAACGGCGGATCTGAAAATCAAACCAGCCGGACTAGCTTACAGGCTTGTTGGCTAGCTCATGGCTGACAAATATTTACATCTCAATTAGCTAGCCCGAGCTTAATGCATGGAAATGCGGATCAAACTTCCCTCAATCCCTGTAGCTAAATAAAGATTGCATTGAAATCGGATACATAATACATAAAACAGTCTGAGAAACAGGTAAGTTAACTTGCAAAACACCCTAAAGAATTGCTGCAAAACACTAGTTTGGACTGAACCAGATTTAGCCGCGGATGGCTAGTTTAGTTGTAACGCTGCTACTAGCAGATGATCAGACCAGGAGTCAGCTATGCGATGTGTTATGCATTTGATTGGGAAACATTTTGTTTAGCTAACATTACTAATTTGTTAGATTTAAAACAAAATGTGATTTATTTAGGTGAATCCACGTTTCATTACTGTAGCTAGCAACTTCACGAGCAAGACAGTTCTCCTTGAGTTCTTAATTGGATGTGTGATTTTTGGCAAGTACTTGTTATGAATGAGTAGAGCACGTGCCTCTTGTTTGCAAGACTTCTGTGTTGTAGCGATGAAAGGCAACCTATGATGGAATTTGTTTTCATTAGCTAGAATTAGTAACATTTCGCCTCTGTATAGTACGTGTTTTAGGGATGACGTGTGATCACGCTTCAAGGTTGCAACGTTCTGCTAGCCACCTGTGCCAAATTAATTGGGCGTCTTCTCTAGTTATTTTCTAGGTCATCAATTTGGGATTAATTTATGAGGATGGTAGATTGATTGACAGGTTTGTAACAATAACGATCTGTAGGGTGAGGGCTCGAGTGTACGTTGCTTTTGGCTGCTCTGCCAGTGGGGCATTTCATTTAATCATTCTAGTAGTTCGATTAAGGATTCTAGTAAACCTAAAAGTGTTGAAATGTTTTTTATTGCCCTTTAAGTCGTTGCAATGTATTTTCTTGTTTGTGTTTAAAAAAAGTTTGATTGTTAGCAATGGTGTAGTGTTTGGGTAAACGCAACTGAAAGCTCGTTTGTTTAACAGTGATTCTAAGATGCAAGTTGACAGGGCATAGCTAATAATAGTTTGGCTCATGGAACAAGTTTATTATGTAGGCTAAGGTATAGGTGTCATGGACTTCAGTGCGATCAGGTTTTGAGTATGCAGGTCAAAGTAGACCTGCTCTCTTCACCAACATTTATATTTGCTATTGGGGGTTCCGCTACTAACAAGCTCCGAAAGAAAAAGTTCATGTTTGACCAGATGTTTGTCCACCTTTAATACATCTTTCTACTGTTTCTTCCTCACTTATCCAGAGTTTTTTTCACTCTTGCTAAGGGAACGTTTTAAGTATTACACTGGAATAATTGGTATTTTTGGGCAATGAACAACATGTAGCGAGCTGCGAGATTCTAAAACCTTGCTACCACGCAGTCTCAGATGTATATGCTTGTGTCCTTGTATTCAGCATTTATTTCTCAGGTGAGAGATATGACTGGCATGTTGTGATTGTTTTCATGTGTTTAAAAAGAGGGAAGAAAATTTCAATTTTGTTATATTATTTTTGGTCTATGTAGGGTTAGTTGATAAATACTACCTGATGGGGGGGGGGGTGACCTATGTCAGATCTTGGCATGATTTCCCAAAAGCATTTTAAGGCTTTCTTCAGTGAGAACTATAGGATCCTATGATTCAGTGTGTAAATCTACCCCCAGATCTTTTAAGATTTCCTGAAAATGTAAGCACAACCTTTTGAGTGTTGTCATGTTTAATACATTCCTTTTCACAATCTTAGAAAAGGAATTTGTGTATTCACCTGAGGTTTTTCAGGTGTTCTTGTGGCCAAAGGCAAAAGCATCATATTGTGAATGACAATATTAATTACATTTATACATTTGATAGCTTGAAACATTTGTTGTAAATTAGAACTTTGCCTTTTATTTTGATGTTAGATCCTCATTTTGAAATGATTCTATGGGCTGACAATATGGCCTATAAGTCTTATCTTTCTTTCAAAGTTATGGGCGATTTCACTATATACATTTTTATTGCCACCAAATAAACTTTTTGTATGATGAAAAGCTGTGTTTTTGTAAGGACTTTTCACATTAGTCTTTAAGCTATAGCCAAACAAAACAATACGACTCACTGATAATTACATCTTCAGTTTAACCTGCTTTTTTTGTAATAATCGCTTATCTGGATTTTAGGTGTGTCAACAAAAATACTGTTATTGCTACACATTTTATCAGAATATGGTGTAATGCATTTCCACTAATAATGACCAACCCCCCATAGCAGGTCTTATAAAAAATTTTACACTGGTCCTATTCACAAACTCTCAAGTGTAAGCCTAAGTGAAGCAATTAGCTGGCTTCTCTTTACATACAATGCCTCCCAGAACTATTGGACCCTTGGTAAACATGAGCAGGAAAGCCTATGAAACAAAGTTGTTGTTGATTATCAGCTTTTTCCCCCCTCAAAATATGAGTGAAAATTAGACTGTAAAATAGAAAAAAACTCAGAAATACATATTTTTCACAAGTGTCCCGATCATTGTGTCCCTTAGAATTTCATATGAACCTAATCCAATATAATTATTTCCCCATTTGTTTTATTTTCAAGTTTAATTGGGAACTCATATGTTTTTCACTGGGATATAAATGTTAGGTGACACATGCCAAACTCCCATAATAATCTTTAAACATGGAAAAAGTTCAGACAACACAAATGACGACAATACAAATTAGGCAATGAACAATATATTTACGTACCTGAAAATACCCTCTCCACTACTAAGAAGTTAACATCAACTGGAGCTGTGATGAGCCTTCCTGCAGCCAGCAACATCCTGTCCACCACTGTTGGTCTGCCTCTGAAACTGCATGGTCGGTGCTGGTTAATTAATGGATGGGACACCCACTGATGCTGGAAGTGGTGTTTGAGAGCCAGGATGGGTCTACGCTTCTGGTGTAGATATTACAATTGCAGTTTGGCCTTAATACCAACATGACTACCTAATCATGCCCGGCATACTACCTATTCGTTCCTTGTCCCTTCCCTGTAACTGTTGTCCTAATTGTGCAGGGAAATGTTTTCTCAGTCAACTTACCTGGTAGCATAATGCAGAAGTTTTGATCTTGAGCTCCTAAGTCTAAGAAACAACAATTAAATGCCACCTCCATGCTTACATGCTATTTGGACTTGCAGGAAGAGGGCCTGAAGACTCATCCAGAGAAACACGTCAGTGCTTGCAGTTTCCTAAACGTTACTGGAACTTTGATGGGAACCTGATTGTGTTGTCTCCTCAAAAATAGTGCTTTTTGACCCATAACTGCCGAAGATTGTTTGGTGATTAAACACCAGTATGGTCATACAAACTGTGAAGTATGATGGTGGAAGTTCTGGGTCGGTTTTATGTCCAAAAGCCCTGAAAACCATCCTATAAAAACCTATGTAAGGATGCACACTGGCACCATGGACTGTCATGTACCAGGACATTTTTCATCCAGAAATCTTTCTGCCTCTGCCAGGATTGTGAAACCATATCGTTGTTGGTTCTTTCAGCTGGACAATGATCCAAAGCTTTCCTTCAGATACAAAAAGAAATGGCTCACTGGCCACAGAATGAAGTTTTTCTCAGTTCCCTGACGTGAACCCCACTGAAAACGTAAGGTGAGCTGGAGGGGAAAGTAAAACTGTGTGTTCCATTTAAGTCTGTCCACTTGGTTGAAATATTTTATGCATGGTGAACTTGATCTGAACGTGTATTGTAGCAATACACGCAAACTTGCAAAACACAGACTACATGGGTTGTGTACCAGTCACTGGCAAACATGTTTTAGGCTTACTTGGTACCGTGATGCTGCTTACAACAAACTGACTTAATAAGAACTTCTGTGTTGCTAGGGTTTGCTCCTTGTACACTTTTAAATGATAGGTAAAAAAGAGAGTTGTTAAAAAGGTTAACCCATCTTTGGTTCTGATGGGCCTCCCTGAGCTCATTACACCATTTTCTATTTATTCCTTGTTCTGGTTATTTGTATCTATTCATTGTGTTACTCTTTTTTTTTTTATGCTTTAATTACCATAGCCCAAAAAACCAGTTGTATATCCATTGTTGTAAAACGAAGTCAGCCTTTCACGGTTAGTCTAAACCTATTGTATAAGAAGCATATTACAAATAATGTTTGAGAGGAAGAAAGGTCATGCATGTTAGCTTGTGTGAGTGGCTGAGGTAGGGGTTTCCGCTCTAGGTTAATGTGTGCCTTTGTGAGAGAGAGATCCTGCTTTTACTTTAGCCTAGATGTGGGCTACTGGAGTCGTAAACGCTGACCATTCAATCCCGCAGTATTTTTTTTAGCCAGTTCAAGAAACTATTTACAATTTTAGGGGTTTGGTTTAGGGTACATTTTTGAATCTGGTTAGTGTTTGGTTTCCGAATTATGGGGTACTTCTAGACCTAAAGGTTATGTCACTAATGGTTAAGGTTAGGTTTAGGGTTTGAAGATAGGGAAACGGGGAGTAAAAGGATCGAAAACACGTGTTGATGTGTCTGGGAAGGTGCACACCACAGGAGACAACAACTAAAGTCACATGGACATAACCTCATACCCTTAAATAGTTACAAAGAATTTTACATTTGTTTTCGCATTATCAATGTTTGTTCTGTTGCATTAAAATATAACTTTGAATTAACTGATTTTATTAGATAGCTGGCACACCCGTTTTCTTTAAACAGCCATAACAAAGCCATTGCTAGCTAGTAATGAATGTCAGTTATCAGGGCGTGTGAGCATGTTATACAAATCAAATCAAGCATTTAAGGTGATTTAGATATTGTTTTGTAACATTCACACACTGATTACAACCATTCATATTTAGCTAGTCATGTGTAAAGTTAGCTGAAGTTTATAATGGCTTCTCTTGGTATGCTTCTTTCAGGGTGTGGAATTATCAATTAACATTAAGTTGGAAAAAAAAAAAGCGGCGTTCTCCTTCAATGTTTTTGTGAACAGAGCGATAATGAGCCAATATAAAACTGTACAATTGATTCCTATTTTGAACTTATTTAACCCTGTAAACTAAGAGGAAGGGTTAATGGACATGCATGGTCCTCATCCCAGTGAGGATGGTCAGATTGCTGGGTGTGTGTTTGTTGTGCTGTGTTTCTCAACTCTCCCACCCTGTTTCGGCGCGAGGCGCACACACGGCCGCCGCTGCTGCGCGCAAGAGGAACGGAGTGGGGCGCTCAGCTGTGCCTTCGCCAGCCGTCAGAGAGCTGACCTACATTCTCCTCTCCCTGGAAAAAATAAAGCTTGTGCAGCAGACTGTGTGAATTTGTGGGGGCTGGGAAGGAAATCGAGGGGGCAGCAGAGAAGGAGAGGGAAGTGAGAGCTGTGGCACACTCATGGAGCGAGCTGAGGAACCAGATCCCAGTGTCCCATTTCTTATCGGGGAACGCTAGGAATTGAGAACTGAGATGACTGTTTGTACAGTGGGACTGAGCTGCTTAGCTGGGGTTTGGCAGGCAGGGAGCAGGGCAGGCTGAGTGACCTTGGCCCTCCCTTCAACTTGTTGTGGTGGGAAGGGAAAAAAACGCTTCTCAAGTACAGTATCATTTGCTCTCTGGATCCATGGCCTCATGAGTCATTTTAACAGATTTGATTTGAGAAACGGCAGTGTAAGTCTCATCTCGAAGTACAGGATGTTTAAACGGGTTCAGTTTGTGCGGAAACATCAGACGGTGCTAGTTGCCTACAGCAGCATTCCTCCTCTGGCTGGGCTAGTGGATGTGATGTCACTCCTCTAATAGAGCGTCTCAGACACATTTTTCAAATATGTCTTGTTGGTTTCTTTTCAGTGGATGATTCATGCATGACCTCTCTGTAAAACGTCCTCACAGTGAAAGGGATGAGATGTAGGCTTTTGGCTACTTTGGCATAATCGGCCTGTTTGGTATTCTATGCACCTGTTGGGTCTTAGGGAGCCCCCCCCCAACTGTTACCTTTGGCTGAAGTGAGAGATAGTTAGTTTATTGTCTCCGTTTGTTTTCCTTTCTGATAGCCATGGCCTTGAATAAAAACTGTAATGAAGGAGTGGATGTTCGAACCATTTTTGACTGTTCCTAGTCAGGGTAGACATCTTTAAAAATGTTTAGCTGTGTCCGTGAGGTCGAGTGATGTTTATTGTCATGGCAATACTTTTGCACTTCTCCAGTATTAGGCTTGCATATGCACTTGGCTGGTCAACTTCATTAATCCCCATTGTATTGTTTTTACTCTAAACGTGTCTGTAGAACTATTATTTGGAACAAGTTTGGCAATAAATGACTGAGGATAAAAAATAAAAGAGATGAAAGTTTGGATTAGCCTGCACTTGACCCTGAAATGATGTGCAACCTCCCCTTCTGGGTTGTGTCATAGTAGTGTCTAAAGTTCAACCATGAGTTTAATTCACAAACTTGTCCTTAGATATACTTTGTAATGCATTTTAGTTTTCCATAACCTCATGCTTCTTTGGGTAATGGCCATTGACTATAAATCAAGAAAGAGGTCCTAAAACAGCGTACAGTGCAGCGTGTTTGAGGCTTTGTCTACTAAATCTTATATAGTGTGTCTTGTATCTAACATATTGGGTTTGGTGGTGATTGTAAAGAAGATGTGCTATGTTTGAGCCTTGACTGTGCCCCTTGCTGATTGGTTGCTGGAAAACATCCACGGGTGATGCAAATTAGCCAGGGTTGCCCGGGAAGGTGGGGCATCATTAGTCTCTCTAGTGCCTCCCTTAGGTGGCTGTGGGACCTGCAGATCTCCCTGAGGTCATCAGGTGAGGAAGTCTGCACTTGTGTACATTGACAGCTTGCTGGCAATTTATGTTCAGACAGGGCTGCCAATACAATTTCATGTTGAGCAATTTGGGAAGGTATAAAAAATTAACTATGTAATGCATATTTAGTTCAATTGCTTGTGGTTCTTAGCTCCATGTATAGATATTCTGGTTAGTTAACAGGGTGTAATTTTCAACTAGAGCCCTACAGTACGCCGGGCTCAATTCTGCAGAAATGCAGGTCACTAAGACGGGGTTACTCAGGCTCTGAAATTGTTCTGCCAAAACCTTGTGTGCCTGGTTGAACTTGACCAGCCATACATCTCCCGGAAATACTGGTTTGGGAGGAACACAGGAATGATTGCCTTCCTAGCTCACTGGCTGGCCTCCATGTTATTATTTCAGTTAATGGCACCAACCCTACCTTGATTTGGCTCAGATCCCATTATTGACTCTTCTGATTGGACAACCTGTATGATAACACAGGCTTTGCCAGGTATGTATTGGAGGCTACACGACCTGATCTTCAACTTTCCCAAAACTGTCAGTTAATGTGATGAAAGGATGCCATAATCTCAAATTGGACAACACAAAATGGGGAAGGGGAATAATATAAAGATACTGCCATGGTTGTGACAGCAGTGTGGTTTGACATGGTCAGGTCAACTAAGCAAGATACGAGGTGAAGCGTGGGGAGAACATCATACCGGGTAGACCAGATAGGTGTTCAGTGACTGTCCAGATTTTGTAGGATGTTGGGAGCTGCTTTCACTTCACCAATAGATGTCCTGACACCCCTCTCTCATTGTATAATATTGAATAATGCGGATCTCGGTTCATTATTCAACATTATACAACCAGAGAGATGTCCTAACACCCCCTCTGGCTGTATAATGTTGAATGATGAAGCGAGATCTTGTTGCGATCAATAGATGAATGTGCCAAAAAAGACCAAAATCCGTGGTGTATCGTAGGTAGCCAAATTGGATCTCGGATGTTATAATGCTTACAGTGTCAATACTATTCAAAATAAACAATGTTCTTGTCTTTTACTAATGTTATTGAGCAAAGATTTGTGCATTAAAGAAATGTGTGGCTCAAATAGAAGCCGGTCTTTAATGTTAAGTGCCAGTTATGATCAGTGCAAATAAATGCTTGGGCTTTTAATTAAAGTGTTGGAGTAATTATTGTCAACTGGAACAAATGGTCTCTCTCTCTGCCTCATAGGAGGTCCAGCTCGCTTCCTCCTCCCCGTGTGGGATGGTACTGCATGACGGGGAGGCCGTGGCGCCGTAGCCCCCTCTCCTGGATCCAGCCAGCCAGCCCGTTTCGCCACCCCACTCAGAGCCGAGGATCACAGCCACAGCAGCCCCCACATGAGTCCCCCTCTAGACCGCTAGATGAAGTAAGTGTGGCCCCCCTCTTGGCCTACGGTGCTGCTGTACTCACGTCAGGTGCATCCCATGGTTAGGTTTCTGTTGTTCTGCCTCCGTTGGCAGTGTTCCTAGCTTGTCCCTTTAATTTCCTTTCTGTGGATATAGGCCTGGTTTATCATCCATTTTTCAACATAAGCAGGGCCTTGCATTGATTGGTCAATGGCCTGATTCGTCTACACCTCCTCTTAAACCCAGCCCACATTGTGTTGAAAGGGTCAATGATTTGAAATGTCATTGATATGATCTCTCATTCTGTCACAATCAGCAACTGGATAGGACTATATGGTAGAATGGTGACTGCAGCCTGACTAGCCTTAGATTAAATTCAGAAATCGCATTATATGCATTGCAGCTTTGAAAAGCAATGTTGGCAACGTTTACCGTTCGTGGTAATGTCGGCTCGAAAGTAGCAAAGCCTGTTGGTGACATCCAGGCAACCAGTCCTTTGGGATCACTGAGGACAGACATATCCAGAGCAAGTTTAGTCCAGGAACTCATTGCATGCATCTGCCTGGACCGCATAAACCAACCCATAGGAATCACATGCTCCATAAGATGCTGTGGCACAAACCAAAGGCATTTGTGACATTTGTTTCCGTTTTGATATATGAAATTCCCGTTTTCTGTATCCATTCCTAAAGGGATTACCCTATACAGGGTTTGAAATGCTATATCTTAGATTCAACAGAACTGGTAAAAGAAAACAAACTCCGTCTTAACCCCCTCCCTCTCAAAGCACCCCCTTAAAGGTGCCTTCCTCCCTCTTGAAGACCCCTGCCCCTCCCTCTAGAAGACCCCATCTCTCTCAAAAAGACCCCACCTTACTCTAGGACCCCCTCCTCCCCAACCCCCCTCATGTTTAAAATTTGATGTTTCAGTAGTTAACAGTTCCTCTGCTGTTGCCATGGAAATGTGAAATCTGACCCAGCCTGTGCCGTATCACTCATGCTCATCTACTGTATACGCAATGAAATCCACCAAATAAATTACTGCTGTCATGTGCATGACTAAACCATTTCTACAATTGTACATTAATATAGTTTTCATGATATTTCAAGTATTTGTCCTTCATAAAGCGACATTAAGCAATTACATTCAGTATAACAATTACATTAAAGGTGGTTATGTAACAAGTTTCAAGTTTATAGCTGATTGCATCATCTTTTTGTGTGTTTTCTTTAGTTTCCCTTTATGCCTTTAATCTTGTCAACTTTTGTGGTCCTGCAAATCCTGTTAGATGGGTTCATTCACATTTGCTATTAAACCTCACTCCGACCAGTGCAAGTCTTCCCTGCCACAGTTGTTTGTGCCCTTTTGACCCAAGTGTTCTGGATAACTGGACAGCTGTACATGGACCAAACAACATGATAGTTGACTATGCCACTGTGAAAATAGGGGTTGTGGAGTTCGACTGATTCTATTCTACTGCAATAATAAATGAATAATACAAATGTTAGTATAGGGGGATATTGTTGTTAATAACATATTCCCATTAGGTGAACAACCACATCCCTTTATTATATCCAAAAAAAAAACATTGTTGTCTTTGTCAGGGTTTCTAAGGCAACACTGCAGAAATATTCCAGCAAAATGAGAGAACCCATTTTATAAACACAAAACACAATTTCCCAATTAAAGATTTGTGCCTTCATAACTAAATATGATTACTATCTACACTATTCACGGCTATGAGCAATGAAGTTCAAACTTTTATTAAAAGTAAATCAGTTCATCAATAGCCTTCTTTCAGGATGTTGCCGGGTACATGGGTTGCTTAGAGAAGTGTCTGCCTCACTGTAAGATGGGCCTGTTTTGGTCAGCATTTAATGGCTCCTCAATTTCACTTTAAGAGAGCCAATTAGTTTAGCCCAAATGATGAGTGTGTTTTCTCTGAGGGGAACCGGGCTAATGAAGCAGTGTGAGATCACACACACACACAGTATCTCAGCTGCTGCTTGCATCTCGTGCCGTGACTTCTCACCCTGTTTTACTGCTTTATGTGTTGGTGTCTCTGTCTTTAAAACTACAACTAGCCTCACTCCACTGCTGAATAATCTACTCTAATTACCTAGCGGGTTACACTTACAGCTTACCTGGTTTCTGACTTCAGCATTGTATTGATTAACTGCTTTATTATTGGCTCTCATCATATTACTATTGGGACCTCCCACTCAGGGTGATGTCAAATTCTAGGTGAAATCAGGTTAGTCTGGTTTTTATTTTGCCTAAAATTCATTGTTGCAAATTGGGCTGTCTGTTTTGGTCCTAACTTAGTCAAAGATCAGCTACAGCTTGCATTCGCATACTCATGGAAAACCAAAAGATGCTGGAATATACTGTTGTTAATCATAAATTGTGCGACCCTCTTGAATGATGTTGGCTTTGAATACATATGTAATAAATAAATGAAAACAGTTGTTCCATAATTCAACCTCTATATTCTGCACTGACATAGCGTGCTGCTGTACAATTGCTGTGCTGAAAAAGACGTGTTCAAGTTATTCACCTGCCAATTGGTTGGAAAGTGAAATCATTTTGAATTGGTCAATTATTGAAAGACAGTGGATATGTATTCTCAAAAGGCACATTTCTTACTTGGTTCTGACCAAATTTTATGTTACTGAAGTATTTTTGCATGAAGCCTATTTTATTCTTATGGAAATAATGACCTTAAGATGAATGTAAATAATAAAAGTGTGTGTGGTGAGTCACTGCCAACTACGTAAACCAGATGCTAAATTCAGCATCTGGTCTTAGTTGCAATCATCAGCTACCTCTGTATAAAAGTTCAGTTTCTTTTTTTTTTTTTACATTAGTTATTAATAATTCAATACTTATAACTAATTTACACTTGATGTAATCCATGATTTTACTAAATGAAACAAAATGATGGACACCTTTTTATTTAGAATGACATTTTATGGTATTACTGTGAGTTATAATGCATTGTGTATGATGAGAAGCTGTTTGTGGATAGTTTGGGTGGAATAATGAAGAATAACAATTATAAGAAGAGGATCTCGAAGATAAATTATTTATAGAATGAGGTGATAATCAGTAGCATCTTTACACCCTATTGCGGCATATTGCAATGTACACATTACTGAAGATATACGGGCTAAGGATGTGTTATAATCCCCAAAACCACAACAGTTGTTGATTATATTCAAGTTAATCTTTCTTGCTTTGCTAAATACAAGGCGAGGTTCCCTCCCTCTCTACTCACTTCTCCAGCTTATTTGTCTGCCAAATTAGTAACATGGTCTAAGGAAACATCTTGGCTTCTTCCACAACAAAAACAGACCATTATCTTTGTATGGTCGTCGTTTCGACATGCATTGATTAGACGACGGACACAGCTGCCCTTTTCAAACTTTTCAACAGCGTTTTGTTGGGTGAGTTGTTGTGCTTTGGGACTACATGTGCCCCTGATGAACTTGGTCTGTAGTGGAGGGATTCTGTTATGTAAACCGTTTAGAAGCCTTCACTTTAGACAGGGGTTGTCCACATTTAGAATTTTGCCCGACCGTATCCATTTCATTAGCTGTAATTGATGCCTTATTTTCGCTATGCTAGCCGTTGCCTTTACATTAATCGTAACTGTTGCCTTCATTTATTTAAAGCAGTGACTGCAATTTTAGGTGTTGTTATAAGCCCTAAAAGTGTCCATTCCCACTGTGGCTATTGTCTCAGGCCAAACCCACACCCATGCCCCAGTAACAACGGTTACCATAACCATAATCCGTGACATTATCATTTCGCTGAGCGTAATGTGTTACAACGCCGTTTCCCAAGAAGTTGGGAGGCTGTGTAAAATGGAAACCGAAACATTGCAATGATGTGCAAATCATATAAACTCTGTATTCAATAGAAAATAGTTCAAAGACAACATATCAAATGTTGGAACTTGAGATATTTGTGTCTTGAAAAGGATATGCCCACTTTGAATTAGAAATTATTTTTGGTATCATGTTCCCATCCTCACTGGAATGATCTTTTAATACCCAATCATGTTACTGACCAGTTGCCACATGACATGATTAGTTGTGATATTCCACCAGGTTAAGTATATATTTTTTAGCATTATAATCCTTTTCCTGTCTTTTGTTGCCTCTGCCCCAACTGTAACCTTTCTCAGTTTCAACATTTATTATTTTGTCTTTGTACGATTTTCTATTAAATACAGGGATAAACAATTTGCACATCATTGCGTTCTGTTTATATTTGCATTTTTGGAAACAGGGTTGTACAGTTACCCCCCCACATTAGTCCTATTTAACCATAAATGTAAGTCCTCATTTTGGCTGTTGCCCCTAGCGATTCATGCAGGCTGCTGTAGCGGTGGTGCTCTAGAACTGGTCCCGGCTCAGGGGAGAGGAGAGTACGGGAAGGACAGGGAGGGGTCTGCTGCCATAGTGGGCGGGGTCTGCTGCCGTAGAAGGCGGGGTCTGTTGCCGTAGAAGGCGGGCGCCACGCCATAGGGGCAGAGGGCCGCGCCATAGAGCTTTGCACTGCGCCTGGTGATTTCCTCCTCTAGGTAAACATCCTAAAGCAAGTTGTAAACAGTGTAAGTCTAGAACAATACTTTGAGAAGAGCAGAGAGGGTACGGGGCATGTCTGGGCTCTGTCCTCTGGCCCCCCCTGGCTGTTCCCGTCCTTGCCCCAGGTGCCAGGCTTATCCCTGCAGGTCGGGGCTGTCTCCTGGGCCTAGTTCTTAAATAACTACCCCAACTACCTCATATGTAGCAGAAATGTCAGAACGAGAGTGTATATTAGCGGTGTGGGGACTTCTAATGTTGTCATCATTAGGAACTAAGAGGCAGGGTGGGTAGAAGGACAGGTGTGAGTGTGTGTGTGAGTGTGTGTGACAGCCAAGCAGGCTGATTTATGAGGGGCACCAGTTGGAGAATGAAGGCCTGTGAGAGAGACATGAGACCCAGGGGTCTGGAGGGTGGTGAAGGGCTGGCTCTGGCCCAACCCAACCTAGTATTTTGGCCGGAACCGAACGGGAGAGGCTGGAGTGCAGCTCAAGTGATGAGGGGGATCAGGTTGGTAATGCGACACCCAGGGGTGGTGTTCCTTTCTGTGGAGACGTGGCCAAATGAGGCGTGAAACATACACAGAATGGATGGCATTCGCTCTGTTTACTGTTGCTGTTTTAAATGGACACGCGGATATCTCTGTCTTACCGCGCCGACCTACGTTTTCAGGGCTGTTAAAAAATGTGCTCATTATGTGGATGTTTCTTAATTTCACTGCGGCCTCTGTTTTGAAGCCTGCTGGTGTTTGAAAGGGGTCTGCAGATCATTTATGACCCAGCTACAGCGGAGATGCAGCCAACCCAGTTGGTTGTGTGTTAGTGGTTTCAGGAGAACTGTATACATTCCCTGCCCTGTCCTATATTTCAGGGGGAGGAACTCTGCAACAGTGACTGAGCAGCTTCTCATGGAGCAAACCATTTCCGCCGGGGTGGGGGGTGGGGGTTTGGTGGGGGTCCTGTGTACAGTAAAACATGGGATACCGTGTTTTTCCTTAGGGTCCTCCTCACGGGGTCTCTTCTCGTGCCCTGTCGCTTGCCTGCCACAGACCCTGTTCGCCCTGTTCCCAGTGCCTGGGGACAAAAGCAGCTCCCCCCTCTCTGTCTCTCCGTGATGGGCTGGCCCTCTCTCTCCGTGCCATACGTTGCTGTTGCTGTTCTGCCTGTGAAGGAGGTGATTAGAGTACCCCAGCGTGAGCAAACCAACGAGGCCAGGAGCGTTCTGTGAAAGAAGGAAAGACGGAGTAGTAAAAGGGAGAGCGAGAGTGGGGGCGGTCTGCCTCTGGAATGGAGCTTTTCTGCGGTGTTCTGCCTCTTCCAGAGCCCATGCTGTTTGGAGGAGTTACGGCCCTGGCTGTGTACTGCTGCTGCTCTCAGCCCACTCCGGGGGACTGCTGCGTGGCACCTGCCTGTTTCTCTGAGTGACTGACGGGCTCCTCGAGACTTCTCTCTTATACACGCACGCACGCGCGCGCACGCACGCGCGCAAACACAAACAATCCAGCGCTAGGCCGCGCTGAACTCCGTTGGGATTCAGGTGCGTGGATTTCTAATCGGGGCTCTTTCTTGCTGCCCCCATCTGTCTCTCTGCTTGATCCTGTTTTTTTAATCTTTAGGTTAGGTATGTATGTCGGTAGGCAGGTGAGGTCGTGTGTCAGTATTTCGGAGCAGCGAGCAGGGGGAACAAAGGCCTCTGGCTATGTGTGTCTGGGAATAAGTAGCTTCATATCCTTCAGAGTTGTGTTCTAAGTGCCTGCCCTCTTGGCTGAGGTGGATGTTTAGGTTTTTTAGGTGGGGAGGGAGGGATTTGCGGGGGTTACTTGATATGTGCGTGTCTTTTGAAACGGTTTTGTTTTTAGCCCCCCTCTTCTCCGCTCCACATCCAGTTTTCTCAGCTCTCCCCTGGCCATGTGGTTGCAGGGGCCTGTCACATGGGCTACATTTTTCTCATGTTTAATTTGCCCGTATGGTATTCAGTTAGGTCATAGCCTAGTTATAACATACATATGATTCATCACATTATACTGCTTTAATGTATTGGCTTATATCTTTTGGTAACAGTCAAGTAGAATAGTAAGTACACCCCCTGGAAAGTAGTTTTCTTTTAAAATTATTATTAAAAAAGTTAACCCAATTTAATAAATCACACAAAACTTTGAAACCATTTTCAAAATGGCGACTTCCTTATGGTGAAAAGGTTGGTACACCACTATCTTTACACTGCAGAAAATGTTTGTTTTGAATCAGGTGCGTCAAAACAGGTGCGAATTACTACAAAATAAGTTGGAAACAACATGGGAGGGTCCAGCTAAACATAAAGATGAGAAACTTTGTCTGGTTTGGTCTTAACTGTATGTGTGCATGGTAACACATCATGCCAACATCAAAATACTTATTTGAGGCCTTCAGAAGAAACCTTATTGATGCCCATGAGTCTGGCTGGGGTTACCAAGTCATTTCCAAGCAGTTCAAAGTAAATAATTCCACAGTCCTACATATTGAGAAGAACTGTCCGAAAGATGGGCATACGGGTCTCTAAGAATACCAGGGTAACATCCACACGCATCTGTTGTCACAATCAATGTCAAGGTGTGTGAGTCAACTGTAAGAAATACACTGCACAAACTTGGCCTGCATGGGAGTTCAGAAAGACGCTCCTGCCCTAGAAAATGTCTGTATCAAGGCAATACTGAGGTTTTCCAGACAGCACCTGGTTAAGGACTAAAACTACTGGAACAATGTGCTCTAGACATATGAGTCAAGGTGGAGTTGTTTGGCTGCAATGCCAGATGACGTGTTTGGTAAAAATTAAACGCTGACGTTGTACAGAAGAACGTCCAACCAACTGTAAAGCATGGAGGCAGTGGCGTTAGGGCCTGGTCGACTTGCCATCGTTGAGTCAACTAATGTTGTTCCAGGGACTACTTTAGACGAATGTGAGGCCATCTGTCAAGAAGCTGTACCGAACATGGATCTTGCCGCAGGACAGTTATCCAAAACACACAAGCAAAGCTACAACAGAATGGCAAAAAAAGATTACGGACTGGCCAAATTAAAGACCAGATATCGATCCTGTCAGTGCTGTGGGTGACTTGGAGCAGGCCGTGCATGCTAGGAACCATCTTGAACATGACACTGTTGAAGTAGTACTGTAGAGAGTGGTGGACAAAAATTGATAGACAAGATAGACAAGCGACTAAATCAACTTATTTCAGGTAAAGGGGCCAACGCTAGCTATTGACCCTAGGGGTGTACTTACTTTCTCTGCACTATCCAATTGCATTTCTGTAGATTTTTGATGGATAAAGGATTGAAAAGTACAATATTTCACTGTTATCTGTAAAATGTGGTTACTTTATCGGTCAGTAGTGTTGATGTAAAGGTTACATATGTTCAAATATGGAAAAGAAAAGACAACTTTCCGGAGGGTGTACTTTTTTACATTGCAACAGCGTCGCCCGAGCAATTATTGATTGAGAAAGGGGTTCTAAAGCTGTGAAGCTGAAGGTGACAATGGCAAATTGTAATGCTCATGGAAACTGATTTGCAAAGTGGCTTTGCTTTCATTAGGGAGTGTTTAAATGAAATTAGAATGATAAGCATCATTTAGGAAGAAGAGGGGAAAGGTCATTTGAGGACACAGCTTATATCCTACATTTTTCTTATTACAAAAATAGAATATATTGAACAAAGGCTGCCTGCAATTGCTAATCAGTCTTCTCTTCTCGAAGAGCATAGACTTTGCGCAATACTCATTCAAAAGCAGCCTGACTTAGTGTTTGTGCAAAAAAAAAAAAAGCATATTTTTGAGCTTAGTGGTTTGTGACAGGTGCCACCATGCTCCATGTTGTGTGACTAAGAGAGCTCTTCAGCTGTGGCCCTCTGGGCAGCCTGGCATCCAGCCAGGAGGACAGGAAGGGCCGTTTGGGGCTTATGTCTGGAAACAGGTATAGAGCCGTGGACGGAAGGGACGCACCAACTGCCATTGTTTTGGCTGTGCAACTTGGCGCTTAGTCGCTAGACGAGGGCAGCACAAAATTAACAGGACGCCCCGACTAACAGGATACCCCATTAATCTGGGAAGACATCGAACTACTTTTTTATATGGGTGTCATCACGACATGGCCACTAGCTGATGTTATGACCGTCGGAACCCTTCCCCTCAGAGAAGCTGTATCACGAGGCTACGGGCGGCAGGATGTAGCGGGCCAGATATGAACTTACTAATAACTAATATTAGTAACCATCGACATTGTACTGTGGCCGACTCGTGGAGGATCAGCACCACTGTGTCATACGGCAGCGCCCAGCCCCAGTCTGCAGGCGCATCTCCTCTTCCTTTTGACTGGAGTGTCGGCTCACCAACTGTGCAGGGGGTGGATGTGACCATTATCACCAGGCCTGGAGAGACTGGTAGGGCAGTGACTCTGTGAGCTCGCCAGGACACGCTTGTTATCTGGGATTGCTAACAGGAAATCGGGTTTAGGGCCTGTTGTGGCGATGGCAAGGTACAGCTCACCAAAACAAAGCGTTAGGCGGGAGCCAGGATCGGGGATTGCGGATGGAACAGCATGGAACCCAGTGGAAGAGATAAAGGCATGTGGGGACAAAGACATAAACCTGAATGTGCCAGAGCGTGGGATCATTACCATCACTTATACTTTGAACTTTTAATTACAATTCAAGGCAGGTCCGCAATAGGTGAAGTGCTATTTTTGGCTTAGAGGTATGGTTTAGGAAAATAGGTAGTATTGGGGTTTAGGCATTGCCGGTTAGGTTTATGTGTTAGGGCTTAGTTAAGAATAGGCATAACAGTTTGGTTATTATGGTTTGGTTTAGGACTAGGGAATAAAAAAAGCATCTATTACTGGGTCTGGATTAAGTCTCAAGTCCCCACAAGGAAAAGACAAACGTGTGCGTTTGTGTTGTGCCTTTTGTCCCGTCTACGTGATTGCTCCCTCGTGAGAAGGACATCTTCAATGTTGTAGTGTGGCTGTACACCTCTCGTACTGAGCTTTGATCCTACAGCAATGAAACACTTCTGGTTTTAATGCTGTCCTTATCAGGGACTGACCTGAACCTAGGACACTACATGAGGGTAATTAATTACCAGGTAGAAACATAAACCAAAAGACATTGGGCCCTAATGGACTGCAGTGGAAGCGCCCCATGTACAATATGTTTGCCTCTGCCCTTTGTCTGTATTTGCCTGTGTTTAGTTTGGTCATTGGGTTCAGTAAGTGTGTTTATGACGACGAGCCTTGGTCAGGGCTGGGTCTAGTTAAGCAACTAGTCTCCCCTGACGGCGACACGGGGGCTTGTTTACATGACGAGAAAGAATAAAGCGCTAGACTTCCCTACGCCTGCGCGGTCATTTCTGCTGCGTTGGAATTTGCACCGGCGTGTTTGAGACCGACCACTCAGGATTGGGGCCGTCCGTTGCGGGGCGAGTCGAGCCCATCGCGCGCGTACTGCATAGGAACTCCGATACAGTTCCGAAAGGCGTTGGAAACTCCAGGGGGCTCTATGGAAGTGCGGTGCACGCTACCTTGGGAGGGACTTGGAAAATGTAGCTCGGCGTTTACAAGCCCGTTGTCCCTCCCCCTCGGCACGGGCATCGTTCAGTCATCCCCGATGAAAGGGAGAACGTGAACGTTGGGTCTGTGAAACGTGAAGACATTAGGGTCATTTATGTAATCAGGGTTTTCTTACATTTCTGTCTTATTTAAAAGTATCTGAATCTGTTGTTTTGGGGAGCGTCAGTCTTTCAGTTGGCGAACGAGATAAAGGCCAACTGGGGCGTAGATCGGCTGTGGTCTGGACCCGACCTTTCTTCAGCCATCAGAAGCGTGATCTCAGTTGGAAGGGTTCCTCTATCAGGAGCAGGAATGACATTGGTCTGAGGTCAAAGTGTTATTGTTTTGTCAAGCAGGACTGAATGCTGGGCATATTATGGCAGGATGTTGTTAATAATTGGCCTACACAAGCAGTTGGAGGGCTGTTTTATGGTGTATTAGTATCTTACTTCACAGTATCAGAATAGATAGCAAAATTGTATGTGCATACTAATAATTGGAAGTAGTTAATATTAACACAGTCAACCGTTATTTATAGTCCTGCACGAGACAGTGGGTGTGTGTGTGTGAGTGTGTTGTATAGCTATGCATGTGTATGGGGTTTGCTCACTCGAAAGCCTCCGCCTTACTTTACATTAAGGCATGTAAGACAATCATCAGCGGAAAGGACGTCCTCTCCTCTCATTGGTGTGCGTGCGTGCGCGCGTGCGAGCGAGCGAGAGAGAGCAGTGTATAGAAGAGCTAGGCCCCGAGCCATTAGCCAACAGGAACCAGCCTGTCCTGGCCCAGCCCACTGACAGGATAAAGGTGCTGCTGCCTGTCATCCTTCAAGGAGCAGTCTGAAGGACCCTCCCACATTCCAGACGTAGACGGCAGGTATCACAGGGCCGGTGAGCTAGCTGTACTGAACGGCGCATGAACAGCCATCCACGGTCTCCGTCCTGACATTAACCATAGGGTTAGAATATAACACCCTTTTCTGCGCCTTTGGAAGTGCTTCGGTTCCGGCCCAGTTGTGTATCTGTAAGCGTTCACAGCTGCTTTTCAAACGCCTGTTTTAACCCTTTCCTGGGGACCATCTTGAACCGCCACTGTACCGGCCTATCCCTAGTCAGTAGAGGAACACCATGTTTGATGCGAGACTACGTCCATCACTAGGCAACCAGAACTCTCAATCTAGTAATCTTGAGCTGCATTAGAGTGGCCTACCAGTCCGCTGCCTGGGTGGAGACGGCGCTCTCTGAAAGTGCACCACAGTTGATTTATACCGTGCCTTAACACTATGCTGAAAGTAGAAAGAAAATGCGTCTTGCTAGCCTGCCACAGCTAAAGGGGGAACAAAAACAACACATGGCACGTCAATACTCAACGTCTATGTTGTTCCGGGAAAAAGATCCTGAACGTTCTTCGCGGGAACCAGAATTGTCTTGTCTGAAAGGGTACGGCCGCTTCTGATTCGACGCCTAAGTGTGTGAAAGGTCAGGCTGTGCCGTGGCGCTATCGACGTGCTACTTTAGCGGAATTCTGTGTTTGAAGATGTGGCTGTGTTCTGATTCAGTCAGGTGGTGTGTTATGAAGGGCCTGTGCCCTGTATGGACCCTCAAGTGCTGGAACAGCTGAAAACTGGCATGAAAGCGGAAATGAAACTGTTGATTCAGGATTTATCACATGGGTGTTAGGCTGAGGGATTGTTTTTATAGTAATAATCATCATTTTTTGGCAGATAGGATCATTGGCACTGCCAGTCAATATTTACCTTGGCTGAGGAAGCATGTTGCTAATAGGCTCAGTGAGTTGGATGTAGGATCCAGTCCTGTAAGCACCCCGGCGTTGACAGCTTCTGAGGGGACGATGTGTCGTGGTGGCGCGTGTTCATGCGCTGTGCAGTGATTGGTCTGGGCTGTACGTTAGCGGCGGTCTTGTTTTCTCGTCTGTCTGGGTGCTGGCGTTTTGGCCTGTGTCTGAGTTATTATCAGAGTCCCCCCCCCCGTCCCCCCCCCACACTTGTGTTTTTTGGATTGGAGAACAGATTTCTCTTCCAGTAGATAAGGTGCTAACTTTCTAGCCTGAGTTAAAGGGTAGTGCTACTCTTTTGGCTGTGGTTTTTGTGGCTCTATTTCGAGGTGAAAAGCTGGAAATTAGGCTAGTGGGGGGGGGGGGGCTGCACGGCCGCCCAGGGTTTCTGAGCTGTGACAATAGTGGCTTGTTTCGGTGCCTGTGGATCAAAGCCGGACCGATGTGGGGTGGGGGGGTGTATTGGCCTGAGAGGTCCTGAATAACGCCTGTCACAGTGGTCCCCTCATCAGAGAGGCAGCACACTAAACGGCATCAGAACGTTTGGCTGAGTGGACACTGGCCATAAAAACCAGTGGTGTGTGTATGTGCATATGGATGTCTGTTTGTGTGTGTTCTGTATGCATTTCGGATGCAGAAAAAGAGTTATGGAATCAGTGATTCCAGACATTGTTATGGAATCCAATATATTGAAAATGGATTGAACTCAGTAGGGAATCAGTTGCATCAATTGAAGAATTAGAATTTGCCTGTAAGATGAAAGGAATGCAACAGTTTTGTTTCTTTCAACTTTCTGACAAGCAAAGACAATGACCTGTGTACAGTGTAGAATCTGTGTAGGCTGTGCGGGCTCCTACCACTTTGTGGAGCCGTTATCATTGGAAAGGTAAACAGTTGTCTGGTAGATTAAGGCCTCCCCATGTCAATTAAATGTTAAGTACAAAGTAACCAATGCATACCTGGCAGAACGATATCATAACTATTATTAAAACATTTTCAAAATTGGCCTGCTGTGGTTTCAGTGTTTTTGAGCACTTACATTTTTCTATTTAAAAAAGTGGGTTTAAAAAAAGAAAATGAACATGCTGAGGAAGATGGAAGCCTGGAAAAACTCAATGGAATTAACAAAATTAGGCAAAAATATAGCTCCCTACAATACCCTAGTTCAATTTGGTAGATATGTAAGTCAGGGATGTACCATGTTTTATAATGTATTTCTTTTAGCTCTGTGTATTTAAAGTTCCCTCAGAGAAAGACTCTCGTCTCACCATAACCTGTTGCTATGACTACAGGTAGTTGCTAGCTGACAACACCTGATGTACAGGAAGAGCCAGTATCCTGCGGTGCTCTGCAGATCAACAGCAGGCTCTGTGCTGTGTGACCACCATACATCTGACCATGTGGTCACAACATGCCACCACAGACTGAACGTGTTTTCGGCTTCACATACGTGCCACAAATATGATGTGTAAAGCGGAGGGGGGATGGGGGACACAGTAACAGCTACACCAAAATGGGCCACAACACTAGTTCGGGCTATAGTTTGGCGTTATATAAACCCCTCAAAGTGCATGACCCAGCGGCAGTCAGATGACTTGCAGTGGGACGCTCAAATGCGGGCCACATTCCCAGCCCCCTCCTCTTTCCTTTTTCTTTTTCATTAAACAGCGGCTGTGATAAATGGCTTTGAATTCCAGCACCTCAGATCTGCACGGGACGGGCTCTTTTGTTATCGTTGGCCCGCTGATTCCGGCTTTAATTCAACCCGTCCGAGTCTTTGATCGGTGTGGCCCTGTGGTGCTGCTCGCCTTCCCTACAGCGACGTGCCTTTGACCCCTCGCGCACGCGGCCCGGGAAATCCCCGTCACAATCCCTTGGCACGGCCCCACTGCCGATAACACTGCCTGGGTCAGGAGGACAGGGCCAGGAGTGTATCAGATACACATTGATCAGTTCGGCGATCGGCGTGGGCGCGTGCATTTGGGCGCCAGATCGGAATGGTTCCATTCGCTTCAGAGGCCTCATTTGGTTCTGCAAAAGATAGAAGCCAATCTGGGCCACCCGGGTGGCACTTTGGTTTAATGTGAAGAACATAGTTCTTCTACATTCAGTGTTAAAAAATAAATAATATATATTAACTTTGACTCCTCTCCAAGCGTTGTTTTGGCAGGTCTTTGATCAGCTGTAATTGTGGTTGTTTTCTTAATTTCACCCTTTCCTCTTTCCTCTCAGAATGAGTGCTGTGGGGGAAAGTGCCCTGGACCCTGCCACACCTGAGTTCCGCAAGAGGAAAGGCTCACCATGCGACACCTCAGGGCAGAGGTAAGAACACCGTGCATTTGTTCCTTCAGCCGTAGCAGAGACGGGCTCATCCAGAACAAATGTCAGTCCGGAGTCATATCCATCAACAAGCACTTTACTGAAAAAGAAGCATTGCCTCCGACACAGTATATCCTAGCTAGCGTCCTTCAGGCATGGCCTTTTATGTGCACCTTCGTTTGCATTGTCACCTTAGCATTGACATTCCCTGCATCCCTCGTCACCTGTTTCTTCAGCTCATGTGCCTGTTATATTTGTACTTACCTGTCATCTGGCTCCATGCGTTACAACCCCTGTCGGTGTTGAGTAGAAAGCGCGTTAAGAGCAGACCGTCAAGCTAACACGTTTATAAGGTGCCTCAGTGGGAGTTTGAGTGTGCAGTAGGTGTGGTGAAGGGGTCAGTAGAATGCAGGCTGTGGGGATCAGACGGGCCCTGGCACACAGTTTACATTTGACGTTATTCATTTATTGTAACAATGACTTTGATATAGTTAGTATAGCAGCACAGTTTAATACTTTATTTTCACTGCAAAACATTTAGAAATTGGCCCTTCCAGGTTTATAATCATTTAATTCAAGGTGGCACAGACCGTGAGACCCAAATCACACAATGTTGTGAATGTAGTGCAATGGGGTTACTGACTATGATTGGAAGATATACATCGACATCTTTACCTGGAACTTAGACACTGGAACATACACTGCCGTTCAAAAGTTTGGACGTTTCTTAGAAATGTCTTTTGTCCTTTTAAAATAACATCAGATTGATCAGAAATACAGCGTAGACATTGTTAATGTTGTAAATGACAAGTGTAGCTGGAAACAAATGAATATCTACACAGGCATACAGAGAGGCCCATTATCACCATTATGTTCCAATGGCATGTTGTGTTTGCTAATCCAAGTTGATCATTTTAAAAGGCTAATTGATCATTAGAAAACCCTTTCGCAATTATGTTAGCGCTGCTTAAAACTGTTTAAAGCTGATTAAAGAAGCAATAAAACTGGCCTTTAGACTAGTTCAGTGTTTTCAGCATCAGCGTTTGTGGGTTCGATTACAGGTTCATAATGGCCAGAAACAAATAACTTTCTTCTGAAACTCTTCAGTCTAGGCCATTCCATGCAAGAAATGTAGATATTCCATTGAAAATCAACCGTTTCCAGCTGCAATTGTCATTTACAACATTAGCAATGCCTACGCTGTATTTCTGATCAATTTGTTGTTATTTTAATGGACACAATATTAGCTTTTCTTTCAAAAACAAAGACATTTCTAAGTAACCCCAAAGTTTGGAATGGTAATGTATACATTCACATCTGTACCTGGAATGTATTCACTGACATCTCTACCTGGAATGTATTCATTGACATCTCTACCTGGAACGTATTCATTGACACCTCTACCTGGAACGTATTCATTGACACCTCTACCTGGAACATATTCATTGACATCTCTACCTGGAACGTATTCATTGACATCTCTACCTGGAACGTATTCATTGACATCTCTACCTGGAACGTATTCATTGACTTCTCTACCTGGAACGTATTCATTGACTTCTCTACCTGGAACGTATTCATTGACATCTCTACCTGGAACGTATTCATTGACATCTCTACCTGGAACGTATTCATTGACATCTCTACCTGGAACGTATTCATTGACATCTCTACCTGGAACGTATTCATTGACATCTCTACCTGGAACGTATTCATTGACATCTCTACCTGGAACGTATTCACTGACATCTCTACCAGGAACATATTCACTGTCATCTCTACCAGGAACATATTCACTGTCATCTCTACCAGGAACGTATTCACTGTCATCTCAACCAGCACCATACTTTCAATTTGATATCAACAAGTAACAAACTAAATATTCATGTAGCATCATTTTGCTGGGGGTTAATATGGACATTCAAAATCCTTTCACAACATCTTTTCCATTTCCTTTGTTTGGGTGGAGTTCCATTAACTACTTTGCGCGTGCGTGTGTTTGTGAATCTGGCCCTCCATATGCTGCGTATGGTGGCAGAAGGTTGCTAAGGAGGATTGCCTGGCTGTGTGGGTGTGGGTGCGGGTGTCCGTGTGGGTGCGCTTGGCCTGGATCAGGCTGGCTCAGGGATTGCTAGGGTGTCCTCTGCAGGGCTCCAGTAGACTGATGTTACTGCATCCTGATCCACAGCACAGCAAAGATCTGCCAGTTTCTACAGCAACCCCACGCAAAGCCTTACCCGCACCCACCCTACACACACACACACACACGCACACACACCCTGCCTGCACAAAGCAACCGTGGCAATACACTGACCTACTTAAACTGCCGTAGCCTCACACTCATTCACATATAGAATATATACGTACACACACTCATTCACATTCTGACACTCAGACACAGTTACTGTACATACACAGACATTTCGACAAGGATGGTATTTATCCGCATGTTAATAACATTTCTGTACTACTGGCTCACTTGGCGGCAGTAATGACGTGTTATTTCTTAAAGCCTAAAAAAAATCTGTCTAATGGCCATGTACAGGAAATGATCACGGCTGGCAAAGGCATACCTGTGCATCCCGGCAACATCTGTACTGGCTGATAGGGTTTTCTCGGCTGCGGGCCTGATAGTCAACAGACTACGTAAGCCTACTCGTCTACTCCCAGAGCACGTGGACATGCAAATTTTTCTAAACAAGAATAAATGATCATAATAATATAGGCATTGCCTAATGATTCTTTACGTGTTTGTTAAGATCTTGCATCTATGAACGTGCAAGACCGATTTTTTTGTTTTTGTTTTCCCCATTTCCCCCCCAGAAAATTTCCATTGCCCCAAAAATTTTTGGAACACGTTATCATCACCATATGACACCAAGTCAATAACATTTCAAGGGATATCCATCTGTCCAGTTAGGAAGCATAAACAATTGTGAATCAATGTCACCTGTTTTGGTGCAAATGAAAGTGACTGGAGAGGTACCAGCAAGACAACCCCCATAAAGGGAATGGTTTTGCAGGTGGTGGCCACAGACAAAATGCTATCCTTCCTGACTGATTCTTCTCTAGTTTTATGTTTTGCTAGTGTGTCTTGTCACTGCTGGTAGCATGAGGCGGTACCTGCAGCCCATTCAGGTAGTCCAGCTCCTCCAGATGGCACATCCATACGTGCCATCGCAAGAAGGTTTGCTGTGTCTCCCAGTACAGTCTCAAGAGCATGGAGGAGATTCCAGGGGAAAGGCCATTACACGAGGAGCGCTGGACAGGGCCGTAGAAGGGCATCAACCCAGCAGCAGGAACTTGGTGTGAGGAAGAACAGGAGGAGCACTGCAAGAGCCCTGCAAAATGACCTCTTGCGGGCTACTGGTGTGTGAACAAATTGACAGAAACCGACTCCATGAAGGTGGAATGAGGGCCCGACGTCTTCTAGTGGGACCTGTACTCACAGCCCAGCACTGTGCAACTTGATTGATATTCACTAGGGAACACAAGAATTGGCAGGTCCACCATTGGCGCCCTGTTCTCTTCATCGATGAGAGCAGGTTCACACTCAGTGCATGTGGCAGATGTGAAAGAGTCTAGAAAAGCAGTGGTGTATGTCATCTAATGGTTTTGGAGGTCGTCAGTGATTGTCATGTCCTTGGAGGGTCGGACATGCTGGCCAACGGTACCCTGACTGCTGTTAGGTACCGGGATGAAATCCTCAGACCCATCATCAGATCTTACGGAGGTGCAGTGGGCCCTGGGTTCCTCCTGGTGCAGGACAATGCCCGGCCTCGTGTGGCCAGAGTGTGTAGGCAGTTCCTGGATGATGAAGGCATTGATGCCATTGACTGGCCCTCACGTTCCCCAGACCTGAATCAAATTGAGAACCTCGGGACGTTATGTATCGGCGCTTCTGACGCCGCCAAGTAGCACCACAGACTGTCCAGGAACTCACTGATGTCCTGATCCAGGTCTGGGAGGAGATCCCCCAGGACACCATCCGCTGTCTCATCAGGAGCATGCCCAGATGTTGTCAGGAGTGCATACAGGCACAGGGGCCATACACACTACTGAGTCACATTATGAGTTGCCGTCATGAAATTCATGTAAGTTGGGGCCTGTGATTTCAATTGTTTACTTTGGTTTTCAGTTTGAATCCAGCCCTCCGTCAGTTGGTGATTTTGGTTTTCATTGACCATTGTTACGCCATTTTGTTGTCAACGAATTACAGAATATACAGTAAAGATATTGATCTTTAATATATTTAACTCAAAGAGACGCGATGTGTGATTTAAGTGTTCCTTACATTTTTTGTGCAGCGTACTAAAACGTTATTGAGGTTGTTAACTATGTTTTAAATAAAACGTATATTACAATTAGCATACACATATTTTTCATTTAAAACCTCTCTTTTTTGGCACAAGGATGTCGGGTTGACTATTCGATGACAAAAGCTGAGGAATGATCGACAGTGAAAATATTTGTCAAGCACATCCCCAATTCGTATGTGCTCTCAATCCCACTCACCCTCACATACTGCCATCGGGTAATACCAAGTCCACACTGCCAGCCCAACAGCCTTTATCAACCCCGTTCTATCATTTTTATGGTCCAGTATCTCCTCACTTGTCAAGTGTCCCAAGCATTTTATCACTTCTTTAATCCTGTTTACCACAGCTCCTCCACAACATTCAGATTCAAAGGGCTTATAGTAAATGATTTCCTATGTGAATTTGTAGACCTAGTCAGTCTCTGCATTGATCTCTCCCATGGTCAGTGTATTGCTGAAAGTCAGCCACTTAGCTACTGGCTCCGGGGGTGGGACTCACTGTACATGCATGCGTTGTGTGTGTGCGTGAGCGAACGTGCCCTGGCCCCAGGCCCAGGGTTCCAGCCCACCCACCAAGCAGCAAGGTAGCGAGACGCCCCAGTGGGTCTCTGACCCCTCCAGCACCACACAGAGAGATGGGGTGGTGGGGGGGGGGGGGTGATGGAGTGGTAGGTGAAAAAGCTTGACAAATAGTGCAAGGGTGAGAGAAAAAGAGATGGGGTAATGCAGAGCGTTGCATAGCAAAAGAGGAAGAGAGACACCG
Organism: Esox lucius; assembly: GCF_011004845.1. Lineage (NCBI taxonomy): Eukaryota > Metazoa > Chordata > Actinopteri > Esociformes > Esocidae > Esox > Esox lucius. The sequence continues at coordinate 13,033,889 of NC_047586.1, read as the reverse complement.
ACAACAAGGGAGAGCGAGAGGGATCGAGGAGGAGAACCCGTTCAAGGGAGAACGGAGGGGATGGATATCTCCTTCTCAGCAGGGTTCCTCACATCCTCCTTGTCAGGTGATCTCCCGCTGGGTGAAAGAATAACAAACTGGCAGCGGGGTTAGTCCCCCCTCACCTCCCTTCTCCTCAGCTCCCCCCCCGCGCTGCTCTGCTCCGTCAGCGCTGGTCTCCTGCAGCTCTCCGCCCTGCCCCCCACTCCCCTCTCTCTATGTGCTGGCCATGAATTATTGAGAGGCCTGCTGTCCCTGTAGGTCCCCTAGCCCTGATCCTCCAGCTCTGCTCCCCTCTCATCTCCCCTTCTCTCCTCCTTTCTCCTTCCCCTCCCTCCGCTCCTACCTACCCAGTTACGGCAAGCCTACCGACCGTCTGCCTGGATACGGACTGCTCGGGCCCCGGGCTGCATTCCAATACCCCACAATCTGATCTCATTCCTCTCCTTGTCTCCTGCCCTTCAGGATCTCCTCCAGCGCTAAATGTGTTTCTTATACAACAGAGCTGGAACTCTGTGTGTGTCAAGTGATCCTCTTTCTTGCTAAGGGAGTTTAGCTTGGTGTCACGCCATAACAACATGTTCAGCGTGGTTAAGTGTGTTCAACTATAAACCTGTTTGCGTGCGTGTGTGTGTGTGTGTGTGTGCCTGCAGTGTGGAGAAGCGGCGGCGGGAGTTGGAGTGCCGTTACATAGACGAGCTGGCCGATCTCCTCTCCGCCAACATGGGTGACATCGCCAGCCTCAACGTCAAGCCGGACAAGTGCCACATCCTGAAAAGCACCGTGGACCAGATCCAGCAGATCAAACGCCGCGAGCAGGGTGAGCACCCGGCAGGGGGGGTGGACGCGCGCACCCCGGACGCGTTGCTGCGAGTGGGGTCGCCATGCGTCAGCCACACGTGCCGTCTGTGGCCGTGTCTCCAGAAAACACGCACGCACGCACGCACGCACGTGCGCACGCGCTCCATGTCATTCCTCTTCGTCATTCCTAGACTGACCCGTGTGGCCGGCCATCCCCTGTCACTACCTCACTTCCCCCTCCTCCCCCACTGGAAATCATTAGGTCCGGGCGGCTTGGTGGCTTCTGTTTAGCAAGAGGGACCCCTGGGAAATCAGGCTCCTTTGTCGTCAGAGCTGAATGACAAGCCAGGCTAATCCTTCCCCACTAAAAGCTTGTGGCGACACCCTTCCGCTGCGTCGCATGGGTCCTTGAAAATGCCTGCTAGTTTGCTTAAGCCCTGTAGAGCTGTTTATTTGTCTTTGGGGCTAGGATGGCTGCATATGATGGCCTGCACATTCTGTGCCTGACCCATACACATTCTGGTACCAGTACTCAAGTTTGCCCCCTCCTCTCGGATCAGTTCGACTTCTCAGTTTGACTTGTAGTCTGATCAGTGTTCACAGGGAAAAGACATAACGATAAGAACTTGCTAGATCATGGGCTTTTGTTCCTGGTCACTCACTGCAGAACCCCCAGGCCGGGGTCCATGGTTCACCTGGCTCCATAACAAAGCACTTAACTTACTTGCCCTTGTTTTGCCACCCCGAGCGTTTTTACACGGTGCGGCTGCTAACTCGCCTCATCCACCACCAATTTGTAGCACCCGTTTAATGCGCAACAGGACACTCAGCGCCTACAATAAAGCATTGTCTATCCGGTAAAGAGTGGTGGAGTGATGTGTGACAGTTAGGAATGTGGGCCGTGACCACACGGCCCTAATGTAACACACATCATGCTTACGCCCAAATTTAGAACACACACACACACACGCACACAAACACTACAAATGTACACATGCAACCATCCAGAGGGTCAGTGTGCTGATCCACCCAGACACGGTCCATCTCTCCCCGACGAAAGGTCGTCACGCTATGGTAGGCCAGAGTCTAAATGGCCGGATTGCTGTCGGTAGCAGCGTTTCATTGGACATTTTTTTTTTTTTTATGTGATTACTTATTCATAAAGCCGATGCGTATGAATAATGCACGCTGTGCATTGGCGTGAGGCCCGCTGAAGCAATAACAGCGGGTGGTGCGTCGCATCCCCTCTCAGGGATGAATGACCAGATTAGTTCCCTCGTGTTTGTGGGCGGATTACGATGACGGCGTCCATTTATTGATTGGCTAATTGTATTAGAATGGAAAATCTGGATTAAGATTAACATCACAAGGATGTGGCCAGCAGAAGGTGATTTGGAACAGAGGTTGAGCTGTTAGTCCTTGCGCGCTCATGCATGCTCGCACAAACATTAGAAATGCGTTTGATGATCAAGAGATACTGATACGGATGTTGGAGCTGTGGTCACACTGATATCAGATGGTGGTTTTAGTTCATGATGGGACACCCCCTGGGCTCCAGCCAACTGGCCTGTTTCTGCGGAAACCCTTTTCAGGGCTCTGAACGTGTCTTCCTACACCTGCAGGACAGTGTTTACACTGGTTTGAAATGGGCTTGGGCCCAAACCTGTTTAACTTCTCCCCTTTGGCCCCTGACCTTTGCCCAGTGTCGTTTTAGGGTTAACCATTGTCAACCTGACAATGTAACATTCTTCTAGTGAGTCCAAGCCCGATTCTTATCAGCTTCAGGTTAGCGTTTTTTGGGGGTTAATCTTTTTATTACCAATGTAGTATTTGTGCGCCTGCGATTGTGTGTGGCTAGGAATGTTGACCTGCAAGTTGGAAATGTAGAGCTAGGCCTAACTGATGCAGGAGATCCTTTTACAAGCCTTTTAAATCCCTCCGTTGCCAACAGCACAGTCCAATTTAGGTCAGCGCCTTAATGTTTATTTCACTTGAGATCCCTCTGACCATGGCACTCCTGACATTCCCCCCACACCATTGGAATAAGGAACACATTAGTTTCCACCAATGGAGCCTGGGTGGAAACGTAGGCAATTGGAGTAGGATGATGACGTTGTGTTCCTAGACACGTTTTTCTTTAGGTCACTTTCTATTTCAGTTTGATGTTTCAAGTTGTGATTAGTTAAGGGTTAGCTGATCTGAGATGCACTATGTCTAAGGTACTGTGTTGTCCAGTATGTTTTTTTTCCTAGTTTCCCCTCTGAGAGTCCATTAAACATGCTGTTAATGTGGAGACACACACACACACACACACCGAACAATTTCTTATCAGAAGTGTCATTTATGCAGTAATTAACACCATTGATAAAGATTTGAAAAGTAAATTAATGAATAACACAAATACTGATCTGTAATCTATATTTGCTTGGGAATGTTTAGTTTGTGTGTAGCTTAGCTTCCCATAATGGATGGCTGATAATAGAATGCTATTGGATTCTGCACCATTAAACATCATGGAAGGTCCAAAATGTTATGCAGCCTTACACCGACCTTTTTGAGGAAAAATTTATAATGTTTTAAACAATATGTTTCCTCTGAGCAGTTACATTTGTGTAATACTTCAAGTATAATGTTTTTTGAACATACACCACACTTATCTTAAATATTTTGTATAATATGTTTTTTTATTAGGGGTGCCAATACTTTTCGAGGCGACACAATATTGAAGGTACGAAAGCTAATAAGATGGCTACATAGCAGACAAACCTAGTCATTGTAACATCTGCCCATTTCTGGCCCTGACTCCCGTCATTACGAACAGGCTCTGTGACTCAGAGTTTGGGTGTAAATTTGAATATTTCTTGCAGCCCTAGTTTGCTAGCTGGTGATAGGGCCGTAGCGAAGCAGGGTCTGGTGTTGGCCTTGAGCAGGCGAACTGGGAAATGCAGTGGAGTGTCAGTGTAATGGTAAACAGCACCACACGGTGCCTCTCCTAAAGCCTCTCCGTTCCCTGCACAACGTGCCATTTTCCCCCTTTCAGCCTCTGTGAAATGACGGGATATATTAGGGTCAGTGTGTGTGTGCGCCTGCGCATACTTGCAGGCGTGTGTGTTTTCTGTGTAGAGTATGTAGCGCATTTGTCATCCAGCCTACGTAGAGCTGACATAGCCATGACATAAGGTTGTTGGGGGCCCAGCGGCCTCTGCGGTGTGTCACTCAGTACTTAGGCCCTCTCTTCTGTTTTTGTTTTGCGAGCTCAGGCAGTGGAGTGGGGGGGGGGGGGGTATGGTGGAGTAGGGCGTGCGAGCAAGCAGCCAATGGCTGAGCTCCCAGCCTCTGACCTTGTGCAAGAGGCCCTCTAGCAAAGCCCAGCTTTCCTTTCCCCTACACAGGGAGACACAGGAACACACACCACTCCAGTTGCGCCTCCTCCTCCTCCTCTCTCTGGGCCTGTACTCCCCTCCGCTGTGCCCCTCTCTCCCTCCCCTTTCCTCCTTTTACCCCTCTACTATCTGATCCTAAGATAGACAGAGACAGACCCTGGCCTCTCAGAAGACTCCAAATGTGTTACTTAGTCCCAGAGCCCCCCCACCGCCCCCCAAAAAAGAAAATGTTTTTATTACAATGTATTTTCTTACGCTGCTCTTTAGCCTCACACACTGGTGTGTAATTCTTTTCAGGACAACCTGGACTAAGTGGGTTTTATTTGTAAATGTTGTTTAAAAAATGACATGGATTAATCATTTTAAATAACAAATGCCTATTACAAATGTGGTTTGCCCCTTATTATAACCTGATGGGAAAAAAAAAAGTCCCTATGGTTAAGAGCTTGTGCTAAACCAAATAGTTAGATATAGTATTATAGACAGTATGTTCTCCTTAACATCATTTCTATAATTCTATAGATTAACTCCCTAATGTCTACCAACTCCTGAGTGGCTTGTGAGCATTGTAGAGCAAAACGTGTAGGTGTTTTGTGAGAGTCTCAGCCTTCCAATGACAAAACAAAACCTTCAGACTTTCCAGACATTTTTGTGAAGAAGGGACCGGCACCAGGCCCTTCGGAATCTGCCCTTGTCTCAAAAGCTAATGCTGTAGCTCAGTCCCCATTAATCACCCAGACTAATGGAAGTAGAAGAATCCAGTGGTGGTTGAACACTGCATAAACATACAGTGCTATGTTATGCTACACGGTACATTATAAACAGTGTTTTATAGGGTTTTGAATTCCAGGATGTGCAGGCACTTCCTTTAGACCCATTGTTTACTATGTTTTCTGAGGAGAAAAATGACTAAATGCTTATAAAAAAAAAAGAGAAATATCAATTCATTTTATGTATCAACTTAAAAGGTTAATGCACATTTAAGATATGCAGATGATTTATAAAATCAATGAAATTGACCTTTTAATGTTTGAAGCCCTTCTCTGGTTAAAGGCAGCGTGTGTTAGAGTTACTCCCTAGTGCTAGCGGAATGTCGCTAAGCAGTAGTCCACCATGTTTCTGACTGGGCCAGCCTGCTGCAGGATATTAATGTGTCAGCACCATAAAGTCATAGCCCACGCATGTTTGTTTTGTCAATAACCTAATTATGGCAGAAATTAGTTGTTTTGTTTTTGGTTTTGTTTCTTGGCCTCCTGGAATACCACATGTTCTTCGTAGTGATATGCTAACTCCCTTATTTTAAGGCTTGGGCCCCCGGCCAACCGGCGCCTGATAAACATACACTCCTCTCTGTTTTCCACCCTGGAGACGAGATAGTGCTTGGGGATACAGGGCAAAGGACCTCTGTTCTGCTCTTCCTCCCCTCCTTCACCTTCTCTCTACCCTCTCTCCCATCGTCTTCTGCCTGGCTGGCCCTCCTTCCAGCTGTTGGTTGGTTCCTTGTTATTGGGGCCAGGTCGCTATAGTGAGCTCTCTATGCTGACATCACTCGTGCCATGCCCTCCTGTGTGACTGGATCAGGTGTCACAGTCTAAGCCAAGAGTCACACCGAGGGCCCAGAGAGTGAGGGGTGGTCTTCTCCACATTAGGCGTGTGACGTGGTCCTAGAAGGAGTTTCATACTACTGGATAATAATATCCTCCTCTGCCGTCCAAGTGGGCCTAGCCCTCCACTTCTCAAGAGATTTCATCCAGTAAAATGTGCTTATAAAACCAATTGGAAGATCATCATTGTACCAACATTTCTTATTTTAGAGCAGATGTGTAGTACCAATCAAAAGTTTGGACACTTTTGACTGGTACTGTATATCCTTGAGCCAAATGTCAAATTGAACATTGATGGCAGCCTGCAGTACCCCTGTCGGCCTGTAAGTTAAGATATTAAATGAGAGGGGGCAGCACTGAGCTGTATCCGTAAACAACTGTTCTTGTAATATATCCAGTTTCTAACTGCAGTATCTCTAACTGTGAATGTTATGTATCTATGAGATCCCATATTAACCCAACTTTCTTGGCCTTAAATACGCTATTGAATATTCACACAGGAAGGAACTCTGTCATGTGGTCAATGGCCTTGTCCATTGATCTCATTCTTTACAGCTGTTGCTTGGGACACTGCCTCTTTCTTTTCTTGTCCTCTCTTCCTTCCTTAGTCCCTTACACTCTCTTTCCCTCTTGTTGATATTCCTCTCTCCTTTATTTTTGATCTTCTATTCCTCTCTGTTTGTTTTTCTATCTCTCTGTTAGTCAGTCTCTTTCTTTCTCTCCATGTCAGGGCTACAGTACAGTAATGAGACATGTAATGGTGGGGCCAGCTCAATCCACTCCACTGCATCTAAACTCCCACCCCGTTGGCCCCAGGCACCAAACATCTTCTCTCTGTCCACACCAGCACCCAGGAACCAATCATCAGCAGCCAATCATCAGTTCATTAACCAGTGCAAGAATAAAAATCATCACTGGATAGTACCCAGATCCACTATTCCTCCCTTGTAAACCCTTTGACTAAGCCTGATGTCATCACCAGTGTTTGACTGTGGTCAACGCGGCTCCCTATTCTCTACTGAATAATACCTGAGTCAGTGTGAGGGGAATACGGCGTGGGAGTTATGTGGTTATTAAGAAATGGCCCTCTGTTCCTGTGTATTAAATCTGTTCTTGTTTGTGTTCGCCTTCTGCAGAGAAAGCGGCGCTAATGTCGGCGGATGACGAGGTCCAGAAGAGCGACATCTCGTCCAGTAGTCAGGGTATGGTGGAGAAAGAGGCCCTGGGCCCACTGCTGCTGGAAGTGAGTGAAGAACAAAAAAAAAAAAGGGTTTTGTAAAAGCACTTTGTGACAACTGCTGATGTAAAAAGGGCTTTATAAATACATTTGATTGATTGATTTATTGATTGAAGAGACAAAGCCACAGGAAGTATCTACTTATCCACTGATTGGATCATTTATTAATGCCGCTGTCTATAGTACATGTACTCTGTAATGACAAGATCATATCAGTTCATCAGTAAATGAATGGGTAGTAATTAGATTGCACCTGTTTACAGTTTGATCACCGGTTGATGTCGTTAGCATAATTTTGTTTTCTTTGTGTTTTCAGGACATGTAGAATAGAATTTTTCATTCTGTTTAATGAATTTCCATTCCAATGGGTGTATTGGCACATGAAACCTTTTGTTTAAATTGCCAAGGCAAGTGGAAAATAAGAAAGATATAATGATAGAGTAAAAAAATGTAAACTGTCAATTTTTTAAAAAGATTTCTCTTGTATTGTCCAGAGTGATTCACTGAATCTGTATGTTTCTCAGGAGTATTTTTCCCAGTGAGGCCCAGTGTCATTACACCACGTTACTTCCTGGCCCGCGTCCCCGCTGGCTGGGGTTAGTGCTAGGGGAGAGAGAGCCTGAGCTGCCCCTGGTCTCTTTGTGTGTTTCCCTTCCTCCGGAGGTGTTGGTTTCACTCCTCCTTTGTCCTCTCTGTTTTGGGCCAGGCCCTGGACGGCTTCTTTTTTGTGGTGAACCGTGAGGGCCGGATCGTGTTTGTGTCTGAGAATGTGACGGGTTACCTAGGTTACGCCCAGGAAGAGCTAATGACCTCCAGCGTGTACAACATCCTCCACGTGGGTGACCACAACGAGTTCGTCCGCAACCTTCTGCCCAAGAGCCTCGGTGAGGACAACGGGGGGGGGGGGGGGTACAAATAAAAGGACACTAGGATGGTAGAATAATTACTAGAATAAGGTCAGCTGAGGGAGGCCAGGTAACAGAGAAGGACCGGAGGGTAGAGATAAGATCAGAGGTCTGCTGCCAGATCATGTGACAGCTAGAAAAGCATTGTAACCAGGAGCAAACAGTGCCAAGAAAGGAAACCCCCTTAGTAACCCTTATCTGTACAGGCCAGACCGCATAGGGTACCAGCACCTGTAGTTACTATCATTGGGTACCAGCACCTGTAGTTACTATCATAGGGTACCAGCACCTATAGCTACTATCATAGGGTACCAGCACCTATAGCTACTATCATAGGGTACCAGCACCTATAGCTACTATCATAGGGTACCAGCACCTATAGCTACTATCATAGGGTACCAACACCTATAGCTACTATCATAGGGTACCAACACCTATAGCTACTATCATAGGGTACCAACACCTATAGCTACTATCATAGGGTACCAGCACCTATAGCTACTATCATAGGGTACCAACACCTATAGCTACTATCTGCCTGTCTGTCTTCCACATCACTCAGTCACTGTCACCACAATCGGTCTTCTGATTGCTTCTCTGTCCCCATCTTCTATGGTCACCGTTATTTGACCTGTCTGTCTTTGTGGTGCACGTTTTTACCTGTCTGTCTCTGTGGTCCGTGCATGTCCTGTCTCCCTTCCCAATAATGTGTGTGTGTATCATTACCGATAATGCTGTGGTATAGAAATACAAGGGAAATCAGGCAAAGTGAGGGCATTTGGCCAGTCCTCGCTGATCTGATTTGGGGTTAGGTTTAGAGTTAGCTTTAGGCTCAGAATTAGGTTTAGGGTTACATTTAGGCATTAAGGGTTAGATTTTGGAGATGGATTTAGGTTTAGAGTCAGGTAAATTGATTGAAATTGTATTAATTCTTCACTTTGATGAGGACCAGCAAACCAACAATTGTGCGTTTGCGTGTGTGTGCGTGTAGTGAACGGCGTGCCGTGGCCCCAGGAGCAGGGCCGCAGGAACAGTCACACGTTTAACTGCCGAATGCTGAAGAGGCCTCCTGACGAGGTGGACACGGAGAACCAGGAGGCGCGACAGCAGTATGACGTCATGCAGTGTTTCACCGTTTCCCAGCCCAAAGCCATGCAGGACGAGGGAGACGGTCAGTGTGACACCCGTGTATACGTAAAGTACACACTAAAACACACGCACTGGACATACTGTACATACACACCGCCTGCGTGCACAAGAGTTACATGCGCACACACACACATTTAAAAGGGTGTTGAAGCAACAAGAGATCCCACACGTCTTTACCTGGTCCTTGCTAGCCCAAAGCCATATTGGAGGGAAGGAGGGAGACACCGTGATGCCCTGTGTATTAACACACACACACACACACACACACACAACTGTCAGAGGCTTAACTCTGACCTCTTCTGACCTTCTACCGCTGTAACCAGACCTGCAGAGCTGCCTGATCTGCATAGCCTGCCGGATGCCCCGCCCCCCACAGGTCCCCGTCAGCACTGAGTCGTTCATCACCAAACAGGACCCCACAGGTATTAACCCCTGACCTCTCACCTTTGGCACGTGAAAAGTCCCTGTACACACGTACTTCAGTGCATGGATTAGAGAGCTTTCGTTCGGCCGCCCAAGGTGGACTTAGTTTCACAACAAACCAGACTGGTCGGTAATTGTACCAGGGGAGGGGCGATGCTTTGTCTCTCACTACACCTGCCCTTTACGTCAGACTTCATAATTCACCGCTGTCGGAGTCTTATCGCACAGCCTCTGGATCTCTGCGTACTGATGTGTGTCTGTGTGTGTGTCTGTGTGTGTGTCTGTGTGTGTGTCTGTGTGTGTGTCTGTGTGTGTGTGTCTGTGTGTGTGTGTCCGTCCAGGTAAGATCATCTCCATTGAGACCAGTGCTCTGCGGGCGACAGGACGGCCGGGCTGGGAGGACCTGGTCAGGAAGTGCATCTACGCCTTCTTCCAGCCCCAGGGCAAAGAACCCTCCCACGCCAAGAAGCTGCTTCAGGAGGGTGAGGACTTGGGGGGGAGGAAGAGGAGAGGAGGATGAAGGGGGTAGAGGGGGGGGGGGAACGCAGAAGCTGTGCCCTGTAGTCAATAATGAAGCTGGGACACCAGAGCACAGTGCTGTGCAAGCTGGGAGTTGGTGGTTGTTGTGGAGTGCAGGTCACCTGATCGGCGGTCTGTGGTGGTGTTTTGTTGACAGTGATGACCCACGGCACGGCCATCAGTCCTCTTTACCGGTTCACCCTGAGTGACGGGACCCCGCTCAGCGCTCAGACACGCTGCAAGTTCTGCTGCCCCCCGAACCCCGACGTTCAGCCCTTCATCATGGGCATTCACACTATCGACAGGTAAAACACAGCCTGAACACGCTCTGCCAGAGAATGGGGACCAAGTAGAATAGAGTGCTTTGTTGACAGGCAGTGGTTGGAATGGTAGGAGTTGACCGTTACTGTTGCATTGTACTTTTTAAACAGGTTTTCTATGCCTTTCACCCAGTTTTTGCTTGTTTTCCTTCTCTTCTAGGGAACACAACACTGCTAGCTCTCAGGAAAACACTAACTCCAGCCTTCTACTGACCCATAGGAGCCCTGCTCCCTCCCGCTCCCCTGCCCTCCCCCCGGGCAGTGAGGCCAGCCAAGCCCCGGGCCCCACCTCAGGCCTCCTTCTCAACAACAGCTCCGGCCCCCCCGCTCCCGCCCCACCCACCAGCCATTCATCAGGGTACCCGGCGCCCAACCGGATGTGTCCTCAGCAGGTCAACTGCCCCTCGCCCCTGGGCAGCCCCCTCACAGCCGCCCCTACCTCATTCATGTCGCCCAGGCCCTCCAGGGGCAGTCCGGGGCTGGGCGGCAGCCCTCGCGTACCAGGGAACCCTTTCTCCCCTTCCACCCCTGGCCTCCACTCCCCGGCAGGAGCCCTGGGAGTGGGAGGCTGTGGCTCGGGCGCTGTCATCCTCAGCCGGCAGCACTCTGGTGGGGAAGGCGGAGCAGGGACCCCCCTTGGTTTTTCCCTGCCCTGCACGCCCACCAGCTCCCCAGCACGCCCGCCTCCCGCCAAGCCCCCTGAGGGAGTGGGAGGAGGTGGGGGAGGAGGGGACCTGACTAAAGGACAACAGGGGGGTAGCCTCAAACGCAACCAGCTCCTGGAGAGTGGTGGCGTGGTGACGCCTGGTGACGCCGCCTGCGCCTCTCCCCGTCCCGCCCCCCACCCCGCCACACCCACCTCCACCCCTCAGTGCCCGGCGTCCCACAGCACGCTGACCGAGCGCCACAAGATCCTCCACCGCCTCCTGCAGGACAGTAGCCCGGCAGAAGGTGGTGACGGCAAGGAGCCCGAGATCAAGAAGGAGCCCCCCGCCAGCCCGGCCACGGCCAAACCCGCCGGACCCCCCGCCACGCCCCAGGACCATCAGCTGCTGCGCTTCCTCCTGGACACGGACGAGAAGGATCTGGGAGACCTGCCTCCCCCAGCCGCTTTAAGCCTGCAGACAGTCCGGGTCAAGACCGAGAAGAGGACGGGCGGGGACAGCGCCCCCTATGCTGGGGCCTGCGCCACCCCCAGCCCTAAGCCCAAACCCAGCCCTGCAGACAACAGGCCACCCAGAGACCCGGTAGTACCTGCGGGCCTACTCCCCGTCTCTCCAATCTCGCACCTCACACACAGGGCATTACATACAGTCCTCACACACAGGGCATTACATACAGTCCTCACACACAGGGCATTACATACAGTCCTCACACACAGGGCATTACATACAGTCCTCACACACAGGGCATTACATACAGTCCTCACACACAGGGCATTACATACAGTCACAGCACACTGCAGGCTTCTCAGACAGTCTGCGGTTCTGGGTTGTACTTTTAGGGGGTTAAGGTAGCTAACGTGGTGGCCACTGTTGCCAAAGCGAAACATGCTTAGGTAGCAATTGTGATACAGTACATAAATAAATACAATTGAAACAATAAAAGCACAATTTTAAATAAATACAGTATACCCAATAATATTGACAGTTTTACAGAGAATAAACAAATAGCAATCAGACATCTACATTCTGGGTGCTATAGTTTCTCTTTTGTAATGACAGGTCAGGACATAGTCAGCTGCCAGGTCTATTGTCTATTGTTTCTATATTTTCACCCAAAATAATATAAATGTTTTCCTTTCCCCTCCTCTCTCTCTCTATCTGTCCCTGTCAGTTCCTCAGTGGACATGCTGACCTGGATCCTCTCAGCCAGCTGCTGCCCACCCTCAGGGGCCCCGCTGGGGCCAAGCAGGGCAGCGAGGAGCAGGATGGCCCCCAGGCCCTGTTGTCCCATAGCCAGACACAACCTCAAACTCGGCTCCAGTCGCCCCCACAGCCTCAACCCCAACTCCAGTCACCTATTCAACTCCAACCGCAGAACCATCTTCAGACCTCTACCTTACTCCAGCCCAGTGAGGCCAACATTCCCAGAGCAGTGAGCGTGAAGAGGGAGCCTCCCGGAACACCAAGCCGAGGTACAGCAGGAAAAAGAGTGCCAGGGGGTTGTCATAGAGGGTCAGAAGGCGAGGGGTCTAACTGATAATGTCTAGTCCTAAATGTAGCCATCCTAGGGAGGGCTGGTCCTAAACGGGGCCATCCTGGGGAGGGCTGGTCCTAAATGTAGCCATCCTAGGGAGGGCTGGTCCTAAACGGGGCCATCCTGGGGAGGGCTGGTCCTAAACGGGGCCATCCTGGGGAGGGCTGGTCCTAAACGGGGCCATCCTAGGGAGGGCTGGTCCTAAACGGGGCCATCCTAGGGAGGGCTGGTCCTAAACGGGGCCATCCTAGGGAGGGCTGGTCCTAAACGGGGCCATCCTGGGGAGGGCTGGTCCTAAACGGGGCCATCCTGGGGAGGGCTGGTCCTAAACGGGGCCATCCTAGGGAGGGCTGGTCCTAAACGGGGCCATCCTAGGGAGGGCTGGTCCTAAACGGGGCCATCCTAGGGAGGGCTGGTCCTAAACGGGGCCATCCTAGGGAGGGCTGGTCCTTAACGTGCCTTGTGTTTTTGTCTATGAAGGGCTGACTGATAGCTCCAACCTGCAGAACCAGTCACACTTCTGTAGTCCCACCACCCCCAGCCAGGGACAAGGGGATCCCTTCCAGACACCCAAAGACAGTAGCAGCCCCTTCTCAGAGCTTGGACTCATGAACTCGTTCAACTCCAGCACTGGTATGAACTAGAATATGCTAATATCAAACAGTCCTCTATTGATTATCTGTAGTTCAACCCCAGAAACACAATCAAACTCTTCATCAATTTGGGCAAATGATCTATTAGTGGTTAAAATAACTTCTTTCCTCATGATTGAACTTAGTGGCTTGTCTGTGGAATCTGTAAATGATGTAGGGACAGGTCAACTATAGTGTATATTCATATGATTGGAGAAGGGGGATGACACACGTCAAATCAGCCATTAGATGGTATGGTCACATCCATCGCTGTATATAATCATGAAGAAGTATACATGTTGTTTATGTAGCCTCCGGTATATAGTGCGCTGTCCGATTAATGTACTTTGTTCCTCCAACAAAAATGAAGCAAAGCAAATTGTATTTTTTCCTCACGATCAACATATTGAGTTCCATAGTATTGTGTTTTCTAGGTAGCCACAAAGGTAAACATTTGGCCTGTCCAGAGAGCGCTTTGAATTCTGGGTTTTGTAGTAGACTTGATACTCAATGGATTTTTTCAATAGATTTCTAATGTTGGATGCTGAGTTATTAGCAACTATAGAATTCAAAGGACATTACAGCCTTTTCTGTTACCTAATTGCATTATTTTACTATATATATCATGTGTGGTTTGGGGTGGATTGTCTTAAAATATTCAGAAATTGTAAAATTATTATAGAATATTATGGAAATGATGTTGGTATTTTTTGTTTCAGTGGGGTTAATGACGTGTGGTATGTTGTGCTGTCCTCCAGGGTTATCTAAGATGGAGACAGACTCTCAGCATTTCCAGCCCCTGGCCCTGACTGAGTCTCTGTCCTTTGATGGAGACATGGGAAACGCTGTGCCAGCCCCTCTGGCCTCGCCTCAGGAGTGAGTTTAGTACTTCCATTACAAACATGCTTTGGTCTGAATCCAAAAAAGAAAGGAGATTCAAATGAGCACCAGAATGCCTACTTTACCAATGTCCCACCCAAAGTTTTCCAACACACAGCTTTGACATGCTTGCTGTAGTAGTACCATAGTGTCATCAAACTGCATTATTGATACTGTTAATGGGAGATGGTCCCACAAATTAATGTTATTTGTACTTTATAAAGTGTAATATATTTCATTCTTCTTTCCACATACGAACACATTATTTAATTCAATGATCCCCAAGCTTCAATTTTAAACATGAAATTCTTAGTCTGTAGGTGGCCTCTCCTCAACACAATAAAAATTATTAAACACCAGAAGTTCCTGTATTCATACCTAATGAAATGGCAATCAGAATATACAATACTAGAAGACCCAAAATATAAATATTGTGAACATTATTTTAAACGGTAGCTTTATTTTTGGCAATTAAGATATGCTATAATGATACACATTCATATATATGAAATTGTACTTTAGCACATTGCGTTTGAAAAGAAACATGACTAAGAAGTTACATGCAGATTTGTCAGCTTTAATTTTAGGGTATTTACACCCACAAACCATGAATGTGTAAGACAAATAGCTCTTTTTATGTACTTAAGGCTTATTCACACTACGGCTGGGAATAAAACTCTGGACCTAGTTTGCATAATCATTTCCGTAATGTTTGAATTTGCACCGGCATGTTCTAGAATACGCAGGATTGAGCATGTCAATCAAGGAAAGAAGCAAGCGAAATGCGCAAGCACTACACAAACCTGATACAGTTCCGACACCGTTCTCTTCACACCTGCAAACCTCTCGGGGGCTCGATGAACGGTGCATGCTATGCTACCTCTGAAGGGGGCTTCGCAACAAAATAATCTAGCGTCTTGAATCTTCTTTGATATGTCGTGGAAAATGTCGCTTAATGTGAATAAGTCCGTAGTCCTTCCATTTTCCAGGGCCAAAAGTAATTGGACAAATGAACAATCTTAAATAGTCGTCATATTTAGTGCTTGGTTGGTATTCCTTAGCATTCGATGACAACCTGAAAACTGAGATCCATAATGATTTGTTGCAGAACCCTAGAGGTTTTTTGTAATTTTTTTAGCAAACTATAACCTGGCTGTTATGTTTGTGAAACTTAATTATGATTTAGAGTTACAAATATTTTTTATCTTCACAATTAAAAGCAGTCTATGGTCCTCCACAACAGTGGTCTTCTTTGATTTACCAGGTTGTTTTTTGCTATTGGTTAGCTCACTTAACGTAAATCACGTACATTTTTGTCACCTTATGTTTTGGCTGTCTTAATTCAAATTTCAGTCTCATGATGGCCTGCATTACTGGTTTCTTTTATTTAGTGGGTTGGGTTTATTTTTCAACAAGATCACAATGCATCCATTTAAAATAGTACACCAAACAAATGAAAATAAAATATGATTTTGAGGTGTCTCGACAACAAAGAAACACTTGTGTGTTGTGTGACTGGTGCAGACGTAATGTAGAGGTACACAAACACAGATTCCTCATCGCTCACATTCCACTTCACACACAGAAACAAACCTTGCACATCCTCACATTTTACAAGCTGCCACTCTCCCACGTCTCCCTCCTGTGTGGAGCAGGCAGTGTGTCCCGTGCCCACTGGATGAGCTGCTGTGCCCTCCCACCACGCCGGAGGGTCGGAATGACGAGAAGGCCCTGTTGGACCAGCTGGTTTCCTTCCTGAGTGGCACGGATGAGAGCGAGCTGGCCGAGCTGGACAGAGCCCTGGGCATCGACAAGCTGGTGCAGGTGAGTGGAAATGGAACAAATGGTAGATTCATTTTTTCCAACCCGGTGTCGTTATGTCTGGACGAGGGCAGGCACTGGCATACGTCCTCCATTCTACTACGGTCCAGAGCTGAATGCGAGCTAAATATAGACACTGAATTGAATGTCCCGTCCACACACCCACCCCCACCGACTCAGTATATTAGTGCAGTCATTGATAAATGGTTGGTGTAATGATTCATTTGGTCCTGGGGTGTTTTTCTTTTTCTTTTTTCTTCCTGTAATTAACCCCGACCCATTCCTCCCCCCAGGGCGGTTGCTTCGACCCCGTACCTCACCGGTTCCCCTGCCAGCCCCCTTCCCCCATCTCCACGGACCCCAAGCCTCCTGGCTACCCCTCTCAGTTCACCTCAGGCCCTCCGGCCCAGTTCCCTCCAGAGGTGGCAGGGTGTCAGGGTATGGGGGGCTTCGGGGTGCCCAGGGGTGCCTTCCCCGGGGGCATGGGCATGACACTGAGGCCCAGCATGGGCAGAGCACCTGGCCCGGCCAACCAGATCCGGCTGCCACCCAACCAGCTGAGGTTACAGCTGCAGCAGAGGCTGCAGGGTCCACAGCAGGTAAGATGGGCTGGGCTGAACAGGCACACCAGGGGGTTGAAGGCTCTCGTTCCAACCCAGTGCTAACGCGCTAAAATAAACCAAGCGCAGTCTCTGAGGAGAAAATGGATTAGTTGAGCGCCAGATGTGATGTATTCGCTGTCTGTGTTTTTAACATGGACCGTATGTACTCTTTAGTTTCTGTGGAAAAAATCGTCAATGCATGGATCTGGTGATAGTTGTAGTAGAATTGGTAAGCATTGAAAGTTCCCAGAAGCAAAGCGGAATCGATCGGTCGTTGTGAAATGGAAAAGGTTTGGAATGACCCGGACTCTTCCTAGAGCTGGCTGTCATGCCAAACCAAGTGACCGGGAAAGAAGGGCCTTGATCAGGGAGAGGATCAAGAACCCAATAGCCACTCTAACAGAGCTTCAGAGTTTTCATGTAGAGATGGAAGAACCAGCCAGAAGGAAAACTAGAGTGATGGAACTTGATGGAAGCTTGTATTGATGAAAAGGCAAATGCAAAAAACTGTAATCGGTTCTAATTGAGTCTATGAGGAGCGAGTGGTGGGCTGTGAATACATTCCGAAGGCCTTGAATTATTCATGATTAGATAACAATTTATTATTACCGATTATACATGCAAATATTCTTACAGGACACAAAGAAAATGATTCAAATGTCTAGGATAGTAAACAAATCCTGAAAACCGCTTCATACAAAAAGCATTGCGGCAAGATTTCCAAGAAAGAAACAAGCACTGGTACATTAAAAGAAGACTTGTGGAAGAAAGTTCCGTTCATTCTTCAGCCATAGAAAGTTGGTGTGTGTGATTCAGCTCGCTCTATGCCGTGGCACATTCGTCGGCACATATGTCGTCAATTTGTTGGCCAGGCATGTCCGTATAGCATCACCGTTTACGCTGCGTTGCCTTTCAATCCCACCCAGAGCCAGCTCTTTTTAAACACTGGCCTAAGCAATGTCCTTCCCAGCCAACCTGTCAGCCCTTCATTGTGTTAATGGGCCATTGTGTTGTGTGGCTAAGCCGAGCTAGCTAGTATAGTGTAATGGGTGGTCGTTTGACGAAGAGCTCCATTATGTAACAGCCGAGCAAACACAGGGACCTTATGGTACGTGGCCACTGCACTGTATGTACATCTATAGTGGTTGACTGTTTGTAATGCTTTTTGCTCTGTAGTTAATATGTGACTGCTCAATCTTCCCTGAAGAAGCAGTGTGCTATATAGAGAGAGGGGGAGGAGGGAGTTTGAGGGATGGAGGGAGGTAGGGGGAGGAGAAACCGCCTAATGTGTTTGCATTTTGCCTTTTCCACCGTCAGCCTGCACCCACACAAACGTGGCTCACAGCTCGTTTTCTTCAAGGTCTCGCTCCATCACGCTCCTCTCACACATGCTGTTTATTTCTGGTTCCCACACAGCTGTCTCTGCATATTATTGTTATTCAGTTTAGTGGTTCTTCTGCTACAGTAGCGGACCGTGCAGCTTTAAAAAGACCTCATGGCAAAGTAAATATTAGCAATATGGATCATGTTCCCATACCTGGTACTCTTCATCAGTCTTTAAGACACTTGTCTTTGTCAGATGTAGTTTCCATCCCCTCCCCTCTCAATCACTTCTCTTCTTTCAGTCTTCACTCTCGTCTCCATTTATTTCTTTGTTGAGTCCGCTCCCCCTCTCTATCGTCCCTCCCTCCCTCTATGGGTCCTGTGACTCCCTCCCTCACTCCCCCTCTGTCTCTGCCAGCTCCAGAACAGGCTGGCTGCCATGAGCCAGTTCCCAGGAGGAGCACACGTTGCCATGGGAATGCGTCAGGGAGTGCAGCAACCTCAGATGTCCTCTCAGGTGAGGACTCGACAGGCTCACGCCTCCTTCTCTCCTTCTCTCCTTCTCTCCTCCGTCTCTTAACCCTTTCACTTGCTCTAGTTGGCATGCATTGACCTGGTCACGTGTCTGGTAGCTAGTTATGCTGAATTATTATAAAATATAAAAACAAAGTCTCCTTATTTGCATCCATTCTTCTCCCTCTTTAATGAAAGTGATGGCCTGTTTTAAACGGTATAGTTCCTTAGGGAACACATGCACGTTGTAAAAGTGTCTCCTGTGAGCCCCTGATCCTCCTCCCCATGCAGCCCCCTTTGAACGCCCAAATGCTGGCCCAGAGACAGCGGGAGCTTTACAGCTTCCAGCACCGCCAGAGGCAGATCCTGCAGCAGAAGGTCATGATGATGCGACAGGGCATTGGGGTCCGAGGGCCTATGGGGGCCACCAGAGGACAAAAAGGGCCGCAGCAGCAGCAGCCGCCGCCACCGCAGCAACAACAGCAGTTTGTTTACTCGCCAGGCTTCAGCCCCATGCCAGGAAACCCACCCAGTTCCCCTAGTCACTTCAATCCCATGGGAGTGTCCCTGGACCCCAAGCTGTCGGGTCGGGCCCCTATGGCCAGCCAGGCAGCCATGATGGGGGGCATGCAGGGGCAGTTTGGGCCAGCGGTGAACTCGGCAGTCCAGCCTGGGCTCTTCCAGCAGTTTGGAGGACCAGGTCAGTGAGCAGTCACACCTAGGTTAGATCTGGTTGGAGGTCCCTATAACGGCATCATTTGTCAGGACAGTGCTGTTAACATCGATAACAGAATTGCATATCAAGTGCTGACATTGTCAATATTATATTATAATGTGATATTAAGTGCCATGCAGCATTCATACATGATCGATAGAAAATATAGTACAGTGCTGCTGGAAAAATATCTATATGAAAATGGTCGGGACTCTAGAATGTTCTCTCTCTGTACGTTTCGAAGCCATGGTTCAGCAAGGAACTGAGCTCAGCCCCACCAGCCCACTGCTGTCTCCTCAGAACTCCACCTCCCAGAGTCCTCTGCTCCAGCAGGCCCAGCCTCCTGGGTACCAGTCACCTGACATGAAGAGCTGGCAGCAAGCTGGCATGGGCAGCAACAGGTAAGGTGGCCAGAGCCACGCCCATGGAATTGTGTCAATTGTATTATCGGTTATTGACTTGATGTTTACCTGACAATGACCTCTCAGATGGTTATTGCATAATCACTACTTGTATGTATCTGAGAACCCTTTCTAATACCAGATGTGTTCTTTGAAGTTAGATGTAACCGAAAGGTACCAAGTGCTGTTGGGTACGTTACTAGATGAAGCTGCTGGGGAGTTCATAAGGCCAACAGTGTCCTGACCGTCTTGTGTCCTTGTGTCAGCTTGTTCAGCCAGTCTGGTCAGACCACGCCCCAGGCCTTTGGCCAGCAGGGAGTCTACAACAACATGAGCATCACTGTGTCCATGGCAGGAGGCTCAGGGGGCGTGGCCTCGCTAACTCCCATGGGACCATCCGTCGGCATTGGCAACAGTAACCTTGGCAACATGAACTCTGTGTGTAATGATCAGGTGAGGGTCTACACCTGATGACAACACCTCCTCAGCTGTCACAAACGATTGTGGCAAGCCAGGTCTCCCATCCTACAACTTTCAGTTCCTTTTATTCTATCCCCCCTTTCCTTCACTGATGGCCTTCTCTCTTCCTCCTTTCCTCATAAGGTCCAGCAGGTTCAAGTGTTTGCCGATGTCCAGTGTACGGTGAACCTGGTGGGCAGCGACTCTTACCTAAACCAGTCGGGGTCCATGGTCCCACAGAAGGGCACCCCGGGGCCTCAGAGCACCCAGTCCCAGCAGAAGAGCCTTCTCCAGCAGCTCCTTACAGAGTGACTCCAACTCAACCCGGGGAAAGATGCTCCACAGACCACCAACCTCTTCTCTTTCTCACCTTTGGTTTTAGACAGCTACCTGTTGGACTGGTTCAGAGGGTCCGGGGGGGGGTGGGGATGTGGGGGTTGAAGCCCAGGAACCAGCGTGTTCCCAGAGTGTTTCTGGTCTTGTATTAAACCGGAAAGCAGCAGTGATCCTGGTTACCTACTTTCAACACAGTCTGCTTCCTGTTCTGAGAATGGAATCAGGCTCCTGATTTGCCAAGTAGTTGTGCTCATCAAAACAAAGCCTGGTTCCTCATTGGCCCGTTGCAGCAGTGCGTTTTGGGAGCAGGAGCAGCGTACAGCTGAGCTCAGCTTTGGGTGGTTAATCAGTCGCCTTTGGCCCTTATTGTAGGGTTGGTCAGACGATGTCGCAGGGACAACTTTTGGGAATGTTCGGTTTTTAACTTCTGCAGTGGGAAGCTCAGTTTCAGCTGGATCTGTCACTGACTTGCTCTCTCCACTGCAATGCCTGATGGGAGAAAGTTCCCAGCTCTCGTTTTTTTGTTTCTGTTTGTCTCTGTTCTTGTCGTCTGCGTCGCCAGGACAACAAGCATCATGGCCAGGATGGGATAGGAGACTGCTCTGCTCAGTTGCCAACACTGTCTTTCCTGGGAGGACATTTTCAAACTACCAGACTGTTAAACTGTCTGTCCCACACTTTTGTCTCCCCTGCCGCTGTGAATATGAGCCACATTGGGTTCTCCTTGTCCTATCAGTGTTGTTTGTCATGTGGAACGGTGCAGGTGGGGTAGTATTGTGCAGCATAGACGGACAAAGATTGGGATGAGTTCACACTTTCTACTTTCCTTTCAAAAGCAACTGTCATTTTGAGCTCAAACTATACATTGTGATTCAATGCAGGTTTTTTATAATTTTTTATTTGCGAGTAATATGTCGGTTATTATAATTTTTTTAAAGGTGATGTTTAGCATCATTAAAATGTAACACTGCTAAATGTTGTTGAGGCGGGGAAAATGTCTGTGTTTTCTGTAATGTGAAAAAAGAAAGCATAAGAATTTGAACAATTGATTTAGAAGTGGCTAGCTCTGCTCTTGTGGCATCCCACTGAATGTGGCATCCCTTAAATTAAACTCCAAACAAACAAGAGTGGTTTATTAACATTACGCAATGACATTAATTGGTTGTAACTTTATACTGTAGAATGTCCTTACCAAGAACTGATAAAAGTGTAACGGGGTGTTTGTCTTGGAAACACCGTTCTCTCTCTCCCCACCAACTCTGCCCGCGAGGATGCCATGTCACTCCACTGGCCGCGCACTACAGCTCTTATTGACTGCTCATGTGACTACTGTTGCCCAGTCAGACACTGTCTATCAGCCCTGACCTCTGTCCATATTGACTATACACATTCATTCACATAGAATGTGCTGCCAACAAACACCACGCTTTTATGGGGGTACACGAGAACCTATTAACAAGCAATAAACCGTAAAATGAAGAAACAACGGCGAAGTACAGAAAGATTTGGTTTCCCCCGGCTTGATCCCAGGTATGTGTATTTTTGAATAACAGAAGGCTTTCTAAAGGATAACTGGTTCGGCCCAACTAGATGTCTCACTGTGTATACAAGATATTTCACAAAGTGTGCAACATTACCGAGCACAGCTGATTACCCAGGAGGGTTAGGGAGGATCAGTTAAAATAGCATGCGTGATCTCCCATCCTCCTCCTGAGGCCTCTACCAAGGCCTCACTCCTACAATGTTCTATGATTTGTGAATCACTTTGTGTACAGTTTCAATGGCGTCTGTGTGCGTGTGCTTTGTATCCAAACAGTGGCTCAGGTGTCCTCACCCTGCGACTCAGACTCGTGCTGAATGTGGCATCACTTTGTGTGTTGTGGATTCCAGTTAACAAGCAGAGCTGGCATCAGTTTCTATTCGGAGGTATTTACAGAAAAGCGTCGTTTGTGAAGACCTTTGTTTCACAAAACCAATTGTTCCTGTGTATTTTAAGACAACTTAACATTTTGCTTTACTTTTGACCTTAATGCATATAATTCAAAACAATATATGTATGATTAATATATTATCCGTTTTTGTTTTCATTTCTTCTGTTTTTGTTTTCTTTCAAAGGGGTGTGTGTAATTAGTTAGTACTTACCGATCGATCGAAAGATGACCGAACTAACTAAGTCTCTTTGGATGAGAGTGTCTGCTAAATGACTAACATGTAATATAAACATTAAGGTTGAATCTGTTCCTGAGCCACTGTTTGGTTTATGTAAATAAATATACACATTACAACACACACAAAATGAACAGAATGTATGTGGAAGGATTACTTTTGTTTTCAGTATACAGTACATTTGTATTATATTGGGTACCAGCTAATGGTTTCACACTCAAAGAAGTGTTACGAAGGATCATTTCTTCGTTTGATGGACGTCTTTACACACTCTCAAGCCTCAAGTCCTCATTGAGGAACAGGCAGGCTTGTATAGATAGTGGTATTAGAACTAACATTTCATCAAATGGAGAAGTTAATCCAATCTGTTAATATTACCTGTCTATCATTTGAAATATAATATGCCAAATACAAAACTACATTAGACAGTGCTCATTGAGAACCATTATTTTATGCAAGAGCCGCTCAGTGGCCAAGACAGTCCATTCAGTACAGGTACAAGGTAAATATTTAAAAATATTTTTTTTTGTTTGTTTTTTTTCCAACATGTTAACATGTATATAACAGACAATGTGAATATGTATTTGTTCAGAATCAACAAAATGTAGTGCTCCAAGTTTGTGGTATTAACTACTCACTTCCATTTTATTTTTTTATTTTTCATTTTCATGTATATGACTGTCTGACATACATATGTATGTGATTAATACTGTATATCTGGTGTTTAAGATGGAATCTGAATATGTCCTGATTTGATTTCTTCTTCTTTTTAGATACCTGCAAGTTTTCCTGTGGGTGTTGGTCAGATTGCTTTTTATGCGAGAGAATGGTTTAGCGACTGCTGAATGTGATTTTACTGAGAGAGAAGCAGCGTGGACTGGCTTTTGTATGGGTTAATTTAAAAAAGGCCATATTATTTAATTTCTCTGTTGTCAAAAGGTTTAAACAGATCTGAGAAAGTGGAACCTTGGATTCTGAGAAGCATTGTTTTGGTAGTTTAGTAAGCTTTTATTGATTGCCTGGTGTAGTTTTTGCATTTTGAGAAGTTATGACCAAAGCTTCAAGATGTTTCATTCATATCACACACAAGGCTCATGCAATCGGACAAGAAAAAAAATTTAGCGTTTGTTCTAAATGGAAATACAGTAGTCTAATACATTCATACAAGCTCCTCCTTCACCATACTACTCAATTCTGGAAGTTTGTGCTTTGCATGTTTTACAATGCTTTTTTAACACCGATACTGACAAGTGACCTATCCGCTATATTTATTTCATGCAACTTTTATTATTTTACATTTTCAGACGTATGAGTTAAACATTTCTCTCTTTTTCCATAGCAAAGACATAACCAGGCTTGTAGGGCCTAAAGCACTGTCACTGTTTACAGGAGGAGTGAACGTTACAACCGCTAGCTATGCACCTTAATGAAAAGGCATTTCTTTCACAATTTAGATATTCAAAACCACACTATAGAATCTGAGTAAATGATTTAATCAAGGTATTTTCAGTCATTAGTTAATTGAAGAGAAGAAACTCATGAACTTACATTTTAGTTTTTTTACTTCAACTAGCATTCTTGATAGTCGTCTGATCTGTCAACTGAATCTCAGAGATTAAGGTTATTCTAAAAACAGAAATGTCTTTAGCTGAATACTTTATACCAAATTTCAGGTGCCTCTTGTATATATTTTCTGCATAGAGGACGGCTCCTTGCTGTTTGATGTTGTTAATGAGGATTTTCTTATCTTTACCTTTATAAAAACAAGTTTGGTGTATTTTACATGACTTTTTTACTAAATATCTAAATATTCCAGGAAATTGCAAGAAATACAATCTAGTTTTGCACTTTATATCAGAACTATTAAAAGGAACCAGGCCATCTTGAATACTACACATGTTCAAATCAGATTACTATTTCATAATTGCCATGAAGAAAAAAAGACATCCCCTGAATGTAATAAAGAGTAAAATAATAATTTTACTTTTCTTTTAGTAATCCTAGTAGTTTCTCAGGTTCATTAAGAACTTGGATCTATAGCCCATCAATACGATGACAAGAAGTGGACATTATCAACAGCTAAACAATAGAGTTTAACATTTGATCCTCTCCTCTGCCACAGATCCTCAATCTAAACTATGCTTATCTTCTTCAGGTGAACCACCTCCCCTCTCCCGCCAACCACCCGCTAACACGCTAACAGTCATACATCCTGTCCTGCTGCAGCTTTAACTGTTCAAAACATTCCTTAACTCTGCTCTCAGCTACCTAGCATCGCTGTGCTATGCTCTGCCTCTTCCTTCTAAACTTAGTCATTGAAAAACCTGCTGATCAGTAATGGCCCAACTAAGTTTACTGCAACGTGACCCGTAATTTGCCCCATACTGCCTAATAGAAAAATAACATCCTTAGATCACTGAGAGTAGCGCACTCTACCATATATATATATATGTATTACCTCTTAACTGTTCAGAGTATTGGCGCAACTGTCTGCTGATGCTAAGTTTGTCAAGTATTGTTAAGAGCTGCCTTATGGAGACTGAAGGTGGTTGTGGTTGGAGAAGTCTAGAAAGCTTATCTCACCACTTCTAAGGGCAATGATCTCTCATTGAAACAAGGTTCCACTTTTTCCCCTGTAAAATTAATATAAATAAATATAAATATATATATTATACATTTTACTAATTTTGTCCAGTTTTGTTTATTATACTTCTGTAAACTTGTTTTTAGAGAGGAATTGGAGCAGCTGTGTGGGATAATATGAATGAAGTATCTGAGAGAATTATGCATGCTTTTATTTCTGTTTCCTGGTGGAATACCTGGGAATAATCCTACATTTTCTTAGGACGTCATAGACAATCAGTCTCAGGCTGGGTCCAGTACCTACAGGGGTCCCTGTAGGCTGAAAAACAAACTGTATTTGCATCTACTGAAACAGTCTTATTTTTCTGTCCATTTCTTGGAAGTATGTGGCTGCTCAGACTGGGATTAGTTCAGAGTTTACACACTTCTACACATACACACACACAACACACCTTGTGCGTTCAGTCCCTCTGTTGCTTTTCCAAGGTGAAGATGCTGACCTTGAAGGAAATGATGCTTTGACTAACAAATTTATAACATCCATGAATGTGAGAATGCAACACATTGCAATAAAAGCACCATTTAAAATGTTTGTTGATTCTGTCTTTTTTTATTACTAAACTGTGTTCTTTCAGTATGACATTTTTTGTACATTGTAATTAACTAGTTCATTGTAATTAAGAATATTTAATTAGGAGTGAATTGTGTATTTTGATCTAGTTAATAATACAAGAGAAATGAGCTGATTGTGTTTTGTTGCATCTAGAATGTCTTGTTGAACAGACTCCATCCATCAGTAGCTAGAGGAAATTCATGTAATTGAGACCATTTTATTGGACCACACAATGTTCATCCATGTTACTGTAGGACACAGAGGCATGCTGTATCTGAGAGGTGAAAACTCATGTTGATCTGGACAACGGCCATGAGCAATTCTTCCCCGTTCAGTGTTACTAAGTTGCACAGTCCAACTAAAAATAAAACGTTAACAGTTGTGAGGCTGTGGTCCAGACTCTATACACCATACACGCTCCATCAAAGGTTCCCTCTGAGTCATTTGAACAGTTTAAACTTGCGCAGCAACGGATGAACAGAGTCTTTTGGGTAAGGCTTTAGTGCCAGGCAGGTGGGGACATTCTCTGGCTGTTCAATCCAGAGCTTGTGAGCCACCCCTTTCTCCTTCAGTGTCTCAGACAGGCTGGAGAGGGAGGCCTGGTCCGGAGCCTGACCAACACAAAGGGATGAGAATATGATCTGATTTTATAAACCATTCCATAGGATACCACAGCATAACTTTCATACCCTATAATCTTTACAGTCCGACATGTACAGCACTGATTTTGTATTTACAGGCTATGCAATAAATCTTGAAATTCAACCGCATTGCATGGGTAAAGTTATTAGGAAGCTTGTTTTCACCACATGCCAATAATTGAACTATAAAAGAACTGACCACTAACGTTAGATTTACTAGTAAAAACAAATCGGATTTCAGTTAGTCAAACTAAATCTTATCGTAAAAAACTAAAATGTACATGTTCATCCTTTTCGGTCAGAGGTACGCAAAATGTTAACAGCATGGCTAAGATTAGCTTTAAAATAAAGAAAAAGGCGGAGTTAATAACTTCCTGGCCGCTGCCTGTTGGGCACTGCGCAAAGGACAGCCAAATCGATTTGGGTCAATATTTGAAATGTTATATTTATTTAACTTCCAAGATAACAGTAACCTAGTCCCAGCTACCTGAAGCACCACTTTGTGCATGCTGTCCAACTCTGCCAAGTATTCCTGAGTGTCTGGGTCGTCGTAGTTCAAATGAATGGCGGCGGTAGCAGCATGGCAGGCTTGTGTAATAACCGCCCCCAATGGCCAGGACAAAGTATGGACCAGGTCGGACCGGACCACAACATATTGAACGAGGCGACGGGGAGCTGTGCTTCCTGACGCCGCCATCTTCAGTCGTCAATGTTGGACAGAGACAGCTAAAAGGGTATTGCTGTTTTCTGCAAATTACGGTTTGTTTATCTTCCAGAAAGGTACTTGTATGCCCCCTTGTGGTTAACAAAACACTCAGCACCTCACGTGGTCAAGTCAAATAATCTTTCAGAATATCACAGTGGTTTGAGTGATTTGCCTGTCTCATGAGCAGGTAAGTGGAGCCCATAGATTTTGACAATAAAAATATATCCCTATTTTTATTGTAAGCCCAAAGACAGGTTATACTGTGATTTCTTCGGTGCATTAGTCTATAGGTAATTGGCCTTAGTACCAGATTTTGTCACAGACCATGTCGATAAATGGTATCTGAGAAATGTATTAACTAGATAGGAAATGCACAATAGATTAGGAGTCATACAGGACTACACAAGGATAGATATAAAGCTGCTATTTGTTTCACAAGTGTCCAGCCATTTAATGACTTCAGATATGTCAACTTTCGGTTATAAGTTTTGACCATTGGCAGTTTGTAAACCTGTTACTATTTAGCCACAAGCCAGCAGAGTACACTTTGTATCATAAGTTAACTGACTGGTCTCCGCAAAAGGTAACCAAAAATGATCACTACCATGGTGTGGTTTCACCTGTCATGTACATGTTTCTGTGGCACAAAATGCAGCACCTTAACAAAAAAAATAGATTTATGACTGGGAGTAGTCCTTCATTAGTTGATCTGACAGTCCACCTTTAGAATGAGCTGATGCCCATTGTCTTCCGTATTTGTTCAAACGACAGCCAAAACGTCATAGACCAGGGCGCCTGTAAACCAAAGAAATAACGAGGGCAGTATGAAAGTATTGGAAATTGTCAAGGTCAAAGGTCATGTTATAAAAAGTCAGAGTTTATGTACCATTCTCATCCAAGTGGGGAGAAAGCCTTTGTACAGGGATATGAACCCTTCCCCCTTTACAGATTGGATCAAGCAATCAATGGAAGATGTGTACAACACACCCCTGTGGAAAGATGAAGGTGGCCTATTAATTAGCCTACTGTAAGTACTTATTGGGAAATATGTGAATATAAAATAATATAAAAAGTTTCTCACATGACAAAATTTGGAAAATGTTCAAGACTTTCTATAGGCACTGTACCTTCATTTAGTTTATTGATCTTTCAACGGTCATCTTACCTGTATAATTTTGAGATTTTCTATATACTGTACAAGCTGGGACTTGGTACACTAATAGAAAAGATTGAACTGAACCCCCAAATACATAAATGTCAAAGCTCTGACTATGGGGAATGAGCACTACAAATTATTATTATAATTATATATGTATTAGGAAAGAAGAATGTTCTCAGACTGGCTGACTAACCTGCCATTCATATCTCTGGGCTGGTTCATTATTCTGGTTTTGATAACATCCGCTGGTGTTCCCATGGTAGCAGCAACCAGACCAGAACATGTGCTGGAGGGATAGCAGAGCTTTTAAAATACATTATCGGAGGTAATTAGTAACAGACTTTGAGTTATCAACACATCTCTATGGGCTTTACAGTGGATTGCATAAGTGTTCACCAACTACGGACTGTTGTTATAGTTGACATGTGGACAGGTCCTCCTATCCTGGCTCTGGAACTCTTTAGTTCAGAGTAACATATTGGCCTCTTGTTGGCTTCTCTGACCACTGTAAAATCCTTGCCCATTGCTTAGTTTCTGGCTAGGGCCTGCTCTAGGCAGAGTCGTGCTTGTGCAATATCCTTTCAAAAAATGTTAAAAGTTTGATGTTTTTATACATATTTTATGTATTGTGGTTTATTTGACGAAAGGTGTACAGATTGCAAAGAGAGTTTATGCTGAAAAAGCATTTGGACAGATCCAAACCCACCCTGCAGCTTATGTGTGGCGCAGGCAGTGGCCTAGACCGCTGTTCTGACATGATTGAGATACTTTCTATAGTCTAACCCTGAGAGGTATTTTTTACAGAACTTTCTCCTGTAACCTTTTTGAAAGCTCATTGTTTTACATGGTGTGTTTTTTGGGATATGATCTCTGCTATGCTCTGGGGCCTTACAGAAAAAGGATTTAATCTGAGACTTTTCTCAGCTTATCTATGTGTGTAGTTAGAAATATAATTATCTAATTAAGATTTTTTTATTTGTAGTTCATTAAAAAAAAAACATTGACATTATGTAATATTGTGTGTAGAGATGTGATGGAAAATTCTCATTAAATTGTTTTTTATTCTACATTTTAACACTACAAAAATGTGGAAATGGCCTTAGGGTCCGGTGAATATTTATAAAATCCACTGTACTTTTACCTTGCTAATCCATGGCAAAGGCTGTTGTCTTGTAGTGATGTATTTCTCAGTAGAATGTGCTTGACAGTGTCATAAGTTGTGAGATCTAATAATACAATTAAGAGCAATTAAATCTATAAAAAAACAACAGTACATTTTTGCTCAACAATAAAGGTACGGTACCAGACAGAAATAGCAGTCATACCTCCTAGATTAACTAGGGCAGCCCTCTGTACATTGGGGACCCACCCTGCCCACAGGCCTCTGATTCCCCCCTCGGAGATAATCTTCAGGACAGCTTGGTAAACTCCATGCACCCTGTCACAAAAGAGGCAAGATAAGTCACAAAAAAAAAAAGACCTCAATAATACTTACTAAATGTTAGATCTGAGTTAAGAAGCATAACAACATACCCTTTAGGGTTGGAGGAAGGCTTAAACACTCTGAAACACTTATCTCACCGAGGTGGCTTGCCCTCCAGTCTGCGTCTTCCCTCCATCTGCATCTGAACCTTGACCAGGTCGGTGGGACTGGCCATGAACTGGCCCACCGCCCCAGCCAGCATGCCTCCGATCGCTGCTTTCCTGTGGGGGAGAAAGAAAGGACACTTTGGCCTGGCTGGATAGACACCAATAGACGGGTGTAGGTCTGAGCCTAGTTCAGTCGACTCCTGACAAATTTGGCTTATGGCTACTGTGGATGCCTGCACTAGGTAAAACACAGGCACATCCAGACGAATATTTCCGTATCCTGTTGTTGTGCGTTAGACTTTAAATTCACTGTGTTTATAGAATAGAGGAGGAATCTTCTCTCACCAGAGGGGGAAAGTATCATCTTCAGACCTACCAAGGACATCTCGGAACTGCTCATAGGTCACCATCCGCACCCCTGAGTACACTAGCAGATGGAAAAACATGGAAGATGATCTAGGTAACTAGTCTGTCAACAAACCATAAGGCAGTAGTGAGACAGTCTGGTGTAAGCTACCTATATGTCTGTACACTGCTGGTGTGGCCCCCTGCCACAGTTTAAGCGGACCCTCCTCGCGTACAATTCCCAGGGCGGTGCCCATCATACCCCGGTAGGCCATCTGGGGGCCACCACCAGGGCCATGTTGTTTTATGGCTGCTTCACCCTGGATCTGGAGCCTGGTCTTGGTCAGGTCCAGGGGGAATGTCACTAGAATCAAGATTTTAATACATTTGAGTTTATCACAGTGATTATTATTTTTTTCTGTGTAATGCAATATATTCACAATATACTGTATGGTAATTATATTGTAGATATGATATATGTACATTAAAATGGTATTGACAGTAGGGAAGGTTAATCTATTAAAGCTGTAAAATATTGGAGAGCATGTATAGGCCTACCCATTTCAGCAACAGTAGCTGCACATGCGGACAAGATGAACTTGGTAACCCGAGGCCACTGCTGGACCCATGACTGCTCCTGCTGTTCCATTTTCAAGTCATTATGCAAGTTAAGCTTCAGGTTTCGATTAATACTTTTCTACTTCCTTTACGAAATATTAGATGCCTACACATAAGAACAAATGATCATTAGTTCTTCTGGTTCATGCCGCACACTACCATGTGCACCTTTTAAAAAGCGACACGAGCAAAGGTGACATCAAATATAATTTAGTATTAAGATAGGCAGAACGTTCTTCTCGAATATAAATGTCTACGCGGGGTCGACGTTTGCGAGCTTAGTCAGAGGCGCTTGCGCAATTCAAATAATTGTCGCCGAGGCTGTCGTGTTGCGCCAAACTGCGCATGTAAAGTCAAAATCAATGGCACTTATATAAAGTTATGTTCAACAAATGTGTGCAAGGTGTCAGTTGGAGACTCACGCATTGATAGTTTTCAGCTCAAATCGAAGCGTTTCCGGACGTGTCGAGATGCTGCGTTTCTGGGTTGAAACCTCTGCGGTGACATGCTGTTTCGCTTAAACGCTTACCTTGCTAAACCCAAATTCCCCCGCTGCGAATGGGATATCTCTTTTATCTCTATCGCCAGAGAAAAGGTAACATGGATCCGATGTTTTGACTAGATGCTATATTCTTCATTTATTATTCATGTGAAAAACATAATAATGTATTGGACCATATATGACCTAATATTACATTTTTCTGAATGCCAAATATGAGTTTATATATATGTTTGAGTCAGCAAGATCTTGTCTGATGTATGTGATTTTATATAGTCCTGGCCTAGAGTTCAACTATTTTTACAGTTATCTAGCACTTTCTAGCTCTTTCTGCATAATTTCCCTACTCAGTTTACTATCTACATCAGCCATCACATTCATAATTATCTAGTTCTCTCAGATTTTAAGGGTTATCAATTGGTCACTATCAATGGGTAACTCCACAGGTTAGCAGTAGGTCACTGGAGATGCCTGGCATGCTGTAACACAGACTGGCATAACATATATGACTGTTTAACATAACAACATATCTCTCTGTAGCTCCCACCTGGAAGGAAAGTTTCCATAAGTTACACCCAGCATGCAACACTCTGATAAAGGGCAAGGTGACCCCATGACCTGTGGGAGGTGTTCAACAACCACCTGGAGATGCTGTGGGGACCTGGGTTCTGTGGGACTCAATCAGCTGATCAGGTCAACTACACTAAAGCATTACTAATATCATTTTTAAAAATGAACTACAAAAAAAAATGTATTCACTCAATGTATAGTTTAGTAAGTTTACCCTATTAGGCTAATAAACATATCATAATTAAACCTAAATATAATCAACTTCCCATTGTCCTTCATCCCTGTAGGCTGTCTTTAGAATGCAAACATCAATGTGTTAAATATTATTGGTACTTTTTTTTAGGTCGTTTGTCTTACTGGAGATCATAATTGATCAATTACCATCATTGTATAACACTAAATCACTGATATTAATACATAAGTAATATTCGAATTCATACAAATGTGATAATACAATCATGTTTTGTTTGATGGTCACATAGGTCCAAATACCAATTTTAAGATATTCAAACCCACCCTTTTTACAGTTTACGGAAAGTTCAGTAGCATAATTATGATTAATATTACAATGACTGTCATTACTGCATTTTTAGTATTACAATAGATTAACTATCATTATTACATTATTAGTAGTACAGTAGGTTAACTGTCATTATTACATTATTAGTAGTACAGTAGGTTAACTGTCATTAGGATGTCTGTTTACAGAGGTTGTTCTCATAAAGGTGATACACCTCTGGCATGTGACTCTATGTTTAGTTCTACTTTATCCTTATTTGATGGGTAATATGGTATGTGGCCAATCATTTGCCAACCCCTTTGTTCAGATGTCAGGAGCTATTTTTTTTTGATTGACTGAGTCACTGGTGTAATTACCGTCAGTGGAAGAACCACCTTAACTAGAATGTTTGAACTGATGGACAGGAACAAAGAATAGTGAAATGTGAGGAGAATTTGAAAAATGAGGCACTTCTTACATCTGATGAACTCTATATTTAACACCATGGCCAGTTAGGTGTTATTACTCAGCACAAAAACTTTCAAAGATGCCTGTCTGGGTGATGGTCATCATAGACAAAGCTCTGGAGTCATTTGGTTTTACCGAATTTCTGGAGTCCCATGGTGACTTTTCTTTTTCCAATATTATCCCTGAACACCTCTATCTGAAGTCCCTGGGACAGACTGACCAGTATCCTCTGCAGTAGTAATGGGATTGTCTATCCTCTCATGTTTGACTGGGCCGTTATGTACCCTGCTGTAATGAGCAACCTCTCCAGGCCGGTCCCTATACAATGGAGCGGTTCAAGAACTTTGCCACCTTCGATGAGGGCTTTGAAAATGGCTTCTAGCTACCCTTATTGGTTAGTCTAGTGATGTCACTGTCTTCACAGTCGGCCAGCTGAATGGAGCGGAGGAGAACACACATTGTAGTGTCACTGCACAATATATTGTATATTTACACTGGTCTAGGATTCCACATGTGTTATTTCGTTGTTTTGAGGTCTTCAATGTTATTCTACAATGTGGAACATAGTAAAAACAAAGAAACACCCTTGAATGAGTAAGTGTGTCTCAACATTTGACTGGTACGTTATGTCACCTCTAAGTTTGAAATCAGATACTGTAGCTATTTAACCTGAATTGATTGGAGATTTGATGTAAAACATGTCTTTGTTTAGGTTACCCTTGGGGCTGTTGCCTTCTTGTCCAGTCCCACCAATACCAGACAGCCATGGAGCAGATCAACACAACATTCAAACGCCAAGGTGAAGTACAGTATCTCTGGGAGACTCCCAGTGACGGGCCCCATTAGCATAGTCTAGCGTTGTTGTTTTATTTCTTGATATTTTCCCAGGGAAGAGAACACATTCTCATTTTCAGCAACAACCTCTGGAATAGTTACAGGGAGGAGAGAGGTGGATGGAGGAGCCAAACAGAAGCGGGGGATGATTAGGTAGCCTTTCTATTCTTTCTACAAAGAGGTTTTTACAGGTTTTTAGACAGGGGAGAAGGGCCTCAGTCAGGGTGATGACCAAGAATGTGATGATTACTCTGACTGAGCTAGAGTTTTTCTTTTTTAAATTCAGATCAAGGATGAGGGAGTTCATCGCACTCCATCTCAGTCTCAGTCCATTTCGTTCAACCTCCAGTAGGTGTCAGCGGTGTATAAAAAACCTGACTGGAGATGGTCCGGTTTCTGGGGAATTTAAATGATTGGGCTGAGTGGTATCAGTAATCTGAGAAGAGACTTGATTAATGTCACCATAATTAGGTGAATTTTCAATAATCAACCTATTTGAGACTTTCAATTATACTTGCATGAAATCCCATGTAATCCTGTTTGCTCAGATGTACAGTATAATCCAACCTGCTCCGTGCTGCCTAATAGAAGTGCCCAGGTTGTTTTTATAAGCTCAGCGGTAGACTCTTGTCTCTTATCAAAGCCTCAGTGGATACAGAGACAGGTCGTGGCTGATTTCATTTGTGTGCGCTTGTTGTACTCGATGTTCATGTCTCACTGTGTGTCTATGAACTCTGGGTCCCTGCCAGACACCAGGAGGACGACGCTGACCTCACAGGGGGTGCGTCATGGAGGCCATCCAGCTCCATGCCCTGGGACACTCACGCTCGGAGTGGTTCCGACCCCTGAAGAAACAGGCGGCACGTGGAACTCTTGCCTGAGTGTGCATGTATCTCTTCCAGAACTGCGTCCTTCCTTCAGGGGACCTGTTATTGTTGTCTCCATACTGGGCCCATCGGAAACCGGAGGAGTTCAAACCTGTAAGAACGGGTCCAGTCAATGTCTACCTTCAATGACATGTAACACGTACCTGTCGATGAATGGGATACTCCCAAGGCTTTAAAAGTGGTAGGGATGTTGTAAAAATATGCGAAGGTAGATGTTTTCGGACAAAGGTTGGATGTTTTAGGGCAAACCCTTCACTCTGGAGTTATTGCTGTGTCTCCTGCATGTTTCATGTCTGTATCTATGTCTGGCCTCTATTTTATTAGCCTCCCGTGAGAGCCAGGCCTCCGACAGAGTTCTAATGTAAAATGAATGACCCACTCAGCGGTGGGGGGAACATGACATTTATCACTGCCGTTACCCTCCTTACAGCCTGCCTGCCGTCGTTCCATTCGTTTGGTCTGCAAGTATCTCATTTTGCCACCACAGAGCTGACCTGAGGCTAATTGGCATGTGCTCTTGCTTTCCATAAATTCTTCAAAGTGAAGACTACAACCTTTGTAGTGAATCTCCATGTTTTTTAGCCTCCCTGTACACATAGTCATTCAGCACGCTCTTATCCAGTGCGACTTACTGGAGCAATTAGGGTTGATTAAGAGCAATTGGGGTTAACTGTCTAGCTAAAGGAAACAGCAACACTTTTTCACAATCCCGCCTCAGGGGTTCGATCCAGCAGTCTTTCAGTGACTGGTCAGGTGCTCGAACCGCCAGGCTCTCCTCTGCCCCTATCTGCAGACAGTGGAAGTGCACTTGTGTTCCACAGGAGTGCATTCCAGGGTCGCTGACTGTCTCTCCCTCACTGTTCTCTCTTAAAACACACTAAATATTTCACACACCACACGCCCACGCTGCTGCAGTGTAAATGGACTTTCTGACTGCGAAAGCATTTGAGAATGATTAAATGATGCTGTTTCTCCAGCGTCAGTGAGGGCTTGAAGACCGGAGCGCATACAGCATTTGACCACTTGACATTTTCTGTAGGTTAGCACTTCATTTTTGTTTGTCTGACTTGGCATAATATGTAAAGGAGCTGGGTCATGAGGCATATTCAATACCACAAGAGGGAATCTTCTGAAATGATTAAAGGTTCCAGGAAGTCAATCCCATTCATTGTTTTCAATAATGGTGGTTTATTTTATGAATAGGGTGGACTGAGAACATAATAGGTTATGTTTTGTGGCATTTAATGGTTCGTGGATCATAATGTTATGGTATGACAAATCACCCCAGTTTAGAACGAGTGGCCTTTCTTTCTAATGGTGTATACACTGCTCTTTACAAATGGTGTCCGGTTGTAATTTTGAGCGCAACGTTCAGTCTTTAAGTGCAGCAGAGAATC
The DNA here is from genome assembly GCF_011004845.1 of Esox lucius. Lineage (NCBI taxonomy): Eukaryota > Metazoa > Chordata > Actinopteri > Esociformes > Esocidae > Esox > Esox lucius. Next base: position 12,998,054 of record NC_047586.1, on the reverse strand, counting down.
ACTCAGATGGTATATAATGACAGGTTGAAATGCATTTGCCGCTGTCAATGTAAAATGAAAACATTCAAAGCAATCAACATTTCCTTGTTCATGAGATTTAAAATAGTATAGTTTTGCCTGAAGCCCTTCGCAAGGATAAAAATAAAGCTGATGTTTATTCCAAAAAATAAAATCTCTCCTTTCTTCCCACAGGAACGATGGGAGAAGGCGGATTTAGTAAAGAATGTCTTTTTGGAAGGGTTTGTGGCATTTGGAGGAGGACGAAACCAGTGCCCGGGAAGGTTAGAAAAACAGACATTATAGTTGTTTCTTCAGAATACACACTAATGTAGCTACTACCATCCCGCTAATATATGTTCCCTAAAGCACTGTCTCTTGACTTCTTATTCAGCTTGTACATTTAATAAAACCCAGTCTATTAAGAATACTGGTTTACTGATTGTCATAAAGTTGGAATTTACTGTGGACTGCTAAGACATTCGATTGAATGTTTCTTGAATGTTTGATTTGGTGGTTGTTTATTGCGGCCTGCTCCAGGCCTTTTTTGTTCACCAGTAAAATAGGGATTTACAGCATGTTTGTTAAGACGACGTCTCAAATGGAAATCATGTCAAAACCTTATGTATCCCTCTGGCTCTCTGCTTTTAAATGTCATCCCTCTGGGCTGTTAGAGGCAACCGTCGGCACAGGAACCGCTGGGACTAAACGCACTGCAGTCAGACGCCTGACAACGTTGTGTCAATTTTACAAGACAGTCAGGGGGAAAGTTGGAGAAGTTCAGTGGAAACTTTGCAAAACATTATACATTTTCAGTGAAACTGTTCAATTGTTTTTAATCTCATTAACCAAAATGGTTCAAGCTTTCTGCAGGATATTTAGTCATTGCCACATAATTCATACCTTTTCCTCAATAAATGGGCGCTACCACGAGCAGCACAGGCTGGCTATCTGTATACCATTTGGCTACTATTGCTATTGCTTAGCGGGTCCCGAATATGCCTGCTGTGTATGAGTGTCTCTGGAGAGATGTCTGGCTCTCGGCTTGTATCATGTCTGTGGCCGTGTTGTGTTGTTGGCCCTGAATGTCAACCCCTCTGTTCCCCTGGGGTGCTAGCTGGGACAACGGCAGTATACCCAGAGGACAGTGACCAGGGGCAGCGTGACGTTAGTGGGGAAAGATCAGGGCACGGAGGGACGTTCCCAGCTTGCACAAGAGGATCAAAGACACAGGCGTGCTGGGGAGTGGGACTGACCTGCGAACCCTTTCCCTAGGACACACACACACAAATACGGGGTCAGAGACCAATGTGTTTCATGTGTTTATTTTGACATGCTGAAAGCAAAATGTCATGTTTGGCCTTGAATATCTGCCTCTGCGGACAGAAAAGGTATAAGCTGAGCAATCAGCAGCCAACTTCTAACTCGCCACTGAGACTTGCTGTGGTGTTGAAGCTAGCATGCCTGCATCTCAGGAGATAATTCACACAGGAGGGCATTGAAATAAACACTAAGGCAGGGTGCAGTGGCAGAAAGAAAGCGAGAGCTGTGGAAATAACTCTGTGGAGAGTGCATGACACGCCCAATATTTTCCTCTTCCTTGACAGTATAATTTGATGCTTAAGCAGTCTTGGTAGTCTGATAAAGACCAGCATGGCAGACACCCCGTGAAGCCACGGATCTTTGGCTTTACTTCTTTTTCCCCAACCTTTTTCCCTTAGTCCTCTCTGCTGCTCCATTCTTAATTTATCTCCCTTTCTTCTAAACTGTTGTTTGTTTCTCTCTCACTTTCTCTTTTCCTTCTATCCTTCTCACTATCTAGTTGGAGCATTGCGCCATTTCAGCTGTGAATGTTAAATGTCATTGGAATCAAGTAAGAGCACTGGTCCCTAGACCTTTCATTTCCTCTTTTTTCATTGGGACAGCTCTGGGCTAGCAGGGAAAGGCGACTCCATTGTGTCCGATAACCTGCTGGAGTGCTAACAAAGATATTGCCTCTTAGTGAGTGACTGATCAAAAGGAAGACTGGGTCCTATCTGGTTACCTGTAGTGTCTGTTTGTCTGTGTCCGAGGCAGTGTTTTTCTCTCATGGACCCATTGCCTAAATCTGTGCTTTTGGGTGCCTGTTTCTAAATGTGTGTAATAAAAAAAGACAAATTAGTATGCCAATACAGGTATCTGAAGTGAAATACTGTGGTGTGCCTACCTACTCTTCATGCCTATACTTCCCTGAGCAGTCTCCATTTAGTAGGGACCCAGCACGCTGACACCTCCAGCACAGTTAAGTGCAGACACCAATAGAGCTACCCTGCCCTGCCCTGCCCTGCCACACCAGTGTGCTGTGCTCAACATTTCTCCAAAACCCCTGACGAAAAAAATGAGGTGAGGGTGGTTTTGTCAACGGAGCTACTTTCAGCAAGGTATTTACAAAAGCTCTGTCCTGTTGTTTTTTTATTCACTGTATTTTAAAGGAATTACAGTGTGGATGAGACGGCTTGTTGTCGGGGAGGGAGGTGAGATTGTCTTTCACCTCTTTCTTTTTTTATTATTATTAAATAAATAAATATGTTGTTAAAATTGGGTTTGATAAAAAATATTTTTAACAATATAGCTCAATATTTGAATTACTTATTGTATTCAGTATTTTCATATTTCTAAATTGTGTACAAACTTTCTCACCCAATTATATGTTGCACTTATAATTATAGTACTTTTAAAACTAGAGCTGGGCACCTATAACGCCTAGGGTTTGAAAATGTATGCAAATGTATGAAAATGTATGCACTCACTACTGTAAGTCACTCTGGATAAGACTACAGTTAGGTCCGGAAATATTTGGACACTGACTGAATTTTCATAATTTGTGCTCTGTACATCACCACAATGGACTGGAATTGAAACAACCGAGATGCAATTGTGCAGACTTTCAGCTTTAATTCAAGGGGTTGAACAAAAATATTGTATTAAACATTTAGGAATAGCAACCATTTTCATACACAGTCCCCTTATTTCAATTACTCAAATGTAATTGGACAAATTACTTGAGAATCCTTTGCAGCCAATGACTGCTTGAAGTCTGGAACGCATGGACATTACCAAACGCTGGGTTTCCTCCTTCCCTTGTGATGCTTTGCCAGGCCTTTACTACAGCTGTCTTCAGTTGTTGTTTGTTCGTGTTGTTGTTTGTTTCACTTGCCTTAAGTTTTGTCTTCAGCAATTGAAATGCATGTTTGATTGGGTTGAGATCAGGTGATTGACTCGGCCATTGCAGAATATTCCACTTTGCCTTAAAAAACCCCTGGGTTGCTTTTGCAGTATGTTTTGTGTCATTGTCCATCTGTAAAGTGTAGCGCCATCAAATAAAATGTATCTGAATTTGGCTGAATCTGAGCAGATACTATATCCCTATACACTTCATAATTAATCCGGCTGCTTCTGTCTTCTGTCACAACATCAATAAACACTAGTGACCCAGTGCCATTGGAAGCCATGCATGTCCATGCCATCACACTGCCTCCATTGTGTTTTACAGATGATGTGGTATGCTTTGGATCATGAGCCGTTCCAAGCCTTCTCCATACTCTTTTGTTCCCATCATTCTGGTACAGGTTGATCTTAGATTCATCTGTGCAAAGAATGCTGTTCCAGAAATGGGCAGGCTTTTTTTAGATGTTTTTTGACATCTGGCCTTTCTATTCTTGAGGCTTATGAATGGTTTGCACATTGTGGTGAACCCTCTGTATTTGCTCTTGTGAAGTCTTCTCTTCATGGTAGACTTGGATAATGATATGCCTACCTCCTGGAGAGTTTTCTTCACTTGGCTAGATGTTGTGATGGGGTTTTATGTGTATTATGTGATTCTGATCCACCTTGAAAATATTCACAGCGTGGTGTCAGTATAAATCTACTTAACATCATAAGGCACCAATGGTTAGAGCATCTGACCAGTAACCTACTCGTTGCTAGAACAAACGTCAGTGCCAGAAATGAAAATCCAAAACGATCTGGCTTTGTGTCCATGAGCAAAATAGTTGACTCTAATTGCTTCCCGGGCCTCCAATGTGGCTGCCCATCCAGACCTCTCCAATCTGGAGGGATTGGGTTAAATAGTATCTCAAATTTTGATTAGATCTTGACTTCAACTGACAACTAGGTGAATTTAATTTTCAATTATCATTTGTTGCCATACCTCACGAATACATTCCAAGATTTTACAACATTTGATGTAAGTTTTATTTTCTACTAGAAAATGGCCAGCCTGCTCTTAAATGGGGAAATAAACGCAAACTACCATGTGTATTGATGTAATTATAGCACACAAGAATGTCCATTGATTGGGCTGCTAAGATCATCAGTGATGGCCATTAGTGAACCGTGGTTTACTCTAATGGGTATGGATCTGTCAGGTCACAGGTTTAGACTTGTTTACAACAAGATGCCTGCCTAATAAAATGTCTCTATTGATGTGGAAGACAAATGAAGATAGATGTTGATTAGTTAAAAAAACTTTACTGGAGAGGTTACTAAACTCAAGGGTATTTTCCTCGTTAAAAAAACATTTTGTATTGAATAATTCTATTTCTATATTAATTATTGATAGATCACCTGTAGCCATGTTTTTGTGAGTAAATTGATGATGTCGTAAATAAAAATCACAACAGGTATTATGGAAACAGGAAGTGTTAAAATAATATTGTTGTATTATTCGTGGGATTTGTCCAGTAATAGCCATCACTGTTGGTTAAATAAATGTTGCTTTGTTCAAAAGCTCCCAAATTGTGAAGCAGTAAGGTCACTGCTTCGCAGTACAGTACATACATGTATGTCAACATTGCATTGATTCTGTATTCTGTGTGTGTATGTTGTCTACCAGTAGCAAAACCAAGTAACATTCTGAGTATATGTAGATGTACCATTAACATTGACTACGCGTAAATGTACTTAGCAAATAATAGTGATTCTGATTGTCATTTTGAAATGGGGGAAAGCTGGGAGAAAGATATTCAATTGAACAAACAGAGGAAACTCCTAAGTTCACCAATATTCCAAGATTAACCACCTCACTTATCCATCGGATAACCTTCCTTTCTGGCTGTTGACTAGTGTGCAGGGACCAGAGTGGGCTCATCTGCTACAGTTTATCAAATGTTTTTCTTTCAGGGAAAAACCTGAAGGAAGCACCTTCTTACAACACACATGATTTAATTGTTTTACTGTAAAGAAGAGAAAGTGGGAAATAATAGCTGTTCAGTTATAATAATTTTGTGAATGTATGTTAGGTTAAAAGGGGCAGATGGGAAGGCCAGTCATTCTGCCACGATTTTGCATTTGCGTCTTTAACCAGATGTGTGTTATGTACTGAAAAAGCGTTATTTGTCCTGGCAGTGGCTTGTTTAATACACTTTTACTGGGTTCTTCAGGTATTTCTGACCTGGCATTCATTTATTTCTTGCTGGATTTACTATTTTTAGTGATACAAGATCAATAATCGTTTAAGTATAAGCACTTCTAAGCAATAGCAATAACATTCATTATTAAATGTTTCTGAACAGACCCTTGTAAAAATAACCTTTTTGGTCAATCAATGATTAGAAATGTTGGTATTGCAAAACATGTATTGATTTTTGACAGAATATCTTGGCATTTCGTAAAATACACTAACAGTTTGATAAGATTTCTCATGGACAATAAAAACTCATTATAAAAAGTAACCATGGACAACGACATTTTATAAAGCCCTTTTTTATATTAGCAGTTGTCAGAAAGTGCTTGTACAGAAACTCCCAGAGTAAGCAACTAAATGAAATTGATGCACAAATCTGGTAAAAAAACATTTATGGTCACATCAATATTTTTGCATGTTCCTATGAGCAGCAGGTCAGTAAATAAGACCAGGTGGACTTTGCACAGGGACAGCCAGGACTTTTCTGGCCAATTAGTCCTGAGGAGAGGTCAAAGGGCTCAGATCCTCCTAAGATCCAACGGGATTCCAAAGATATTAGAAAGGACATTGCTTAGATCCAAAAGAATACCTCTGGATATAATTCAAACTGACCCTAGTCAGTTGTAGTAGTAAATGTCATGGACAAAAAAGGATTTGAAGCAACTGCCCTAAGCTAGGATCTGTTCTCCAGAGCATCTCCATTTATTATTGAGAAAGTCTGGGTGTAGACACAACTGTCACAAAGAATGAGAACAGAAGGAATTCTGGCTTTTTGGTTCCAGACGGTCAATTAGAAAAGATGATTTTAAAATATAGAACATAAATCACTGCGGACACACATGCCATCCCCACTTAGCCTAACAATCAAACAGGCCACCACAATCTGGGGCTTTTCTATTGCATTGTCCAAGCAAATTCCTCTGTGAATTCAGCTCAGCAAATTCTAAAAATTGTATGCTCATACTTACTGGTTGACAAATGCCTTTTGACCACCAGTGAAACTTATCAGGGGGTTCAAATAACAGAAATTGGCTCTGAAAAGTACTCAAATTGTGAGGATATAAAATAATTACATTTTGCAAACTGACCTAACAATTTAGAAATGTAATTTAATGTAAATATGTACCAGCGGCAGCAGTGTCTAAATCGATGTCAGAAGTATATTCTTTGCTGGCAAACTGTAAAATTATGTCACTGTAAATTGACACCCCTGCTTTTAGTATGTTATGCTGAACTCTCTGATACCTCAACATGTTGGGCAATTTGAGAGGACATGTTTTCACAATTGAGACACAAGCGACGGCTGATCAATGCGAAGGTATAGTGGAGTGGCCAGTCACTGACTCACTTATTGTAACCATAGTAGTCTCTCCAAAAGCAAGATTCCATTTCATGTCCCCGGAAACAAAACATTGAAACAAGGGCAGCAACGAGATTAGCTTTTAAAAAGCTCTGAACGGCTTCTATACTTTGTGGAAAGGTAAGACCTACAACGCCTGGACTGTCCGGGTAAACGCGGATACTTAGCCTAGCTTTCCACCACGCTTTTTGGAGCCGTCGTCAGCAAATCAATTCAGTCTCATCTATATTCTTTCACTTGGTTGAGAGATACAACAACTTTCCTCCTCTGATCTTTCATGTGCATGAACCTCCCAGCAGAAACCTGAACTCTGTTAAACAAAGCAAAGATTGTAATGCGTTAGATAATGCATTACAGTGTCAATAGAGGCAAAACAAAGGAAATAACTGGATGTCGGGAGGAATGACGCACCCACTGCAGATGCTGGACCACTGTACATTCCTAGGGATCAATATTTCATCTGACTCGAACAGGGCCGATGAGGAGCCAAACAGTTCTGTGAACACAGTGAATGTTTTTTTTCTCTCCGAAAGAAGACGTAACCCATCCTTAGCGGTCTTAAGGACTTACAGCGAAAATGTCTTTGTGCTTCCTCTTGACTTAAGCCTATCACTGAGATTTGAGAAGCAATAGTAGAGCAATCACTTCATCTAATCCCCACATGTGGGAAACGGAGGAGCCCTACTGGGTTTTACTGCACTAGGGTTAGGGTTAGGGTTAGGGTTTGCTCCAATGTGTCTGTTGTCTGTGTCCGTAACAATTACAAAGAATTGTTTGGGTGGTGAGAGTAGTGAGAGTCCACAGAGCAGACACAGATCTTGCCCACATCACCTGGTAAGAGCCACCTGCCAGCTAAGGCCATGGGAGGATGACAGAGGACAGAGTGATTCAGCTTGGGCAGTATGAAAAACCTTACTGACACAGAGGAGACTTGTCTCGGTTGAGTGAACCGTCTTGAAGCTTGACTGGAAAGGCTTGAGGAAATGGCTTTGAGAGAAATAATAGGAGAGCTGGTCAGAGACGGCTTGCTGAAGTGCCTTGGAAAGGAAAGACAGAATGGTTACTGGTCTCTAGTGCTTTGTGTCAAAGGGGCAAGTTGGATTCTTTGCGGAGGGAGGACCGGCCGGCCATCTTGAAGTCAGAGGTGGTGCGATCATTGTTCAGGGAAGAGTTGATGAGGGCGGTAAGGAATAGATGTCTCCAGAGATGGTCTGCAGAAGGGAGGGGGAATGGGGTCTATCTGGCAGTCTGTTGGGTGACTTGACATTACCAGCTGCAGGATTTAATCTGGAGAGAACAGGAAACAAACAAGTATGTGTTTAAATGAGTTTGGCGTGTGAGTGACTAATGGACTCAATAGCCTGAGTAAATGTGGATAACATGAACCTTCTTTTCATAGTGGTTGACAAGGTCATCAGCAGAGAGGGAAGACGGAAGAGGCTTGAGAACTGAAGGGAGAGGAGGAAGTTTCAGATATCGAGAAAGGGGCTTTAACAGGCATTTAATGTTTGTTTAAATGTACTTTCCTTACAAATGTTGACTCAGAACAAGCTTATAGACTATTTGAGTCGAAATCAACTAAGGATTTAATTTACATTAGGCAATAACCAATGGGTGCATATGTAGCTGCTGCATTATTCATAGCCATATCACAACTGTTGATTGACGCTGTAATGCACTCATTTAACAGGCCGAAACTGAGTCTTTGGTATACGCGTCTCAAAATGTTGATAAATAAAATAGGCTAGAGTTATCCAATTAAATGCATATAATTTTGGTTATTAAATGTCAGTGTTCACCTGCTTATAGTCCTATGGGTTAAAATATTCCTAGAGAGCTGCCACTTACCAATTGTAGCCTACAAATTATTTTCGTGCTTGGGGATCTAATTTTGCAACATGCACTGCATTGAGAAACATACTGTACTTTGCGCAGTATAACCTATTCCTTTATAACAATATCGAAACAATATCTAGACTAAATGCTATAACATTTCTGATTTCATGCAATGTGAAGCCAGCAAACCCCCATCCACATGGGTGAGGGATACCTGCTGAAAACATGGTCATATCAATACCTACAACTTGCAAAATCTCTTACGTCGTCTTCCACCTTTGTTAATTCTGAGCTTTTTTGACACTGCGCTCCGGAGTAGACTATTGGTCAAAGAATGCCCCCTGTGGACATAGTTGTATTCTATTTCATTACTGGGTAACACAAACATCATTTGGATGCCGGAGGCCAGTCATTGGTGAGTCAAACTGTCTGCAAAAACGTCAGTAGATTATCGGCTCGCAGCTGGAATGCAAGGTTGATTCACAAAGAAGAGTGAGGAGGTAGAGACAACGCCGAAGACACCCGTCCGACTGATACACGCTGCACAGGTAGAGAAGAGATAGCGACTCTGGTTGCTCAAATTGTACCTAGGCTAGGACAATTCACAGCAATGCAAACAAGTGTGTCGCTTGCATTGCGGTGAAGCTGTGGCGTGCATAGCGGGTGGGAAAGTGCTCTAACTTGCGAGAGAACGACTTTAATCGAGTCTTGAATCGAGGTTGCATTTGGATTTAACGATGCAACTGTCGTGACCACAAACAATTTACGCTCACGCATGCTATATTCTTTTTCGGAAATAGAAATCTGGATTAGCTTTCAAATTTAAGTTGCCTTGCAATTTTGGAGGTGATGTAACTCCCTCGAATGTAACCCCTACAGTAGCTTACATGCTTAATGAAATCAAGACCAAAATTCCAGCTGTCAACGCAACGTACAGCTCTTTAGTAATGATAGATGACTCAAAATGCAGACATTGGTGCTTTGATGAATTGTTCTTATTCTGCAATTTAAAGTAAAAAAATAAATCTGATTTATTATTCGTCATTCAATGGTATACGGAAAAAGTGCATTCATAGGCTAGGCTAGCGAATAAATGTCGCAGATCTGAAAGCTATCAGGTGTACAGTTGCATTATGATTCGGCTTTTCCCACTGTTCTTCCCTATCGGAAAGTTGTTCCGACAGCGAAAAAGAGTGGTCCCTAGCTCCAGACATGCTCGACATCAACAGGTTGCTATTGTAAACCTCTGCAGATATGACTCATTGAAAATCTGAATGAATATGTCTGCCTCAGTCATAATGTTGCTTCCTGTGGGGTGTGGATGGATATTTCTTATCTAACTGTTGCATAGACTGTAAGGAATTGGTTTTGTGAATCAGGTTTATGCGATTACATGTATCAGTCTTGCCGTTTCAATGTTTTTGTTGCAAAATCGAAAATAACACATTTTAATTAACTTGTTATAGCATTGTTACAAGCGTTATAATAAGCATATAGTTGGTAATGTGTGTGTGTGTGTGTGTATATATATATCACTATTTTATATATATATATATATATATATATATATAATAGTGAAGACATCAAAACTAGGAAATACCACATATGGAATCATGTAGTAATCAGTGTTAAACTATCAAAATACTTTTTTATTTTAGATTCTTGGAATAGTCACCCTTTTGCCTTAGTGACAGCTTTGCACATACTTGGCATTCTCTCAACCAACTTCATGAGGTAGTCACATGGAATGCTTTTCCAACAGTCTTGAAGGAGTTCCTAGATATTCTGAGCACATGTTGGCTGCTCTTCCTAAACTCTCCGGTCCAACTCATCCTGAACCATCTCAATTGGGTTGCATTTGGGTGATTGTGGAGGCTAGGTTATTTGATCCAGCACCATCATTTAAATAGCCCTTACACAACCTGGAGGTCTGTTTTGGGTCATTGTCTTGTTGAAAAACAAGTGCAAACCAGATGGGAAGGTGCATATCTGCAGAATGCTGTGGTAGCCATGCTGGTTGAGTATGCCTTGACTTTTATATAAATCACAGTGTCACCGGCAAAGCACCCCAACACCATCACACCTACTCTTCCACGCTTCACGGTGGGAACCACACATGCTGAGATCATATATTCTTCCACTTGGTATCTCAAAGACACTTTGTTTAGAACCAAAAATCTCAAATCATCTTGTTGTTGTCCTTCAGTAGTGGTTTCTTTGCAGCAATTGAACCATAAAGGTCTGATTCACGCAGTCTCCTCTGGACAGTTGATGTTGAGATGCATCTGTTAGTTGAACTCTGTGAAGAATTTGTTTGGGCTGCAGTCTGAGGTTCAGTTAATTGAAGATTTCTGAGGCTAATAACTCTAACTCTGGGTGGTGCTGAGACAGTTTCATAATAGCGTTTGATGGTTTATGCGACTGCACTTGAAGTTCTTTTGAAATGTTAATGTCTTAAAGTAGTGATGGACTGTCGTTTCTCTTTGCATATTTGAGCTGTTGTTGCCATATTGATGGTCTTCTACATACCCACCCTACCTTGTCACCCTCTGTAAACCCACCCTGATTCATTAAGAAGGAAAGAAATCCCACAAGTTTTACTTTTAGCAATGCACACCTGTTAATTGAAATGCATTCCAGTTAACGGCCTCATCAAGCTGGTTGAGAGTATGCAAAGCTGTCATCTAGACCAAAGGTGGCTACTTTGATGAATCTACAATATACAATGTATTTTGATTAGTTTAACACTACTATGTGATTCCATGTGTGTTATTTTGTTTTATTTAATAGTTTGATGTCTTCACTACTATACAATGTGGAACATAGAAATACTAAAGACATATCCTTGAATGAGTAGGTGTGTCCAAATATAATATATATATATTTTTTTTAATAATCAAGTCATAATGTTCTGTCTGCATCACCAGCACTGGCATCCATCCTTCTCTCTGTGCTCAGATAAGCATGTATTTACCATCCAGCCATGAGATCAGGGAAATTGAACTATTGACATTTGGAATATTCCACCGTGGGCCAATCAATAATATAGCCTGATGATTTTAGTCCCTGACCTGGTTACTGTTTCTTACCGCTTCGTTAGCGCAGTATCTGGAACGGTACCTTGATGGTTCATTCATTGCATTCCTGATGAGAGCATTTGCATTAAGCCTGGTTTGTCCTTCAGATTATTCGGACACCACAGTGCTTAATAAATTCATTCTGAATTTGTCATTTTTTATTTGAGCTGATGAGTAAACAGGCGAGTAGGTGTTGGAGTTTTATTGGAACACATACAAAGAGCGGTGAGAGCGACAGAGAGAGCGACAGAGAGAGTGAAAGAGAGAGAGTGAAAGAGAGAGAGTGAAAGAGAGAGAGTGACAGAGAGGCAGACAGATAGACTGACTGCACATTAAAGGATGTTGACTCACAGTTCAGAATGCATGAATGAAATATACAGTGTCTGATTCATTCTAATTCTTTGGACCAGTTCCACTGACTGTCAAACACAGGCATCATCAAACTCAAACACATATCCTCTTCAGCCGAGTCCTAAATGGCTGTGTTTGTGAGCAGGGACGAGCGAAAGAGAGAGAGAGAAATCCTCTGTGTTGGGGGCATGCGTATGTGCCTGATCGCGAGAGCATCCATCTTTGAGCCTACTGAGACTACAACAATTCCAATCGTCATGTACAATTTTCGTTTTCAACTATTGAAGAGAATCTGGGCTTTGGCCCGACCCCTGACCTGAAAGTCGTATAAACTCACTAACAATGTGGTTTTCCTGGTAACTAACATGGTGCCCTTTGTCAAACCAGTGCTGTTGCTGGTGACAGTGAGATTTCTTTAGTTGCTTTTCATGTTTTCATTCTGTTGATGAAGCTGGAAGGATCTAGAGGCCAGACTTCCCACCTTTCCCCTCCAATACACATTGACCCTGACATGATCTTAAAACCTCAGTATCCACGAGGAATATAGGTTGACCTACCTCAGAAGGTGACCTAGGACAATTTACATTTTCACAAATGTACACCATATTTACACCAAATTAGCTCTGACTCAAATCTGTCAAGAAGTCTCATTAATCTCAATAAAACTGTTGTAGTGTAAAAAAAAAGTCTGTGCTCTTGTTTTGGCAAACTAACAGCCTTGTCTCAGACCGCAGGGCACACTGCTGGTATTAAAAGGAAATGTGGCCCTGCCTGTCTAGAACATATCAATTGAATCAAGTGCCCCAGCTATCTGTGCATTTCATTAGTGCTGCAAGCAGCTATTTATAGCAGCGTTTACACAGGCCAGGAATGATCGAGACAGCCACTGCCTCTATCTTTAGCCCTTTGTGTGTGTGACGGGTGATTGGCCATTGATCCTGAAATAGCCACTGGTGTGTTTGAGTGTGAGGCTGCTAGTGACAGCGTTGGCTCGCTGGCGGACTGGACCTGTCAGGTGTTTTAATGACAGGAAGATTGTGATAACCCCTGTGTTCCTCCAATCCTCCCTTTCACCTCCTCCATTTCCCTGCTTTTCTCTCTCCTTTCTGTTCTGGTCCTCTACTCTGCCTCTCTACATCTTCTTCTCTCCTCTCTCACACCCCTTTCCTGCCCCCCTTCTTTCTCTGCCAGATCCCTCCTGCTGCACTGCTCCACATCCATCCTGCTGTATTCCTCCACATCCATCCTGCTGTATTCCTCCACATCCATCCTGCTGTATTCAATCAAATTTCAATCAAATACAATTTATTTATAAAGCCCTTTTTACAACAGCAGTTGTCACAAAGTGCTTTACAGAGACACCCGGCCTTAAACCCCAAGGAGCAAACAACTGTAGTGTTGGATTTCAGTGGCTAGGAAAAACTCCCTAAGAAGGCAGAATTTTAGGAAGAAACCTAGAGAGGACCCAGGCTCAGAGGGGTGACCAGTCCTCTTCTGGCTGTGCCGGGTGAGATATTAAGAGTCCAATTAGAATAATAAATACATTTCTCTGGGCTAAATCCAGAGTCCATTTGATTCTAGACTAGGTCAAAAGTATGACCAGGTGGACAAGGACGGGGACAGCAACGGGCCCCCCAAACCAGGTACTCCGCAGGTGTGGACCACATATTCCTCCACATCCATCCTGCTGTATTCCTCCACATCCATCCTGCTGTATTCCTCCACATCCACCCTGCTGCACCCCTCCACATCCACCCTGCTGCACCCCTCCACATCCACCCTGCTGCACCCCTCCACATCCACCCTGCTGCACCCCTCCACATCCACCCTGCTGCACCCCTCCACATCCACCCTGCTGCACCCCTCCACATCCACCCTGCTGCACCCCTCCACATCCACCCTGCTGCACTCCTACACATCCACTCTGCTGCACTCCTCCACATCCATCCTGCTGCACTCCTCCACATCCATCCTGCTGCACTCCTCCACATCCATCCTGCTGCACTCCTCCACATCCATCCTGCTGCACTCCTCCACTTCCCTCCTGCTCCATTCCTTCGTTTCTTTCCTCATTACACCTCTATGGGATCTCCCATTCTGAACCCATCACATAATCTTTTGGAAAAGCATTATTGACCTGGGCCAGAGGTTAACGTTTTTTGGCTGGGGTTTAGCCACCCACAAATCTAATTTTTTTCCCCTACATACCTACCTACCCGCCTCTCTTTCTCTAGCCAGCTCTGTAACTACGTCTCTCAGTAGTTGAGAGCAAGATTGTGCTCTCAGTGTTGTCTGGGATATTGTGTGGATTTGCTAGATTTTATGGCACATTCACTCACTTCAAGATATGTGCCCTCTAAATAACGCCATTTCCAGTAGATGTATGTGTGCCAGACCACACCAAAGTTATTATTATTGGTAACTAGCAGCCATTTTGGAGGTACTAATCCCAAAGATTTGGTGTTGAGCTACCATTGCCCATGATGTTCAGATCAGTCATTCCGTGCCAGAGGGACGGCATATTTAATTATAAAATTGTGAATTGTGTTTTATTTAGCCACCATCTGGCCAATCTTATTTCACCCTCATCTCTCTCCTTCTGTCTCACGCTCATCTCTCTCCTTCTGTCTCACGCTCATCTCTCTCCTTCTGTCTCACGCTCATCTCTCTCCTTCTGTCTCACGCTCATCTCTCTTCTTCTGTCTCACGCTCATCTCTCTCCTGTCTCACGCTCATCTCTCTCCTTCTGTCTCACGCTCATCTCTCTCCCTTCTCTGTCTTAGTCCCTCTCTTACCCTAATTTCTCTCTCTTTCCTTCTCTGTCTTAGTCGCGCTCTCTAGCCATGAAGGGGGAGCATTTATTTTCCAACCTGAAAAAAAACACGTTCTACCAGCGGGTTTACCTACTGGGAGGAGACGAGCTGCTGGTTCTTCAAAGCACCGTGGGAGATCCAGCGCTGGGGGACAGCTTCCACCACATCACTGACTTCAATGATCTACCCACCTCCTTATTCGCCTGCAATGTGGACCAATCTGTGTTTGAGGAGCAGGAAGGCAAGGTAAGGTCAAAACCACAGTCTTCTAATGCATAGGGGAGAGTGTTGGACAGTGTCACTCTACTGTTTTAACTCTGCTTCGGTCAGTTCTCTTCTCCACACATCTGTGGAGAAGCGTGGTTATACAACTGTAAAGGTCATGTTGACCTTGTTTGTCTTAATGGTGGTCCCTGCTTCCACCACGTGTCTTGTTGTGTACTGTATGATAGTTTCTTTAGCCCTGTATATTTGTTGTTGTCCTTTTGAAACAAGTCGATTAATCTCTGGGACAGTTTTTGAATACATGTTATATGTGTCTTATTGAGAGCAGTTTGTTCTTGTCAAACAAACACAGCAAATATTTCTGTGACCTACTGTATTCCTCTTGGTGGATGGCTGGCAGCAAAATGTTTCTGTTTATCTACTGATGGGTATCCTATCTCCCTGGCCGTCCTCCTACGCCACACTGTCCCCATAAACCACCATTACCCAGGGCTGGCCTGTAAGGCCTGTTATGTCATCCAGTTCCCAGCCAAAGGTCAGATGAAGAGCAGTCATTCTGATGGGGGATGGTCGTCCGCCGTAGCTTTAAATTCTATCTTGGTAGGCGGTGGTTTTGATATGTCTGAGGAAGCCTAAGGGATGGCTCTGGGGCCTTATCATTCATCTGGTTCTGGCTGCTGTTAAAATGGGAATAGCTATTTGAGTCTTAGATGTCAGGGGTCATAGTCTTCTGACGGTCATAAATTAGAGACCTTGACCTCTGCACCACCCTCCCACAAGAACAGACACCTTATGTCCGAACATAAAAAAGACTAATAGACTGAATCCGGCACACACCCTTTGAATGTAGACATTCTGTGTCGTCCAGAATCCGTGGTCTTACTGTGTTATTGGGGTCTGTGTGTGCAGGACAGCGGTGTCCTTCTGTGCCCCTTAGTGCTCTTGTGTCTGAAGCACAGGACATATGTGCAGACCAGAGGAACTGTGCTAGACAGGTCTTTCTTCCCCGGTAAATAGTCCCATCTCCAGTTCCAAAGCCCAGCCCCTAGGCCTCAGTATCAGTCAAATACCTGGGCTCCTGCCCCCTGCCTGCGTCAGCCGGAGGACAGACATTAGCTGGTCAGCCACCCCGCCGCTTTGAGCTTCATGCACGGTGACAGCTGCATACAGAAGCCGTTCCTCCGGGACAGCGGCAGGCTGAAGGTGGATCCATCACTCATCCCACCGAGTCACGCACGCTGACGTGCACACGCAAACACACATGCACGCACGCACGCACGCACGCACGCGCGCGCGCTGGGCTTGGACAGGACTGGCCTCCTGGGACAGGACTAGTCGGGGCTGGCTATTAGAGAGAAGATGAGGGAGAGGGGGAAAAAGCAAAGGCTGGGAAAAGGGATGGGAGAGGGCAGGATAGTAGGTCTGTGGTGTGGAAGGCTGTGGAGGAGAGACGGACAGGACTTGAGGGATGCATAGAACACGCGCACGCTGTCTATAAGCAGCCATGATGACCTTAACACCAGTCTGAGTCATCCAGTGTGTGTACTTCTGCTGACTGGTCTTCCAGGGTGAAATCACTCCAACAGTGCCAGGATGTTTCCCCGGTGTGTTTTTCTCTGTGATTTGCTCCCCTGTCAAAGTACTTGACCCTTGCTGGCACGGCGAATGAAACCCAGTTTTTGTTAGTTCACCCAGGCCGGAATGAATTCGACAAGCTCTATGATAAGATTACCTTGATGGAAAGCCCTGAGTGATGAATCATGGCTATATATAGCTGCCTGCATAGTGTTATTGCCCTGTTTCTAATAATAGTTCAATCTGTCTAGGGACTAGGGATGGAAAATCAGTCAGTTCTAAAGGCCCCAGTGGACCGCACTGGAATGTGACGTGTCATTGTTGGCCCTTCAGTTCAAAGTTCCAACTGCGTGATTGACCTCCAAGCGACCTCTCCAGTGGAGTTTCCATGACCAGGGGTTGGACAGCTACTTGTACATCTTAAGGATGTTTAAAACCAAGAGGTTTGCCTCTTCGAGAATAATACTAAATGGCTGTAAGGAATCCCTGTTTCCATTTGTGTGCTACGTCTTGTTCGTCTCTCCTCTGGGTGTCTTCTCAGTCGATGGTATTGACGTCAGATCGAAAGTGTCAAGGTGCAGAGCAGAGTTGTTGGGCTGTGATTCATAACCAGGGCCATGGGGACTGACTGACTTGGCAATGTAGTTGACAGTGAAGTCAGATTACACTTGACAGGAAGAGTTTATTAGACAGACTTGCTCCGTCTTCTCTGTTTTCTTTGACATGTTGATTTTCTTTGTCCTTAAGCACCGTCACAGTCCTGAGGAGAATGTTCGAGTAGTGTTAGTGTCTGACTTCTTTAGCTGTGGTAGTACAACACCTGAGATCAACATGGGACTACGTCTCCGAAAGGCAATGCGTCAGAAAGGCTCAGTGTATGAAATGTAAGGTGTCTGAAACGCTCAGTGTCTGAAACGCTCAGTGTATGAAATGTAAGGTGTCTGAAATGCTCAGTGTATGAAATGCTCAGTGTATGAAATGCAAGGTGTCTGAAATGCTCAGTGTATGAAATGCTCAGTGTATGAAATGCTCAGCGTCTGAAATGCTCAGTGTATGAAATGCAAGGTGTCTAAAATGCTCACTCTCTGAAAAGGCAGTGGGTTGGCTAGAACCTAACCTAGCTAGTTTGTCCTCTGCCCCGTACAGTATTGCAGGCAGTGCGCCGAAAGGGTCAGAAATGCAACACCAATGGAAAGTTTTGTCTTAATGGAAGAACATAGTTGGCTATTAATGAAATGTCTCCAACAAGGGAGTGGCGAAAGAAAACGGCTGAATAAGAGGAGACACACTATTGGGTCAGTTCCTTTGGAAAAGCCTAAGTTTACTGACAAAAGTGCAAGGAATTAAAAATTGTAGGTAGTTTATTTTTTTTTATCGTTGCTGTTATTGAGGCTGATGTTTCCTTGGTGGTGTGTGCTCTACTTTATATGGGCAGACCACTTTTATGTGGCCAGCTACAGTACAAGTATGGCCTTTTGTGCCGCATGGATAGTCCCCCCCCGCCTCAGGGGACAAAGTACTCCGTGTGTTGGTCCCCCCCCACCATGCTATGATCCTGTCTGTTGCAAGGTTGACTAAAGTTTAAGGAGATTAGCAGAAACTGTATCTGGGTAACAAGACACTGTGTTAAGAGCGCTGTATCAGATGGTTGCTCTCTGAATGATGTTTATAGGGTGGCGGGAACAGGAAAAGTGCTGATGATTTGCAGCAGAAAAGCATTAACATTCCTCCCTGTCTCAACTTTATTGAGTTAGCCAGCAAGAATACACACAGAGCCCTAACTTTTGTTTTGAGTCCTGGTGGTTCCAGTAACACAAAAGTACAGCAGACACTGTCACTTTAAAGACTCTGTCTTTGGTTAAAGGAAACACAACATTTAAGAGTCAAAAACCTAAAACATAACTGTACATTGCAGTGGTTTTCAACTTATGTTCCTTGAGGAATTATCAGGTGTGACGCAAACGTCCTAAACCTTTCCTAATCTTGATAAAACATTTTAAAAACTCACCTATAAATGTGACCTATGGAATACGCATGGAATTTGGAATTTGGAGCAAGCCTACACCTATGTCGTAGTTTCAAGTCCAATTTGGCTTTGCTACACTACTGCCTCTGCCGCGGAAAGAGAGTAGGATTTTGCGTTTCCCGAAAAACGCTTGTCCTGCTCATCAAAGGTCGGTTACCGCCGGCACATTCTACAGTGTAAAGCTCTGGCCCATGGTGACTGGGTACATTTTGTACTCTCTCTCGAGACCATATTAGCAGACTCAAGTGGATTGTGAATGGATGAGATCTATAAGCCCTGAAATCAAAAAAAAAAAAAAAATCTATAAGCCCTGTTTCATCTCTGTCACTGATGGAGTTGAGAGGAAATGCTCTGTTCTGTCTCTTGCCAAGGGTTTAGGGCCTCCCACTCACTGTTTATGTCTCTCTCTCTCTGTCTGCCTGTCTGTCTGCCTGTCTGTCCATCCGCCTGTCTGTTTGCCCGCCTGCCCAATAGTCCGTTTGTCTGTCTGAGATGCCGCGGTGATCTAAGCTGTCCTGGGGAGCCGCCCCACTGCTTAAGACGTGTGATTACCACCAGTCAATGCACAGGGAGAACGTTAGACTGTGGATATTTACTTAACAGAGTTCCTGTAAGAGGACGATAGAGCCATCACTGTCTCATCACTGCCTCTCCTACAGCAGGGACTGTGGACGGCTGAGTTTGGTCAGAGCAAAGGGGACTGCTTTGTGTTTATTTGACCGTATTAGTGGGGGCAGAACTCTGTTTGTCTTGGAAGGGTAATCACAGATTTATCCCCACTTAATTTCTCTAACGCACAGAAAGAGATTTTCTAATTGTCCTCTTCCTAGATATAGACATGTTTCTGTGTCTGTAACTTTGTTGTGTATCTTTAACGTGTGTCCTCTGATCCCTCTGAGTCCTTTGCACAGAGATGATTCATTCAAGGATCTTCTCCATTATTCCGCTGTATATAATAGGCTCTGAAATATTGATGGGAGTTGTCCGCAATGTCCAATGAGTCAGTCTGTTACTGTAGGAGGACGCTGGCGGTGAGCGTCACACTCTACTCTAGGTGTCCTTTTTCATGCCTTTATAAAGTCTTTATAACACGCCACCACATTTGTAACCATTTTATCAGTGATCATATGTAGTGCTGGAACCATTCCCTTATAACTGTGCAACTGCTGAAACCATTGGGCTCACTAACCTTGATCCAGAGTGATATTTGGCTGGTTAATTACCTGTCACCCAAAATTCCCTCCCTGTCACAGCCCTAGTCAGAAGTAACTTTTAATAACAACGCTGAGTAACGGCATACTATGTATGTTGTGAAGCTCGTTACTGTATATTAGAGGATTGTACTGTTGTCTCCTCTAATGTCAACTGTTGTTAACTGTTCCCAACAACTGCTATTACATGGTCACCTATAATTCTATTTCTCTACCTCTCACTCAAATTCTATTTTACTCAAATGCTCCATTGCTCTCCTGTCCATCTCCTTAGAGTGAATGAGAAGCCTCGACTTTCACAACAAAGCTTTTTGGAATGCCTTTTAAAAGACCTGTGTACATACTTGGTATCATTGATTTTCAGCGATGACACAGTGTAAAGATTTGCTTGGCTTTTCTTACTGTTTCCTCTCTCCCTTCAAATTTATGGTAATGGCATCTTGGCAGTATGAGAGAGTTAAATGGGAACTGTAATTTATTGTCTTTACATTCTGGCTTTCTCCCTGAATCTTTTTCCGTTCTTTTATCTTCTCAAAATTCACAAGATCTGGAGTCAAAATAATTTGATTCCCAACCACACCATAACGGATTGTAATGAATAAAAGTCTTTAAGAACAACAAATCTTCCTGGTGCTGTTTGTTTTCACTGAACTGTAAATTAGGTTCACTGCCTTGTTGACACTCTAATTTATTCCACTAGCAGCCTGAGCTGCTTATGCCTCCCCGCGACACGGATGAACAGTAATAGAAGTGACCTTCGTGTTGGAGGGACGAGGTGTGTGTGTGTGTGTGAGTCTATAGCACTGACCTTTTGTAGTAAGTTGGGGTAAGGGACCGAGCAGGAAGGTGGACGAACTGGGCATAATGTGATCTAGGTCTTCTGCCCCATTCTGCCAATCAATCCTTACATCCTTATGGACATAGACCAAGGTATGGATGCCAACAGCGGAAGGAATGAAATTGGTCCAACAACTGCTTTTGGTGGCAGGGCCATGGTAGGTGGCTGTATAGCCCAATGTCATACTGCAGATGTGTCATTTTAGGGCTGAACCAAATGGGTCATGTTAGGGGCTGAACCAGATGGGTCATGTTGGGGCAGAACCAG
Source organism: Esox lucius (assembly GCF_011004845.1). Lineage (NCBI taxonomy): Eukaryota > Metazoa > Chordata > Actinopteri > Esociformes > Esocidae > Esox > Esox lucius. The sequence goes on along the minus strand of NC_047586.1, from coordinate 12,977,035 downwards.
ATGTGTTTTGCTAAGGCTGAACCAGATGTGTCGTGATAGGCAATCTGAGGACGTCTTGATCACGTGGCCCACTCAATCATGCTTTACCAGCGTGGCCTCCATGCAAGCCTTGGTTTCGTCCTTCCAGATGAAACCAAGGATGGTTTGGAGGCACCTGAACGAAGGGCTTAGGCATCAGCTGTTGTGGTGTACCCAGAAGATGAAATGCCCCCCCCCCCCCCCCCCCCCCCGCAAATGACTTTGATTCAACCTCTGCATTTTACAAGTGGAAAATAATGATTAGATGAAAGTCTTTTTCACAATAATATTGATGTTGTGTGACTGTCTGGATCTTGCCACAGTCTAAGCGGTCACTCATCTGAATAACTATCTAATTGACCTCTTCTGGGTATTGGAATGCTACTGTTAGAGCCATTATCTGATGCATCAAAGAAAAACTGACACGTCTCTGGAAACTTTCAATCAAATAAATTACAAAGAAGTGAAATGTCATCAAACTGTCTGTGTGTAGGCATTGGCATTTGGACTGTGGGAAAAGGCTTAAGAGAGATCCTGCTCAAATCAGCCTTGACGGTCTGATTCCTAATTAAATGACAAATGATTCTAATTAAAAACATGCTTCCCTAGTTTGCTCAGCTATCTCAACACACTGGGAAAATGTCATTTAATAAACTGAATTAAAAAGCTGTTTTCGTATATATGGTGAAATTTGAAAACAACTTTTAGAGGGCGAAGATTGTCTAGCTTGTGCTAATGTTGTTGCTATGGACGATGTGCAGGTGCACACAGACACACACAGACACACACACAGACACACACAGACACACACAGACACTCACAACGACTGGTTAATTGTTAGCCTCAGGAGTCTTGGTGCTGTACCATGTCTATAGTCTGTACACTGAAGAAAGAGGCACTGATTCAGGTTTGGGAAGGGAAAAACACTGTGTACTCAGCATCCTGTTTGGTTCACTGTGTCAGAACAACCCAAAAAAAGCTGACAGACAGACAAAAAGAAAATGAATCAAATCCCTATCAGATGATATCTGTATGCCTCTCAGCCCTCTCTAATGAGACAGACCTCTTATAGATGAGACAAGATCTGTAGATCTGCCATAGGCAAGGAATATCCATCTATTGGGCGCTAGTAAAGCAAATAATATCATGAATCTAATATAATTTGACATGCCCTTTGGCTTGATTTCTCTTTTTACAAATACAGTATCTCACAAAAGTGAGTACACCCCTCACATTTTTGTAAATATTTGATTATATCTTTTCATGTGACAACACTGAACAAATGACACTTTGCTACAATGTAAATAGTGAGTGTACAGCTTGTATAACAGTATACATTTGCTGTCCCCTCAAAATAACACCACACACCCATTAATGTCTAAACCGCTGGCAACAAAAGTGAGTACACCCCTAAGTGAAAATGTCCAAATTGGGCCCAAATTGTCAATATTTTTTGTGGCCTGCCTTAACTTTCTTGGGCATGGAGTTCACCTGGAGTCCTCTTCCACTCCTCCATGGCGACATCATGGTGCTGGGGGATGTTAGAGACCTTGTGCACCTCCACCTTCCATTTGAGGATGCCCCACAGATGCTCAATAGGGTTTAGGTCTGGAGATATGTTTGGCCAGTCCATCACCTTTACCCTCAGCTTCTTTAGCAAGGCAGTGGTTGTCTTGGATGTGTGTTTGGGGTCGTTATCATGTTGGAATACTGCCCGGCGGCCCAGTCTCCGATGGGAGGGGATCATGCTCTGCTTCAGTATGTCACAGTACATTTTGTCATTCATGGTTCCCTCAATGAACTGTAGCTCCCCAGTGCCGGCAGCACTCATGCAGCCCCAGACCATGACACTCCCACCACCATGCTTGACTGTAGGCAAGTCACACTTTTCTTTGTACTCCTCACCTGGTTGCCGCCACACACGCTTGACACCATCTGAACCAAATACGTTTATCTTGGTCTCATCAGGTGCCATGTTGAACTTCCGGTGACCAGTATGAGGGAGTGTAAGAGCGATAACACCGAATTTAACACACCTGCTCCCCATTCACACCTGAGACCTTGTAACACTAACGAGTCACATGACCCCTAAGTGATATTTTTACTTAGGGGTATACTCACTTTTGTTGCCAGCGGTTTAGATTAACGGCTGTGTGTTGTGTTATTTTGAGGGGACAGCAAATTTACACTGTTAAACAAGCTGTACACTCACTACTTTACATTGTAGCAAAGTGTCATTTCTTCGGTGTTGTCACATGAAAAGATATAATCAAATATTAGCTAAAATGGGAGGGGTGTACTCACTTTTGTGAGATACTGTACATGTGTAGACACTTAGCTCATTTCAGAATGATCAGAAAGGGGTTCCTGAGGTGAAATTGTGTGCATGCCGACCCGTCCTCTATTTCTGTGTGTGTGTGTGTTCTGCGGGGGTTGTTTTCATAGTTCCCCAGTAGGCTTGGCCTCCTAACGCGCTTGTGTGTCAGTGAAGCGAGGGTCACGGGGTCACGCAACACTGTTGATTCCAGCGTAAACGCTTCCGGGGATGAGGATGAGCTTGCAGACACAAATACGGGACAGCAGAACTGACAAACACTGATAAGGACTGTCCGGTCATATCCTGTGGCAGCTAGTCAAGGCCTTAGGCTTTTCATGTGGTGCTTCATTCTGCCATTGGAAGGACTTTAAATCTACCTAATAGATTTTATATCTCCGATCAATAGACTGTATCCTGCTAGCGGAGGAAATGGCAGAGCTTTACCTGGTATTCCTGAGGTAAGAGGACTATTTTCCTTTCCTTTCAGCCAGTGAGGCAATAGGGCTCCGGAGATGGCTGTGTGAGTGTGCTAGCAGCTTCCTATGCTACACCTGTGGGATGGAAAGTGGATGGAAACATCCAATGACTAAGAGTCCCTATGGCCCAGGGCAGGTAGCTAGACCCTAATCAGCTCCACACGGCACGCAACAGGAGGTGGCTGGCGCACATAACCTTCACCTCCCACAGGAGTGTGGGGCGGGGGGTTATCTGTCTGTGCTTTTCTAGGTACTGAATAACAGCCTGCTGACACCCAGACATATCATAACCCCCCCCCCCCCCCACACACACACACACACCCACACACACACACACACACACACAGGAGCCCACACAAACACATTGACTCCGGGGAGGTGGCAGCTCTTAACTAGTTCCTAGTTTCATATACTCCAATTGTATATGCTGAACAAGTCCACCCATCCACCAGAAAGGGAAATGGTGTTCAGGCCTGGTGATTGATTTTCTTTTTGTTAAGAATAAAGGTGCGTATTGATTTTCCTACCTCGTGCATATGGGCATTTTCAGTGTGCCTCTGTTTCAGCTAAGTCTTGTTTTGGGTATAGCTGCAGTGGGTGTATTTTTATAATTTTCTTTCCTTCAAAATGCCGACTGCAGCTTTCTATTACATGAAAGCCTTTTCTGTTTGGGTAGAGTGCGTAGGGGCGGCAGAGACAGGGAGAGAGGCTGGCGAAGGGAAGGGAGATATGAGAGGATGCGTGTGCATCAGTGCGTGTGCTCCTGCCTGCTGACGCACATGGCTGAGCTTGGCTGTGTCATCGGTTGTCAGATTCCTGAAGGAGCCCCGGCTCTCCACGCTGTCCGCTCTTGCCTGCTGCTCCCTGCGGGGTGACTGCCTCCGGGACGGCCCCGGGAAGCACAGCCACGGAGGCTGGGACCTGGCGCGCGATGCGCACGCACGCACGCGCACACACACACAAACCCCATTCCCTGGCTCTAATTCTGCACGCCACCAGCTGGGCGTTGGGACCATGGCTGTCAGTCAGGGGGAGGAGGAAGACGATGTTGGGAGAGGAAGAGCAAAAGAGAGAATGATGGCCAGCCCTGAAATAGGATGTTTTTGTTGTTGGGGTACTGTATCAAATGGCCCCATTCTACTGCTCGTCAAAGGTCTGTGGAAAGCATTCTGAGCTCAAGCACTAGGTGGCAGACTTAACATGGCTTAACCATAGAGATGGAAAGACACCATGTCCGGGCCTGTTCTTGCAATAGGTGGGACTTCCAACCTTATTAGCTGATTGCTCCTTATATTCATTTGGGCATTCTGGAGAGGTCATCCAATTTGTGAAGGAGAAAACAGAGTACCCAATTGCTGGCACAGACGCCATAATGCCATTGGGTACACCTACAAGACCTCTTCCCATCTCTGTGTGTCTCTACTATGAATATCTTTAACTGTAAATAGATGAGTACCTGAAACCCACCAAAACAACCTTTTGTGTGTGTGCGTGTGTGTGTATTTCCTTTGCTCTCTGGGTTATAATGTATATATTTCTTACCTGTAGAGAAGCAGACTTTCCACTGGAGCCTCTGTTTATTCAAGGTACTGGCTCAATGAGTCTCGGTTGTGACTGCAGCATCAGTTTAAATACGGCACTGACTCAGTGAGTCTCGGTTGTGACTGCAGCATCAGTTTAAATACGGCACTGACTCAGTGAATCTCGGTTGTGACTGCAGCATCAGTTTAAATACAACACTGACTCAGTGAATCTCGGCTGTGACTGCAGCATCAGTTTAAATACGGCACTGACTCAGTGAGTCTCGGCTGTGACTGCAGCATCAGTTTAAATACGGCACTGACTCAGTGAGTCTCGGTTGTGACTGCAGCCTCAGTTTAAATACGGCACTGACTCAGTGAGTCTCGGTTGTGACTGCAGCATCAGTTTAAATACGGCACTGACTCAGTGAATCTCGGTTGTGACTGCAGCATCAGTTTAAATACAACACTGACTCAGTGAATCTCGGCTGTGACTGCAGCATCAGTTTAAATACGGCACTGACTCAGTGAGTCTCGGCTGTGACTGCAGCATCAGTTTAAATACGGCACTGACTCAGTGAGTCTCGGTTGTGACTGCAGCCTCAGTTTAAATACGGCACTGACTCAGTGAATCTCGGCTGTGACTGCAGCATCAGTTTAAATACGGCACTGACTCAGTGAGTCTCGGCTGTGACTGCAGCATCAGTTTAAATACAACACTGACTCAGTGAATCTCGGCTGTGACTGCAGCATCAGTTTAAATACGGCACTGACTCAGTGAGTCTCGGCTGTGACTGCAGCATCAGTTTAAATACGGCACTGACTCAGTGAGTCTCGGCTGTGACTGCAGCATCAGTTTAAATACGGCACTGACTCAGTGAATCTCGGCTGTGACTGCAGCATCAGTTTAAATACAACACTGACTCAGTGAATCTCGGTTGTGACTGCAGCATCAGTTTAAATACAACACTGACTCAGTGAATCTCGGTTGTGACTGCAGCATCAGTTTAACAGTTTGACTCAATGAGGCTATGCAGTTGAATTGGTTTGCAATCACTATTTCTTTGATGCAAGCAATACCTTATGTAATATCTGCCTCATTGTGTTCACTCCCCCCACCTTGAATAAGTTACTCAAATTTGTTTATTATTCTGTTTATGGGAAGGTTCAAGGTTTTTTTCCTTCACTGTGGTCTGTTAACAGATAGAAAAAAGGAAAGAGTGGAATATTTAGAGACAGAAAGACAAAGATACAGAAAGAGGCAGAGAGAAACAGAGATGGTGAGCAACAGAAACAGAGAGAAAGACAGTAAGTGAAAGACAGACACAGGGAGAAAGAGAGGGAGAGAGATAAACAGACAAATATATTGAGAAAGAGAGAAACTGAATTGAGGACAGTGTTTTTCAGCCATTCCTCTCTCTCTCTCAGCATCCCTGTCTCTGATTGGTGGATTGGTAGACTCATTAGCCCCAGACAGCCAAGGTTAATTGCATTTGAAGAATGAGATGAAGAATTACGAATGTCAGTCTCTCTGACCTCGCTGCATTGTGCCAGGCCTGCGACACCTAATCTTCATCCCCACATACACCCTGCTGGCACCTACCACACATACACACACGTACACGTGTCTACACACACACACCTCCTCAAAAAGGCATTTGGGCAGTCTAATTGGCTTTCTGAAGAGTGTGTTATTGTTGGAAACAAGAAAGACGGGCCTCTCTGAGGGGTCATTGTACCAACACAATGTGGACCAGACCGTTATTAACCCTCATGCACACTGTGTCACTGGTCTTTACACACTATGAAGTGGGAGTGGCGCTCATCAACCTGGCAGGGCTGTGGGTTAGTGAAAGAAGGCACGAGCAAAGATTCTCATGGCAAATTAACAATTCCTGTATTTTTTATTCTCCTTTAACATATTTTGACTTTTTGTCTTGGGTTTGGAATATCACTTTCTGATAAAAAAAAAATGTTTCAGAGGACATTGGTTGTTGTTCTGGTGATTACCAGTCAGAATCTAAAGAAGCACCTTTACACATACTCAGAATGGTTCTTGATTTGATGGTGCTCTTAGTGGAATGCCACATAGAGATGGATTACATGTATCTACCGTTACGGTGATGATTTAGGTCTACACAGCCCCTCAGGGTGCAAGGTGAACCCAGGTCAATACACGTTCTGAGAGGTGACCTTGAACCAAGAAGCACACAGCCATTCTTTAAAGGTTACTTGCAACATATGGAGAAAAAATTGAGACCACTGCACTTTTTTTTCCTTTCCAAAAAAGTGGAAAAGGAAGGTTTTGAGTGAGGAACAGAAGGGTTATTAAAATTAAAAAACCAATGCAAATTGAAGGCTTCTGTTCCTCACTCAAAACTTTCCTTTTCAACTTTTTTGGAAAGGAAAGGAAAAGGTGCAGTGGTCTCTTAATTATTTCCAGTTGTATTTCTGTCCGGAGGAAAGTGGTCTCTTCCAGGATGAAAGCTTCCTCACATATGGGCACAAGTGTTCCCTGAGTGGTTTAATGAGTGTTTAAAGATATTCAAATCATACGTTTCACCAATGTTTCCACGGCCGTCTGCAAAGGACAAAATCCTGTAATTTCTATTGGAGGTATTGGATTGCATTCCTCTAACAGACGTCCGGACGCTTCCAAACCAAGGTACATTGAAGCTGTTCTGGCAGCTGGTGGCTCAACACCATATTAAGGCACTTAAAGTTGGTGTTTATTTATTTTGGCACTTAAATGCAGTTTCTCACACCATTAATCCATTTGCATCCTGATAGGTCCTGTATGCTCTCTAGCCAGCCAGGCCAGCCATGGTGAAATGTGCCAGAACGCCTCATTGGTTGTCTGTCACACTGCTCAGTCTGAGACAAGGGTAGAGGTAACAGGTTGAAAACGGTATATTTACCGCACAAGACAGAATAAATAGGTTATCTCTCTGTTCTGCTGGGGCATAGAGAGAGGAGAGAGAGTAGGATAGAGTGAGTGAGTAAAAGAGGGAGAGTTTGACATTCATATGATGTCATGATTTGCATGTAACTCATGAATGTTCGGAACTGATTGGTGTCAATTATTTGGCCAAACGTTGGAGAAGTGTTTCTGTTCCTCAGCCCTTGTTGTGGAGGGTAGGCCTGAAGCCTGTGGAAAAAACACAGCTCTGATTTGATGCCGTAGTTTGCTGTGTCAGTTAAGTTGCCGATGATCACTGTATTTAGCTGTTGGATCTTAGGGCAGCGTAAGACGTCAGACACACACACACATACACACACGCACAGGGATGTTTTCGGAGTTACGTGACGCTGGAACATGAATAAACACACATTTAATGCTGAAACCCATTTGGCATTTACTGTACTTTGCCTTCAGCCCTGCCTCATCTGTAAACCCTTGAAAGCTCTGCAGCCTCCGCTCAATTTTTTTTCCTGTTTATTTTTCCACATCGCACAAATGCTTTGCAGGTCTTGACAACCCTGAGCAATTCATTTTGTGTTTATCCAAAAGCTTTCCGCCAGCTCCAGTGAATCAATATGTTTTGTAAGGTTGTTTAATTTTATTTTTGTCTGAAGTTTTTGTCCTAATTTATTTATCTGCCACTATACCTGGAAACACAGCCCGTCCAACCTCTAAGTAATACAAACTTGGTGATTGTATTACTTAATAAGTGCATTACTGATTCCCCTCGTTCATTCACCTATAAATATCGAGATATATTCAGTAATACCACTTCAGTTATCTGGGCTCTGCTGGTATTAAAGATACCTAAATATAACTTGACGGCAAAACTGTCTTTGGAAATATAATGGAAGCAATTTTAGAACAATAATACCTCTGGAAGCTGAGGCTCAGAGAAAGCAGATTATCTTTTAATAAAGATGTATGAATGTGGAGGCTTTGTGAATCTGTCTGTGTGGGTATGTGGTGGTTGGACCTCATCACCTTCAGATCAGTGTCTCTGCTTTGCCTCTCTGAATCTCTAATGAACATGAAACTGCTCGTGGATTTAGAGCAGTAGGCGCTTGTGTTGCTCATATTCCTGTTTTCGTTTCCCTTTCTCTCTGACCAGGTGGGAAAGTTCTGTTCGCACACACACACACTAACCTCACTCCCCCAATGGGTCTCGGGTTGAGTGGGATATGCAAAGACGCACACTTCCCAACACGCTTGTGCAATATTTGTATGTGTATGTGGAACCTGAAATAACGCCCCGTATTCGACCTTTGACCTTTTGGGTTCATTGGGGGAATGTGACTGGGGATATTTTGGTCTATGTAACTGAAGTTTACAGGTATGTTCTTGTTCAGCATCAATAGGGTCTACGGACCGACGTGTCCGGTATACTCAGGCCAGCGTCAGCTCTTAGACCATTCTGTCACAGAGTCCTGAGCCGTGGTCGTCTCGGTTACCTAATTGGACCACTCTCTGTGTCATGGTTCCACTCTCGCCTGTCTGCCTTTACTGTGGAATGAGATCTGATGGATAATATGAGTTTACTCCCTGGTGGTGGTATGAAACCCCATGCCCACTCCCCTGGTGCTCCTGTCTCTGCTCCCCACTCGGCTCCTGTCTCTGCTCCTCACTCTGCTCCCCAGCCTGCAAGTAAACACAGTTGACGACTTGTCTTTTGGCTGCAGTTAAATGAGCTCTGACCAGATTCAATTCCCCATCAGTGGTAGTGGAAACATAAGCGTTGCCATGATGGCAGGCCTGTCTCCTAGTAGTGCCGTGCAGATTGGACTGCTGTAATCCTGTCAGCGCCCACTGTCACGCCAGGGCCTGTCTCACTGGGAGGCCTCCATCACACACACTAACATGCAGTCACACGGACTCACAGATGAGAACTCTGACGACAAATCGGTTATTCATTCCCAGACCGGAGAACGTGCCTGTGGAGGTTCAGTGTTTTTAGTGATGGGGAGAACATTTCTACAGTCGCGCGCGTCATGTTGTTTGCTGACTTTCGAGTCACGGTTCACTCGTGGCTCTCTTGTCCCTCATGCAGTAGGCGTATGTTGAGCAATACAGTATGTATAGAACATCACATTACAAAAATGATAGTGAGAACCACAATGCATTGTACCTGAGAAAATATTGTACTGTGACATCCTTGGCAGTTAACAACCCTGTAGCTTGTGTGTGTGTGTGTGTGTGTGTCTGCTTATGTGTATGCCTTTAGTTAGACATCTCTCCTCACTCCTATAATAAATAACAGTCATGGCAAAGGAGAGCAGAGATCAGGGAAAGTCATTCTTTCTGTCTATCTGCATGCCTGTCTGTCAGTCTGTTAGTCTCTCTATTTATGTCTAACTGCCTACCTGTCTCTGTCTCGCTCTGTCTGTCTCTTTCTGTCTCTGTCTGCTTGCAAATTAGCCTACCTGTCTGTTTATCTGTCTGTCCCGCAGGGGTCTTCTACCAGCGGTGTGTTTTTCACTCAGCCCAAGGGTGTGGCTTGGATGAGTCATACTCTCTGTCTGTCTGTCTGTCTGTCTGTCTGCCTGTCTAACTACCTCTCTGCCCTGTCAGCCCATGAGATGACGCAGAGCATCCCAGGAGACAGACAGAACGAAGCCAGAAACAGACAGACAGACATAATCGGGGGGTGAGACGGAGAGAATGGCTTTGGACACAGACAGACACATCTGAAAACCAGAGAGAAGACACGGAGGGGAGAGAGACGTCCAGACAATTTCTGTCGGCCTCGATCCTAACACACTTCCAATGCCATATGTGTACTGCAAGCAGTGACACACAGACACACACACAAACACATCCCTGACTGGATCATGTGTGATGATGTTTAGGCGTGTGTAGTGCTGAGTGAAGATAAAGTCAGATAAAGTTGTATAAACAGCAGCGGCCAGTCCCCTTCCCAACAGACAGGCGGACAGACACACAGGGCTAATGAAAGCCATGCTCCAGGCTGTACGTGCCGGCCCAGGGGTAGATGGACTACATAAGACAAGATCTCGTCGGAGAAACGGGAAACCCGATTCTCAGATACGTATCGGCTGAATGCGGCACGGCAACCCTCTTCCATGCTGAAGAGGCCTACTAAATGTTTTGGACACTGGCGCTGTATGCGGTTTCGTCCGGGCCGTGTACGTTTTGGTGGTTTATTGGTGGTTCTGTCTGACATAGCAGGTGCGGATATTCATTGCTCTTTGAAATAGCAGGTCAGTGGGTCCTGGCTGTCGCTCAGTGACCGAGGCCCAACCCTCATCCTTCGGAGTGACAGTTATGACTCTCCTGACCGCCATACATCTCAGATGACCTTGGTCTTTACGATTCGCTGGATGCGGAGGGGCGGACCTAGGCAGTGTCATTTCTTATTGGGCCCCATTCAGCCTGTATCTGGCCCTGGACCAGATCCAACCAGCCAGAAGCCCACAGCTGTCTGTCTTCCCGTCCATTGTCTCCTTTTTCTCTGAATGGCCTCAGGGACAGACGGACAGATCACATGTGGTTGTGGTCATCAGCCTGTTTGTATGTTCATATTTTCATTTGGGTTAAAGTCTTGAGCCGTGTAAACCGAGGATATTGGTTAGAATAATTGTCTGTTTGCTAAACGATTACTTGAAGCAAGACTATAATGTAAAAATGAAGAGAAGTACACAGACAAACACACATTCCTCACCATTCCTCACCTCTTCAGACAGAATCAAACATAGGGAGGTCCGGTCTATAACTGACAAATATTGACTCAAAGTCGGGGGCTTATACAAGAGCCTTAATCCCACGCCTCATGGAAAAACCAACGAAATCCCAGCACTTAATCGATTTCCCCAGCTGAATTACATTTATTTAAGGAAACAGCTTAAACCAAATATATCTCAACCTTGTCATTTGCTTTGATTCATTACATAAAGGCCTATTGAGGCACAGAGAGCTGTGAAGGGGTGGGGGCGCCTGTGCTTCTTCCCCCTCCCTGCTGTCACTTCATTAGGACACTCAATGAAACCTACCAGACCCAGATGACTGCCGTTACAAATTCCAGGCCCAATTTAAAAAGAAAAACATGGAGCACTGAGAGCTGTGACCACCCAACCTGCAGTTCCACTATCTGTCTACACTACAATATCAACTATCACCATGTCCCATGGTAACTGATCTTTTCAGATGGTGATGTGTAATAATCTCTACCTGTTCTGTTTCAGATGGAGATGTACAGTAATCTCTACCTGTTCTGTTTCAGATGGAGATGTACAGTAATCTCTACCTGTTCTGTTTCAGATGGAGATGTACAGTAATCTCTACCTGTTCTGTTTCAGATGGAGATGTACAGTAATCTCTATCTGTTCTGTTTCAGATGGAGACGTGTAATAACCCTTATTTGACCTGTTTCAGATGAAGATGTACAGTAATCTCTACCTGTTCTGTTTCAGATGGAGACGTGTAATAACCCTTATTTGACCTGTTTCAGATGAAGATGTACAGTAATCTCTACCTGTTCTGTTTCAGATGGAGACGTGTAATAACCCTTATTTGACCTGTTTCAGATGAAGATGTACAGTAATCTCTACCTGTTCTGTTTCAGATGGAGATATGTAATAACCCTTATTTGATCTGTTTCAGATGAAGATGTACAGTAATCTCTACCTGTTCTGTTTCAGATGGAGATGTGTAATAACCCTTATTTGACCTGTTTCAGGTGAAGATGTACAGTAATCTCTACCTGTTCTGTTTTGGATGGAGATGTAAACCAAAATAAATAGTCCCTAATCCAGAACAAATTGTTCCTAAACCTGAAGGAATATTCCATAATCCCAAACTAATACTCCCTATTCCCGAATGAATTAGCCCTATTCTTGCACCATCCGTCCTTTCTGCTCTCTGTCTTCAGTGACATTTTGGAGTGGATGTCCAGGAGCAGTCTTCCCTCTGCTGGTGCTTGCCAGTAACCAAGGAAACTGTCTTCACTTCCCAGATTGCACTAGGTTACAGTCCCCCCCATGTGACAGTCTATCAGGTCACATTCTATGACCTTGAGAACCTTCCTTGTAGGTTGGAATTTAGACAATCACCTTCATTTACAAAATAACGGTTTATTCTGTGTGTGTGTGTTTTTAGCATGCATTGGTCACTCTTCTCCTATCATCTAGGTCTCTTATTGCCCTGTTGCTCAGACAGCCTTCTGTGTCTCAATCTAAGGACAAGGATTTATTTAATCCTGCCAACATGATTGTCTTTGAGTGTCTTTCACCTGGAAATGGTCAATTCGGTTGGTTTAACCTGTGAACGTTTCTGGAATGGTTGACCTGATTATTTATTCTGGAATGGTTATTCTGAATATCGATTATGGAATAGTTATTCTGACCATTGATTCTGGAATGGTTAATCTAACCCCTTATTTTAGAATGGTTGTCATAACTCTATATTCTGTTTGTATTCGGTTGTTTTTCTATACCTTTTAGTTTCTTCTTGTTCCTCCTCTGTTCCCTTCTCCTCTCTGCATTGTGTGTGGAGTCCAGTGACGTCACCATAAGCCTGTCATCAGCACTCTCATTAATCAGGTGATCACTCTGCAGTCTTTTTCCTCACTCTTCTGGTTTTCTTCCTATACATCCCTTTCCACTCCCCCTTTATCTCCCCCTCTCTCGCCACCTGTCTCTCGCCACCTGTCTTTTTCCATCTCTCCATTTGTCTTTTTCCATTTGTCTCTCCCCATTTCCTTCTTTCCATCTGTCTCTTCATTTGTCTCTCCATCTGTCTCTTTGTCCACCTGTCTCTCTCCAGCTGTCTTTCTCCGTCTGTCTCTCTCCACCTCTCTCTTCATTTGTATATTTCCACCTGTCTCTCTCCATTTGTCTCTTTCCATCTGTGTCTTTCCACCTGTCTTTATCCATTTGTCTCCCTCCATTTCCCTCTCTCCATCTGTCTCTTTCCATTTGTCTGGCCACCTGGTTTTCCTTTAGATGGAGACACTGATAAGACACAGTGTGTCACACATCCCTTTGAAGACAGCCTTAGTGTTGTCCCCGTGTCGAGGGATGGAAGAGATTTAATGTGGAGATAGACAGACCAGCATCTGTGGCTCTCTCTCCATCTGTCTCGTTCCACTGGACTCTCTCTCTCCATCTTTTTCGTCTGTGTCTTTCCACCTGTCACTCTCCACCTGTCACTCTTCACCTGTCTTTTTCCATTTGTCTCTCTCCATTTGTCTATCTCCATTTGTCTCTTTCAATTTCTCTCTTTCCATGTCTCTTAATTTCTCTCCCCATCTCTCTCTCTCCACCTGTCTCTCTCCACCTGTCTCCAGCTGTCTCTCTCCACCTGTCTCTCTCCATCTCTTTGCAAAGCCTGCAGTCTTAAACTCAAGCATTCATAGAGGCCAGTAGATCTGAGCTGTAAAAATTAAACTGTGATATGAAAAGCATTCAAACTCACGCTCACACACACTCACACACACACTGGCACACTCTGGTGCTTGCTCTGTCTTTGCGTGCTATTGCACTGCCTCATTGACGTCATTGCAGAGATTGCTGTTTTCTGTGAGGAGAGAGCTGGTTTGAGCTGGTGTGAGACGCCTCCCCATGTCCTAGTATTAGCATCACAAAATAACTTGTGCAGTCGCTCTCCTCCCCCTCTGAGAGATGTAGCCTAGCTATTTCCTCCTGTGGAAACTCTAACTGTAGATGTAGCTGGTGTGTATAGCAGCACAAAGGCACCACTGGCTGATTCAATTTGAGATTGACTGACTGGCAGGAAATGAGCTGCGTCTGGCCACCTGGTTTTCCTTTAGATGGAGACACTGATAAGACACAGTGTGTCACACATCCCTTTGAAGACAGACTTAGTGTCCCCGTGTCGCGGGATGGAAGAGATTTAATGTGGCGACAGACAGACCAGCATCTGTGGCTGCAGGACCGTTATGCAACGTGTCTTCACTTTACGCAGGGCTGGTTGCCACCACAGGTTGTCCACCACTGCTTGTTGAAGGATTCACTTTTCACCAGTGTTTCAGGTCCACGAGTACTCCCCATAGTACACACTGTGGTTGTAGCTCTGTACAAACGTTGCTAATTAAAATCATTGAGGGCCTGATAATTAGTTGACCAGTTGAATCAGGTGGGCTTGACTGGGGCTACCATGGAATGTGTACTGTTGGGGGTACTCAACGACTTGACTTGGGAACCATCGCACTAGATGCCTAATGGCATTTTTGTTAGAAAATGCGTTGACTCTCTATTTCTTTTGCTTTCCTCCTCTTTTATTAGCTGGCATCCTATTTTTTCCCCCCATCCATCTACTCAATTCTCTATTCAACCCGTTGCCACCTGCTTTACCAGCTCTGTACCACAGGTTCCTATGCCTGTTTCTGTACCACCTCTTTCAACGGGAACTATTTTTACTAAAACACTCACGACCTCCCCTAGACCAATTTATACGCCCCATGTTGCTCTGCCAGCCATGTCCATCTGTCTTGATTCCCGTAGCAGGAGGAGATTATTAGTGTCACGCCTCAGATCGATCACCTTAATATCAACCTCAACATGTTCAAAACCTGATCAGTCTCTTTCTTTGTTTTTGCTCTCCATCTCAGCTTCCCTCGGCTTATTCCTCCCTCCTCCACTCCTCTTTCCATTCATGGCTCCCTCTCCTCCTCCACCCCTTGCTCTCCCTCTCTCTCTTCTGTCCCCTGTGTTTCCATCTCTCGCTCCATTCTTCCATCCCTCTCTCTGTAGTCTTTGCCGGCACCATAGAAGCGTGACTGGGTCTGGTTGAGGCTGTGCTGGAGCAGGGGTAGTAGTCTGATTAGCAGATCCATTTCCACAACAAAGCCTCGCACCGATTGGTTCTGGGGCCCCTTTACATCGGGCCCTGGCAGAATTACAGGATTCTGGTCAGGCATAGCCGGGCCAGCCACAGAGTCCCCAAGGGGAGGGCCTGGTGTTTCAGGCTTATAAAGAATACCTGGCTGTGTTTACTGGTGACTGTCTGGGAGGATACAGGATGTCTCTCTTGATCACTTACAACACAGATCTCAGTTGTTTTATTGTTACTGAATAAACCAAACACAGGAGCACGGAACACCAAAATCCACCAGCCGCAATAAAAGGCGAAAGTGAGTGAATGGAAATAGAAAAGCAACACTTTACCCCCGTGGCAGAGTCCACTGTAGGCTCAATTTCCTGAGCTCTGCTGACACTGGAAGCTGTTTGTCGATTTGGTTCACCCCCCTAGGGTCCATGAAATTATTGTTGTTGTTGTTTATGTGGTGGCTTGTATGAACAGTTCACATAGGGCCTTTTGTCAATTCATTCTAAGCTTTCATGTGTTCATTTTGTGTGTGTGTGTGTGTGTGTGTGTGTAGCTGACACAAGTACTTGAAACCTTAATTTGCTGTTTATGGCTGTGTGCAGTCCCTGCACATAATGCGTGCGCGCCGATTACAATGTCAAAGGTCAGACACTCGTCTAGGCCCTAGAAACAGCCCTGTCTGTCTGTCTTGTCCAGAGACTTCAGTGATAACAGCCAGTTCCCAGTCCTTCTGGGTACAAAGGTCTCTCTGGGCTGTTGTTCCACCGAACACCAGATTTTCCATTTCCCCCATCAACAGTTGTCTGTCAATAACTGGTCTAAGGACGGACTGGGCATTCTGTTGTGACTCTCTTTTATCTAATCACAGGTTTTTTTTTTCCGACAACAGTCAACAGAAAGATTATTCCTTTACTGGAAAGCAGGCAGGTGAGGCGTTGTGGCCAGGTTGATGTTGGCTTTGTGTGGCCTTAGATAAGCAGCATGGATGGACCAGACCTCATTTACAATAGGAAACCTGGGAGATTGGAAGGCTGTGTTGGTTTTTACTGACCGTAGTATATACAGTTGTCTCCTGAAGTACACATTGGATAAGCGAGCATAAGTGCAGCTGGATCTATTAATCACATTTCTCTTACATGTAATGCACTCCCTTTAGATATCCAGACAAACTGTATTCCATTGACCTGGCTGAGTCTGTCTCTATTGTCTAGCTGTGGTCACTCATGTTTTTACTCTGTTGAGATGTTGACAAGTGGCTGTTAAAGTGGACAATCTGTCTTTGAATATGTTTGTTATCAAGCACTCTGTGGTGGTGCAATCATTCCCAGCTTCTGTCTCAGCCAGCAAAATTAGACCGAGCCACGTAGGCGGGGCTTGGCTCCCTCCAAGTCATTATTCAACCACGCATACAGGTTCTTACTTGCGTGTGCGGTCGGGTGACACAAGGATGATTGGGTTATGCAGAGTCGTTCTGTGAATACCCCTTAAAGAGAGGGGGGGGCCCAGAGTGAGAATGAGAAGAACAATCTGTAGAGATGGAGAGGGGAGAACATCCCTCTGGTTGGAGAGTCAGCATTTGTGTATGAATCAACACCGTAATCTCTGGGTAACACACTGGTCTTGCCTCAGCATTTTGGCGTTTTGTTTATGAGGATGTGTCCTCCATGGAGTCCTGGTTGTCAGCCGCTGGGTGGCTCATATCCTAAGACCGGGAGTAGGCTGACTGATGAGTGTGACATGTGAATTGATCACAGAAGCACCGTGTGAAATAACGTCCGCATTTGACTCTGGCAGTCCAGCATCACTATGTCATCGGCTGATTTATCACAGATTGTGCCACAGTAGAATAAGCAATGAGGACGCGGCGATGAATTATGAAGAATGGTTATACTAGCTTCAAACTAACTTTTTAGAGTACTACATTCACTGGCGCCATCATATGATTGAGTGATCATACAGCAGTATTTTCAGACTCCACAGAGCCTCACTACTGGGGGGTGAAATGTTTTCTGGAAGAGAAGTACAGTTGGTTATAATTCATTTTAAAAGCTGACAGCCATGGTCTAGTAGCAGCTTCCTGATTGGTTAAAACAACACACCTACACAACACATTATGTCACCAAAACCATTTTGCATTCATTAGGCAGGTCTGCGTTCGGTAGCTATGTTGAAAGATTCGCCATGATACATTACAGCTTTTTTGAACAGCAATTACAATAGCAACAATGAATTGTTCCCTTATAAGCCCAGTCCAATTTTTGTTTGAGTCTCCTAATTTAGCAAGTGTGGTGCATGTGGAATGCAAATCAGATACAATGTGCAGCATTTCATCAGAACCACGACAGCTCCGATCAGCAGATCTCTGCCAGTAACTGTGTGTTATCAGCTGTAGTCTCTGTTTCCTACCCAAATCAGAGTGTAGTCAGCAGTGCGACTGACGCCTCTCAGACACCCCACTGTGCGTCTTTCTGTATAACAGCTTCTCCACCTCATCACTTTTCTGTTTTCTGTCTGCAGTACCCTCCTAGTGCAGGAGTTGAAATGTAACAGGGGGAGAGGATAAAGAAACGAGAAATAAGCAATGCAAGTGGTTCCGTGTGGGGGAAAAAACTCTCTGCCTTGTTTGATGTGTGTGTGTGTGTGTGTGTGTGAGCGAGGGAGTGTGCGGGGCAGTGATGTCGTAACTGTAAACGGGAGGGGGGGGGGTCAGCAGGGGGGCTGCTTCCACTCTCCTGCCCCCCCCCCCCCCCCCCCCCCAGTCGGCCAGCCCAGAGTAGAAGCCAACCTGCCGCACAGCTTGAGTGGCTCTTCAGTCCACAGCACACCAGTGTGAACAGAATCACAAAGCTAGGTGCTCCAGGCTGAACCACACCTTCTAGCAGTAGTTTGTTTTGTCTGAGCGCTGCACAGGGGAGCCCAGTGAAAATGCCTTCCAGAAATCTGGCCTGCGGTCTCTCTGTGGTCATCGCCTGCGTGGTGGACGTTGAGGTGTTCACCAGTCAGGAGGCCAAGGTAGGACAGCATACACGCTCCCAGAAGCGGGACAACACATTTCCATTGGTTTTCTATGGGTCTGTCCAGGCTCCTCGAGCAAGGCAACTAAACCGTGTGCATTCCAACGTTTTCTCCTTCCCGTCGGTGATTGCTGTGAGACTATTCTTTTGTAGTCCAAGAGAGGGTTCTACAGTTGTTTTGTTCCCACATTTGATGACTAGATGAGACGCCATGTTGATGTTAGCACTGTCTCTGCTGTGCAGCTGGAGCAGATAGCTGAGGATAAAGAACTGTGTTGTGTTCTGTACTGTTTGATGTCAGATCAAAGATTATAGACAGAAAAAGTCAATCCAATGAACTTGTATTGGTTATGTACGCAGGTTATCAGATACACATTCCTCCAAACGTATTGATACACCTTGGTGAAAATTAGCAATAAATGCTATGAAACGAAATAGCCTGATTGTTGTGTATCCGCTTGATCTATCTAATGTGAGAAATCAACCCTTTAATTTATGTGACAAAAAACGTTTTTTTTTATGAAGAAATATACATATTTTGTCTTATTTTCTGTTGGCGGCTCTGCATTTGGTATATTGTGCACCCTACCCTTGCTGACATGACAGACCTTTATCACATTTGAGGGTGTCAGAGAACTAATAGCCAGGGTCTGAGACCATTAACCCCTGCAGCATCACTTCAGAGCTTTGGTTCTCACTTGTGGACTCTCCTCTTCGGCTCACCGCACAGGTTTTGAATGGGGTTTAGGTCAGGGGACTCGGATGGTCATTGCCAAAGCTTGATTCTGTGGTCAGGGGGTGTTTATTTATTTATTTTTTGATCTGAGTAGAGCCCGACAGATTTTCTTCAACAATTTCCTGTTAGTCTGTGATGGCATGTATCCAACCCAGGTTCCCCAGACTTTTGGAAGAAAAATACGCACACACAATCACACATCCACCACCATACTCTAATGTAGACAGTTGTTTTTTCTGCTTGACCATCCCTCTTTATGCACCATACCCAACTCTGTTGTTTTGGCGAAAAAGTTCTATTTATGCCTAATGTGACCATAGAATGCTGTTCCAATCAAAGTTCCAGCTAACTATAGGTTTTTTTCATTTTGGGTATAAGATCAAGCAAATAAACAGAAATGAGGAAAGTTTGAGATCTTTTATCGTGATAGTCCCACTTTGGCTGTCAGAGTAATAACTTCAGTTTCTTTCTCTGTGTAGCCGAAAAGATTAATACCATTGTTCTCTACTGTCCCAGAGCAATATTGATGCTCTTTTCCCTTGTTTTAGTTTTTTATTTCATTTGTTTTCACATGTTCTAAATGGCATTAGCAAGAAATGTATAAAAACTCCTGAAGTAACGTTCAAACTCATCCCTAAATGTAGCCCTCAAACTCTGATCTAAACCCAAAATATAAACCTAACAGTAGCTCCTAATCCTAAATCCAATGAATCCAAACAATACTGTTATCTGGGTTAAAAATATAGATAGCAGACTTCAGTTATTGGATTACAGTGGATTGACCCCATCAGTAGTCAGTGATTAGGAAAGGTAGTCTGTGATTGATCAGTAATCCTCCACTCACATCTACATGTTTAATATCTCATCAGTGTCTGCTCTGCAGCTTGGCTGCTCTTATCTGCTTGCTTTTCTCAACACCGTCTTCAACTGGGATAATCATTGTAGAATCTACACTCTCTGATGGAAGATGAGGAAATGTGAGCCTGTAGAGATAAGGTTTGGTTTGGAGTCTTGCTAGTGCAAGTTTCAATGAGTAGCTAATGTTTAGACTTGGCTATTGGTCAAACAGACAGACACAAACAGTTCCTGAAATTGTGTTAATAACTCTGAAGTCATCAGATATAAATGCGAAAGCAGCTTCTCCCTGTGCTTAGAGTCACAGCAGCTAAGGCTTACCAATCTTAGTAGGCCTATCACTTAAAGCTGAGAATCTCTCTTGCAAGCATTTGTTATTTTACATGTTGCCAGGCTTCCACATCCCGTCGGGAGTGTTTGAGTCACCTAGCTCAAACAAGCAGTCTGTTCTGCATCTTAATGTGTAAATAACTAAATGTCTTGTGACTGACTGTTCAATGGTTTTGACATGGCACCGTGACCTCTGTCTCTCTGTCGTAATGTTATTTAATGACGTGAGGAGCAGCAGGCTACAGAGACCTGTCAACTGTCTCTGCCTTGCAGTAGGAAATGTACCAGTTATGGACTTGATCTGTGACTTATGATTGTTCCGTCGACCTATCAGATTCCAGTCACTAACATGGCTGAGACATTGTCTATGTGTAGGTAACCAATGTATCTATGTAAGTAATATCTCTGTGTAGGTACTTTTTCGATGCTTCTAACCAATTTCTATATGTAGGTTTCCAAGGTTTCTAGGTTACCAAGGTATCTAGATTGCCAAGGTCTCTATGTAGATCAGCAGTGTCTCTAGGTTACTGTCTCTATGTAGATTACTAAGGTATCTATGTAGATTACCGAGGTCTCTATGTTGATTACAAAGGTCACTGTGTTGATTATCAAGGTATCTAGGTTATCAAGGTCTCTAGGTTAACAATGTCGCTATGCTAATTACCAAAGCCTCTACAGTAGGTTACATTTACATTTTAGGTTACATTTACATTTTAGCTGACACCCTTATCTTAGGTAGGTTTGATTCCCTGTGGATTCCCCACATCCTCTGGCGTTGCAAGTGCCATGCTCTGAGCTACACGAGAGCCTAGTTATCAAGGTCTCTAGGTTACCAAGGTCTCTAGGTTACCAAGGTCTCTAGGTTACCAATGTCTCTAGGTTACCAATGTCTCTAGGTTACCAAGGTCTCTAGGTTACCAAGGTCTCTAGGTTACCAAGGTCTCTAGATTACCAAGGTGTCAGTGGAAGTGGTTCAGGGCTGCCTTATTTTTTGTGCCTCAAACCTGAGTCCTCAAGATTAACCTGACACCTATGCCATAATAATCAATGAATAGCCAGTGCAGTCTGTAGACTTTTGGCATTCATCATTGCTTTATTAGAACTTCTATTGATTAATAAGTGTTATCCAGTATAAAATATCCATGCCCTGCGCTCCTGTCTTTCCGCACAAATTCTAATGACTGCTTATTAATGGGGAACTATCAAGATGTACAGTCTATTTTATTGATGTAATATGTTAGGAAATTACATGTGCTGATTGTTCATTTAGTATTATAATTCTAGTAATTGGTATCATAAGCCTTGAAAAATCTGAATCTGTCATCCTCTATCCTCTAAGTTTGTGACTCTTACTCTATTTTGGATGAATAGATCATTTTTACTCTGACTGTCCTTGAATATGTGAACTAGGTTGAACTGACTAGGTTTTGAAATGTTTATGGTTTGAAAAAGTCAACTTTCTTCAACTGATTGTTATAAATGGCATATGATTTGATTAACTGAATTAGGTTAGACTGAATGGGTTTTGAATGGTATATGGTTTGAATATGTGAACTGGGTTAGACTGAGTGGGTTGTGAATGGTATATGGTTTGAATATGTGAACTGGGTTAGACTGAGTGGGTTGCGAATGGTATATGGTTTGAATATGTGAACTGGGTTAGACTGGGTGGGTTGTGAATGGTATATGGTTTGAATATGTGAACTGGGTTAGACTGAGTGGGTTGTGAATGGTATATGGTTTGAATATGTGAACTGGGTTAGACTGAGTGGGTTGTGAATGGTATATGGTTTGAATATGTGAACTGGGTTAGACTGAGTGGGTTGTGAATGGTATATGGTTTGAATATGTGAACTGGGTTAGACTGAGTGGGTTGTGAATGGTATATGGTTTGAATATGTGAACTGGGAATTTTGAACAGTATATATTTTGCAGACTGCAGCTTATGGGTGTGTTGTGTTGGGATCATCTCCTGTGGGTGGATGAGCACATAAACACTATATTCCCAACACTAAAAACTATCATTACTGAAGTAATTACTGTGGACTGACTATGAAAACTTGTGACAGTATATGAGGTAATGTCATGGGAAAGTTTTGAGTTAAAGATCAGGTTTTACTAAGATCTTTACTACAAATCTAAAACAAGGAGAGTCATGCAAAGTTAGGACATTTGGCCTTTGCTCACTTTGAAAAGCTTTGTCAGACTTGTCATTAAGTTTAGGGTTAGGGTTAGAATTAAGGTTAGGTAAGGGTTATGGTTGGGGAAAATATTTGTTTGCTTAATGCTTAGTGCCGCATGGCAGCTCAGTGTTCGTCACATTTAAAAGGATTCTCTGTTTCATTGAGTATTGAATTAATTCTCTTTTGGTCAAATGAAGCTATTGCCACACTTTAGAGAGAGACAAGAGGGTTGTATGCAACCATTGTTCAGTACAGGGTGATATAAACGGGGTATGTCATGTTTGGGGAAGTTTATGCGTGAACATTTGAGAATCACTTTCTCTTTATAGTAACATGCCTAACTTTCCATATTCCAGCCCTCCCGTTTGGTCTTTTCTCCATAGCTTTTCCCATGCCAGCTGTAGTGTCACATTAAATCACATTACTGGAAAGTGGGTGTGTGGAGAGAACAATCCTCCATCTCCTCAGTGATATGAGATTACCTGCCTGGTAACAGAGGGCGGTCTTCAGTCTGGATGTGTTTGCTTTTCACTAAAAGTTAAGGAACAGAAACATGTTTTCATGTGGCTGTTACTTAAGTCTCTGGCTAACATCTCCTTCTCTCGTCTCCATGTAGTATCCTGTGTTGTTAAAGTTGACATTCATATGTGAATGGGTCTAAAGGCGAGTCTGGTTTAGCGCTTGGATGCAATCCTTTCCTCCACGAAGGGGTTTATGCCAGTAAATGAACAGTGAACATGGCCATTTGGCTCTGGTAACACAGCGCTGTAATTACTTAAATGCCAACATGCATGCCACACCACCCTCAAAGGAGGCCGTATTAAAAACACAACAGCTTGGATCACTTTTGTTCCTTTCTGTAAAACGGACACATTTGATGATGTTATGGATTTACAGTACAGAGTGGCTGTGTGTTTTAGTGGGAGAGTTTGTTATGCTGTTGTGGAGCTGTCTGTGCTGCCCAGTCTTTCTTGATGATCCTGTTTTGATCTGCTCTGTCTGTTTCCTCAAGGTGAGGTGTCACAACGCAAAGTTTAGCGGAGTACCGAGGCCCTTCGCTCTGTCATTCACTTCTCCTATTTTGTAGTTGATGTGTTATCATCTCTTGGGTGGCGTGTTTGTGTGTGTGTTGTGTGAAATAGCTCATCATTTTTCTGGTCCCAACAAGGACAGAAAACCAACGTGCGGGTTTGGTGGTTTAATGTCTCATACTCGTAGACGTCAGAGTGAGCTGGGTGTTTATAAAGACGGACCGCGGCTTGGCCCGTCCCCAGGCTTCCTACACAAAAACACATTTTCTGTCTGTCAGTCTTTCTGACTTTCGTTTGACCTTGAGCAAGCCTTTGCGTCAGCCTGTCCTCCCCCATCCCATTAAACGAGCCGCTTACCTCTACCAGTTATGGTTAGTGTTGCCGTGCACCGAAACCGCATGCATGGCCTTCTTGTTTTTATGGAATAGCATTTGGGAATTATGACAGCAGACAGAATAGTGCCAGGGATCAAGATCACTTTTCTTGAAACATCTCTCCCCCTGTCTGTCAGTGACACACCAAACATTCACCCCTGTCAGTGTTGTTTTTCTCTCTCTGGTTTTACACTCATCCGGAGCACTTTGATTCATTAGGATATTTATGTCCATAATTAGGGCGTATAAACTCTGGAACCCTCTTTAATAGATTTCATTATGAGCCCCTCCATGTTGACATTTGGTTTTAATGGTGAGACCACTACAAACACCAGATGGCAATTTTGAGGATGTTCCCTGTTAACCTTTTCAGCTTCCGACAGTGTAAGGGCACTTAAATGAATGCACGGGCAGGCTGAACTGTGCTACCACTGCTTGTGTGTGTGTATGCATGGATGTATGCATGGCTGTATGCATGGGGGTATGCATGCGTGAGTCTGAGAATTGTCATGGCCCTGTTTGTTGGTGATTTTTAACATCTGTAAGTACTGCATCGTGGAACATTCCTCGGTATTCATATATTTCACCTTTATTAACCAGGAAAATACCCTTGAGGTTGACTGGATTTACAGTAACTATGTTATCCTGATGGCATCCATGATGCAACATGATGGATGTGTTCTGCTGTTTAATCTGGATGACTCCCTAACACCACCGTACAGTATAATGACCACCAGTGTTGTGTCCCTGTGTTTAGTGTGTTGCCATGACCACTGCTATGGTACAATCTCCTCAGCTCGTTCCCAGGAGACTTTCCTTTTCAACCCAAATATCACTATAACCCACAAATACTTTCCCCAGTTGATCCAGCACGGGAATCACGCTACAGAAGGTTGTGGTCTGTAACTAATCCACCAGAGTTCTGGAGAGACACTTGAATGGATACTTTACACTATGGCCTCACTTTTTCTTGGAAGGATTGTGTGAGTGCTAGGTCCAGGCGATGACAGTTCTATATCATATCATTACACAGCTAAGTCATTGTCAACTCCTATTCACCCAGACATTCTAGTCAGGTTTATAGGACCTTTTCCTGGTCATCTGAATAGTTGGTGCTATTAACCAGTCACAAGACTTTCTCCACCCTCTTCTCTAAGTCAACTACACCAAAGAAAGCAGCTCTCATTGTGTCCTGCCATGACTCACATTCCCTTATATACCTTGTCTGTGACCAATGTACTTTCCCTTAAATATAAGCTAGACAAATACACAAGACAGAGATCAGGTAATGTTCCATTGCATATTTATTCAATCGTTAGCAAGATTGAGTCTTCAGCTGATATGTACAGTCAGTCATTCTGGCCCAACTAAAGCTTTAGGAAGGTCAGCTAAGATGGATTAGCAATGTAGCAATCTTTCCTGTCGGTGTTCTGCAGAGGAGTGTTGCTCCCAGCCTGTAAGTCCTCCTGGTTGGGATTGTCTTGAAATTCAGGTGAAAACAATGTAGGAATGAACCCAGGCTGTTTCTGATTAACATTCTAAATGCAGAGAGCACAACACATTAAATATCCAAGTTGGAACACTAGAATCTCCTAAATTCCAAGTTGGAACACTAGAAGCTTCTCTACATTCCAAGTTGGAACACTAGAAGCTTCTCTACATTCCAAGTTGGAACACTAGATGATGCTCTACATTCCAAGTTGGAGCACTGGATGATGCTCTACATTCCAAGTTGGAGCACTGGATGATGCTCTACATTCCAAGTTGGAACACTAGAAACTGATCTACCTTCTCAGCGTAGCTCTGCTGTGTACTTTAGCACAGGAATCCTCCTAGTATGTTTGTGCTGTGTCAACGTTGTCCAAGAGTAATACATCTCTCCAAGAGTGGACGGGTCTTTCTCATGCAGTGATAATGGGAGACAGGTCGAGACATGGAGGTGACCAGTGTTATTCTTCGTCGTTCTACCTGTGCAAAGGTCTCAATCTTGCAAACCCCATAGCAACAGCGAGCAAAAAGGTGCATCACTGTCCACCTGGCCAAACATATCACCTGATTTAAACGAACCCATATAATGACAACCAGCGCTTTCAAAATCATCTGATGCATGAACCAGTATGAAAGATGAGGTCAATGTCCTTGTCTTTCCAGTCCTTTGTCACCCAGGGCAATATAGTTTTATAGAGGGGGATACTACTCCTGAATGATATGCTGCACCTTCTGTGTATCCATCTCTTTATCATTCTGCAGTCAGAATGCATATAATTAAAAGGTTATAGGATTGTATCATCCTTTAGAGGTTGTGTGAGTCATGCATTCATTTCCCCTGCTCTTAAAGTAACATGTCACACTACTGTAGATGCTTTTTAATGTATCCTACCTGAATGTGTCAGGATTTGCTTTTGAAGTCAGTAACCGTCAGTCAGTGTGATATGTGACCTACTGCCTGTCTCTATCCCCAGAGGACAAAGTGTGTGCAGTTGAACTACAGTGGTGCTTCGGCAAGGTCATTGTCATCTATTATAATGCTGGACAAAAGCAGCTGTGGTGCATCATCACCTCCATATGCTCCTGGAAGCAGCTCCAGATATGTAATAGTCATTACTCACTCCTTCCCCTCCTCCCAGCCCAGCCACTCTATTCTCATCTTTCCACATCTACACATCCTTCCCGCTCAACCAGTCTGTCCACAGCTTTACATGTCTGCACATCCCTCTGCTCACCCACTATATCCTCAGTTTATGCGCGTGCACATCCCCCCCCTGCTCTGCCACTCTATCCTCAGCTAACAGGTCTGCACATCCCTCTGCTCACCCACTCTATCCTCAGCTAACAGGTCTGCACATCCCTCTGCTCACCCACTCTAACACCCTCTTTACCAGTCACTTCGCTGA
Organism: Esox lucius; assembly: GCF_011004845.1. Classification (NCBI taxonomy): domain Eukaryota; kingdom Metazoa; phylum Chordata; class Actinopteri; order Esociformes; family Esocidae; genus Esox; species Esox lucius. The sequence continues at coordinate 12,950,522 of NC_047586.1, read as the reverse complement.
GCTGGGTTTGATACATTTGTTATGGACTCTCACTTACCATTAAGGGGACCAGGGGCCTGAAAGCCTTCAGTACCCAGCACCTACCCACCTACACACACACACACACACAAATGTCAGACAGGCTATACTCTATCATATCTTTGTGTGCACATAGATATACACACCCACACTCATTCTCACAAGCCTATCACATCCTGGTCTAATTCACTCTAGGTACCTCCTGAGGATGACCATTTTTAGCAATCTCTCCTCCTGAACAATGTGCATTGTTCCAACACTAATGTGACTGAGACATTTGCTTAACAAGGAGGAATGCGTCCACCAGTCCCTTGGTAAGGCATTGATCAGTTGGTGAGTGGGTGGTAGAGGAGTATTTTTAGAAAGCTTTGTTCCCTCCATGCCAAGTATAACAAACCCCCCGCTCTTCCACTCCACACCGCGCTGTCCATATTTGTAAAGGAATTTAATCTATTCTGGAAATAGATTCACTCATAATGCCCTCGTTCTGGCCTAGGGTTAAAAGGCTTGCAGAAATGTAGAAAAGTAAAGGGACGTCTCGGATGTGATACAGATGGGCTGTTGCCATTGCCAACCCTGGACAACTGAGAAGTGAGAAAAGGTGGGAATGCCGGTTCAGTTTAATTGAGGGGTCCGGGCAGCATTTTTGAGATGAGATGGAACGGTCTGTTCACAGCGTGGATTTACAGCCGTCTAATCTGCAGCAACTGCATGCTGCGATTGTGTCAACATGATTTGATGCACCAATCTGGTACTCAATAGGTGTACATAATAAACTGGCCACAAACTATAGATGGCTACATGGTAGACTGTACAATCACCAAAATAATTGGCCCCCAGCTGTAAATATAAAAAGCTCTATTTTATGCAAAAATATATATGCAAATTGCAGTATGTTTGTTTTTGCCAAGTAATCAAAATAATTGACACCCCAAAGGATTCCTGAAAATAAGAAAATTGTTACAATTTCTGGATTATGGAGTAAATCTTCAAATTGGTCATAGAAAATCTTACTCAAATCTATGTTCAGTTACATGTTTTGCAGGGTTCTACACTAACTTCTTTCCCAAGGAGTGCATGTGCTCCTAAATGAAAAAATGTAGGAGCACACAAAGAAATGCAGGAGCACCTCTCTCTCAAAAGGCTGTATTATTCATATTATTTGGTTGGTGTACATTCTCAACCTCTTCAATTCTTGAACTCTTCTGTATTGAACTCGTCTGTGCTATACATCACTGTGGTTTGTGTCTGCTATGATTTCTCATTTTGTCCACTACAACTGCAGTTGTTTTTTGTTTTTTTTTTACAGATTTTCCTAATCAGTTAAAGATGCAGTCTGGGAATCATTTCTAAAGTGCCTGTATCTTTTCCTCTGTTAGGGACTAAAGTGGGCTCCAGGCATAAGTGACAATAAGCAGTCGCTTAGGGCCCCCAACCTCTATGGGGCTCTTACTGCTAGGGAGCCCCCGACCGATAGGGGCGAGGGGGCCCCAAATCAATTGCATTTTGATTAGGGCACCTAAAAGGCTCGATCCGGCACTGCTTAACCCCCACTAAACAGAGCTCCAATTTAAACCCCCACCAAACAGACATATTTTATACATCACCACCAAACAGAGCTATATTTTACAATCCCCACCTTACAGAGCTCCACGCTACACCCCCAACAAACAGAGTTATATTCTGCACCCTGACCAAACAGAGTCGTATTTCACACCCCCGTACAGCCAGTAACCTGTCGGAGAGGAGTAATACAACAATCTGGACGGAACTCGCACCATTCGTCTGTCAGGCCAGTTGCTGCTGTCCACTCCCAGAGCACACAGTCCAGGGTTGGGGGGCCCGATATACACCCTGACAGGAAGCCAGCTCTAAGGCACGTTGACTGGTTTAGAAAATGACCGCCTGAATTATCAGCCTACCGTATCGTCGTCTGTCACTGGCCCCGACACAACAAGCAGCCAACACACTCTCTTTGTCAGGCGTGCCGATAGAGACTGCAATTGTATCTGACTGACTCAAAGTGTTGCGAAATGAATGTTTTGACGGGGGTGAGATGTGGCATCTTGGAAGTACTCTTGTCAGACTAGTTTTAAGAGATGCCTTTTAAACAATGTCTTGTGACCATTGTTTGTTTGATGGAGAACCAGGTGAATACAAAAAACCCTTCCTGGGTACATGTGTGAACTGACTAAGAAAAGATCCATCTCATTTGTTGTACATAACAGGAACATGCTCTCAGTGACTTGTAGTCTCAATATTGCGTCTCACTCTTCACTCTCAACAAGATCTAAATGAAATGCTGTAATGTTTTTTACACACGCGTGCTGCTAATCAATTTACAGCGAATATATTTTTAGATGCATAGTTAAGGACCAGATGTTCCCTTTAAAAGGGCTTATTTTCACACTCATTACTGGCTAATGAGGTGGTTTATTTAGAGGCTGCTAGAACAGCAGCTCAGCTCCATGTGGAAGGAAGGAGCCAGAGTGGAGGGGAAGTAGGCCATGTGTTCTGCTCTTTGTCGTTAAGGATCCATGTAAAACCTGCTTGTTGTAATAAAAAGTACCCGTCAAAGAATTTAAGTGGAAGATTTCTGTTTCGGTTTGGTGTTCAGTGCTTGACGCAATCATCCCTATTGCTCAGTATATTACCTGGTCTGGCCATAACCTATGAACTCTATATGGGGTCGAGCTGGCTGTTATGAGCTGGGGTCATGGAGGACACAGCTTCAGGGACAGATGTGTTGACACCAGGCTGTAGAGCCCTGGTTTTCGCAGATCTGTGCGTGGTCCCCTGGACTGAGGAAATCATTGCGTTTTTCGTCTTTCTTTTTAACCCTCTCCCACTCCCACTGCCCTCTCTCTCACGCTCTCATACTTCCTTCACTCAGGAGTCCAGGGCTGGGATATTAGATGACATTCAGATAAGACACCTTTCATTAGCTCTGTTCCCTAGCAGGAAATGAATGCTAAGCAAGCGGCTCTGCCGGATTCCATTCACACATGCTCTCTCCCTCTCCCCGTATCTCTGCCCTGGCCAGGCTCAATAAATGGAAGGTTTATTGGGTAACGTCTTCACCCAATAAAACAATACAGACCCGCTGCATCCTTTGTTCATGATAAGCCGTTTATTAAGTTTAGACAAGATTCTGTGTGAACTGGTGGAAGCTGCAGTTGGGAAGAGGAGCTAATCTTACCTTAGCAGGCCTTGGACATTAAACATTTTGTCTCCCCCCCCCCCCCCCCCCCCCCCCCCAAGGACCTACTATATGACAATCTGAATTATTCATGCTTTGGCATTTTATATCTCAAATCGTATGATTTCTTTTCTTCTCCCCCCTCTCTCTGCATATGGCTGGGTTCAGGGGATGTTCGAGGCTCTGTTCCTGGCCTATGATGAGCGGGTGACGTTCCAGCAGTTCAAGAGCTTCCGGCGCGTCCGGATTAACTTCAGCAACCCCAAAGCAGCCGCCAGCGCCAGGATAGAGCTGCATGAAACACCCTTCAGGGGCAAAAAGCTCAAACTGTATTTCGCCCAGGTCAGTAGTCAACAAGCCTGACTGCCGTAGACTGTGACTTTAACTAAGCCCTTACAAGCATTAGACACATTAAGACACATTAAGACCCATTAAGACACTGGCTTTAGGTGTGGGGGGTCATGTTGTTTGTGGGGAAAAAGCTGTGTTTATAGAAAAGTTTTCATGTCAACATTTTGTCAGCGTTGCAGTGTGACTAACACTAAAATCCTCTTCTGTGTTTGTGTGTGTGTGTGTGTGTGTGTGTGTGTGTGTGCGCGCGCGCGCCATTTTTTGTGAGATCACTCCACATTAGCCAATAGGCCTGTCTAATTCCTCTCCCAAAGGATATTAGGGTCACAAATGAGAGAGAGAGAGATTACATCCAGAAGTTATGCTCTAAAAGAGATTACATAATATCTGCGGAGCCCAACCTTACACTGTGCTGTCTGGCGAACAGAGCCACAGCCCAGCTATCTGATGACCTACGTGTGATCTGTACAGATTATGGTGCTGAGTAGTCAAGGTGGCAATGACGTGGGTTGGTCAGTCTGACTCTACCCAGTCAGTCACCACTAATCTTAGTTGAGCTCGCTCAAGCCCAGTGCATCTGATTCACTAATAAATGGCCACTTTTCTCCCCCCGTCCTCTCTATATCTCACTTTCTCTCCCTGGCTCTCCCTGGCTCTCCCTCCTCCTCCCTACCTCAGGTCCAGAACCCAGTATCGGATGGCGATAACCTGCACCTGGCTCCTCCCCAGCCCTCTAAACAGTTCCTCATCTCTCCTCCTGGCTCTCCTCCCATTGGCTGGCAGCAGATAGATGAGGCCACACCCGTTATTAACTACGACCTGCTCTATGCAGTGGCCAAGCTAGGCCCGGGTGAGTCACCACTGTCTGTACACTGCATACCGTTTCTTATTCACGTCATTCCTCTCCTTCTTGTTGCTGCTCAGTTTACTGCCGCATAAAGAAATAAGCTGTTGGATGGAATGAGAACAAGATTTCAACCTGCTGTTCAGGTCACGGTTCACCAAAATGATAATGCCGGTCGGAAACGTTTCAGAATAAGATAATACATTTTTACAAACCCAGAGGCTTGTTGTTTTTGGTCGTGTTGCCAAATCGGTTGTTTTAAGCGGTGAGGCAGATGTGATAGGCTACCCTAGGCCTGTCTGTCATTTCCCCTCAAACATTCCAATTTTCTTCCTATGCAGAGCTCATCTTCCCTTCCATCATATACATTTATTTTCCCATATCTTTGATAGCGTAGGCAAAGGAGAAATTAAAAGTAATGTTATGATGGAATGGGTCATTAAAGTATTTTTTGAAGGATTGAAGGAGTTTTGGGCAACTAAAACAACATTCCAGATATTTGTATAAACAGCCTACAAACAGCTACAGTGGATATAAAAAGTCTACACACCCCTGTTAAAATGCCAGGTTCTTGTGATGTAAAAGAAAGAGACCAAGATAAGTCATGTCAGAACTTTTTCCATTTTGGGCATGTCTGTGTATTTCCTAAGAGATCATTCAGGTCAATGTTTCTACTCCCCTGCCCCTGGTCTTCTTTTCCCATGGGAAATGTCTTCCACCAGGTTTATTACAGGCATCAAGCTGTGTATTTAAACTTTAAAGGACATTCCACTCATGGGGGTGGATCACATTATAACTTTGTCCCAAAAGGGGGGGAATTCATCTAAAATACCAATGATGAGTCCTGTATTAGGTCCATGGACAAGTTTAGCACTGTCATCAACACAGGTTGTAATGTAATTCTGACCAGTCGGTTTCCTATCATATGTATTGATTAAAAAATAATTGCACACAATAACATGACATTAAAATGGAGCAACTTCTCGTTTGTTGTGGAAACATGTACAGTCATGTGAAGAGATAAGTACGTTCTTTTTTTATTTGGACACATGAAATAGTACACCCCTACATTTACCATCACATATGATGGCTAAGATTAGAATCAGGTGCACCAAAACAGGTGCAAATAATTAGACAATCATTAGAGAATAACGTGAGAGGATCCAGCCTTTCATAAAGATGAGATACTTGGTGTGGTTTGGTCTTGACAAAATGGGAGTGTGATAACACATATTATGCTACGATCAAAAGACCTATTCAAGGCCCAAGATTTTTGATGCCTGTGAATCTGCGGCATTAACAAATGGAGACAATTCCAGATCATGGCAATCTGTATAGGACAGCTCATCCCATCAAATTCAGCCCCAAAAGCTGACCTCAACATGCTCATGTAAGTCTCTAAGAAACTGTCAGAAAGAGACTTGGCCTACATGGGAGGTCAGGATGGAAGAAGCCTCTTCTCTCTCTCTCGTGACTGAAGTTTGCTACACAACACCTGGGTAAAGTCCAAACTACTGGGACAATGTGTTTTGGACAGATGAGTCAATGGTTGATTTGTTTGGCTGCAATGCCAGATAACATGTTTGGCAAAAACATGAACAGAAGAACCTCAAACTAACCATAAAGCATGGGCATTGTGGTTTGGGGCTGCTTTAGGGCCTGGACAATTTGCCATCAGTGAGCCAATCATGAATTCCATTTTGTACCAGATAATTTTTTATGAGAGTCTGTGAAATAGCTGTACCGAGCATGGATTCTGCCACTGGACAGTGATCCAAAACACGCAAGCAAAGCTACAACTAAGGACTGAGATCCCAGATCTCAGTCCTATCAAAATGTTTTGGGGGGAGTTGGGCCCCTGAAAATGACACAGATGAAGCAGTTCTGTAAAGATGGGTGGGCAGAAATTCCTTCCAGTCAATGTAAGAGACTGATAGACAGTGAAAAGAAATGGCTACATTAACTTATTTCAGCCAGTGGAGGCAACATTAACTAGCAAAGCATGGTGGGTACACTATGAAATTGTATATCTGAAGATTAATTTTCATTTTGAATTAATGATTGCTAATTATTATATTTCAGTGTCATTTGATAAATTAGGTTTATATAATTTGTCAATAATGTTACATGTCCATGTGAACAAATGTTAAAACGGGTGTGCTTACTTTTCCACATGACTGTATCTCTCACTAGTTCAAGACATGAGACATTTTAGGACAGCACACCAGTCAGAATGGATCTCATCCTTCAGTCCACTCTGCTTCAGTCTGCCTCTGCTTTTCATGTAGTCAGGGCTTCTGCTCTAAATTTAATACGCTCCTTACTTGAAAGAGCTGCACGCTAAAGCGGTGCCACTCTCCACAAAGGTTCTGCTGTGGGTTGTCATGTGAACCATGAATAATGCATGAGCGGGGAAGACATGGACAGCTTGCCGTGGCGGACTCCCCGCACACCGCAGGTTTCTTCATCTCTGCTAGTAGAGCAGTATCAACACGTCTCTCTCAACAGCACCATCTGATGAACCCAAACACTCCTCTGGGATTGAGTCACGCCAGCCATTTCGTCACTCAGTCAAGAGGGAGTGACAGTGACAATTGTGTCTAGCGTAAGAAGGATCGCTGTCTTAAAGTCTGAGGTTTAGTAAGAACATGCAGTGAATGCAAATGGCAGTCAGTCTGTCAGCTGTTATGTCTTGTTGTTTAAACTAGTGTCGGTCAACTTCTGGTCTGGTATTCACTATGTGCCTGATCCTGAAGTGCTCTTCATCTACGTTTAGTGACAAAGCCAAGTTAGATACAGTTAGTTAGTATTTAGTAGTTACACTTAGCACTGTGAATGGTAGGCTACTACATTCTGAGAATGGCCAGTTTCAGTGTGAATATAAACGAGTCAAGCCATTCTGCATCCTGCCAAGAGCCTCGTATTCTCATCAAAACAGCTGTTTCACGGATTCTGGCCAGTCTGCTTATTTTATCTTTGGTTGAGCAGCCAAACGCATGGTTAACTCCCCCAATAAATAAACTCTCAGTCCAAGTCAATGATATAAAGAGAGAGAAAGAGCTAAAGCGGTTATAGCACCTGCAGTTCATAGTACATAACTGACCGACAGCATCTCTCTCTCTCCCCTTGCTCCACACCTGACAGTGTTTTAAGTCAATGACGGAAACCATTTTAAAATAGTGAATATTAAATGTCATCCCACTGTGTCTGTCTCCCTGCCTGTCTGTCTCCCTGCCTGTCTGTCTCTGTCCACCCCTCAGTCTTATCTGTCTGTCACTGATATGTTAAGCTGCAATGGCAGTAAAAAATGGCCCTGGTTGATGGGATGTGATGTTGGACCATTTAAATTATGCAACAGTGTTTGGTATTAGTGAATCTAAGCTGTCAAACCCCTAGGGAACTCTCTTCCTCTACAGTCTCTCACCGTATCTCTCCTCTTCCTCCCACTGACTCCTCAAAATCTGTTGATTTAAATAGAATTACCTTACTGTAAACATACATACAAACAAACACTGTACAATATACAGTGAGTGATTTTTTTTTTATCCCCTGCTGATTTTGTACGTTTGCCCACTGACAAAGAAAGGATCAGTCTATAATTTTTATGGTAGGTTTATTTGAACAATGAGAGACAGAATAACAACAAAAGAATCCAGAAAAAAATGCATGTCAAAAATTTTATAAATTGATTTGCATTTTAATGAGTGAAATAAGTATTCGACCCCTCTGCAAAACATGACTTAATACTTGGTGGTAAAACCCTTGTTGGCAATCACAGAGGTCAGACTTTTCTTATAGTTGGCCACCAGGTTTGCACACATCTCAGAAGGGATTTTGTCCCACTCCTCTTTGCAGATCTTCTCCAAGTCATTAAGGTTTCGAGGCTGACGTTTGGCAACTCAAACCTTCAGCTCCCTCCACAAATTTTCTATGGGATTAAGGTCTGGAGTCTGGCTAGGCCACTCCAGGACATTAATGTCCTTCTTCTTGAGCCACTCCTTTGTTGCCTTGGCCGTGTGTTTTGGGTCGTTGTCATGCTGGAATACCCATCCATGACCCATTTTCAATGCCCTGGTTGAGGGAAGGAGGTTCTCACCTGGCCACATGGCCCCATCCATCATCCCTTTGATGTGGCGCACTTGTCCTGTCCCCTTAGCAGAAAAACACTCCTAAAGCATAATGTTTCCACCACCATGTTTGACAGTGAGGGTGGTGTTCTTGGGGTCATAGGCAGCATTCCTCCTCCTCCAAACACATCGAGTTGAGTTGATGCCAAAAATCTAAATTTTAGTCTCACCTGACTACAACACTTTCACCCAGTTCTCCTCGGCATCATTCAGATGTTCATTGGCAAACTTCAGACGGGCCTGTACATGTGCTTTCTTGAGCAGGGGGACCTTGCGGCCTTCACGGTGTAGTGTGTTACCAATTGTTTTCTTGGTGACTATGGTCCCAGCTGCCTTGAGATCATTGACAAGATCCTCCTGTGTAGTTCTGGGCTGATTCCTCACCGTTCTCATGATCATTGCAACTCCACGAGGTGAGATCTTGCATGGAGCCCCAGACTAAGGGAGATTGACAATTATTTTGTTTATCTTCCATTTGCGAAGAATCGCACCAACTGTTGTCACCTTCTCACTAAACTGCTTGGTGATGGTCTTGTAGCCCATTCCAGCCTTGTGTAGGTCTACAATCTTGTCCCTGACATCCTTGGACAGCTCTTTGGTCTTGGCTATGGTGGAGAGTTTGAAATCTGATTGATTGCTTCTGTGGACAGGTGTCTTTGATACAGGTAACAAAATGAGATTAGGAGCAATCCCTTTAAGAGTGTGCTCCTAATCTTAGCTCGTTACCTGTATAAAAGACACCTGAGAGCCAGAAATCTTTCTGATTGAGAAATCAATTTATACAATTTTTGACATACGTTTTTCTAGATTTGTTTGTTGTTATTCTGTCTCTCACTGTTCAAAGAAACCTACCATTAAAATTATAGACTGATCATTTCTTTGTCAGTGGGCAAACATACAAAATCAGCAGGGGATCAAATAATTTTTACAGCCAGCAGTCCGAAATATGCGAGTGCATCTTTAATACCTTGAGTTACAGTCAGTTCTGCAGCTATAGTAAAAGCCTTAGAGATTGACATGAGATCAAGGGAATACTGCTTAGTAATGACTGTGAGCAATCAATGACTTGTAGACACCTGTAGAGGGAGAACTGTCCTCTTGATGCTATTTTTAATAGGAGGTATTTGGTATTTATGTACTTTAGGCTAATGGATCTGGTTATCTGACATGTTTATAACACTTAAAATGCAGCAACTAAAATGAGATTGTGCTATTAAAAAAATCGGTGGTGAATATTTCCTGGTAAACTGAAGTAGCACTTAAAGCCTTGGGCATAATGCCTTTTAAGTCATGGAATACAGTGCAGAATGTATATAAATGTAAACTTTTAAAACACTGTTTAGACTCAGAATGTAATACTGTAGAGTGCACTTATGTACAGACAATGTTTCTTTTAAAACTGGGTTTATGTAACTGTAAACATCAGGCACTTACTATTGCTATCTATCACACTGCATTAGTGGGCGTGTTTGCATGTGTGTGTGTGTTTGCCGGAAAGTGCATTGCAGGATTTTATTATTCAGAGTATTAGTAGAGAATCTGAAAGGCTTAAACTAAGGCTGGCATGCAAGGCATGTATGCAGTTTAACAAGCAAATGATGCAGTTTACTGAGAATGGGGATTTTTAAGCTTCTTACATAACTTAGTGTAGTATAGTACTGTAGTGTACTTTACTGTATTCCTGAACTGTAGTGTACTTTAATGTAGTACTAAACTGCAGTGTACTTTACTGTAGTACACGCAGTACTATAGTGTAATGCAGTGATTCCTGAGGAAAACTGGTCAGGGAGGCTTCCAAGAGGCCTACAGCAACATTAAAGGAACTGCAGGAATTTCTGCCAAGTACTGGCTGTGTGCTACATGTGACAACAATATCCCATATTCTTAATATGAATGGGCTATGGGGTAGGGTGGCAAGACGGAAGCCTTTTCTAACAAAGAAAAACATCCAAGCCCGGCTAAAGTTTGCAAAAACAAACATCAAATCCCCCAAAAGTATGTGGGAAAATGTGTTATGGTTAGATGAAACCAAGGTTGAACTTTTTGGCCATAATTCCAAAAGGTACATTTGGCGCTAAAACAACACTGCTCATCACCCAAAGAACACCATACCCACACTGAAGCATGGTGGTGGCAGCATCATGCTTTGGGGCTGTTTTTCTTCAGCTGGAACCGGGGCCTTAGTCAGGGTGTAGGGAATTATGAACAGTTCCAAATACCAGGCAATTTTGGCACAACATTTTTCCCCCTCAAAGATTTCAGTTTGTTTTTCAATTTAATTGTTTACGTTATAGGTCACATTAAAGATGGGAAAAGTTCTTACATGATTTATCTTTGTCTCATTCTTTTACATCACAAGAAACTGGCATTTTAAAAGGGGTGTTTTTTATATCCACTGTAGCCTTTTGTCTTAGCAGAATACCTTTTTTCCGTTTTGAAAACATTTTATGTGTCATTTTGGTTCATGTCATTTGGTGCACTTGCATTGGGCCCCTCTTGAAGATCTAGATGTTATGCCATTAAAATCCATCAATTTCTGAACTCAAGCAGTTAATACGCACCTATTCTTAATTCAATCACAGGAAATTACTCATCAAAGCGAAAACATTGCATTTCTTTAGGGACTAGATTAATAATAATAGGCCTTACTATGAACAATAATTTAAACATTCATGGTATTTTGTCCAATGGAGCAAATGGGGGTGTATTTTGTAGTCACTATGCTCCATCAAAAATTGGTAAGAGTTGGTATTAAGACTAAGAACTATATAATTATATAGTGTGCGTGTATGTACTTTGCTGTAGTATAGTACACTCTTGTAGTGTACTTTACTGTAGTGTAGTACTGTATTGTATACTGTACTATAATGCTGTACCCCCACAAGGCTTCCTCCATCCCGCAGAAGGCCATGTTAAGGAGAGAAGGCTTTTGTTGCTCCCGTCTTTCAGTCGATCACCTACACTGCAGCTACACTTGAGAATGGAAAACACTTAATGAAATATTTCAGGCGCACCGGTGGGCAGTTAGATGGGTGAAGGGTTTACCAAGCATGTGTGGCAGAATAGAGGCAGGCGCCACTGTAATTAGGATCTGGTCAGGAGGGCAGAAGGCCCACTAAATAAATAAGCAGGTAGCCTTGGCTTGTGTTTACCACAATGGCTCTTAGGAGCAGGAACCTTTTGTCGTGTTTGAGTGTCAGCCAAGTAGATATACATACGCTCCTGAAAGAATGCTGGTCCATTACAGAGTTTATCACCAAATATACTGTATCGCTGTAGTGACAAGTGCCAAGTGCCAAGTGGAGACGCAATGGATTCTGTTTTTACCATCTTTGTTAGGGCTTGAATCAAAGTTCAACCTTCAATCTTGGCGCAGATGCTATGACCAAAAAGGCCAGTGAGTGGGTCAAAGGAGCAGTAGAACTGTAATATGAATGTGGTAGTACTGTGAAGACATGGCTGGGTGTATAGGTTCTGACACACCACAGGGTTAACCCAGGGACAGTAGAACTGTAATATGAATGTGGTAGTACTGTGAAGACATGGCTGGGTGTATAGGTTCTGACACACCACAGGGTTAACCCAGGACCAGTAGGACTGTAATATGAATGTGGTAGTACTGTGAAGACATGGCTGGGTTTATAGGTTCTGACACACCACAGGGTTAACCCAGGGACAGTAGAACTGTAATATGAATGTGGTAGTACTGTGTGGACATGGCTGGGTGTATAGGTTCTGACACACCACAGGGTTAATCCAGGACCAGTAGGACTGTAATATGAATGTGGTAGTACTGTGTGGACATGGCTGGGTGTATAGGTTCTGACACACCACAGGGTTAATCCAGGACCAGTAGGACTGTAATATGAATGTGGTAGTACTGTGAAGACATGGCTGGGTGTATAGGTTCTGACACATGACAGGGTTAACAGTCTTCGGGAAGCTCGGTCCATGCAATGCACTCAACTGCGCCTGTTTATTTTGGGACTGTTGCTGAGGAATTTTGTATATTTAAGAAATGGTGATTCAAAGAGTGAATTATTTGGAGTTTGGCCTGACTTGAAAGAATGCTGTAAAAATAGCTGCATTATGTCATTGGTTATGCTTGGGCCTCACTAAACCCAATCATATCCAACCCATCCAGGAGTCCTTTCACCCCCACCTACCGCACACTCTCTCACACATGCACGCATGCGCGCGCCGCAAGGCATCAAGTGTCATCCCACTTCTGTCCTGCAAACAGTTTGATGGAGCTGGCCGGGTGGGTTGGGTGCTGGGGGACAAGCTTTCATCACCATGGGTTTAGAGATGGGGTTTGCTCACTGCACACCACTACAATACAATCCCTACACACACACACACACACACACACACACACACACAAATTAGCAGACACTGAAAAAACTAAGTGATCATTCTAGGTGCATGCGCTATGAATAACAGTGACAAGTTGGGTAGCTTTCATGATAGCATAGTACATGTGTGTGCATGAAATCTGCATCCGATAGCCTTGTGGTTAGAGTAACCAGTAACTGAAAGTTGGCTAGGTCAAATCAATGAGCCGGACGGTGAAAATTCTGTAATTCTGTCCTTGTGACAAAACCCTGCACCTCTCCCATTAGGGAAGTCACATTTTGGTTGGACCTTCATTTACCTACTAAGTGAATGTAATCTTTTAATCCGTGCGTATCATTGTGTTAATGAGCTGTAATTATGTCCTCGTCAGATGTGTGATATGATAGATGATAGCTAGAATTTGATAGATCGGATAAAAACTCAGGTCCAGGTTTTCTATAAGCTGTGGAGATGTGTGTGTTATATTTTATGGTGATGAGGTTTTTACCACACCCATCTAGCCATGAAATACAACCAGAAATCCATGAGCATGCAAAGCATCACCAGATCCTATGTTACTTCCATTCTTTAGAAACTCATTAAAATGGTCAGGATAGGAGCTGAAGGATGGATGATCATTTATCTGAGTAGTTTGGGTGTGCCCTCTCTCCTTAGCTCACTTCTCTCCAGCATCATCCTAGATCATCCACTGTGTGTACAGGTGTCCGTGGTTCAAAACCTGATGCTGACATTGCAGCCAGTTAATTTAGATAGCTCTGATGTGCGAGCCTGTGCCCTGTGGTGTCCGATCGTCTCTCCTCTACCCATCAACCTCTATTCTACTATTTTCTACATTTGTTCTACATCCTCTTCTTCCCCCCTCCTTCCTTGGCCCCTTTTCTCCTCCTCTCATCAACTCCCCCCTCTGACACTGAGCGTCAGAATGCAGCAGCATTGACGTCACCCAGCAGTTGACTGTGAAGCCCGGCCCTCAGGAGAAATAGAGGAGGCTAGAGATGGAGAGAAACAGACAGATAGTGACAGATAGACAAGCACGCCAACAGACACACAGAGAAATACATTCACCATATAACCAATATAAGAATTTGGCCTACGCAATACTCTGAATAAAATATTCTGTATGTGATCCAAGTATCAGAAGCCCAGTGTGTGTTGGTTCAGGCCTTTCTGCAAACAGATTTTAAAAGGTGTGTACTGACAGCCCAAAGTTATTTGGACATTTTCATTCTATTCTTTACACTGCCCCTCCAATGCACATATATAAACACACTGTTATTACCGTGTAAAACAAAGACACCAAGGAAGAACATTTTAATCATTTTTTTCGTGCATAGTAGGGACAGCCCCACAACAGCACATATCCACTGCAACATTTCACAGAAGGGGAATGGGGTTTGTTTCTCCATGGTCACCCGTTTTTACACCAAACACACCTGTTTATGGCCACAATGCTCAATCTATGTACCCTCTGATTATAAAGCCCAGTTCCAATCAAAGTTCCAATGACATTAAGCAACCTCCAGGAGCCGATATGTATGGCTTTCTTGCAAGACCATTACTCGTTGGCATGGAGGTACTTTGTAATTGTAATTTTGGAGACTTGGTGACTCCAAGATTCAACCAACTTCAGCAATTCTTAACCAAAAACATCCTTCTCACTGTGCGTGGGACAAAATATACCTTGGTCCACATCCAGGTTAATTTAAACTTTTTAAATATTTCCCTAATATGGGAATAGATGTTTTTAGGTGTAGTGTTTTTTTGTTTTGTTTGCCATTGCCTAATTTATGAAGGTCAGCAAGCGTTGGTCTAATTTCATTTGGGTGTTCTCTGACCATCATCGTGTTGATGGATAATTAAGGGAGTTTGACAATTTTATTCTCCATCAAAACAGCATGACCACTGATGCAGTCTTAGACAAACACTTTTTTTTTTGTGTTGTTTATAAGTGCATAAACTCTGACTAGAATCACGATCATAGCTCAGTCGGCCATGAAGTTCCAAGGTTGAAAGCGAGTGGTTTTCGTCATTTGAGGCACACATGGGTAAAATGACATAGCACACAACTCGTATTTGGAGGTTAAAATCAATGATGACAGTAATGACAGTGTTTCATAGCCTCTTTTGCTCATCTTTACAAAGGGTTCCAATAATTGTGAATGCGCCATATATACAATATAGTTATTAGGGCTATCAAATGACCTATTGGGCCTTTTATAACGGTTCTTTAATTAAGAAATCTGAGTTACAGGCATACCTATGGTGTGACGGACAGCCCCGCCATCTCCCGCTTTTCCCGGTTTCCTTTCATGCTCGAACACATCCCGGACTTGTTTTGTGTCTTGTCTCCAATCATCACTCGCACCAGGTCCCAGTTCAGTCATTAGTACGTGTTTAAATGTTTCTCCTCTGCTCCCTTCACTTATTGTTATTGTTGCTTGTCGCTGTGTGTTGCCCGTCAGTGGTGAGTGTCGTTTTGTTTAAGCCTTTGTTTTCTTTCAGTTTGTTTGAAGTACTCTGTGTTTATTTCTATTAAATATCCCATTGAATGCCTCTCTGCCTGCGCCTGGTTCCTCCTCTCCATCACTGCACTATTGTGACATATGGTTTGTATTTCATATTTTGCAGACGTTTGGTTAGACATACTGCTCTTTTATGATGGACTAGGATTTTATTTTTTTAAATCTCTCTAATGGTCCGTGCTAATTTATGTTTGTTTCTAAAGTTCAGAACAATAGTAGACACCCTAGTCATCAAGAACCACCCCTAGCTGCTCCCACGCGGAGACTCCAGTCACACTCCATATGCCACAATTCACACCCATATGCCAGTTTCTGTTCAGCCACATCTGTCTCTCCACTCCCAGCCACTCAGAAGAAAGGTCACTGATGTATAAGCTGGACCACAGGGGCCTCAGGCTGGAGCCCTGAGGCACACCCCCGGCACACCTCCTTGGTGGTGACGGGTCATTTTGGGATTTTGACAGACTGGACTAGATAAGACTTGAACTTTGCAAGAGGTTGAAACTAGAGAGTTTTGGAGGATTTTTATCCCAGGTTAAGTGTGCTTTCCCTCACTTTCTTGGCATGCGGCCTGCCCCCTGGAGGTCCTGAATACTAATCCAGAATACCGCCCTGAGGACCATTGCTTTGCATTTGAAATATTTGTTTTGGTCTTGACCTGTCTGTATGTCTACAGGGGAGAAGTTTGAGCTGCATGCCGGGACAGAGTCTACCCCCAGCGTTGTAGTCCACGTGTGCGACAGTGACACTGACGAGGAGGAGGAACCAAAGAATTGCCCCAAGCCAAAGATCATCCAGACCCGGCGCCCCGACCTCCCTGTGTCCCACTGAACTAAGTCCGCCCTGCTACTTCCTGCCGTAAGATCCTCGTCTGGAGGAAGGAAAATCTGACCCCTGTCTCCCCTCAGGGGGAGATTCCCCTTGTTCAGCTCCTGCTTCCCGGCCCATGGCCACACTGCCCGGGTCAGAGGGGGGGGGAGTGCTCCATGTTCCTTGTCTTAGTCGACATACAGCCGTTGATGTGCTACATGATCACAGCGTTTGCTTCCTTCTGTTGGCAATACTCCGTACTTACATTGTTTTCAGATTTTCAAGATTCAGCCACCATGCCCTCAGTGATTGGTTCCTGTCTTTATGATTCTGTTGAAATGTCACAAAGTTAGCAGTGATGAGGCAGCACCTTTGAGATCTGCCTCTGATTGGCTTAGGGGCTAGTGTGAATGCCAGTGTAAAGATCATTGGCGGCCATTATGTACGTGTGTTAGCTTTGCTTTTGCAGCTCTTCTCTCATCGGGGTATGCTAGCCGCCGAGGTGGTGGGGCTAACTGCCACAGCATGAATTGAAGTAACCCGAGAGAATATTATGATAAATACTCAATACTTTGTCTTAGAGTCCGTTGAAGTTGTCAAAAGTTCTTTCTCGCATTGTCAGTGCTGTTTGACAACCATGGAAATGTTTTCTGTCTTGCCAATGCATGCACTGGTCTGATGCAGTTTGTGGATTTACTTTGTTCTGTTTGCTTTGTGTAACTGTCAGTTTGACCTCTCTCTTCTCCCTGTGTGTTCTGGCTATCGGTGTTTTTCACAGAAAACAACGCTTAAACCCGTTACAAGCCATGCACCTTCAAGTGAAAGCATTATGTACAATGATATTTCTGTGATTTTTCCTCAATGTGAATTGTGTCCATGTCTCGTCTCTGACAGTCTGTTTAAACAAAAAGGAGGGGGGAAATAGAAAAAAACAGAATGGCCTCCTGGTTATCTTTTCTTTATAGGGTCAAATGGAAAGCCAATCAGATATCATCACGTGAATCCAGTCTATAAAGTGCATGGTTACATTTTTATAGAGATTGTTGTGTTGTCTGAGAACAGTGGTTCAGTCACAGGGTCTTCTTACAGTTTGTGTGCCTCTGTAGAGAGCGAGAAAGAAACATTTATTTAAACTCATAACAAAGAAAAGAAATGCATGAAGATGATCCTGAGAGGAGTAAAACGGAAAAAAATAATGTTACAAATGTTTGTTCCAAGTGCTATTACAGTTTCTGTGGAGATGGTCAAGGGAAATTACACAGAAAAAAATATTTTTGTTTCCTTCATCATGTTTTTCCTGTAAGGGTTTAACAAGTGTCTTCTCTGTGTGCCTGCTTAACTTAAAGGCAGTAGAACAAGCCCTGTACAAATTAGAACTCAAGTACCCTATGTATTTGTGGAGAACTGGTGTTGTGATCAGATACTGTGTCTCGTGTCCAAACTGTTGACCCTGTCCAGTTTCAGATTTACTGCACCGATACTGTGGTCCTACATTACTGTCACCCTCTGTTCTGTCACCAATTATTTGCATATATATTTTGTCTTTCTGATCTTTTCCCTAATGTGTAAAAAAGAAACACACTGAATCTTTAGACGTCTGATTTATTTCTATCACATCCATATTTGGATCTGAATGTCTGGAAAGATCATATTATTTCCATCTGAAGTGTTTTGTTTCTGTGCATGATTTGATGTTACCATGACAACCAACTCAAAATGTAACAGAACGCTGAGGAAAAATTAACATTGGCATCTCTGTGCCTCTCAGTGTTAATGCTCAAATATGGGTCACATACAAAATGTGGGTTGATAGTTATTTTTGACAGGGCCTTTAAATGCAAATTTATTCTACCTGCAATATTTACCCATGTATATTTGTAAAAACAAAACCATGATTAGAATTTATATTTAATGCAACTGACTGTATGATTTCAGTAATAATGCGTCCCTATTGTTTGAAAGTCAGTTCAGCCCAATTAAATTCAACACAGCTCCTTTATATTTCTAGAAACACCAGGTTTAAATCAAGTAGCGTTCATTTATGGTTTATTCCAAAAAGCTAGGGTATTAGTAGTTCATCCTCCTTCCTTTTGTTTTGTTTCATATGTGCTGGGTTTCCCTTACTGTATTGCTTACTGTATTCATTACTGTATTCATCATACGCTCAGACAAACCAGAAACAAGACAATAACCTGCTAGTGCCCTAGTTGTGCCCTACAGCCACCATTACAACACTATATGAGCTAACTTGTATACATGCAATTCTTTTCTATCTGGTATTCAGTGTATTTAGCCTGGACCCCGGTCTTTTGAATCTACACTAAGCTTGGCCTGCAGTTATATTCTTTAAAACATATACCCAAAAAGAATTCTGCACAGCGTCAATATGTACCTGTATGATTCAAAATGGCCAGATATTTGTATTTTCTGTTGTTTATTTTTTAAAACATGATATTATTCTGTTTTTTTTCTGAGGGTCTCTTGGATTGGGAAGTTAAATCAGTGATGGGAACCAATATCTAGTGTGTAAAACTTGTGCAAAACCACCAATGTACTTGTCATTCTTCATGTACAACCTGCCTGCCTACACTAAGGAGACATATCTGTATATATTAATCAATACTATTTTTACTGCATTTTTGTACAAATATTCATGGTAGCCATGTACAAGTAGTTGAACTGATTCTACTGTAGTATTAAAATAGTTTGGTTTTAATGTGTTGTGTGAGCTTGTCATTTAATGCATCTGAGCCTGCTGGTTTTCTAGTGAAGTGTACATCCCTTATATGATCTTGGCTCCTCATTACCCTGATTCCACTGATTTTGTCACTGTTTCTAGGGAGTTTGACAATTTCTGACACAACAACCATCAATCATTGTGGTTGATGACAGCCTGCGATATGACACAGATGATCACTGTTCAGTCCCTGAACAAGGCTATGTTTATGCACGCCTCAATGTCTCTGTCCTTGCTGTATTACGAGGACTAAGTGCTGTGTTGACAGGGTCCAAACTGTTATTTCTAACTGCTAGAAAGTACATGAAATCGGGTGCCTCAACTCCCCCTCCTTCCTTCTCAGTCTCCTGCCTCCTTTAAAGTAACCAGTCTAGTGCCAAGATAAGAGGTGTGCTTGGCTCTGACATTCTGTACTGATGAATCAGGCAAATGTGCCCCCTCTGCTAAACACCTGACAGGAAAAAAAATTATGATGAAAAGAGGGTTTCAGATGAAGTGTAGTAATGAATATAACATCTGAAAACTTTTAGAACAGGATATACTGTATCTGAGAGACATGCCAAGCTTAGTAAAGGGTGTTGTACTGCCCTCTAGAGGAGAAACAGCAGGGACAACAGTAGGTAATCCTTTTCATTCCATTCTTTTAAATTTGTTTCTCATTCAAAACATAAGGATTTTGATTAATTGGCAATTAGCTAATTCTGTTTTATGATCCCAAAGTCATCTGCTCTTGCAATTTTTTGTATGGAATTTCAATAAATGAAATATTAATTTTAAAGCAGAAGTTGTCACCGAGCTTATACAGAAACAGTCATGAGTAAGCAATGCAGATGGCAATCCAAAAAAAAACTTATGAGGAGCCAGAGGGAAGCCAAGGATGAGCCTGATGAAGACTACAAAAATACAAGGCACAGGTAACTAGTTTTGTTAAGCTTGTTTCCTATAACAGTGTCACAGTGGGGCAAAGTTAACCATTGGTTCTTGCATTATAGCCACCATTTTGGTAAAAAGTGCCTTGCTTAGCAAGTGAGGACACATTTTTTGCAAAACAATGCACAGGGTTTTTATACAGTGGCAATTCAGCAACATGTATGATCTAGTTAGGTCTGGAAATAATTGGACACTGACACAAGTTTTGTTATTTTGGCTGTTTACCAAAATACATTAAAGTTACAGTTAAATAATTAGTATGGGCTTAAAGTGCAGCCTCTCTGATTTAATTTGAGGGTATTCACATCCAAATTGGAGGAAGAGTTTACGAATTACAGCTCTTTAATATGTAGCCCCCTCTTTTTCATGGGACCAAAAGTAAATCAAAAGCTGTTTCATGGACAGGTGTAATTTTAATTTTAGCAGCTAAAAGGCCTGGTGCTGATTCCTGGTTTGGCATTCACATTTGGAAGCTGTTGCTGTGAACCCACAACATGCATTCAAAGGAGATCTCAGTGCAAGTGAAACAGGCCATCCTTAGGGTGTGAAAAAAAGAAATCCATCAGTGAGATAGAAGGAACACTAGGAGTGCCCAAAACAACAGTTTGGTACATTCTGAGGGGGAAAAAAAACGCACCGGTGAGCTATGCAACATATAAAGGCCTGGACGTCCATTGAAGACAACACTGGTGGATGATCTTCAACCAACGTTGAGAAGGCTTGGTACGGCTCATGTTCCGAAACATACTACATCATCTGTAAAACACGGTGGAGGCAGTGTGATGGCATGGGCATGCATGGCTTCAAATGGCACTGGGCCACTAGTGTTTATTGATGATGTGACAGAAGACAGAAGCAGCCAGATGAATTCTGAAGTGTAAAGGGATATGGACATCGCTTCACTCTACAGATGGACTAGGACCCAAAACATACTGCAAAAGCAACCCAGGAGTTCTTTAAGGCAAAAAGTAGAATATTCTGCAATGGCTGACTCAATCACCTGATCTCAACACGATCAAGCATGCATTTCAGTTGCTGAAGACAAAACTTAAGGCAGAAAGACCCAAAAACACACAACAACTGAAGACTGAAACCTAGCGTTTGGTGATGTCCATGGGTTCCAGACTTCAAGCAGTCATTGCCTGCAAATTATTTTCGACAACAAAGCATAAAAAATTTACATTTTATTTATGATTGTGTTAATTTTACCAATTAAATTTGAGCCCCTGAAATAAGGGGACTGTGTATGAAAATGGACACAATTCTTAAACTTTTCATATGATATTTTTGTTTCACCCCTTGAATTAAAGCTGAAAGTCTTCACTTCAATTGGATCTCAGTTGTTTCATTTCAAATCCACTGTGGTGGCGCACAGAGCTGAAATTATGAAAATTGTGTCAGTGTCCAGATATTTCCTAACTGGACTAACTGTATATTTTTAGAACTGGATACATTTGCTTTGATTTGACAATCTTTATACAAAAATATTTACTTTGACAGTCAAAAAACATTTTTGGGGTAAAAAAAACAAAATTTTCTCCATGCGCCTTTCTTAATTACTATCATTTGGAAATGAATTTATGGTCACATGGCAAACATTTTGTACAGCTGTCTAGATACAGTGGGTCTACTTATCCACTGGCTCATCTTACCACACTCTCCCTCAAAATCCTCCAAATTTCCCTTACATTTAGACTTTTGTCCTTAACTCAGAACAAATTTCCCAACAAACCACGATGCAAAAAAAACATTTCTGAATTTTCTACACGTCGTACCTCAAAATCAGCCGACACTCTACATTATAGTGGCAGGGGTCAAAAGAATGACCAAAACTGCTATAGCTCCAACCATAGCTACTCTGAACTGGCTGGTGGCACACTTAGAATCTCATTCTAAATGAATGGCTGAAACTGCACTTTTCGACCTACACTGATCAACAGCAGTAGAAGACAAATTAACCCTCACTAGAGGCAAAATTCCTGACACAGGCAGAATTGTTTGGCAAAAGAGTGAACTACTCCTCAGTCAGACAGGGTTTTGACATTAAATGTTGCTCCTTGTACAATTTGTTAGTCTAGGTCAAATTTAGCCTCACTAAGGCCCACCAGCAGAAAGTATTAAATGTACTATTTTAAGTTCACAATGTCTATACGCAAATCAACTACCTCCTGGTCAATGCTAAATTATACTCTTACACAAATGACATAAAATACCCTGATTTGTAATATTCACTTCATCCTGAAACTGGTTGTGGAGGCTCAACCAGCTCCTCACAGAAAATATATTTCTTATTTTCTCTTGAAGCCAATAAAACGTAGATACTCCCTCATTTTATTGTGGGAAACATTTAAGGCCTACATTATCTGGGGTGCTGTATCATATCCTTAGCTGAACTGGAAAGACAAATTAACTTTCTCTATAGACTTAATGCCCTAATAAAAAACATTGTATTCTCTCTGCAAGAATTTGACAATATTTTATACTAAACAAAAATCTGGAGTCTGGCACCAATCACTCAAGTTTAAAATGACACAACTTCTGCTTGACAATCCACAAAACCAAGGCTGGGGAGCTACTCTGATCTACGATAGATTTAGATTTTTAGTTTTATGAATCCTTACATAGTACATCTAAATAAACCAATTATTTCAAAATGCAGAACTTTCTGGAGTGTAATATCCCATCTGTGTATCAAAATTATTCTGATATCCTGTGCACGGAAATAGGAAATACCAGAAACAATTAAAATAGTGTGAAGGCACCTTCAGAAAGAAAAAAAGATGGAATATGTACTTGCCCCTGCTTTTTGCCACAGCCATCAAGCCATCTGATGTTAGATGACATTCTTTCCTATGTAACTGAACCCAGAGCTAGAATTCCAGACATTACTTGGTTAGTCTGTTTCACTGCAACAAAAAAAAATGACTTTCCTCTGGACAGTCAGCTCTAGGTAGAGTCTTGGTGGTTCAAAAACTTTTTCCATTTCACAATGATGGAGCCCACTCTGCCCCTGAGACCTTTAATGCTTCAGCAATGTTTTTCATAAACAACCCCAGAAGTGTCTCGTCACAATTACACTGTAACTCTGAGGTCTACAGAGAGTTCCTTGGACTTCATTGCTTAGTTTTTACTCTGACATGCGCTATGAAATGTGGTACCTTGTATACACATTTGTGTGTCTTTCTAAATCATGTCCAATCAAGTGAATTTGCCACTGGTGGACACCATTCCAATTCTAGCGACATCTGAAGATACATCTGAGCTCAGTTTGAAGTGTCATGGCAAAGGGTCTCAATTCTTATTACTAATATTTGAGATTTCACGAAAAAGTGTCTTGGCTACGGGAATACACTCAACCAAAATATGAATGCAACAAGAAACTATTTCAAGGTTCTTACGCAGTACGGTTCAAGTAAAGAAATCAGTCTAGTCTGGGAATGCAGACATCCATCTGTTGGTCACGGCTACCTTGAAAAATAAGTTCGGGACAGTGATCAGAAAACAACACATTTTCAGCTTGATGAAGATGTAACACATTTTTTTATTATAAGATGTTGGTAACGAATACGTTTATAGCATGCGATGGACAATGTTATGCATTAAGATAAAAATACAGCTGCAATACGCAGGTAATTTATGTACCTTACGTTTTGACAATCCATCTCGGATAGGCCAAATCAGGGGCAGCATTTGCACAGCTGTGTTCGCGTGTACACGTGCTTGCGCATGCGAGTGCACACAGTTGCTACGTTCTAACCACTTAATTCTTGGAGTCGCGGCATCGTAGTGCAAAAATCCTCAGGAAAACTGTACAGGCGATAACATGCAACTATATAAAAACGAACATACTAAACGCTTGAGTTAACCCTCCTATTTCATCGCAGAGGAAATCTTCACATAGTAGTTTACTGCATGCAAAACAAAGAAATATCTGCATAGAACACCAGGGGGCAGCATATACCTTTCCATTTCATAGCTTGACAGTTTTATGAGAAGCTTAAGCAGCTGAGATTTTATTTTATTACATTATTAATATGTATGATAATATCATCATGAAGTGAAATGCAACCATAAAAAATCTATGAAGGCATGTTAGTATATAGATATTGTGAAAACACATCATGTATTAATATTAAGGCAGTGACTATAATTTCAGACCAGCGATGTCAGTAATCCATTCCTTTTTTATGGTCTATGAAGATGTTGCATCATGGGTTTCTTTGTTGGTAAGTGTGTGCATGTGTGTGTGTGTGTGTGTGTGTGTTGTTACTATGCTCCAGTGCTCTGCCACTTTTTGGTCCTGCATCCTGGGCTCCAAAGCCACACGAAATGTGCACAGGCAGCATTGTCAGATTTTGAGGCAGTTGAGGGAAAGGACATGGAGCAGGAGCCACCTGGTCTGGGTCTGGGGATTACTCCAGCCGGCAGGGCCTTCAGGCGCCTACAGAAACACGTCAGCAGTTTCACTTCAACCAGCCAGTACTAACATAATTCTGCCTACTGAAACACCTCAGCAGAGTTTCACTTCAACCAACCAGTACTAACATAATTCTGCCTACTGAAACACCTCAGCAGAGTTTCACTTCAACCAACCAGTACTAACATAATTCTGCCTACTGAAACACGTCAGCAGAGTTTCACTTCAACCAACCAGTAATAACATAATTCAACCAACCAGTATTACAATAATTCATCCAACCAGTATTAAAATAAATCTGCTTACCCGATCACCTTACCAAAATGAACTCAAATGTCCATCTGTGACTACATAACAATCTTAAATACAGTACCACAACATAACATTTATTGTGGAGCAACAGCCTCAATAACTTGACATTTTTAGAGCCATTGTAAAATGTTGTTGTTCTGCAGAAGAGTGTTTAGGAGAATTGCTTTGAAAACATTTTCCAGCATTTATTTTACAACATCAATAGATAATGCAGCAATAGAAAGAGGATTCAACCCATTTCCTTGAGTTGTTGGCAACAATGTTTTCTCTGATCGCTCGGTTCTGGCAGCAGTCCATTAGAAATGGACAGGTTCACACAATGTATTGGCACAGCATTCGTTAGTGAGGAGAACAAAGGCGGGATGTGCCAAAGGAGTCATCTCCTGGAACGAATGGAAATGTTGATGTGCAAGCTGAGCACAGATTCTGGTTTGTTTGTGTGGCTTGTCAGTCATCTACTTAATTGAAGAGATTAAATTATGTGCTAACATTAGGACCGACGAGAGAGGAGCATGTGTCTATGTGGACGGGTAGGCTGGCAGATTTCTGGAGAGGGGTAGACTAGAACACAGAGGGGTTGACTAGAAGACAGCTGGAAGGACAAGAAGACAGAGGGGTAGACTAGAGGACAGAGGGGTAGACTAGAGGACAGAGGGGTAGACTAGAACACAGAGGGGTAGACTAGAAGACAGAGGGGTAGACTAGAAGACAGAGGGGTAGACTTGAGGACAGAGGGGTAGACTAGAGGACAGAGGGGTAGACTAGAGGACAGAGGGGTAGACTAGAACACAGAGGGGTAGACTAGAAGCCAGAGGGGTAGACTAGAAGACAGAAGGGTAGACTAGAAGACAGAGGGGTAGACTTGAGGACAGAGGGGTAGACTAGAACACAGAGGGTTAGACTAGAAGACAGAGGGGTAGACTTGAGGACAGAGGGGTAGACTAGAGGACAGCGGGTTAGACTAGAGGACAGAGGGGTAGACTAGAGGACAGAGGGATAGACTAGAGGACAGAGGGGTAGACTAGAAGACAGAGGGGTAGACTAGAGGACAGAGGGATAGACTAGAGGACAGAGGGATAGACTAGAAGACAGAGGGGTAGACTAGAGGACAGAGGGATAGACTAGAGGACAGAGGGGTAGACTAGAGGACAGAGGGATAGACTAGAGGACAGAGGGGTGGACTAGAAGACAGAGGGGTAGACTAGAGGACAGAGGGGTAGACTAGAAGACAGAGGGGTAGACTAGAGGACAGAGGGGTAGACTAGAGGACAGAGGGATAGACTAGAGGATATGAGTAGACTAAAAGACAGAATGGTAGACTAAAGGTTAGCAGTAGACTACAGCCTGATATTCCTTCAAAGCTGTCATAGCAATGTTTACAGTGTATTTATTTCATATATGAATCCTGCACACTTCCAAATGTCATTCTGGTAGTGGGTCGAGGTTTTTAAACAGTATCCAAGTTGGTTAGTTCATTTGGCCATTACAGCAGTAACTGCATAAATATTGTAATGTGGGTTTAATTGAACCAAGTACGCACCCAGACACAAGGCTAAAAAAAGGCCCAATGTCTTCCTGTCAACGCTAACATACAGCAGTATTCCACAGAGAGAACGCTCCCCCACTTTGTGTGTATCTTTCCAAATGTGACAGACGTGTCCTTCAGCCATTACCCACAGTGCTTTGCTCTAGTCCCTGTGAGTGTGTGTGTGTGTGTGTGTGTATGTGTGTGTGTGCGTGCACGTTGCCCATCCTGCTAGTGTACATACAAGCTGACATGT
Organism: Esox lucius; assembly: GCF_011004845.1. Classification (NCBI taxonomy): domain Eukaryota; kingdom Metazoa; phylum Chordata; class Actinopteri; order Esociformes; family Esocidae; genus Esox; species Esox lucius. The sequence goes on along the minus strand of NC_047586.1, from coordinate 12,924,118 downwards.
CCCCCTGTCTGCTCTCTGTTATGGTGAGGCCAGGCTGCACTGGGCCTGGCAGAGTCTCCCACTGGCTGTTTGTGGGCACAACACGCAGGCACCCACCACTCTGACAGATGAGTCAGGGAGTGAGCAGAACAAGGCTTAAGGCAAAGATCACAGAAAGGAGGTCATCCAACACAGGCCAAAAAACACACAAAGTAAGCTGCCCAACAGCCCAACATCAACAAGCAGTTTAATCCTTTAATCTTGCAACCACACCAGAGATCAATCGGATGGACATACCTAGGGAGATGTGACAAATGTACACAAAAAAGCAGAATGTGCAATAATTGAACCAGCTGTTATGTACGCATTGATTGATTTAAGCATTTTAAATAATAATAATCAAGACTCAGACAGTTTTTGTATAAATCCTGAGTGTGCTACATTATCATATTAGAACTAAGGCAACTTCCATTTATATTAATGTTAAACTTATTTTCCAACGAGCAAGTGGAAACAACCCTTTACACAACCAGATGTGGTTATTTCTGAAGGCCAACTGGACAGGAGACACCAGTGCCGCTCAGGCCACAGTATCCGCGGGGGTTCTTTGCTAGGTACTGCTGGTGGTAGTCCTCAGCATAGAAGAACTCCTTGGCCTCAGCTATCTCTGTTGTAATTTCTCCAAAGCTTCCTTCTGTCAGGACCTGTAGAATGAATAACAAGTCGTTAGGACTGACATCCATTAATCAATGGTTCAGGGCTCTCCAAACCTGTTTCTGACGATGGTTTTCTTAAAGGTTAAGAAAAGTTCTGGACAATGCAGTGTAAACGGCTAATAAACCATGTGAGCCCTAGCCGAGAAAAGCCTTCCACTCCACGAAGTCGTTTCCATCCTGGCAGGCTGTCGCCCTGTCTGCCAGTCATTTGTAAAGCAGTGGAGCAGAGATGGGCACAGACAGAGGTCATTACTGCTCTGGGTGTCCCTACGGGTGAGGCCTTGACAGATGTCTGCTCACATGCCCCAGATGTGCCCAATGTGCATGTTTGTGTGTGTGTCTGTGTGTGTGTGTGTGTTTGCTGTTAAAGGCCTCCACCACCCAGCATACTCAGTGCCAATGCCTGCAGCATTTTTATATGGTGTCCACACACACGTGCACACATTACACACCAGCCAAACCTGAGACTCTACTCTAACCCCCAGTACAGGGCTGTCTAATCCTGAGACTCTACTCTAACCCCCAGTACAGGGCTGTCTAATCCTGAGACTCTACTCTAACCCCCAGTACAGGGCTGTCTAATCCTGAGACTCTACTCTAACCCCCAGTACAGGGCTGTCTATTCCTGAGACTCTACTCTAACCCCCAGAACAGGGCTGTCTAATCCTGAGACTCTACTCTAACCCCCAGTACAGGGCTGTCTAATCCTGAGACTCTACTCTAACCCCCAGTACAGGGCTGTCTAATCCTGAAGACTCTAACCCCCAGTACAGGGCTGTCTAATCCTGAGACTCTACTCTAACCCCCAGTACAGGGCTGTCTAATCCTGAAGACTCTAACCCCCAGTACAGGGCTGTCTAATCCTGAAGACTCTAACCCCCAGTACAGGGCTGTCTAATCCTGAAGACTCTAACCCCCAGTACAGGGCTGTCTAATTTAGCACATATCTTCCTCATATGGACTGTTTTGGAGTCATAATGCAGAGTCTGATGGTTTCCAGTGACAAAGCATCGGCCACAGCAGGGGGCCAGCAGTAACTCAACCTTCAGTACAGGGCAGTACAGTGCTGTGGTATGGAAAGTTCCATTCCATACCACAGCACCATGGCAGTCCACCAGTCAGCCAATGGCAGTCACCAGTTAGACAGTCAGTCTGCCAACCAGTCAGTCAGCCAACTAGTCAGTCTGTCAGCCATTCAAACAGCCAGCCAGCCAACCAGTCTGTCAGCCAGTCAGACAGCCAGCAAACCAGTCAGCCAGTCAGTCAGCCAACCATTCAGTCAGTCAGCCAGTCAACCAGTCAGTCCATCAGCATGGTATAACTGACAGGACTAAGCTGAATGTCATTTAATACCTGCTTGTGTAAGCAAAGCTAAAAGTCTAGTGTTTAGGACAGCATAAAGAGATGCAGGATGGAGGTCAATTTGTTGTTCTGCGACATGGACATTTTCAGCTGACAAATGGGGGGTTATGTTCAGTGGGTGAAAAGAGGATCCCCCTTTGAACAATATCATTTGGGAGGATTGTATGGATGGGCCTCTTCCTTTCCTTTTCTGACTGTCTTGCCATTTTTATCTTATTCCACATAATTTCCCAGTCTGGCTCTCCTCTTCCTCTCCTCTGTCTCACTAATGCTAATGTTCTGTCGCTCAGTGTGTGTGTGTGTGTGTGTGTGAGTTTGTGTGTGGATAGCAGGGCTGTGTGAAGGAACCTGCCAACTACCTCATTTCTTGGCCCATCTGTCTAGAGGCAGCCACGCACCTGTTAGGAGCAGCTGCCATCAGAGGAGACAGTAGAGACAGACAGAGATAGGGAACACCGAATCAACTTCTCTCTTCAACTTCTCTCTGCTCTCCCTGCCAGAACCAGCCCTAATTCCAGTCCTAAACCCTCCACCCTATAGTTCTAGTCCCAGTTCTAACCCAAACACCTCAGGCCTAGTCCCCGTCCTAACTCTAAATCCTCTGTCCCAGTTCTAGTCCAAACTCGAAAACCCAACCGTATATCTAACACCAGATGTTATGTAGGCCATGGAAGGTTCTTCATAGAGATGTAAGCCTTTTTGTCTGACCTCTCTCAGTCCTGCCTCCCTAATTTTTAATCCATCCCTCTCAGACTTTCAGCCTCTCCCCCCTCTCTCTCTCTCTTGGACTCCCCATCTCTGTCCCCTTCTCGCTCTTATGCCCCTCTATCTCCCCTCTCTCTGCCTGTCTCTCCCCTCTCAGGGACGGTGTGCCATCGTTCTGAACTCACCAGTCATGGCAGGTTCCCTAAGCAGCCTGGTCGCTAGGGAGACCAGAGCTGCAGTGGGCAGCGCTAACACTTATTGTCACAGTGAGATTGGAGGAAGGTGTGTGTGTGTGTGTTTGCACAAGTGTGCATGCATGTGAGTGCCTGTGATGTGAGCAGGAGTGTTTGGAAATCCAGGGCTCTGCCTGTAGTTAAGATAATGTGGTGGCAGGTGAATTTTTTTTTCTTCCACTCAGCATTGGAAAATGGAGCGGAGCAAGAGCTTGAGACAAAAGGCTTTTGTGGAACAAAACAAGGTAAGCAGGTCTGCTGGCCAAGAGGCTGAGAAATTGGCCGAACATTAATTCCCAATCACTATTTGTAGTCCATTTCTGGGCAACAAAGCATGTGTGAGGAATGAAACATCCTATTAAGCGTTAAGAGACTCATGCACCAAAGGATACTCCAGCAGTACACGTCTGCAGCAGCCTGTGTGTTTAAAGGCTCTGTCACACAGACTAATGCAGCACGGAGAACAAAGGGATGTGGGGGAGGAACAGAGACTTCAGCTCCAATGTTCTGAATGTATCTAACTACCCACCATTAAATTCCATTGGATTTACAATGCCCATTGTTTCTTTGTTTTTGGTTTGCAAGCATCTTCAGGGAAATTCTGTCAATATTTTACCGCGATATGTACATGCGTGGAGCTCGGCTTGTGTTTTCATACTATACACTGTATAGTACATGCATAGCTCCAGGTTATTTGTGTTATGTCCTGGCACATATAATACTTGAGCTAAAGACCCATTGTAGCTATCATACACACATGCTAGAATCTGTTAATTGCCACACATTCTTCTCTCTGTGAAGATGTCACTTTGGCAGCAGATTGCTCATAGTTAAGCTGAGCGAAAAAAGGAAGCCACGCAGAAGTAGAATTACACGTTTATCTCTTAGCAGTCTTGGAGCCAACTCTTTAGTGGTGGATGGAAGAAATGGGACCTGACATTCACTCACTCTATCCTCACACTAATTTAGCCTATGCAGTACCCCAGTGTGGGCGGTTACCCTTCACAGAGGTAGAAACAGAAAACTCTTCTAGGCGTCTGAACTCTTTGTGTTGGCTGACGCAAGCACCTCGTCAAATAAGAGTGGCGTTCGACCTTCCCCAGAGCCATCCATCAGGCACTCCTCTATCCAATCATTAGATCACTCGTTCATTAGCTAGGAGCTGCTTGGGTCATGGGTCATCCTACCCCCAGGCCGCACCTGGGTCATTCCTGCAGGGTAGACTGAGACAGGAACTCCCCAGGGAGATCCAGAGGGCTGGGGTTTCCTCAACGGCTCTGTCTCTGTCCCCTCAATACACAGGTTAGGCAGAATGGGCTGGAATCAATGTCCTCATAACACTGATTCCCTGTTCTCACCCTAAACCACGGAGCTACTGAAGCACTAACAATTACTGTATCCATCAACCCTGTATACTAATAACCAAGAATCTACTCTTCGAGGGCGTGAAGAACGCACGCGCACACATACACACACACACACACACACCACATCCTGGCTCTGAGGATATGCTAGTGGCAGAATCTCCAAAATGGCGTCCATGTCCCAGCTTTACCTCAGACGCTGTCTGTCCTGTGCTGTGTTACGTTACCACATGGCTAAATGCATAATTCAGACGTATTCATTTGCATGTCAGAAAGAGCGCTCATTTGGAATGCAAATTCCTGCGTGCCCTGGTTAACCGCAGAAACGTGAAAAGCAGCGATAAGCAGCCTAATATATAAGAAAAAAGAGAGGGGGAGAATGAAACAAAAAAATATAAAACCGGTGAAGCGTGTTAGAGCTAGAGGAGACATCCAAAGAGAACAGAGACATGGCACAAACACATGCAGGCCTTTGTGCATTGAAATAGACGCTCAGAGAAGAGGACAAGAAATTAAATGGAGGGGGAGCCAGAGAGATGAGATGACTGAAAGATGAAATTCGTTTTTTGGGAATAACTCACACTGACACAAAGAACCAGATCCACCCATTCCAAATGGTGAGTTATGAAACACACAGGACTGGCATTTAGTCAGCGAGTCCCTCCAGCCTGGTCCCTAACACCACGCCTGCTCACACAGCTGCTGGACATTACAGCATCTAAGACACAGTTTGTTACAACAAAGGCATGACAAGGCCTACAATAAAGGCATGATCAGCAGGTGCACAACACAGGAACACTACTAATCAGAAACAATGGAGCACCAGAACCATGAGGGAAGGAAGGAGAGAAATCGAGAAAGAAAAGGAGGACGCTCCAAGCCTCCAAGGTAATTTTCTTTAGTGAGAGAGCTCCCCAATCACTCCCTAAATGGACAATACAATCTAGTCATCCAGTGGAGCATACACGGTCGATGCCCCGACATACACGGTCAATACCCTGACATACACGGTCAATGCTCCGACATACACAGTTGATTCCCCCACATACGCGGTCGATACCCCAACATGCACGGTCAATACACTGAGATACGCGGTCGGTTCCCCCAACATACGCGTTCGATACCCCGACATACGCGGTCGATGCCCCGACATAAACGGTCGATAACCTGACATACACGGTCGATGCACCAACATTCACGGTCGATTCCCCGACATTCACGGTCGATTCCCCGACATTCACGGTCGATTCCCCTACATTCACGGTCGATTCCCCAACATACACAGTCGATATCCCGACATACACAGTTGATATCCCGACATACAGGGTCGATGCCCCGATATTTCCACGGTCGATACACTGACATACACGTTCGATGCCCCGACATACGCGGTCGATACCCTGACATACACGGTCAATACCCCGACATACGCAGTCGGTTCCCCCAACATACGCGTTCAATACCCCGACATACACGGTCGATGCCCTGACATACACGGTCGATGCCCCGATATACACGGTCGATGCCCCGATATACGCGGTCGATGCCCCGACAAACACGGTCGATGCCCCGACAAACACGGTCGATGCCCCGACATACATGGTCGATGCCCCGACATACATGGTCGATACACTGACATACACGGTCCATGCCCCGACATACATGGTCGATACACTGACATACGCGGTTGATACCCTGACATACACGTTCAATACCCCGACATACGCGTTCGATACCCTGACATACGCGTTCGATACCCCGACATACGCGTTCGATACCCCGACATAAACGGTCTTATGCCCCGACATACACGGTCGATGCCCCGACATACACGGTCGATGCCCCGACATACACGGTCGATTCATGATCAACACCCTGACATACACGGACATTGAAATAAACTAAATGCCTCCCAATCCACCCCCTCTGCTGGGCAATACTGAAAGGAAAATAGAACAGGCAGTGGCTGAAATGGCGTCTTTCTCCTAGTTACAAATGGCTGTGAATTACTGTACTTTGTCACGTGGCAGATGAGGAGAAAGAAAACTAATCTATTCTTTGTCAGAGTGTTCTTTCCTTTGTGAGTGATTTCAGAATGGGGTGACTGGGAGCGAAGAGGACATTCACAATGCTGTATAATGAATGCCTTATTTTGCAATGGAAAATGACAACATTTCAACTGATTCCACCACTGACAGACAAGTCAGAAATACTGTTGGGTAGATGGAGGAACAGAGGAGGCAGACAGGTCATTGAGGTCATTGGTAGTATCCTATTGTACATGAATGTGTCATGAACTGCATGGCTAATTATGTTCCCGTATATGCGTGTGTTTCAGGGTGTGTGTGCTCTGTGCTGCGCAGGCACAGAAAGTGGCATCCCTGGAAAGAAAAGGTGTCTTGGCTCCCTCCCTGGCAAAGCAGACCCTCTGTCCATAATGATGTTTAGGGAAATGTAGACGTGTGCCAAAAATCTGTTACATACCATTTGTTCAGGTCTCCTGTGGGTACCATCAGAAAGCAAACGAAAATGGGAAAGTCTGCTCATGAGAGGAGAGCAAAAGACTGGGCAGAAGGATATAAGATGGGCGTCTATATTCTGTTATGAAACTAAAGGCAGGGGATGGGAACTATTAAGAACAGGCTGTAAGTGGACAGCAGGCCGGAAGAATGAGATACTGCAGAGAGGGCAGCTTGTCTGTTCACACCCTGAGATGAGATGATGAGATGGGGACCTCACAGCTTCACCACTATGACAGAAGAGCAGGGAAGAATGTGTTCGGTGTGCCTGTGAAGTGTATGTGTGTGTGTGAGTGTGTTAGGTGTTTCTCTGTGAGGTCTGTGTGTGTGTTGGGTGTGTGTCTGTATAGGTTTGTTGTATGGTGTGTGTGTGTGTGTTAGGTGTTTGTCTGTGAAGTCTGTGTGTGTTAGGTGTGTGTCTGTATAGGTTTGTTGTATGGTGTGTGTGTGTGTGTGTGTGAGGTTATATCTTCAGGACATATCATAAGATGTTGATTGAGAGAACTAGGTTGTGAAAGAGATATTGTTCCCTGTTATACAGCTACTAAACATTCAAACGGGACAGACTATGTAACACATTTATCTTCTCAGGATCCACAGACTGGATTCGGGTGGGACAGACAGAGGACATATTCTACATTACCATATAACTCCCTGATTTACCTGACCTCTGTCGTTTCAATGTTGGTCTAAGACCTTCTACATAATGGACAGATAAGACGGCAGGGAAAGGAAGTTCAGTTTGATACAACAATTCCAAACTGATTTGGCTGGCAGATGGGTGGCAGCACGTGTTTGTTAAACCACCTGGTCTGTTGCACCAGGATCTCGGAGAGGAGCATGACACAACACACCATCTAAAATGGCCACAGATGAAGGGGGTGGTAGAGGGGGGGGTACTGGGTCCCAGCAAGCTGGTCAGAAAATATCAAGAAGAGCTTTCGCACAGAGGTGGAAAAGATAATTAGCACGACCATGGCCTCCAGTAAGTCCCCTCTCTCTTCTCTATATTCTGTATCTCATCTCACACCCTGACCTACCTCTCTCCTACCTCTTTGTTTCATACATCTGTGACGGCTGTCCACATGAGACAAAAAAAATCAACCCCACCATTGTGGGCTCAGTGTGTGACCCAGCTGTTACAACTAATCATAGTCCTTTTGGCCCCTCTGATCAATAACATAACAATATCTGTAGTCCTAATCATCTCACAACATAACACCTATAGTCCTTAAAACCTAACAACTTAACATCTATAGTCCTTAAAACCCAACAACATAACATCTATTGTCCTTAAAACCCAACAACATAACATCTATAGTCCTTAAAACCTAACAACTTAACATCTATAGTCCTTAAAACCTAACAACTTAACATCTATAGTCCTTAAAACCCAACAACATAACACCTATTGTCCTTAAAACCCAACAACATAACACCTATTGTCCTTAAAACCTAACAACATAACATCTATAGTCCTTATCATCTAACAGCATAACATCTATAGTCCTTATCATCTAACAACATAACATCTATAGTCCTTATCATCTAACAGCATAACATCTATAGTCCTTATCATCTAACAACATAACATCTATAGTCCTTATTATCTAACAACATAACATCTATAGTCCTTATCATTTAACAGCATAACATCTATAGTCCTTATCATCTAACAGCATAACATCTATAGTCCTTATCATCTAACAACATAACATCTATAGTCCTTATCATCTAACAACATAACATCTATAGTCATTATCATCTAACAACATAACATCTAGAGTCCTTATCATTTAACAGCATAACATCTATAGTCCTTATCATCTAACAACATAACATCTATAGTCCTTATCATCTAACAGCATAACATCTATAGTCCTAATCATCTAATAACATAGCATTTACAGGGTTTATCAGATAACAATATAACATCCATAGGCTATAAAAACCTAACATCTAAAGTATCGGCCCTACCAACGAACAAAATCTAGAGACCCCCCAAAAAAATATATATACAGCCCATATCAGCCATAAACCACAGCTACAGTATATAGCCACCCTGACATCAACATCCATCCATAAATATACAGTAGTTCACACGATAGGCTGTAAAATAATAACAGATGATGATAGAGGATACGTGGTGAATAGCTTCTAGACAGCATGCTAGTTGCACTAGTCATATGTAGATAACAGCATTAATGATGTAGAGACATCCTAACAGTGTGATGGACAAGGCTCTGTTTTAATGAGGTAGGGCCTGAAGCAGTGGGCAGGCAGGCCGGCCAGGCAAACCGAGGTAGTTAAATGAAGACTGATTCCTCACCAACGCTGGCAGTCAGCCCCAGTGGTGGAAGAGAGTGATTCTCTGGCACGTGTCTCGTTGCCGGTCAGCCGCCTCCACGGTGAGCTGGGGTGAGCAGCAGCGCCACAGCTTCTAAAGTAGAAACCTGCCTATCGTCGTCATATTTTGAGACACTAATGGTATATAAGAACATGAGGTCCATAGTGGAGTTTTCATGTCCAAGCCTAAGATGAGGAGAAGGGAAATGGAGGGGCTGAGATAATGTTATGACCGTTTGTCACTCAGCGACCATTCTGTGGAGTGAATGGAGCACAGTGCCCCCTAGTGTTACATAAGTGAACGGTCATCTTTTGTGTCGTCCATCTGGAGATTCGTCTGACTTTAGGGATGATGAACTGGGATGCGGTGGGGCCCTGAGGCCAATCTGTGTGTCTGATTTCAGTTTAACCGACATACAGCAGAAGACTACCACTGTCCTGGGTTACAGCGTGTACATCAGGCCAGGACCTAGAAGCATTTACAAGGCAAATATGCAGTCTAAAACAAATGGGAAAAACGACACATCTATTGCAACGTGTAGATGCCAACAGATTTTCAGATTAAGAGGATTGGAAATAATCTGTAAATGGAAGTATTCTCTGTGTGCCCTGTCAAGTCTAGCAGAGTACTCTAAAAAATAAGTCTCTCCAGGAGTTTCCAAACAGATTAAAAAGAATTTGGAGCAATTTCGAAATCACTGGAGATGAAATATATGCATATATCTGACGTTCCCATTTAAAGAGAGAAGACAGCCTCTTACTAAAAATACCAGGACAGTAGTAATACATTATTGTGGCTCAACTCATGGATTCCATAGACTGGACATTACATCGCCTCAGCAAATTGCTTTAGCCCAGGCCAAAATATCAAATGGATACTAACACCCAACCCGCCAGCTGAAGCTTGCCCAGACCAGTCACTAAATGTCCAGCTTAGCGTTTTGATTTCCTACACCGTCATTTTTGTTCTTGACATGAATCCGTTAGGGGGGGTTGTGTCACTTTCATTGGACTGCTTCCTAGTGGTCATTTAGTGAGTGGTCATACAGAGGGAAGACAACCCACTGATGTTGCCCCGGTGTCCCAGTGTAAACCCCCCCCCTCCCCCCCCCGGTGCAGCCCGGGCCCTCCCGCTGCGTACCATGATGTGGCATCTCAGACGGCAAAGCTCCATGTAATAAATATTAATAACCGTGAACCCCCAAAGTGGAGAGAGAGAGAAAGAACTCCCGACCCCGCCCCCCCCGGTCTCCCTGAAACCCAGAAAACAAAGAGGAACCAACTCACGCCATATTGACCTTTCTCTTCACGTTGGCCTCACGCGGATCTCCAAACGCTGTGCCCTTGCTTGCATAAACCCCTTTGCCTTCAGCCCGCTCCTCTCCCCCTCCCGCCATTGCTCTCTCCCTCTCCCCAATAAGGACCCAGCTGCCAGTCAGAGCGGGCTTTATTAACCCTTTGCCTTTTGACATCCATTTCATTATGGCGGGGGTCAACAGCTGATTAAAACACAGCAGAGGCGCCTCTGCAGGTGACCTACGACCCCAGCCGAACTCCGCTTCATTTGGGTTGTCTGGGCCAATCAGAGGGCTCAAGGGGTGGGACCGGGCTGGGGGGGTGGGGGGGGGCTGTTTCCATGGCAACAGGGCCCTGCCGCTGGGTTTGCGGTGCGGAGCAGATGTCTCAGCAGGGGGAGGAGGAGGTACGCTCACAACGACGGAGGAGGACAAAGAAGCAGCAAGGCCAGCAGAGGGAGTGTGTGAGCATGTTTGTGTTTTCAGTCTGTCTGCGTGTGTCTGTGTGTGTGTGTGTGTGTGTGTGTGTGTGTGTGTCTGTGTGTGTGCGTGCGTGTTTGAGTGCGAACAAGCGCGTTAGTATGTGTGTAAGCAGCCCACTTTGGCAGAGTAGTCACTGTGTAACCGGATGCTGCTGCTTTGTGCACAGAAACACAGCCTACAATAGAAAACACTAGAGCAAAATAAACAGGCTTCAGGTGAGTGCGGTGGTGTTGTCTCAGACACGTGACGGTGGGGCATTAGTGGAAAATGACCTCCTTTCAGCTGAGACGAGACACAATGAGACGAACTCCACTCACACACCATATGATTGGCATGTTAGACGAGATGTGAAACAGAGAATAAATTAGACCACAGTCCACAACCAACCAATGCAAATGTCAAACTTCGCACGGGGAGAAAAGTGTGCATGGAAAATGTTTCCAGCAAACAGCATGGCCACCAACAATGCATGCACGTGATAATGTGCTGTTAGAGGGGGAAAATAATATTCCTTCTTTATATGTCTGTAATGCCTCCAAAACTGCATGTCATCCACTAGCCCGTAGATAGCCCACAGCATGTCATCCACTAGCCCGTAGATAGCCCACAGCATGTCATCCACTAGCCCGTAGATAGCCCACAGCATGTCATCCACTAGCCCGTAGATAGCCCACAGCATGTCATCCACTAGCCTGTAGATAGCCCACAGCATGTCATCCACTAGCCCGTAGATAGCCCACAGCATGTCATCCACTAGCCTGTAGATAGCCCACAGCATGTCATCCACTAGCCCATAGATAGCCCACAGCATGTCATCCACTAGCCCGTAGATAGCCCACAGCTTGTCATCCACTAGCCCATAGATAGCCCACAGCATGTCATCCACTAGCCCGTAGATAGCCCACAGCATGTCATCCACTAGCCCGTAGATAGCCCACAGCATGTCATCCACTAGCCCATAGATAGCCCACAGCATGTCATCCACTAGCCCGTAGATAGCCCACAGCATGTCATCCACTAGCCCGTAGATAGCCCACAGCATGTCATCCACTAGCCCATAGATAGCCCACAGCATGTCATCCACTAGCCCGTAGATAGCCCACAGCATGTCATCCACTAGCCCATAGATAGCCCACAGCATGTCATCCACTAGCCCGTAGATAGCCCACAGCATGTCATCCACTAGCCCGTAGATAGCCCACAGCATGTCATCCACTAGCCCATAGATAGCCCACAGTAAAAGAACATGGCATGTTGTGATGTGTAGTAAGCCGCAATATCATAATGATAACCTTCTATACAACACAAACAGTAGATCCAACATCCATGAAATCTGTTTTCGGCGTGAGACTGGGCTTGTATAGGAGGAGTGAAGGGACCAGGGGAAACGGGGGGAGGGAGAGAGGCGAGCGGTGTGAAGACAGCAGGACTTCAGCCTCCCTCCCCATAGCTCCATCAGATGAACCTTCTCCTACTCCTCTTTTTCTCAATGTCCAACCCCTCTGCAAATGTGCAGTGGAATATCTTGTTCTTATTTAAGTTAGACTGAAAGTGAACTGTTTCATGCAGGGGTTTCATAACCAACCAGACTTCAAACAGGTATTGAATAGGTCCAAGGTTTGTATTTGAATGATATACAAAAATGGTTCTGAACATATCTGTGTACCCCATGAACATTAAACTCTGAAAAGACATGGAAAAGACATACTTCTGTTTGAAAATATATAGTAAAGATGGCTTTTATCCAGTGTTGCTCATTGGGTATGCCCTGCCAATGAAGAAGCATTACTCACCCAGACGAGCATAACCAACCTAAGCTTTCCTCTCAGACAGCTACTTTTCATCTGAATAGAGCAGCTAAACAACAGAGACCTGAAGGTGTCCAGACCGCCTCTCAAGGTGATCTCAGCAAACACTCTCCAACGAGAGACTCAAATGTCAATGGATACACGTCGGAGAGAAATGTCTAGACTCTCCAGGGACAAGTCTTTATCCATCTCTCAGTCCAACATCCTAGTCTACACAGCATATCTCCGGTTCCATATGGAACAAAGGAGAGAGAAGAATGGCCGGCAAAATGGAGAGCGAGGCGAGGGCGGAAAAAACGCCTAAAGAAAGAATAGTGGCTAGAAAATGAATGAAGACGATGTTTCCGAAAGTCATGAGTACAGCAGTGTGGAGGAGGGTGGTGTTGAACTCAGTAAAGCTTCTCCACACAGCGTTGCACCACAGAGGTCCTGCTGTTCCTTCCCCTGGTTCTCACCCCTCACTAAGGGAGCATGACCAGTATGAAATCCTTGCCAATTAAATGTATGCATAAGCATTATGAAGGTGGAGCAGGCTGCCTGGCTCAACGCCGGTTTCTTGTAAGGTGGTGAGTTCAGAAGCTTAAAGCGGGAAACGGCAGTCGTCTCTAAAGGCTGACGGCTGATGCTGGAGAAATGAAACCTCTTTTCGACGTTCACAGTCAGGGCTACAGATGGAAGGACTGACCAACCCTGATATCGACAGTTAGCTAATTAAGCCTATAAAATACTGTATACTTGGAGAATCACTGACCAAAAATGTACATCGAGAATTCACGTTGCCCTTTAAGGTTCGCTGGAGATATGGCTGTAGCAGGCATTTGTGATTGGTTATGTTGAAAGTCCCCTCAGCATTAGTTCTCAATGTAACACTGAGAATGTGTTCCGCTATGGGTACTGAATGTGATTTTCTGCAGCTTTTTAATTTATTTGGCAAATTGATTTTTCATCCAACTTTTGTTTATATGGCTTGGAATTCTACAGGACTGATTGTGGAGTTGATGTGACTCTCACACAGACACATTACCTTCTGATAGTTGTGTTTGGAGGCCAGAGCCTGCTCAAGGTGCTCCTGTTCGTATGTGTAGACGGCTGATCGATAGGTCGTACCAACGTCGTTGCCCTGGCGCATTCCTGATAAAGACAGATAACAACACATTGGCTAACTGTTACTAAATGGACTGGATGAAAGAAAACCACTTTAAAGTCAGACATGAAGGACAACGTCAGACAAACACACACACACACACACACATTCAGATGGACAAAGACATATAAACACATGGTTACATAGGTTAATCTAATATGAGAAAAAGTTGACATCCAAACTATTCTGAAAGTGTCTTTCCAGCTGCCAGAAGCCGACCAGCAGCATTGACTTTGACAAACTCGTCTTCCGAAAACAAACCCACAAATTAACCAAATGTGAGTGTCTGGGGGAAAACTACCTGGAGATCAGCCTAGACAAACTGTGCTGTAATTTGAATAAAAGCACAGTTCACCTTGATCTAGATGTAAACTGCTCCAGATTCTGCCTGCCTGGATAATTATTCTGGAGCTGGGAGAGGGAGAAGAGTGGGAGCTGCTCAGACAGTGAATCAAACTGATATTGTTCCCTGACAATTCCATTCAAACACACAATCATTGACCGGGTGTTAGGAAACAACCCCCTTAGTTGTCGCTTGAGAGGAACATCAGGTTAACATCCCATTTAATATGACAGTCAGGGAATCAGTAGGTTAACCTGATCTAGAATCAGAGGACATGCAGCAGTACTCCACTCTGTCAGGGCTTTCCTTAATACTGCCTGCACTTTGACAATGAGGACTGCAGTGGAACAAAACCCAGAGGCAGCACATTATGGATGTCCAACACTCACATATGAAATATCATCCTTTAAAAGAAAGATGGAGGAATTGAACCGCATGTTGCTGTAGCTATATGGAACGGCGCTACTGTGGAGCTTAATTAATGACTCCGGTGGTCAAGGGGTCATGGAGCAAAAGGACGATGATAACTGTGCGGCAAAGCGTCACCATCAAAGTCTTCATCTTCTTTAGGGACGCGTCCTGGTGTGGGTTAGGTTGGCCCGAGGTTGCGCGGGTGGCTGTCGCTGGGCTCAGGCGGTTCATTCTGGACGCAGTCTGATTTTCCCGGGGGACCTCACGTACTCCCTGGACACACACACTCACACAGGGTCCGAAAATTTGAAATAAAACCCACGCTCACAGAGCAGTGTGATTGGGGGCCTACACTTCACTAGGTGGAGAGTCACCCCCCCCCTTTCATCCTGCCACATCTTCAACGTGCCTCCGTCATTCCACAAGCCCTGATCGGAGCCACTAGAAACACACAGCTCAGAGCAGGGAGGAGAATGAGACCAGCTTCCAGCTATGCAATGGGTGGCTTCCTAAATGTTTTGCCTTTGAAATGACTGTAATTCGGTAGCGGACAGAGTGTATGTACGGTGGGAGGGTGCGTTACCTTGAGTGGGGTTGTGGCTCTCCCAGAAGACCTTCAGCAGTTTGGCGAAGCTCGTCTTCTCTGGATCCCACAGCACCCGGACCACCTCAGTATGTCCTGTTCTGCCTAAGGAGAGCCGGGGCAGATGGGGAGGTTTTGAGGAGTAAGCGGGGAGGTCGACCCCATCCACTGGCTCAGGATCAGATATTCCCTTACACTTATGGTTATGGTTAGGATCAGCTGACTCTAGATCGGCAGATCGGCGAGTTAAACTCGAGTACCGGAAGCGAGGGGTTAAGAATGATTGAGGAAGCCGTCCCAGGGCTTCAGGCGCCAGGAGTGTCCTCCAATCACACGGGCTGGGGACTACAGAACAAGACGGGCTGATTGCATAGAGATGTGGTTGGGGATTCTCTTTCACTCTGACCCCCTTCTCTCTCCCTGTCTCATTCTGTCTCTCTTAGCCTCGCTCCCGGACAGTTGAGTCCCTACTCTAGTGGAGACAGACATCCTCCATGTTTCACTGGAACATCAGGTGAGAAGAAAACAGCTTCTCCAAGGCCAGCTCTTCTATTCAGAATTCAAGACGTTTCTAGCGAGATGAGTTTATTCCACTGAGATCGGTGGGTATTTAATATGATCAGCTCACGAGGCTGTGTTCTCCACTATCTGCAGCACATCTACAGCTGGGATATTAAAAAAGTAATAAGAACTAACCTGTAGGGTCACTGTCATTACTGGCTGAAGCTACAGAGGAACTATACAATATACCTGCTTGCAGAACACAGCCATGCCCTGGAGACAGTCTGAGGTATGAGGGAGTGCATGAGACACAATTAGGATGGTGTATAATATAGTGCACACACACACACACACACACACACACACACGCATAGTTTCACAAATCCAGTCCTCCTGCCCCATTTTCCTCCATCTGGTGGCTCCTTCACTCAGTTGGCCAGGCAGTGGAGCTGAGGGCTCAGGGTGAGCTGAAGGACGTATGAGATGTATATACACACACACACACAGCCATCTTTACTGCTGGCAGCTCAGGGGAACATAGGCAAGATGGCTGCCAACATGAAGCTCAGCAGAAGACATAAGTCCATTTGCCATCACTCTCCAACTGCCACTGCACTCTGTGACCGGAAACAAAAATATTTCTTCAAATTGGAAGTGACCAAAATGTACATTTGATTGACCCACTAAACGGAGACTGTGATTTTCTGTGTGTGCGTGTATGTGTGTGTGTGTGTGTATGTGTGTGTGCATTCCTGCAGCCCCTAATCCCATGTTGACAGAGGATCTCCTTCCAATCTGCGCACTGCAGAGCCTCTGCTGGGATTAGTGCTGTCTGCTTGCCGTGTTAACGTGTGATCTTATGTGTGTGTGTGTGTGCGTGTGTGTTCGTGTGCATGTGTGTGTGTATGTGTGTACAGTTCTCCCCCCTCACAGGCTCAAATCTCTCTTCTAACCCCCACCTCTTCACACCTCCTTCACACCTCTCCTCCACCCCTCTCCTCATGTTTCCCAGAAGGCTCTGGGTGCAGAGATCATGGTCACCTGGACCCAGTTGACCAGCCATGTTTGGATGATCCCGGTCTCTCTCTCTCCGTGGTCTGGACAGGTACATGCATTCTATATAGGCTGATGTGCCCGAGGGTCATGGCTCATATTGAATGAAGATTCTGTCTGTCTGCCTGACTGTCTGTCTGTCTCAGCAGGCTTCTGAGGTCCAGTTCATGGCGAAGACAGGACAAGATAATGTGTGGGTCGGAATGATACATTTTCAGCGCTCTTGGTGAACTATTACTAATGCGGCGGTAAATATGAATTTGGGACGTTGGGTTTAAGGCACAGTGACCTGCAGCTCCAGCGGTAGTAGCAGTGAGCGGTTTCAGCACCAGCAGATGGACAGCTCCCTGGCAAACTCGGTGTTGACCTCTGCATTCTACACAGCCCTGCCTCTAACAGAACAGAAAACCAATAAGAACAAAACATGAATATAATGAAACAGTCAAACTCACACAGACACACACACACACACACACACAGCAAGTGTCAGACATTCACGCATGCACAACCAGAACCTACAGTTGCGGATCTGGAACTTCTCTACATTCAAAGCTCCAACCCACCCAGATAGAACGGCACTCTTCAAACTCATTTCACCTGACAAATGTCTTCACAATACGTTGTCCACTGGGACCAACGTATATCCGGATCCAAGACTGGTATCAATCAGTTCCTCAACCCTCCCCGCCCCACACACACTGGTACTGATCCCAAGGACAGATAGATGTGAGAGGGCATTTATTGGACCCCCCTTGGCCCACACACACAGCCGAAGGCCCAGTCCGTTAAGGTCAGTGGTGGTCATGAGGGCCCGGAGCTCAGACGATGCCTCAATCCTATATCAGGAACACCCAGCTGGGTTTAGTTTTGTTCGGCTACTTCCTGTTCCCAGAAAGCCACATTCACGCTGAGAGCAAAATCTCCTTTTCTAAATCCTAAATCCTTCAAAGCAGGATGGAGAGGCAGTGGCTGCATCTAAAAACAAGACAGTGACAGCTGCCAGTGTTTTGGATAATGCCCTGAATGTTCAAAAACATCTCCCATTATTGCAATGAAAAGAAAACAGTAGTGAATCAGTTCGCTGTCTGAAGCACGCATTGTAGGCTCTTTGGAAAGTGATGATTTGTATTTTTATTTCAAAACAATATTTCTTATTTGCCATTTTCACTTGCTTTTCACTGAAAACTGACAGCTCAGAATGACACTAGTGTTTGGTTACCAACAGGAGTGAGGCAGAATGAGTAGATCTAAGGATGCCCATCCCATGTTTTTGTTAAAGCATCTCTAGTCTCTAGTGACACACCAGCTTGGAAAGGAATATACAGACGTGAACTTCCGTGCAACAAATAATGACCTTAACTGTCTGATCATCAAATACTTAAACACACCACAGAATGCTAGAAATGCCATCCACCACCTCCCTGCTGCCCTGTAATAGGTACCAGGGGATTCCCTGTGGGTAGGTTGGAGAAAACAATGAGCGGAGTAGTGGATCTAGGAGCTCCTGAAAGCCCTGTCACCAAGGCCTTGTGTTTAACTGGCTCGGACCAAGCGGGTTTTAGAGTCAGTGTTACCTGTGCAGGTCTCTTCATAGGTGGGGTTCGGGGTGAAGCCTCCGGCGTAGCCCACCTGGGTGGAGTAGACGCCCGCCTGCTTCCAGAACCTCCTTTCTGCTCCCCAAAAACAGCCCATTCCTTTAACAAAAACACATCAGTCAGAAACTATACCTCGATTAGAAACAATAGAGAAATGATGGGTAAACGGTCGGGATACTGAGTAATATCCTGAAAAGTGATTTCAAGTATAATATACAGTATGTATAGCTTTAGTACAAGACCTCATCCAGAGAGAACAATGTTAAACCCTACCGCACCTGTCTGTCTGTCTGTCAAGAACCCAGCCTCCTTGAATGCAATTAAATCACCTCTTAAAATGTCTGGATCGGTCTCAGTTTTGGATTTACTGTATAATAAAAGTGTAGGGTTCCTTAACGTGCTGTAAAAACAGATCAAACTCTATAACGCCAATACCCAGCGGAAACATGCAGCACCCGGTAAGAATCATCCACCAAAAACAAAAGACTAGGTAAAAGACGGCTGAGCAGTGATTTAGCTAGGAAACAAAATGACTGGTGAGCTAGTTTCTCTCCACATACTGAACTAAAGATCTGGATGAGACTCATACGGTGTTGCCTTAATGTGTGCGTGTGTGCATATGAGGCTTCTGCGTGCGTGCGTGTGTGTGTGTGAGGTAATCGTGACTGTAGAGGCACAGGCACACACAATGTTCAGGTATTAACGCGAGGTAGTGCTGAAGGCTGCCAGTCAACCACACAGCTGGAACCGAGGAGGGTGGAAAGCAGGCTTTTGTAAGGTCAAGGGTAACTGGCACCTTTTAAGGTGTTCCACGGGGGGGCTTTGTCATTTGAAATGCTCAGCGGGTCAAAAGTGCATGTGAGGCCGCTTTAAAACATGCTTCCTATTTGTACACAGGCCCAGGAGATAAAGAGGCCGATTTCTCTCCAGTCTGTCATGATGGATTACACTGTTTGACTCTCCAAATGGAGAAAAGTGGAGCTGAACTAATGCATTTTATTAAATAGATCCTAATCACCCCTGCCATTAATCTGTACCCCCTCCCCCCACCTATTCCAGTCCACCATCCTTTCTCGCTCAGTTTTTGGATTATTTTCCTGAACCTAACTGAGGATGGGGTGGGGGGTGTGGGGGGGGGGAACTAATTACACTATCCTCTCTGGTCGTCGCCTCCCCTTTTTAACCCTCTCCTCTCTGCGGTCTCCCCTCCCTCCCCTCCCTCCCCTCATACGGATCACTTACCAAACATAGCCATCTGCAGCCCCGCTGGGAACGGCGGTACTGTCCTGTTGCCATTGACGTGGTGCTTGGCTGAACAACACACAGGGAACAATGGAGAGGATTTGATGTTAGTCAAACACCCAGTCAAGTCTGCAGAGGATCTACAGACTGTGCCATTATTGTGCACCACTGATAATGGATAAAAGGATAATGACTGGCAGACTATTGTAAGATATTCAAGTCCAGTCTCTCCGGACTAGGAATTGATTTTTAGCATTTAGCGTAGTTAGCCCCATCAATGAGGGGTCCCGTATAGCTTTGGTTGTCACAGCGACTCTGGGGTTGTGGGACTGATTCCCACAAAGGGAAACCACAAGTTCCTCAGTGTAAAAGTGCTTGCTAAATGTCAAATGTAATGACAGAAGCATTATCGCCAGAAACAGCTGCGGTGACTGCACTTGGTTCCATTCCACTACACAAACGTCTCGACACAAAGGGGCGCTTCCGCAACTACAAACAGAAAAAGGCAGGGAAAATGTACCTGGGGGGGGGGGGCGGGGGGGGCTGCAACATGCGCACATACCCTGACCCATTTAAACAGCCCCGTTCATCCCGTGATTTTATGACAGCTGCAATCACTCCAATCAACAGACGAAGCCAGAGGTGGAAGAAGCCCAATTAGGGCCACGGCGCCACCTGGCTGAGCTAATGTGCGTTAGCGCGCTGGTGTGTGCCTGTATGCGTGCGCTGCAGATGGCCCAATACAGCGGAGGACAATGTGTGTGGATCAGGATAAATCGGGGCGAGTGAGCCCAACATCTGGAGGGAACCAAGCCCTCCCCGTGCAGTGTCCTTACGCATGGGCGCGTTGCCATGGCAGCCCGGCGTGCCAACACAGCCAGTCGGAGGGCGAGCGCCAGGATCTGCTGCAGCGCTAAAGCTGCACGGGCATCCACCGCGCCCTCGTTATGCCCGTCGGCCTCTCTGACATTTTTCGTCATTTTTCCTACACCAGTCTGATCCATTTAGATCTACACAGGGCTTAGGGTTGGTAGAGCAGCGGAGCCATGGGGCATTACGGTTATCTATACTCTGAATTAAGGGCTTTTATTATGTCCATACGGCAGGTTTATCTCCACGCTGCAGAGGAAAGAGGAATATACCTCAAACACATACCTGTTTTCTGTTGTGAAATGTGCTGGGGTGGGATGCAAAGCTGGAGTTCCTCAATACACACACACACCCTCTCTTTTAGAAGACAGTTTAGAATAATCCTTCTTTTTTTCCATCCAGAAAGTTGGTTTTCTAATTGGAGGAACGTGTTTGTTGTTTCTGTCAATAGTCTGGCATGTTGACTTGATCGGCAGAGGACACTACGACGCTCTGACTACTGGCCAGCCTCACCAACCCACCCCCCACCCGGAAGAGTCCTGCTGCAGTGCCGTGAACACACAGGATAGTTTCGAGGCTAGCTGAGTCCGGCTAATTTAATCTGGGAGAGTGGAGTGAGGAGAAAGCATTAGAACAGACATAATTACATCACTTTTACATTCACACTGCTCAACAGCCAGTCCAGAATGTCTCACAGATAATATATTCCAGAATTTCCTACAGTTTATACATTTCAGGGACCTAGGGTGGTCTGCCTCTGGTGCACTTGAACTGCTGCAGCGTGGGTTTAAGTTGAACCTGCTGCTCTTTCAGCAAAATCTTTTACCACATTCACATAAAAATGCCTGAAAATATATCTTTGAAAAAGTATGTTTCAGAGTGTATATTTCAGAGTTTATGTGTTTCAGAGTATTTATTTCAGAGTTTATATCAGGACTGAAGTTCATAGTACATGGAGCATATTATAGTTGTGACTTTATCATGAACTGTTTCATTGCTATGAGTGCCAAAACAAGTGGTTCTGATTATGCCATTGATATTGCCAGTGCTGGGCTTTGCCTGACCATAAACAGGAGTGGAGATGTGGGTGTAATTGGTCTGTAATACATCCATTCATACCGCTGTCCTTAGACCAAAGGGGAAATTCCCTCTTTCCATTCTACTCACCATGGACTAATGGCCCATTGCCTCTTTCCATATGCACACTAAAGCAACCATGAGAGTAAAAGATCCAATCCCAACTTGATACAGCCCTAACCCTATAAAGCCCTATACAGCCCTAACCCTATAAAGCCCTACACAGCCCTATACAGTCCTAACCCTATATAGCCCTAACCCTATAAAGCCCTATACAGCCCTAACCCTATAAAGCCCTAACCCTATACAGCCCTATACAGTCCTAACCCTATATAGCCCTACACAGCCCTATACAGTCCTAACCCTATATAGCCCTAACCCTATAAAGCCCTATACAGCCCTAACCCTATAAAGCCCTACACAGCCCTATACAGTCCTAACCCTATACAGACCTAACCCTATAAAGCCCTATAAAGCCCAATCAAGCCCAATAAAGCCCAATACAGCCATTACCCTATACAGCCTTATATAACCTTAGGACTGTGTAGGGCTGTATAGGCTAACCCTAGCCTCAGCTCTTCCATTCTAATTATAGTAGTGTGGTGGCAGTAATCGCAGCCTTTGGGAAACAACAGAACAGAAGCATGTTCATTAATGGCTGGACGCCCCCCGCTGTAAGATAAACAATCTAAATGTAAATGTCAGCAGGGAAAACAATGAGTCCAGACAGAATATTAATGACTCACCGCTGCCGCACTCTGCTCAGTCTGTGTGTGTGTGTGTGTGCGTGGAAAAGGGGGGCAGTAACGACACGAGACATAGGGGAGACACCAGAGGATACCAACAACCCCCATCCCAAACCCCTCCCCCAGTGGTCTCCTTCATCCCTGGCATGTACCAAACTGCTCCCTGTCTCCGTGCACCCCAGGACACTTCCCCGAGCCTTCTGGACACACACCATGCCACTGTGAAGGGCACTCACCCTCATAGGCACACCTCTTAGAGCCGTACACCATCCACTGCGCACACACACACACTGAAATACGTGTCAGACCGAAGTGATGGTCTTAGAAAAATACAACTAATACTGTGCTATTCATTTGACAGGAAGTTTGCAAATAAATTAATCTAGATTGTCTGGCCCTTTCTTTAACAAATTCAAAGAGAAAAGCTGCTCGAGAAATGAAGGCAGTCAGAGAATACGGGAGAATACAAACTCACTGTGCATTTCTACCAGACCCTCAGAAGAACTCAGGCTAATGCATTTTGAGTTGAACACAGCCTGCAGCCGAGCATGAAAAACCAAAGCCTGTCTTTAGCACTCAAAATGGCAGGGGAAACAGAAAGACAAATTGCATTCTCTGAAAGAAAGGAAAAACAAAAAAAAAACACGGACAAAATGTTTCAGCACTTTGATTAATATTCCTGTTTATCTTCTCCTTGACACACCACACCAAAATGAATTTTTACATACGGTAATTATTCTACGTGCATGGCTTTGATGGCTCGTCCCTTCATTTCTTTCCGCATCTATCTCTGAAGGAATTATAATGACACTGTTTGTTGATTAATTGAATTTACATTTTCTGTATGGGCACGCGTCAGCCGCCACCATGCAGATTATTGCTTTGTGAAAGGATTGCCTAACCTTGCATGCGCATCACCAATGAATTATTTATCAAAAACATAAGAACATACTGCTTACCGCAAACGCACACACACGCGCACACTGTTTTTGAAGTAACCTTACGAAAGGTATATTTTGAATATTATCACACATCATATTTTCACATCATATGTTTCTAGCCTGGCCCTCATGTCACCATGTAGCTACTGCAACAGGGAAAGGAGAGAATTCTGGCTTCAATATAATTCAGTTTTATTTAGCGGGGAATCGAAGTAGAAGCAGTTAAAAAGCACTTCATGGGTAGCCTACACTGCATGAATAATCAAACAGCATAAAGCCCTACTTCAGAGCGAGCGCGTGCGCGCGTGCGCGCGCGCGCGTGCGTGCGTGTGTGTGTACATTCAGTGGCAGTGGGAGAGGAGCTTCAGTATGATTCTATTTGATGGAACAATTCAGACAGGGGAAGCTGAATTTGGCCTTTTTTACCCCTCCAACCAATCCCCCTTCTCCCCTTCCTTGTGAGCGGTTACTCCCCACCCTCCCTTCTCTGTGAGAGGTATGACTAACTAGCCGGCCCGGAGCTTATTTTCCAATCGCCCCCCAAAAAACTGTCGGAATAATGAGGCTAATCACGAAGCAGGCCTCATCCGGGGTGGCGTTTGCACTCTCCTTTCAACCCGCCTCTCAGTCTGCCTGATCCCACTGTCCCCTATACACACACACACGCACACACTCACTCTACTAGTTAGTGCTGCTCCAGTTCCAGCCACTCAGACCCGGCCAGACCCACTGTATCCGGGCAGGGCTGCTCATCCGGCAGCCTATTAGCACTGAGAATTAGCCGCAAAAATATGAGTCACTTAACGGTACCCCGGCACGTGTGAGTTATCGCCGTATGTTTATGTGGGTTGGGGGTGGGAGGGGGTCGATCCTGACTGTTACTGTTAATGCCCACACATTAGTGAGAGTCACAGCGTAGGTCCTCTGAGGCCCGGCCATGTCATTCCGGTCCCAGCTCAGTATACCAACGATTCCACTGCTTCCACTGGAGTCTGGAGAGTCTTCTCCAGCGACATTCATGGGAGCTAATCACAGCTGCATGTCAAGGCGCTCTCAGACTGCGAGCAGCCGGCTGGGTGGGCCATTCATTATTACTCAAACCAAGGCTGGTAGACAGAAGCAGAATTCTACTCAGGATGAGCAATCAGCGAGGCTCGGGCACGTGAGGGCCGCTCAGCCAGGCGCAGACAAGGTGGAGAAAAAACACACGTTTCATTTCCGTGGTGGTGCAGCGACTGTTGACCATATATGAATATAACACAGTGTAGTCCAAAACAGCAGAAACAGCTAACTAGCACATTTGGGTTAACAGTTACAGTGAAGTGAGCACTAAATTATACCTTTGTTTTCTGTATTGGGCCCAAATCATCTAAAAGAAGACATCAGCCTACAGGAGGTCGCTTAATTAGAGGAATGCTGTGTCCCTGTCATGTCCCATCCTCTAACCGCTGCCAAGCCTCAATTTGACTGGTGTCGCTGCTCCTCATTTCATGCTATCTGCCCTCATCTCTGCTGGAGATGCTGTTGTTGTGTAGGCCAGCGGCAGAACATGCTAGCTAGCCCGCTGCTACAACTAGGAAGCTAATTGTTCAGGTCTGTGGGGTTCCATCTTTTCTTCCAGGGGATCCTCCAGGCTCCATGACCCTTAATTACACTCAAATGAAGCTGTATCCATTTCAATCAACCAGCCACCATTGATTTAACATCACTTCATTCTGAGCTCACAGTTTCACTTGGATTGTCCCCAATAACCACATACTGTTAGGTGGAAAGATCGTGGCAGATATTTATCCATGCTAATATTTCTGTCATACAGTAAGCTGCAGCACATCACAAACCAACTTAGGACCAAGTGCGTCACTGGTGTCTGAGGATACGCTGACTGAGAAGACATCCTGTCTGACTGAGAAGACTTCCTGTCTGCCTGAGAAGACTTCCTGTCTGCCTGAGAAGACTTCCTGTCTGACTGAGAAGACTTCCTGTCTGACTGAGAAGACTTCCTGTCTGACTGAGAAGACATCCTGTCTGACTGAGAAGACTTCCTGTCTGCCTGAGAAGACTTCCTGTCTGACTGAGAAGACTTCCTGTCTGTATGACGTCTTAATGTGCGCGGAATGTGCTGTATCAGCCTCTTGCATCACTGACATTGCTACAGTACTGTCAGGAAGACAAACCAAGCCCAAACACCAACACATTAGACATGGGCTAACCACAGGCTCGTGCTCATTGATTACTCTGTAGTGGCTTTGATAGAGGAAGACAATGTGGCCCAACAGCCCAGAACACTTTGGGCACCTGCCAAGACACTCCAGCCCTCTACCACTGACGTACGGCACCAGACGTTTGGTCAATAGCCATTCCCTTTGAAAAGAGCTTTGATGGATTTTATGATCTGAGGCTTAACTTGTGGCAGTTTAAGACTGCAGCTTAAAAAAAGGCAAGACAGAAATCATTCCATCTAGTCAGAGGAAGATGCCATGAGATGGCATGGCGGAGGCTTAAGCAGAACAACTTCAAAAGATTACTCAGTGGAAGAGGCAGGGGATGAGAACAGGAAGAAAGGCCTGCAACACAGCCCACAGAGGCGCTTTGTCTCTCGCTCATTCAAAGGCTCTTTTTGGCAGAGGGGCTCTGCAACTGGCGATTGAGAGAAAGAGTGTGTGTGTGTGTGTGTGTGTGTGCGGGACAGAATGTCTGGATAGGGGGTGTAGTGTCACAGTGGAGCGTGTGTGAAGCGATATGCTATCTCTAGTTCACACCCCCAACCAGTTCCCCGACAGCTTCCACCATGCTACAGTGCAGATTAGTAGGCCAGGCCAGCCCTGGGAGTCGTGGTGCCTCTGCAGCCAGCAGACACACTCCGGGGCCTGGGCAGTGGTCCTCTGGCTCTGCCCCCTCCCCCCCAGGCTCTAGTTCCACCGGCCTGGTCTGACATTGATAAATGAGACAGAGTGGCTAATGCCTGGCTCTGTCTGATTGGAGCAACCCCCCTCCCAAACCTCCACCTCCGCCTTCTAATAACAGCCCTGGTGGGAGAAAGTACACACTGCCTCATCGGAGCAGCAATTAAGGCAACAACATCAATTCCCCTCCCTCGCTTCCTCCCTCCTTTTCACTCTCTCTCTCCCTCCAATCCCTCCCTCTCTCTCTCCTTCTGTAACCCCTGTCCCCATCTCTCCACAGCTGCTGCCCCCTCCCCCCACTGATTACCACGACGGCGGTCATCATCATGTCTTTTCTGTTTTTTTTTTTTTTTTTACACCAAGCATTATTACCAACATTGTGGCTGTTATCCATGATCGGTATGATCTGATCCGGTCGCAGGGAGAGAAAAGCACAGGCAGCTACAGTGAACCGAGTGAAAAGAGAGAGACAGCGAGGAGCCCACTGACCGGGCCGTGGTAGAGCCATGCGGACATTAATGGGTCTGGATCAGCGCCCGGTGGATGCAGGACTGCCGATGGCTGCTTTAGCTCCAGGCTGGTGTTCCTGGGGTCCACAACACACACCGTCCTGCCATTACCACCCGTCTCCGGCCCTGGAGTCTCTCCGTCATGAGGGGAACGGTGAGATTCAGAGGATTCTGTTAAACATGCGGCGCGGCGGCGTGATCAGTCCCTTCAAAAAGCATTTGAGGCGGTCCTATTTGGGAGCCACGGCAGCCGAGGTAATTTATGGTGCTGTGACTCATGTGAGTCATCCCTCGTCCCAGGGAGAGAGGCTCTGTAAGGGGGGGGGGGGGTGATGAGATGGAAGCCTCTCTTGGCTTGCACCTGGATCTGTGAGAGGCAGGTGAGGCGCTTGATCTCTCCCCTGTGTGTGACAGTGGGCGGTGTTGTGTGTGAACCTGAGAGCAGAATCAAATTAGAATCGCTGCTACCCAACAACACACAGTCAGGCGAAACACAAACATGTAAGAGACTACTTTTTCTTTGCTCGTTAAAACATGAAGTCAGGGGTGCTTGGCAGATCTGTGAAGCACACAGCATACAGACTCATATCCTTCATGTTTTGTACCAAATGATTATGACTCAGCAAAACATTGTCAATTAGGGTATGGAGGCTGCTCAAGGCTCCGATCCTTTCCAACTTTGGACGAAGCAGGCGAACACAGTCATCCGCACTGCAGAATGTAGATCAAGGAACTTCTAAAATATTTCTTCCATTCCAAAAACTGCCTTCATGGTAACAAAAGACGACACATCACCCCCCCCGCAAATGATGCATCCCCCTGGGCCCATAAGTGTCCTTTTGGAATCCCCGTTCTCTGTTACAAGGCACAGGTTTAGTCATAATCGTGCCAGCAGTGTCTGAGATTGCGTGGGTTAGCAAGACTCATATCCCTCAGCCATATGTGATCTAAACATTTAGCCCATAAAAACGCCACCTTGGGTTCAATATGAATCTTCTTGCATAAGAAAAAAACATGAGCGTGCTGTTGCCAACAGTCCACCGACAGTCCACCTGGCCACAAACTGGCTGCAAACTTGGCGCAAACTGGCCAGTAACTGGCCATAAACTGCCCACAAACTGGCTGCTAACTGGCTAAAAATTGGTTGCCAACAACTTTCTAACCGTTTGAGTTATACAAAAGGTACCAAGTGGTTCGCTCCACCGGCTTGATTTCAAGCTAGCTATGGAGTGAGCTTACATACGCCCCTAACATGTGTACCAAATGTCACAATACTGTTCACTAGCAGCCAACTTGTATTTAGGTGTATCTGATCATTTGCATGAGTGGCCTTCATCTTTTGAAGTAGTATCAAGTTGTTCAGTGCCAGAGGAGTGTTTTTTAAAGTTTTGAAAACAAATGCAGACATGGCTTGAAATCCAACATTACAAACCTTATGGGTCCTTGTATTGATAGTAAGAAGCAATGTACCAAATGCAATGACTTAAGGTCAAATGGGTGAGAGGTGTGTCCTTGAAACATTTGCATTTTCAATTACTTGTACGGGGCTACCATCTGGCCAATCGGTGTAACTGTGTAAATGCCAGATCTCTAAGGCAGGTTGCATCATGCAGGTTTTGTCCAAACCAGTGGTGTTACTCCATGTGGTACACTTAAGCATACTAAAGTAGTAGGATGCAAAGTCCTTTCCCCGATTTCATGGTCAAGGAAAATCCCACAGAGAATAAAAGAGAGGTTATCCTTTTTGGCATAAAGCAAGATGAGGCTCCTGCATGCACACGGCAGAGGACAGGGGACAGAAAGAGGCTCTGCAGCTTATATCTGGCATGACACCCACCCAGAGAAGATACAAACAGCAGATGTCACTGGCTACTAGCTCATCTGTAAGAGCTTAATTAATTGTACAGGATTAAGAGGGCCCTTTCTGAAAAGCCAGTGCCCACCCCCCAAACAAATCCCTGTGAGGATGACTGGGTGGGGAGCCGGGCACTGTGAGATGGTGAGTTGCGTGAAGCTGAGCTGAGGGGAGATGAAGGGAATTAGCTTTGGCTGCAGCCAAAAAGGCTGGTTGGTTCATATACGTACGACCAGCAATGGTGCCTAGCCGGATTACTGTTATTAGTCATCACACCCATTTCATGTTTTACTATCCTTGTGGAATTACCATTCAAACAGCTTTATTTCCTTAACCTCCAAGCCTAAAGATCTAACCTTAACCCTAAACAAAAATAGTCCTTTTTGTATTTGTAACTTCTTGTCTAAATCTGAAAACATCATTTTTCCTCACACGGCTCAACAACATTTCACCAAGAGGTCAAACGTTCCTTGTTTAAGGTACTAATCTGAAGTCAGAGTATTTTAAGAGTTTTACACCAAATTCTGAATAGAGTAAAATCCATCAAACCAGTCCCCAATCCACCACCAGCCCCAGAGGACTGTACAAAAAACATTCCCCAAAATCCTTCCAACATTTATGTCTGCACATTCTGTACTCATGGTGTCATTCTCACTGCCACAAGCTGTCATTCATCACTGTCTGTACAAGGCTCTGAGAAAACACCAGACCTACCAATGTCAGACTACAACTTAAGCGTTCAAACAACCATAATACGTCATAATACTGTAACATAATAACAGTCCCCCATTCAAAAATGCATTTTGTGAAGTTAAGCTACCTGTATTACATTCATGTTGTAATATATTCATTTGTTGTATTATTGAGTGTTTTGCCATTCAAATCTTTTTTTTTTTTATTATGCAAATTCCTCTCCCATTTTATCAGTGCACAAGAATCCACAATCTCAAACTCAAAGTCAACCGTTATAGGACCTCAGGAGCCGTCGTCAGCCCAAAGCACTGAGCCTGTATGCTCCACTGTGACTAACCACTGCTAATGGTGATGGCAGACTATGCAGGGGGAACATTACTCCCATTTCATAATCACACGCAAATCAATTAAGAAAAACAACATGCTCACTAAATTAAAACACCCCCTTATCAACTTGAAACATTCACTCACACTCAACACCCGCCAACCTTGCAACGTTGCACTGGCGGCAGGGCATTTTGATTCTAACCGTGTCTCGCAGCAAAATGACTTTCCTGAACATTTCCTCCCAGCCGTCTGGGGTGGGGGCTGGGCCAGCTTAGAGCTTCCTCTGTGTGCTGCTGTGTCAGCCCTGTATAGCCCGGTATGGATGGCCTGTTGTGTGTGTGTGTGTGTGTGTGTGTGTGTTTCAAGCAGTATTGATTGCTCTGCAGTGGTTCGGATGGAGAGAAGAATGTGTTCAAACACCCAGTAACAGTTTGGACACGGCCCCAATATCTCAGAGCTCGGCCTGTAGAATTTCAGCCATGGACATTCTAATGGAGTGGTCACACCTTTGAGAAAATAAATAATTTCAACATCTCAGTCATCTAGACCCTTAAATAAATGTATGCTGTTTGTTTTTAATGATGCCCTATCTTGCGTGCAATGATGACTGTTCATTTCAGGAGAATGTAGAGTACAGTAGCTACTGATAAATAGCTCAACACCACACACTGGTAGCCTTGACAAAGCTACAGTACATAGCTACATGAAGTGACTGAATTTAGTACCCAACGAAGTATTCTGAACCCATCCATATTATATTCAGGTCTGGTGGACACTTGGCTTTAGGAGAAGGGCACGGATAAGGAGGTAGCTCGGCTTTAGGCAGTTGGGGCACGTTCTCTGGGTAAATTACCTCGATCTCAGTAAAAGCTTGAAATACAGGACAGAATTATTGAGCTAAAACAACACAGTTTGGAACCCATCTAATGAGGACACATTTTGTTTTTAACCTGCAGTTGAATGCCGACGTGCAGTAAATAATGCAGTACACTTAAATTCCGGGCACCATGATAACTCCAGAGCAACAGAAAACAGAAAACACCCACAGAAAGACCGTTAAACCAGCACACTACAATCTACCTAACATCCCACATCCACCAACAGGAAACACTAAATAATTTGATCCCAAGGTTGAGGAGAAACAATAGCGTAGGCACCATCATCTGTGGCTGGAAGAGAAGCAGGGTAATAAGATGGTTAGAGGTGGGACCATGATCAGGGGTCATGGTGCGGCCCCGCTAGACTAACCCCCACCCACCCCCCCGCACACACTCACTCCCAGAGGGGTCTCGTCCACCGCCACACCAACCAGGAGTCTCCCTCCTTGTGAATCCAATTTAAAAAGCCAGCAGGAGTCTAACCAGTGAGCCTCTAATGACTCTGCTGGTTTTAATTTGAGGCAGAAAGCCGGCTGTAAAGGCTGCCGCGGCGCCGCTCCGCTTCCTCTCACTTTTCACAGTCCTTCTTGCCTCCCACAGAGGAAAGCGTGGTGCTGATTAGCAGTGTGGATCTCCATTCCTCAGATCTTCCCAACAGGACAGGGTACCTATGATGACCTTCACCTCTCTGCCGGCCAGCCACATCTTGAGAGGGAACAAGTAGTTCTGGGGTGGCTAGTGTAAGAAAGAACATGGCTACCAAAGGGTCCTTCTTAGAAAGCTTTCACAAAGGAGCTCTGTCTGCCTGAAGGTTATCACAGCACGTGAGCTGCTTGTCTCAACAAGCCCAATAAACTAAATGAAGTCTGCTTGAGGATCACATTTCATTTCACTGATAAAAAAGACAACAACTGCAGATTGAATAATGCTTCCATGGATCTATATTTCAGAGAAAATTAATAAAACTGACTGCCTGTGTTAATAGGTCTTCTGAATTTTTTACAAATTTTATGTGAATAACCTTTTAAAATTGCATGCTGTAGTCAGTATAGATTGAGGTCTGCAATTTCCAATAAGCAAAATAATTGCACACTATAATGTGTCTGAAAGAACAATGACCAATGAGTATCGTAAACATTGCAGAATTACAAGGTCACCCATGAAATGGTGTCATGGCAGTGATATTCTCTCTTCACAGCAGCATCTCAAACAATGTTTAATCACTTGATAAGCACCTTCTTTCTCTCCTTCTGCCTGTGAGAGATGCGTTTTTTTAAAGTCTGAAAGTCTAAGGTAGACGAGGAGACGGGAATGTGATTGACAATGGGGGGTGAGGGATCCATGGGGCGCCATGATGGATGAGCTACAGGCGTGACTCCGAGAAGCAGAGACCCAGAAAGGGTCAGAAGTTAAACATGTCACAGCCGTCTGTCGCCCTGCCCTCCATCCCTACCCTTCGCTTCCCCAGGGGCCCAATCGCTGCACTTGGGAGATCTATGAAAGGGACTCGGTTGGGGCGCGAGGGGGGAGAAGAGGGGGGGGGGAGGAGAGGGGAGACGCAGGATACAAATGCACTCTAGACCTAACAAAAGATGCTGGCGATGTGTGTGTGTGTGTGTGTGTGTGTGTTGTGGGGGGGGGTTAAAACAACCGAAGCAGAGTGTGTGGAGAGGCCAGGGTGAAACGTGCTGGGCGTGGGGGAGGGCAGGACTGGATAAAGCCCCAGAGCCCCGGCAAAAGGAGCGGCCCTCATCAATGGGCCCAAGCTCAGGCAATGCGCTCCCTCTGAAAGGAGCCAGAGGCACTGTGGCCCATTAGCCGCCCTCGACAGTCATATTTACTGTATCTCCTGCCGTCCCTCTGGAACAACGGCTCACGGACAACTGAGTGAGAGAGCAACATTCAATTCGCACTCCACACAGCCGGCCTTTTGAGCCGGGCTAAAGGGAGACGCGGGGTGAATAGGTGGCCCAGTGCATTTTGTCTCCACTCTGCTTTGTAGAGACCTAGCTTGGCCTCATCAGAAAGCGGATGAGCATTATTCAGTGGGCCGTGTTTTGTCTGTGGCTGTCGGGCAGGACCAGGGCTCATTGATTAAGGTACAGGCTTGTGAGAATGAGAAGCCCTTGAGCATGCTGCCGCTTTCACAGCACACAGAAAAGACTGAAGATCACCCAAACAGCTGACTTTACAACTTCATACTCAATTACTGTAGAGGACTTCACAATGTATGATTTTATACAGCACAACATGACTCTGTAGAATTTTATACAGTTGGATTTTGAACTGTAGGACTGTAAGTAGAGACTAATACTATATACACCAATGAGTGATACATATTAGGTTGTTGGATAGTATACAGACAGTAGATCAGTGGTTAAAACAGTCTAATCTATCAATAATCTATTAGGCTGCAATGTGAGTATGCAATCCCCAATGAACAATGTAAAAATCGGGATTTAAAATCAAACCATTGCTATGCTGGTAACATGTACAACCCTGTTTCCAAAAATGGCAATAAAACAATGTAATGATGTGCAAATCATTTAAACCCTCTATTCAACAGAAAAGAGTACAAAGACAACATATAACATTTTGAAACTGAGACATTTTAGTTTTTCTTGAAAAATGTGTGCTCACTTTGAATTTGATTCCAGCAACATATTAAATTGGGACAGAGGCAACAAAACACTGGAAAGGGTGTGTAATGCTAAAAAACTAAACCTGGTGGAATATCACATAACTAATTAGGTCAATTGGCAACTGGTCAGTAACATGATTGGGTATTAAAGATCATTCTACAGAGGATGGGATGGGTCTGTCAGATGTGAGGATGGGTAGGGGCTCACCACTCTGTAAAAGACTGCGCAGGCAAATCGGGCAACAATTTAAGAATAACGTTTCTCAACATAGTTGAGATAATAATACATAATATTATGAAAAGATTCAGAGAATCCAAGGAAATCTCTGCAAGCAAGGGACCAGGCCGCAAATCTATATTGGACGGCCGTGATCTTCGGGCCCTCAGGCGGCACTGCATTAAAAACCTACAGCAATTACTTCCGAAAACCATTCTCTGCAAACACAGTACGTTGCTGCATCCACAAATGCAAGTTAAAACTCTACCATGCATAGACGAAAGCACATTCTGCACATATTACAACAGCATGGCTCTGTAATAAAAGAGTCTGGGTACTAAACTGGACTGCCTGCAGTCCAGACCTGTCACCCTTTGAAAACATTTGGTGCATTATGTAACGAAAAATATGACAAAGGAGACCCCAAACTGTTGAGCAGCATTTCACTTTCAAAACTACAGCAATTGGTGTCTTCAGTTCCCAAACGATTACAGAGTGTTGTTACCAGAACAGGTGATGCAACACAGCGGTAAACAAGCCCCTGTCCAAACTTTTTTGAAACATGTAGCTGGCATCAAATTAAAGATGGGCATACATTTTTCCAAAAACAATAACATTTGATATGTTGTCTTTGTACAATTTTTTAAATGACTTGCACATCGTTGCATTCTGTTTAAATTAGCATTTTACACAGCGTCCCAAATTGTTTTGGAAACATGGTTGTACATTTTCAGCTTATTTGTGTGCCATTTAAAACATTTGTTTCACCTTTTAAAAATGACAACAGTTTCTATTAATATTTTCAGGGCACTAAAAGTAAAATTTGCTAACTCAACCCATGCTGTGTTTTGTTGAACACCCATGGCTAGCGCTTAGCCAATAGAAATTGGTCTTGTTTAATTGCTATGCGCTAATTGTGACCTCTCAGAAACACAGAGAAGAAACTGCCCAGTTTAGTCTACCCCGCTCAGTCTTTTCTCGGCTCAGTCCATTCGGATGAGTCCTTTCGGCTGTCTGCTCTGCTCAGTCCATTCTGCTCAGTATTTCCTACTTAGTCTGCTCTGCTCAGTCTCTTCTGCCCAACCAGTTCTGCTCAGTCCATTTCGCTAAGTCTTTTCTGTTGCCTGCCCTGCTCACTCTTCCACAGGACCATAAATGAGCGTGCATCTGCACCCAGCAATCAGGAAGTCAATATGTAATAACCGTTCACCTTGGCCCGTTCCACACCATTACACCTGGCCTGTACCGACGGTGACTCAGACAGAGACGCGAATGAAGGATGCCTGCCTGCTACCGCCCCCAATGACGGACAGATTGTAATAGACAGACAGAAAGATTGGCGAGACGGGGAGGGGGCAGTGAGAAGAGAAGAAGAAGGTGGAAATGGAGAGAGACGAGCGGGAGAAAAGAAGGGAGGAGGAGAGGGGAGGAACATGGGGGATATGAGAGGGACCTGTGACCATCCAAACCCAGGAGCTGATCATATAAGGTGGGAGTGTGGGGGCGGTCACGTTACAGATAGCATGGAGGCTTTACTCTGATCTTACTTACAGCCCAGGAATCAAAACAAAAGCCTTTCTACCGCTGAGGGAACATCACATTGTTTCAGGTAATTATTAATGCCGTGTGTGTGTGTGCGCGCGCGCGCGCGTGCGCGCTCGCGTGCATGCCCGGGTGTTCTCAACACATCATAATGCTAGCTGGACAGAAAGCCCCCAGGATCAGGTGGTGATAGCCGCAGCTACCGGTCAGGGGCCACTGTCAGGGTTCACGCAGTCTCTCTCCTCTTCCACTCTCCTGTTCATTTGTTCTCCTCTTCACTCCCACCTCCTCCCCACTCATCGTGACATGGCATGGCCAATTAAAAGGCAGTATGCGTGTGACCCTTAAGAGGGCTTTACAGCATCCATTGACAGGAAGCGCATACTGCTGACACGCTGTTCTAGCCAGGCCCTTCCATTACACTCACTGGCGGGACGGAGCGACAAGAAACATGCAGACTCGCCTTATATAGGCATAGTGATCTGGAGTGCTTTTAATGTTAGGCCGTTCAAGTGGTCAATAAGCCACTTGAGCCACATACATCAGCCAAGTGCATCCTGTGCTGCTTACATTACAGTATATTCTCTCCAGATTCATGCCTCTCTGACCGGTAGCGTAATTCAACATGAGGCCTGATATCAAAGGAATATTTAAACTGAGAGCCCTTCACATTGAAACGGAGGTGCTGTTGTGTTTAGGCGGCGTCTAAGCTGGTGCCAGTGTTTGGTGTCGCTGATTGCAACGTGGGAGCAACAACAGACCTAAAGAAAATGGAGGAAGCGGAAGCGAGAAAATGAGGGAGGGAGCACCTTCAGAATCCTATATTAACAGCAAACTGTCATTTTAGTAATTTAGCCGTTGCTCATACCTAGAGACTCTGATTAGGGTTAGGTGTCTTGCACACAGATAGACATTTTACCATGTCTGCGCTGGGATTCAAACCAGTGACTTCGTTTACTGGCACAACATTCAAACAGCGAGTCTGCCACCCAGTACTCTTAAACAGAGAACATCAATACAAATTCATTCAGAGCACTCGCTATTATCACATTACATCCCGGTCTCTCTCCTCTTACAGACGCCTGCTCAGCTGTTGGCCAGCCAGCCCGGCCGGTCAACATGCTACTGGGAGACAGGAAATGGGCCCAGGCACAGGCGATGCACACTGGGGGCTTCACATTTCACCATGACCTGAATCTACAGGGGGGTCAGCCAGGCTCGAGACGCAGGAAAGGGGCTTCTGATCGCGCAAACGAGAGGCTGGTAATTCAAATGACATATGTGAGAGTGTGTGTGTGTGTGTGTGTGTGTGTGTGTGCGTGAGTGAGAGAGAGAAGGGGAGCATGTTTGAGGGTACTCATAGGAGTGTGTTCCTACTTGAGCTATTCTGAAAATGCCAAACTGTCTCCTGGAGAAAAAAGAGGCTTATTCATTGCTTGAAAAAAGGGCAAAGCATTTTAGACGTCCCACAGGGACTAAGGAAAAAACAGGGCTTGTTAGTAACAGAGCTTAGCAGCGCAATAAAACTTGCTCAGCTAACAATCATTAGAATATAGCTTGACTCTGTTTAATTGTAAATCAACTCTAAGAACTGGCACGAGAGCCATCCCTCAGTGGATCCAGTGAATAAAGGGGGGAAAAACATTAGCTGGCAATGATTTTAACTGGAATAAGAAACTGGACAGCTGGACAGGTTGGATGGGTGGGTGTTCCAGGCCTACAGCTGGACAGTAAGGATGGGTGGGTGTTCCAGGCCTACAGCTGGACAGTAAGGATGGGTGGGTGTTCCAGGCCTACAGCTGGACAGTAAGGATGGGTGGGTGTTCCAGGCCTACAGCTGGACAGTAAGGATGGGTGGGTGTTCCAGGCCTACAGCTGGACAGTAAGGATGGGTGGGTGTTCCAGGCCTACAGCTGGACAGTAAGGATGGGTGGGTGTTCCAGGCCTACAGCGGGACAGTAAGGATGTCCACCTTGTTCTTAACACTGACGGTTGGTGGAGTGAGTGAGCCATTTGCATCAACTAAGGAGAAGGAAGAAACATTTACCCTGTGTGAAGCCTAGTAATATCCTTCCGGTTTCTGTGGCAGTGAAACATTGTTCAATG
The DNA here is from genome assembly GCF_011004845.1 of Esox lucius. Taxonomy (NCBI): domain Eukaryota; kingdom Metazoa; phylum Chordata; class Actinopteri; order Esociformes; family Esocidae; genus Esox; species Esox lucius. Next base: position 12,887,131 of record NC_047586.1, on the reverse strand, counting down.
GTCTCAAAAAAAAGAAACGTTCTGGGGGAGCAGGGGGAGGCTGGGGGAGGAGGGGAGGGTAGCATGGGAGGCTGGTAGATAATGGGGGAGATTGCGGAGGCAACCACCACAGTCTTAGATATGTGGCTGCCTGGTGTTCAGACTTATTTATTTATTATTTTATGTACAATATTTCTCAGAGGCACTGCAGCCATACAATATGTTAATGCACTATATTACACTAAACAGACATTTAAACACAGTGCTAACACAGCATGCAACAATTTTACATTTTTTACTGTGTTACCCCCCATTACAGTTGAAGCCCTGATTCATCTGGGAAGAGCTCCCTCATCCAGCAAGCCAATGGCAATCGAAGGAGCCCACTGAGGTCAGGTCAAGACCCTGTGGAGGAAGAGCACACATGTGCTTCCTAGAGACACACACCAACAGTTTCTTCATCTGTTTGGGAGGCTGGTCTTTTTCATACTCCAACCAGACAGGTGGATGCATCCTCTTGGAAAATACAAAATGCTCACTAACAGGGATGTTAACAAATGTGGGTATTTATTAGTTGAGCAATTAGCTTTTTTGGGTGGAAAAATACGTTTATTTCAGCTCATGAAACATTTTACATGTTGCATTTATGATTTGGTTCAGTGCAGATAGCTACTATTCATTTCAACATCAAGAGAAATAAAAGACATGAACACAGTGTGTCATATCTTTAGAGATGTTCACCCATTTATGAAAAGCTCTGGGTTGGCTGATCCTATTCTAAATTATTTTTAGATAGATTATGTAGTATTCATAGATTTTGTAATACTCCAAAATTCAATTTCTTAAGCTTTGTTTTCATGAATACACTGATTTTGTATTTTCTATTAGATACTCAAATACACAAGTATTTGATCCCAGGTCCGGAATAAATAACAATGCCTTTTCTGCAAGGAAAATAGGAGGATGTTAGGAGGATGCTGTGGCAGGCAGCAATCAGACAAGCTTTCTTCTCCTGTGGAATAATGGGCAGTTTGGCAGCCAGTGCTTTACCTGCAATTAAGGTGCTATGAAGATAATTGTGATAAAAGCACCCAGCCTGTCAACTGCATCTTCCGATATTGTTCCTTTGTTGTGGTGCGTGAAAGACAAGGCATTCCATTATCAGGGATCGCTTTACTGCTCGTAGCCGTCACATTTTATTGAACAAACAGCAATGTTTGAAGTGGGGGTGATTGAATACAGCAGACTATAGAAGACTGCATGTATGCATGCAAATAACAGCCCCACCCACAAACAAAAAAACGCAATGTTGATAGTTATTTCAAATGAACTGGTGTCAACCCCTCAACACCAATAACAGACCAGAGTACAATAACGCACAATCCAGTCACAGCATTTTGTATTAAAATGAATGGTTTAACTGTTGTTCTTGGATTTCTCTGCATAGGCACAATGCTTATCTACTTTTTAGATGTTAAAGCACGGCACACCCACAGTGCACTGCTCCCCACCATCACAGTGCTCCAATCAAAATTGTAATAATGATGCTGAAGTTCCTGAAATAGCCGTCATTTGTTTGCCCTGGGGGGGGTAAAGGAGGAAGACAGAAAAAAGAGAGGGGGGGTGAGGAGACAGAAAGAGGATAAGGGGATGTTGAAGTATGAGAGAGGGTTTGAGTGAGACAGGAAGAGAGTGAGAGAGATGGGGGGGGGCAGAAAGAGGAGATGGGGGAATTGGACTATGAGAGAAGGGTTTGAGAGACAGAGGGAAAGAGAAATGAGAGAGAGAGCTTATTTCCCAGGATGGGTTCTCTCCAGGGCCAGCCTGAAACTTCCATACAGAGTAATATCATGCAAAATGGTCCAGCTGTGCTTTTATCTGCTAATTTCATTACAGTGAGCAGGTAGAGATCAGGGATTGCATTATCCTCCTCTATAATTCAATTCACAAGGCAGGCCCACCACTGCATGGCGCTTGACACATTCTTTGCATCTCCAAAGAAACGTCAGATCAGAAAAGAGAGGGAGGGAGGAGAGGAACGGCTTCCCTTCTGCGCTCCCGACATACCTCAGAGTGTATCGCATATTTTTCGCCTCAGAAATGAATCTTCAGCAACACATGCACTGTAAGCAAAGCAGAAAGACAGTGTCACTCTCATGGGAAGAGACAGAGCGTTTTCATGCCCTGCCGATGCTCCAGATTCCTATGTTCACAGAACTGACAGGCTTTAACAACCCTCTGTGACGGAGCTACAGAAACAACTCTCTAATATGCTAAGTTTCTCTCATTTTTACCGTGTCTGGTAATTGCAGGGACGATGTATGACAACCGGCGGGTTTAACCTGTGCTTTGGACACGATGAGGACAGGCCTGGGTGTTTTAGGGCAGAATAGGAAGGAGCTCATGCAATACAGTATTCAGACGCCAACAAGCTGCCATACTGGAAGAAGTAGTACGTTCTATGGGAACAAGACATGCATCGCTAAACGGCATTAAAATGGGAGCTCTTGGATATTAAGAGTGGGTAAAACAGAACAGAAAAGATACAAGGATTAATGGGTGCATGAGGAATGAATCAGGAAAGACTGAAGGATGGATGGTGTCTAGGGAATAAGTGAGGAAAGATGGATGGATGAGGTGTGGCAGGACGGACTGGACACACGGGCCACGACCAGGACACAGATCTCTACCAGGGACACCCAGATCTCCACTCCATCTCCTCTGCCCATTTGAGGGTGCTAGCTCTGGGCTGCTGTGAGGGCTGTTTGGAGGACGTCCCGTCCAGTCGCGTCCTGTGCTGCAGCCAACAAGGAGGGGGCCAGACAGAGCACTCAGCTGGGCCCTGTCCCAATAACACAGCAGGCCCCTCCCTCTGTCCCTCTCCCCCCACTCATGGACCAGCTGCCAGGGACACTTTTTAAAAGGGCCTGCAGAGTGTGTGTGTGTGTGTGTGTTTGTGTGTGCATGTGTTTTTGCACACGCGTGTGTGTTTGCGTGCGTGTGTGCGCGTGCAGGACACGGGACAGGGAATGTTCTAAAGAAAATGCGTAACAGAGTAAGAGAGAGAGAACGAGAGAGACGAATAAAGACAGAGTGAGAGAAACGGATAAAGAGAGAGAGAGAGCGAGAGAGAGAGAAAGAGAGATCCGCATTGGATCAAAAGTAATTATTCACAACAGGAGGCTGCAGAGTTAATTCAACCAATCAGAGCGAAGGTGGGGGATGGAAAGGGAGACGGCTGGAGAGGGAGGTGAGGGAGAGAGCAGAACCCAGTTAAAGGAATCACTTCAAAGTTACTCTTCTTCTAAACTGTCTTTACACAGCACACTCCTGAAACACCACCCTGCCACTGCAATGGGGAGCTATCCCAGGCACCTCTCTGCACACAGGACGTTAACACAGCTGTCAAAGCAGATTAATGAGCAAGAGGGGATATTCCACACCAGGAGCTAACTGTATCACACCAATCAGCTCTAAAATGGCTGACATTTCACCTGTGCCCCCCCCCCCCTCCCCCCCCACCGGAACTAGAGCTAATGTCTTCACTGCAAACCCAACAAGTCAGGTCATTTCTCTAAGGGGAAACTATGCTTCTGCCCCAGAAATACGGGAGTGCTTTTCAAAAGCACAGACATTCGATGGCCAACATGCGCATGTCACGTACAGTGTCTCCGGAAAATACTCAGACCCCTTCACTTTCTCCACACTTTGTTGTGTTATGCACTTTTTTCATAAATTCATAGAAATCTATCAATTTATAGACAATACCCTATAATGACAAAGCAAAAATACATTCTGAGAAACATTTATTCGTTATACTTTATGGCTTGGTGTTGGATCTAATAACGACAGGTGTCTGCCATTCTAAATCATGTCCTATTCATTGAAATTGACATTGTCAACTCCAATCAAGTTCTGGAGACATCTCAGTGATGTTGAAAGGAAATAGGACGCATCTGAGATCAATTTGGAGTGTCATGGCAAACGGTCTGAATATTTATGCACATGAGATATTTTCATTTTTCATTTTCAATACATTGGCGTAATTCCTGTCTTCACAGTGTCATTATAGGGGTATTCTGTGTATACTGACCATATATAAGGTGCTGTGCGTTTGTAAGCATGAATTAATGGCTGCATCTGTATTGCATGTTGGTCTGTCCGTGCGCGTGCCAATTGTGACAATGAGGAGAAACAAGAGGGATGATCTGATTCCTAATCTCTAACTGACTGTATATGTCAACATCAAACATGGTATCGAGCCTTGCTCCTTAACAGCGGCTAAAAGGGAGTTTTGCTCGTCCCATACCCTGAAAAACTGGAGGAAAACAGCTCAGGACTCAGGACACCAAGCATCATTAACTGTGTCGGTTTTTTGTTCAGGTGTTGTGCTTTTCTTCCTGGTTAGGAAGACAGAAAGCAGTAAAAGGGAACTCATTCCTGTGTACCCCAGCTCACAATCTGTCTGTAGGCCAAAACCAATCTATCGTGGTTTGTATCTAAAAACAGTGTGAACCACCTCCCCAGGGGTGTAACTGAGAATCCAAATTAAATCAAGAGCAATGCTCCATAATAATGGATTATACAAATCAAGGACGGAGAACATTTCGATAAAGCTCAAGAGGCACTTACGCTTTTGGAGATGAGCCAACACTTGAGAAATGTGGATATAGTGGTGTTGAGCTTCAACAAAAATGCATATTTCATGATAAAGATAACAACATCTTTACCAACAGAAACGACATCTCCTCTTGCAACACACTATTGTGAGAAAGCATGTCTTTTCCTAATGTCTTAAATGTATGATAGTCCTATACTCTTGTTAAATGAACACAACACAGAGGAAGAATGTTTGAGTAGGTGCTATATGAGGTGCACATAGTTATCAGCTGCTGTCTATTATTAGAAGGGCCCCAGGACTCAAGAAGGGACACTATACCAAACATGGTTAGGATGCATTATGTAAAACACACCTATATGATTGGCAGACGTCCAGAAAGCAGGAAGTGCTGGTCTTTGGTTTAGTATATATACTGTTTAAGACCATGACATTTGGAGAAGCACAGAGACATCTGGAAAGACCACGAGGAGAGAGATCGGAAGAAGGCAGAACATCTAAGACAGACATGTACTATATTTTGTGAATAAACAACAAGGAACGCTTCTCCCCCCTGACTTGGGTCCTTTATTATTCTGCAAAAGAGCCATAAGCCAACACTATCAACCATATAAAATCATGAAAGATAGTTACACTATATACCAGAGCATTTATTGCCCACATTCTGTACTGTCGACCACACCTGACCCCACACCTAGTAGCCTTACACCACACAAAAATATATCACACATTGATTTAAGAGCCCAGCTTCCAGCATCACACCGGTAGAGAAAAGCACTAATCAAAGTACTTAATGGAAATCCATCCGAGCAAGCAGCCACAGCAGAAGCCAGCCATAGCGGAGGAGGTCTGGACCAGAAGCCAACAGCCATATATACAACCAACGCTCTGTTCTAACCGGTGACACCACAGAGTAAGAAGGTTACATAGGATACCACCTTATGTGTAATGGCAGTCCATTATGTGATCAAGAGAGGTTGCGTAACGAGGGTTACCAAGGCTTAATCTGCCATCGTGCCACTCCGCCAAGCAACGCCACAGCAATGCCTCCACACATGGCAACAGCACAGCAATCGTTGCTATTGGAGCCCTGAAATGAAGGCTTGTGCTGAGAAGGGGAGGTGTGTGTGTGTGTGTTCAAACTGAAACCTTCAGCACTCCTACCCACTGACAACATGAGGTCAGGTGAGTTACATAACAAACCAAACAATCAGTGAGATGAAAGAGGCGAGGTGGGAGATGTGAGGTGAGACATACCGATGAGAGTGAGACAGATAAGAGATGAGAGAGACAGATGAGAGATGTGAGATGTGATAGATGAGACTGATGACAGATAGTCAGATGAGACAGAAAGAGGAAAGACATGATAGAGATGAGAGACAGAGACAGATGTGGGAGAATACGAGAACCAGAAAAGAGATGAAACTGATGAAAGAGAGATCAATGAGAGACAGAACACAGAGAAAGAGATATAAGAAATTAAACTGATGAGAGAGCGACTAATGAGAGACAGAATGATGAGGGACTGATGAGATAGAGGCCAGTGAGCAATAGATTAAAGACAGGTAGGAGATAAGAGATGAGAGAGAGAAAGGCTAATGAAACAACAAGAGAGAGAGTGAGGGGTCCACTAAGCTACAGTATAATAGGAAAGCTGAAACAATATTAGAGTTTGTTGAGGTGAGAGGCTAGTTGACAAATGAAGCAAAAGATCATTAGGCAGATGATCCTCTTAATGATGCTCATTTAAAACCAAATTATAAGAACCAGGAAGTGGCACTAGTTTGCTTGATTTCTTCTTTATCCTAGCAGATGGTCTCTTGGGAAAAGATACTGAAAGAAAAGCAATGGGGACCCCCAGTGCTACACCGTACAATGTAATTCCAGATCAGTTCCTTAAGCTGGAGTCTATGCGGCCATGGGGAAAAGGCAGAGGGTCGTATAGTCAATATATGGCTAATATGAGACGTAGTAGCCATATTTCGGTGTAATTCCTTTCAGTAATGAGATGAGTCAGGTCACCGTATCTCTCACCACCACACACAAAACACACTAATGAATACATAAATGAGCCGGTTGCAACAATGTTCCACCATTTTAAGATACCTTTTAAAGACTTCCTAAAATTCACAGAAAATCATTAACACTAACACTGTCATGACATCATTAATCATATGAATCATCCCCACCTGCTGGGTTTGAGGTTAATGAATAAATCTTTAATTTGTTTCATCTAATCTTTCATTTAATTAAAGTTCTGTGCCCAGGGCAAATATAATGATTCTTGATTATACTTAACTGTTTTCAGATCGGGGGGAGTCACTGTGTGACAAGCTAATGTATTGCCCTCAATGGCACTTCCACCTGGGTTTTGGATACACAGGGTTGGCAACCAGTCAATTATTCAAAGATATTCATATTCAAAGATATAGGATTTTTTTGCTTGGTGTGAAGTGATGATAACATGCCTACTAAGACAGGGAGTGTAGACACAAAAGGTACTTTCCTTCAGTCCAGAAACTGGTCCCAGTCAGGTTTGACACTACATGGGACACTACTTGTACACCAAAAAAGTGTGTGGTTTGTCATGAAGAGCTGAGGAAGGAGCAGCCTGGGAGGTAAGAATGTTGGATCTAGACTGAAAGACAAAATAACATTATAACTCTGAAGACTGTGGTTGAGAGTGGGATGAACCTATATGCAGTATCTCACAAAAGTGAGTACACCCCTCACATTTTTGAAAATATTTGATTATATCTTTTCATGTGACAACACTGAAGAAATGACACTTTGCCACAATGGAAAGTAGTGAGTGTACAGCTTGTATAACAGTGCTGTGCCCTCAAAATAACACAACACACAGCCATTAACGTTGGCAACAAAAGTGAGTACACCCCTAAAAACGTGTCTTCCTTTGGTATTACGGAGTATTGTGGGTCAATTGATGCCAACACATTTATTAAATCAATTCTAAATTAAGTTAACAAAACAACAAGAAAAAGAGGAGAAAGTATTTAGGAGTCTAAATACTTTCCAAAGGCACGGTGTGTAGTTCTGTCTGCTCTCTCCTGGTCTGTGTCTTATGTAACAATACTGTAGGGGTTGTGTGCACCACGGAAGAGTAGCTTCTGTTTTGTGGTACCCAATGGACATCCTAATAAATCCTAAACCTCATATAAATAAAATGTAATATAAGTTCTCTAAGGCAAGTGTGGTGATAACTTTTGTCTGTGGGGTTATTAGCATCACTGTAAATAAGGGACACTCGTGGTGATATTTCCTTCATGTCACTATGCCGGCATTAGCCAGCATCATTACTCAACAAATTAAGACAAATTTAGGCACAACGAAGGCAGATGAGCCTTTAGATTTATGCATACATTCGCACAATGTCTCACAAGCAACCTAAGTTTGAAAGTAAGAAAACTGCTGGGTGACAGTGACCTGTGAAGTTGAGAGCTTTGTGAATAATTCATTGACAGGCAGAGCTGACTATGCATGCATGGGTGGACCTGGGAGAAGCCAACCTTGGAAAAATCTGAGAGCTTCCTCATCCTTTACAACATCTCCATCCAGTTGAGTGAATCCTGGAGGCTGAAGTTTCAGTCCAACCATGACCATAAGACACAGTCACTCACAAAACCGACAATCAGTCCCACCATCTGGAGATTTCAAGTTATTCTAAGAAGTCCAACATATATCAAATTCACTGGACCTCTTCAGTTACAAACACTTTCAAAGCATTCTAAATTTGAGACAGGCCAGAATCACACTTCTATTGTCTAAAACTGGAAGTATTAAAATGAAAAGCAGTTAAAAATGCTATGCATTTGTAGTTAACCAATAGCCCAGCTAGGCTAGCAGCAGAGGTGTACAAAGTACAAGGTAAAATTATTTGGACGTGTTTCGCTGAGTTCACTTCAAGGCAAATTCTTACTAGGACCTAAATAGCCAGTTAAAGGGAGTTCAGAACTAACCAGTGATCAATTAAATAAAAAGGAAAAGTTAAAAAATATAAATTAAGGCCACTGATTAGTTATGCGCTCCATTTACCTGGTGATGTAGCTCTTAATCAAGAACTTTCCAAAACTGTTGAATACAGGCATACTTTTTACATTGTAATTTTTACAGCTCAGGCAACCAAGTTAAATGTCAGCCCGAGGCCCATTAGTAGTTAACCAAGATAGAAGACCCATTGTTGGTAGTTAAGTTAACCAAGCCGTATGATCCAGAGTTAGTTCTCATCCCAGCTAAAAGACAAGGCCCAGAGTTAGGCTATACGTTTACCGAGATAAAAAGCCCAGTTAGTAGCTGACCAAGCTAAAAGGCCCAGAGTTATTACTCAACCAAGCTAAAACGCAATGCTCAGAGTTATTAGTTATCCAAGTCAGAAGGCTCATAGTCAATTGTTGATAGATAACCAAATTAAAAGCCAACAACAAGAGTTAGTTGGTTACCCAGCTAAAATCTGACACCCAGATTTAATAGTGCTTAGAGTTAAGGCCTCCTGCTTCTGACCTAACTTCCTGCCATGAACCTCCTACAAAAGGCTGACATTCTGCTTCAGGTTACTTGAGCTCATGAGGCCCCTCAGGAGCAAAGACTGTGTTAATGCATCTGCAGGAATATGTCTCCTCTGTTCTTTTCTCTCTCTTCCAGGTCTCAGAGCTGAAGGCCCACACCCCTTCATGAACCTGCACTCAGAAGGACTTAAATGCAGCACTTTAACACTTAGTAGCATTTCCTCCAGTCTTTACATATAACCACATTTACGCAATGTGTATATCTAAAGGACAATTAAGGGGTTCTTAATAACCATTACCTTGATTTGGTGATTCTCAAATTTGGAAAATTCATTTATGTTTCATCAGTACAGTAACAGCTTAAACAGCTAAGTGAGCTGGGCATTAGCTTTCATTAACTTGAATGAGAGACAGTATTGTTGACTGCTTTCTGTTGCACATAATGTGATATAATGATTAAATCACCGAAAATATTTCAACACGACAGGGAGAAGCAAAGAATTATGTAACCACAACAAACATTCATAATTGTGAGAGCCACCTGCTAACTCCACCTGCTACCTGCCCAAAAACATCTGGCACATTCTAATTTGTCTTGGCAGAGGTTCAATATTAAGCTTAAGGGGAACCTTTCTTACTTTTCCATTAGCCTTTCCCAGCGGTTGTTAATCAAGTGCCAGACACAAATCAGAAAGCCTCCTGCACAGCGCTTCCCGAAGGCTGAATGGCCGGACAGTGCACTGCTGTGTCAGTGACAGATAACAGAAGGGGGATATCAGCCACACAGTCCAGATGACATGAGGTGCCAATCCTGGGGGGATTCAGGGACAGGGAGACCTATCTCTGGGGGGAAAACGGTTGACACAGCAGGTCCTTTGTGAAGAGATGGACGATGCTTCTGGAGATGTTTCAAGTCATCCCTGACAATCCCCATCGTTAAGTGCCTTGGTTGTTCAAATAGCAGGAAAACACAACTAGACTAAGTTCCCCTCTGAAAAAAAACAGAAGCAGGAACTTACTGGGTAGGCACAGAAAGAAACAAGGTTTCTTTCTGGTCTCATAAGAGTTTAGGTAGAAGGTAATCTGTAAGAAACAGATATAACTTACCTTAGACAGAACTACTCTCATTTTGAAGCTGAGAATCCTTGGTCTTGAAAAAATTACAGAAAACCACTCAGAGCTGTAAACCTGTCTTTTAACAGAGTAGGCAGCAAGAGGCAAGAGTTCAGTGCCTCCACATAGACTACTGCAGATCCATTGGCCTCAGATCTCAAATCCAAACATTGGAGAATCTCAGTCCTTTGAACACGAGATATTGTAAGATTTTCTTCAGTTTTTCCAACTACTAGAAACAATGGAACTCTAAAGCTTGGTCTAATAGCACTTGGCCTTAGTAACCAGTTGCTGCTGTTTCGCTGTAGACCCCTCTCACAAAGGGACCAACTTAGCAATTACAGAGGCAGTTAGGGAGGTGAGAAAACTTAATATTTTGGCCAATTATGTCCACTCGGACCCTGGCGGTGCATTGCAGGCAGTGATTTTTACCATTACAAAACTTTTGAAGGTAAAATTTACTCCCATTGATGTAATGATGGCAACTTAAAGTTCAATCAATGAAAAAGCAAAAACTTCTTGACACTTGCTTGGCTACAAACGTTCTGGCAGCCCTTCATGGAAAATAGCCAGGTCCACTTTTGAGAGTATATGTGTTCAAAGACATAGACCGAGAAGGCAGATGCGTCAGCGATGGCGGCTTCAGTCGCCTTGAAAATACAAAGACAGGTTTAGTTGAAATTACATGGTCATGTCTTGGCTCAAGAAACTTGCTCCAGTCAAAAATCAGCATTGTGTAGTTTTGCTAGAATTACAAAATCGCTTTTTGGTAACTCTGCTTGCGCACCCATTCACCCTCTGCAACCTAAAATTTTTCAAAGTAGTTCTCACCTTGTTTTCTTGTTTGGTTTTGTTTTTTCGCATTGAAGCAGAGCTCCTACACCCTGGGTATTTTTGATTTCCTTAGCGCAAAGCTGAGCAAACAGACAAAGGGAGCTGCTATAGAACCCTGCCAAGTCTCGCCTGGCTTTTCTCTCTTCCTCTCCCTCTCTGCTCTCTCTCTCTCTCTCTCGGCATGGCAACCTTCCCGAGAAGCCTTGGCGGTGCTCCAGTCTGTCTGCCTGTTTGTCTGAGTATACCCCAAACAACGAAGCCCCCCCACCAAAAATAAAACCATAGATTTGGGCGAACTGATCAAAACGAAATCTCGGACAAATTTCGGAGCAACACATCTCCCTGGCACTAGACCATCTCCTTCATCTCCATCTACCAGCCCCCCCTCAGAAGCACACACATACACACACGTGGTACTTGGTGCCCTTGCCAGCTAATACCTCCCAATGCCTGCTCACACACCCTCTTAACCTCACCACACCCCCACACAGCCCGTCCTCCTCTCCCCTCTCTCTCCCACCCTCACTCAGGGAGTTCCTGCGTCTTCCACTCAAAGAGATCCACGAAAAGTCTCTGGGACGTCTTTACAAGTCCTGAAGCTGCTTTGCTTTTTCAATGCCGGGGAAGTCTATTCATCGTGTGCCAAGGCATAGCACCTCCCATCATTCTGAGGGGGCACCTCAGTGCCCACATCACTCGTGCCAACTCACCAATGTCTGCTTCCACGTTCCCACAATCCAGTACCAAATCCCAATGCCCCCCTCACACATACACACACTACAGCCTAGCGTGATAGATTCAGGGCTGGCAGATGAAGACGCGATCCAAATAGGGAATAAATAAACCAACAGAACAGAGGCTGTTGATTGGCTGTCAATTTCTCTTAAAGGGATTTTGGTATTAATAATAAATGGATTTCACCATAGGTTTTGTGACATTAGGATACATTTAACCCTTGGTCAGCAGACTATAAGCCATGGCCAGAAAACTATAATACAGGCAAACATATACATTAGGTACAATCCCAGGTAATATTTCCTTACATCTTTCAACTGACGGGAGGTGATAGAGCATGTTTTTAATTTAGTAAGGGGGAGTGAAAATATGCATTACTTACAACTCATCCTTCATGTTTTGTAACTGGCAAACCACCTTAAGTTCAGTTACAGTCCAGAATTTCTATAAATAGCCCATTATTTCAAAGTATTACTTCATGAGTAATTTGAATCAATGTGTGAATACTTTCAAATAGATGCCAATATTACAATACATGCCAAGACTCAAATACAAATAGCAAAGAAACCCAGGTCAACGGTCCTAACTATTCCTGAAGGTGAATGCAGATGACACAGCATACACCTTCATTTTACACAATCACATAATTTCAAATTAACACACAAATTAGTTTATGACCACCATTCTATGTTAATGAAATATGCGCTGCACAGAGTGAGATCCATCTGTGACCTGCACAATAACAAATAGGGAATCATATACCTGTCAGCAACCACAAAGATTCGGATGAATTCAACCATGTCCATGAGCAAATAACAATTTCACTGTCCATAAAATGCTTAACAGATAGCGTTGTTGCAACTCTCTTTTCAACCACATCATAATCCCGCTTGGGAACATATGAATCAACATAGTTGTTTTGGCCTCTGACCCTTCCTTCCTCTTTCCTCTGAGCTCCAGGGCCCCATCATGTGTGACCTTCAGTGTACTAACAGCAACATCAGGATGTCTTGACAAGGAGAGCAGAGCCACATGGCTTGGTGTGGTGTCTGTCTGTATTGCTGTGTCTACGTCTGCTGGCACCCTGCCAGCCCCATGGTGCAGTGCTGTTGCCAAGGGGAAGCCTGGGATTGAAGAGCCGACAGGGCTCTATGGGGCTAAGGGATGGTAATCACACCACTGCAGTCCTGCAGGGTGGATCCCTTCCATTCCCTGCAAGGTTAGCTTCATGCCATTGCACACAGTGCCCTAGTGAGACGCATCTCAAGCAGACTGCAGCTGATCCCGACAGGCCTTTCATTCTCTCTCTCGTTCTCTCTCTCTCTCTTACACATATACACACAGTCCACAAAGGCTCTCCGCTGGATAGCCGGGATAGCCGTGTGACTGTGGCTTGAACATCTTATTTGGTGCAATTCTGAAGAAAAGTGAAAGGCTGTTTACAATTTGACGGGTTAACTAGCTGTTGTGTTAGACCTTTACTCAGAGGGGGCCTGTTTCAGAGAAATCTGCAGGACAAATTGCAGTTATCATTTAACAGTAGGCTACCTATGGTGACAAGAACCAAACAACGCAAGAAACAGCAATCATTTTCTCTCTTTTGCTTTTTTCTTGCAATCAGTGTTTGATGTCATGGGGCCTTTTCACTCTCTTCTCTTTCTGCCTACAGTGCATCAGCTAGTAGTCACTGCAGATCGAACCCGCTACTCTGCTATGGCGAAATTATCATTTGTAAGTAACATGAAGTGTCAGACATTGCTAGTTAACCTTGCTGAAGGTTTTGCATTTTAGTGCCTATTTAAATTATTTGCTTCTGAGAGTTACACAGGAAACATTATTAACTTTAAAGCAAATGTAGTTTTAGATTTGTGACTTTCCACCAACTGACTAAACACTACTGCAAATTCTCCCTCAGGCAAGTCAACTTCTTGCCAGTGGGAGTAACTGCATATCCAGTCACTTTCTGGACAGCAAAACCTAATGAATAACTTCTGGCCTATACGAACGATTGAGTGATTATTTAACAACACTTTTGGTACAAATGTTCGCTTTTGAATTGATTACAATTTAGTAGCAGCTAATAGCTACAGCCAATAGCAACAGTTACTATTCCTGGGGTCCATACAAAACTAGACAATCAGAACGTTTTGTGTATTTGTCTAACCCTGCATACCTTCATAGCAGAGCTAAGTGAATATACGCATGCGCAATATGGAGGTTTCGTAACAAAACAAAGCCTCTCCGGTGCTATTAGACATAGCTAGCAGGATATAAGTGTAGGCATTTTATTTCCGGTTAGTTCATACAACAAATAAATAGGTAGAGAGTCGTATGACGAGCGCTTGTAGATAGATACATAAATTATAATTGCCTTATATTTTATTTTTAAACGTAATTAGGTCAACTTCAAGTTCTTAGAGTATTTTGCTAATGATTGTATGCTAGCTAGCAACCGAGTACAGTACTGCACGGAGCCTAGCTAACTAAAACTAAACGAGACACGGGAAAGTATCGTCCTACCTGATACTTTTAAACTTTCACTTCTACCGGGGAGAGCTGTCTCTGGAGTCGGCATCTGTATTTTGGAAGACATAGCACCCATTTTATTCATGGTAAAACGATTCCAAATCAAACGGAGTCGAGTGGTTACGACCATCGATACCAGGAAACGACACACTGCTGTTGTTGATAGATACGCCGTAACAACTAGCTTGTGTAATGCAAAAGTTGTATAATTGTGTTGTAACCACGAAGCAACGCTCGTACATACATAATGCAAAAATGTGATTAACTTGATGTAACCTAATTTATCTGAGGAGAGCCTATTACCAAACCTGCACATAATGTATTTCCTTTTGGTATTATATTGACCCTAATTAGTTACAGCGAATTGAATAAATAAAATGTTTTCTCACATGTTAACATTTTTGAATAGGCTAATAAATGACTTTAAATTGCTAAACAAATTTAAATGGTAAGCTAGCTAAACCATTTACCTAAATATGTCATTATGTAGGTATAGTGAAATGTATATTTTATGGCATATAGCCTTGTGGTTAGTTTCATAAATAATGAATTGTCTAGCTATCTTCTACTGTACTATCGTAGTGTTTGGGCGTAGCACGGAGTTTGGATAACCAGGGAAATGGTTAGAGTTGGGCCAGTAAGCTTAAGGGTGTTGGTTTGAATCCCTGATTTTACAAGGTGAAAAATAGTTGTAAGACCGCCTGCTAAATGAGATGTGTCTCTGTCTTAATTAACTCTGCATTATCTTTAGATTCATTGTATTATAATTTTAACTTTACACTTTGTAACAATATGTTCAGACAAAGGCAGATTCAGGTGACAGGAAATAAATATTTATTTCTTAGATTTGAAACATTGAGCTATGTTCTGAGTCATTGTTCAGCTTTTTCTAAATGTTCATGTTCCATTGATACAATTATTTTCAGAGTTGAATCATTGCCTTTTCTTGAACCATTACATAAAAAAAAAATATGTTAACATTTTCTGATGTAAAAACAAATAAAATAAAAAACTGGATAACACTGGGAATACATTGCCTACGCTATCTGTTTATTTCTCAGGCAAGATTTTCTGATAAAAAGTCTATATAGTTAATAACAAAGTTACTAATATGAATTTGAAGTAAGGGTTATAATAAGAGTTACAATTGAGCAGGTTTGAATTAAAAAGGATTTGCCCCTTCAAGTGTGGAGAAGCTTTTAGTTAAAGGCCAGTACCACAGTGCTGTTCAAGAGGCTTTGGGTGCTATGCCTGAGAAGGTAACTAACATTGCCATTTAAAGAGATTTGAATGAACTTGTTTTCAGAAGATAAATCTGCAGTTAAATCACACAGTTGTGAATGAGTTTTGATTATATAAACTTACACTTTGTTGGCCCTTCCAAAATCTGCTGTTTTTTGTGAACTTTTCTCTGCAACAAACTTGAATGTTCCCAGCTAATAAGAGATTTCAGTGACAAAGAAATACTTTTTTTCAGTAACAAATATTTTCTTAATTTATAATGTGCACATTGAATCATTTAAGTGGTATTACTATTTGAAACTAAATTGAAATAATACTGAATTCAGTCACTTAATTCAACTTAAATTGAACATTTCAATTCAATGATTTTCCTATGAGTTTTTACTTAGCCTTGAATCATAACAGCCATAATAATCTGATATGAACCTATTCCTGAAACCTAAGTGTCTTTGGAAGACATACATGCCTCCTTTTTGCTCTGAAGGTGCTCTGACTGTGTGGAAGATGTTTGAATGAGACAAAAACAACCATAAGCTTCTCTGGTTTCCAATATTGTTATTAGAATCAGAATCCCCTTTATTTGTTAAACGCATTTACATATACCCGTGTAATAGTTGGTTGTATGAACGAATGGTTTTACTAAGCAGTTAGATGGAAACACAGGGATTAGTATGCCTCTTTTTTTGTTATTGAAGGCAGAAAATGTACATAAAAAACTAAGTATGATCACCGTAGAACTCACACCTACCCCTTCTTCCCAGAACCCATCCATACAATTTGCATCAATTTGCAAATAAAAAAAGTTCAAATTAATTAAACTTTATGGGAGGATGGTTTAGGTTAGTACATTAGACACCACATGCGCGCACAGAATACAGACCGGATTCATCAAACCCTTGGATTAAACGTTTGATTTCAGTCCACTCTGACCACCTCTCAGCGTTAACTTCGCGAATATTAACGTGTTCAAACTGAGGCCTTCTGCAGAACAAGCTGTTTCTGATTGGCAAGCAGATGTAGAAGGATCCACGGATGTGAAGAGGAACCTTGGCTGGGACCTTAAGATGTGTTAGTTTACCTGTTGGGTTTCCTAGATCTCCTGTTTTCCAGGCAGTGCACATTTTTAGATCACAAACATGGGAGGGTGGTTTTGAAGGACAGTGGTCCTGAATTAGACACTAATGTTCTGGACTTATCCCAAAAGGCTTCAGCTAGGTTGGCTAAAAAGTCTTGTGACAAGAGCAAAGTCACTTTAACCTGCAATTACAAAAACAACATTTAATAGGAAATTGAAATTATAATTAAAAGAGTGGCAGGTCAACGTCATTTCAACGTTCTTTGCTCAGTGGGGCTAGTCTAGTGGTTAGAGCATCCGACCAGTGACCGAAAGGTTACTAGATTAAATCTCTCAGCCATCAAGGTGATGGCTCCGCCGTCGTTACTAAAAATAAGATTGGGCCCTTTTCCAGGCAGATTTATTACAGCTTCAGTTAATTTACATTTCTTAATGATTGGCCTAATAGTGGAACATTTTATTTTCAGGCATGTAGCATTTTTTATATATGGCCTAATTAGACTATATAAATGGGATTTTAGCATGTGTGTCACCTCATATTTATACCTTAGTGAAAAAGGAAGACATTAATGACCAGTTAAGTGTTCCTATTTCCCCAGATTTATTTTTGTTTTAAATATATCCATTTGAACATACTTTTACAGAGTTTGTTAATAAGAATTTCAAAGGTGCCAATAATTGTGAACATTTGAGAAAATTAGGTGTTTACTCATAAAGAATGTGTTTTTCTCAATTGGATTGAATTTGAACAAAAAGGTTAGGTTCCTCTTTTTGATCATAAGATCAAGCTGATTTCGCTCATCTTTACCAAGGTTCGCAAGAATTCTCGAGGACATGGAATACAATAATTTGTACAGATTATTGACATCACCAGTAAATAGGCACAGACCGATAAAGGAGGGGGAGCAACTGTGGACTACTGAGCAGCAGCTATATAGATAGCAAAGTACTGAGCAGCAGCTATATAGCAGAACATGGCACAGTAGCTTTTTAGGCAGCAGAGCACTGAGCATCAGTTATGTAGGAGAGCACTGATCAGCAGCTATGGAGGCAGCAGAGCACTGAGAAGCAGCTATGCATCAGAGCCCTTAACAGCAGCTATGTAGGCAGTAGAACTGCTGCTGCTCTATGGGCAGCAGAGCACTAAGAACCAGCTATTTAACAGAGCTTTGAGGAGCAGCTGTGTGGGCAGCAGAGCACCAAACAGCAGATATGTAGCAGAGCATGTAGCTATGTAGGCAGCGGTGTTGCAGCAGCTATGTAATCAAATACAAAATGAATGCATAAAAATTTAAAATCCACAGAGATCTCCATATTTTGTGGCCTAGGTTGGTCCAGTGATCTAACCCACTGCCTCCGTTGCATATGTAGTGCAGGTTTGAATTTCACCTACTGCTCTTAGAGCAAAACCTCCTGTCTGTCTTTCACCAATTCCATGTCCAATACAACATAAAATACCAAAAGAATATATAATCAAAATATATCTCCATATTTTTTGCCAAAGCAATTTGAGTTCTAGAAAAAAACAGGAAAGCAGGCACTCCATGGATGTCTCTCTAGTTTTGAATCTAATTAGAAAACTGAATTAGTAAACTGAATTTGAATGTGAAAAGCTGAATGTTGTAATCTTAGGTAAACATCAAATTAAAGTTTATCAACTTCATGCAATTCCACAATAAGACAGAATATATACGGTTTGAATATGCATTTCGTGATTATAATATCATTAAAAATGTATCTAAGAAAGAATCACCTATGCATTCAATTACATTTCAAATCATGAAGTTACATTTACCATTTTAAAATTCTAATTAAATATCCCAATACAAATTCGATATTATGAAATTCAAAAACAACATAATTTTGATATTGAAATAATTATGCCAACGTGGCCTTATTATTGAGGGACTGAGTTGTTAGCCTTTAATGGATACACTTATGCAATTCCTCTAATGTAGTTTCAGTCTGCAAGCTATCAGACTGCTTAAAACTTGACCTGTTCTGGCCAACTATACTGACTTCTTTACTAGGCATGAACAAATAGCTGCACTCACCCACACAAACACACACGAAGGGTGTGAATATGTTGATAGTTCTGGGTGTGATTTGTTCTTATGAATTCTTATGATTATACTTTTTTTTTTATTTTTTACTTATGTTAATGTATTGTTCTAGCATTGTCGATCAGTGTCCTGCCAGTAAGTCAAAATATTTCCGTGTGTTGCTAGTGTATCCACGTGCATACAACTAACACAAACTCAAAACGAATGTAGAAATATAAACAATATACAATTGTATTGTACAATACATGAGTTTAGTCCAGTACAGTCAGGTGTTTTATTAAAATAACAGTAATGTCTTTCAATTCGCGATATCAATAAACCCGTTAATGCTGCATGCACTTACTCTATAAAACTGAACCGCAATTCGCCATGCATGTTCGCAGTGCATGTCTTGTTGTCCATGGCACTTCAATACTTAATGATAAAGGAGACAGGACAGGCTGCCTTGTGGGAAATTACGGTAGTCTTTAATTCAACACCAATGGGCCCATAAACATAGGCCTATACATTATGTGTAGCTGTGCTCACCTGAAGATCTTAACGCCACTGCTCTCTTTCAGTACTGGCGTTGGTCGGATTGGTTGGCCTTTTTGCCGCATGGAAGGCCTTTAAATCAGATAGGCTTTATTATCCATTACTGTGTCAGTCAGCATAAAAGGGTGGATCGCAGAGCTTGGTTTACCATACAAACCATCTGGAGTTCACTGCGTGTCGAATTTGCTCACGGGAGGCACGCGTCCAGCAGACGACACTTTGCATTGTACTGCATCACCAGAGGGGGATAAGGGGACTGCTGGTGACCTCAACCAAATGCAGACAGACGCACGGGTGTTCACTTTGCACAATAGAATAGGTTTGGGGTTATGCAGCTATAGGCTACAATGTCGCCTTTGTTCTGCAGTATAGGCTACCACATTTTACACAGGATATGCCCTATATGTCACGGCCATAACTATATATATATATGGCTGTGACGTTGATGTATAATAGGCCTATTACAAAAACATTTTATATTATAGAATATAATAACATTAGGTTTACCGTAAGACTTATCTTACAATGCATTATGTCCTTTTCCAAAAATGCAAACTACGCCTAAATTATTCCATATTCTGGCAACAAATCTTTTTTTTTAAATATTGGATTTTTAATTTAATTCATGGTTCAAATGAATAACGAAAGAATCACAATAAATCAATGGGCTTCATATGGGACAACACAGAGGGTGGGGGTTGTGAGAGAGAACGCACAGATGACAGGCCATATGGAGACGGACCATTTTGGGTGCTTGGACATATTTTGATTTCTATTCCTTCATGGATTTTTTCGACATGCTAGCAAAAATATTTATCATTGGCCGAGTATAAAACGCAGTGAATACGGACACAGTTATTTAGTAATTAATTATGCAAAGTGTTAATTGTGCATTCCACTAGAGCCAGGACAGTGAAAATGGTAGTTTCTCAATAATTATAGAACGTAAGGCCTTCTTGCACCATATCATCATGTACAGGCCTTCTTGATGCATGGCTATACTAGGCCCCTGTATAGGATATGGACCGGACTATGAATTTTGTATGGTGGTAGACTACGGTCGTAATAGAAAGCTTAACAAAATGTATCACATATTTGCCCGTTTTCACTCGTCGACAGTACATGTATTTTCAACAGACAAAAAAAGATGGCAACGCGCGATTTAATGTTTATGGCCGTTGTCGTGTACTTTTTGTTTAGCCAAACCCATGGCTATTGTCCTTACACATCACTGCAAGGCGTATGTCATCTCAGAAATGTCCATTACAGGAGAGAGGGAAAAGAGGAGTTGGAGCGTCCCATTTTAAAACCCCTCCGATTTGTTTAGAAAACCGGCAGATGCTACCTCTTTCCCTCTGTATAATTCTCAGAAGAGAAGTGGATGAACAGCGCAAGGGAAAGGAGCAGGGCGACCGCGCTTTCTGTGCACGGCGTTGATAAACTGAGCTGCTCTCCTCCTCTCTGTCAGATGGCTCATTGCATCAGACCCTTTTACATGACAGTCTTGGCTGGCTCTGCCTCCAGACTGCACCAAAGCTCTCTCCTTTCAGTGTGGCGCTTAGATGTAGCCTATACTTTTAGTATTTTTCCCATCTTTTGAAGAGGTCCTGTTATTTTAAAGCACAATCAGTGGAATATATGGGTGTTTTCATCACGGCACCAATTTCCACCTATTGCAGCGCGCAGATAATACGGCAAAATCCATCACTGGAAGGACATTTTTGTTTCAGTGTCATCAGCGGAGGAGACCCACCATGGTACCCAACCGGATGTACGGAATGTTTCGATGTTGTTTCGGGAAAAATCAGTTGATTGTAAAAGCATCGCGGCAAGCCATTTCTGTAAGTTGTTCTGCTGAATTATATGATAAAAAAAAAAATCTTCGTTTGACACAATATTTTTTATTTTATGAATGATTTCAAAGAGTTGCTGAATTACATGTGCATGTTTTAGTCATTTATAGGCCTAAATAAAATGTTTATTGTTTGTAAGCCAATATTCCTAAATATTCTCAACATTTGTTTCTGTCAAAATCTCTTCTGTTTAGCCTCAATACATGAGGTATACGGATTTAAATGAGTTGAATTGCATATGCAGGTTATATTCATTTCTAGGCCTAAATAAAAATTGTATTGTTTGTTAGCCTATAGGTCCATATATTCTTTACAATTGGCAGTGTCAAAATCACGTGACACTGGCTCCTGTGTATCCTTATATGTGTCACAGCTTTGCAAAATTGCTATCTCCCACTCCATTTCTCTATTATTGAGCTAACCTCTTATGATGCAGGTGCGTTTAGTGCCTCCACCTCCTAACCCACCCCGCCCGACCCCCACAAAAGGCGGGGAGGACTCTCATTCAGCCTAACAGCTTTTTTCCCTCTTTCTTACCTCTGCTGCATTTTGCATGAGCTATCTGGGTCATTAGCATTTTAGCGTATGCAAGACTTGACAAAGCTGACGAGAAGCCAGATGGGCTCTCTTCTATTTTTTGTATCATGGGAGTTGAGCAAAAGGACCGACTGCAGCAAGCTCTGTTCTTGCTGCTGTCACACGGGCCTGGCGTTTGTTGCACCACCAAGGATCGGGCTGTATCTACAACCAAAGGAAATTATAGGAGTTTGCCATTGCCAGGACAGGTAGGCTAAATGTAATAACATAACGGTAAGACTACTGCGTCTTTAGACGCATATTTATCCCCGACACGGATGACAATCCTGCTCTATATGGGGAATGACAATGCATAGCTTGCGCATTAGCCTACTGTATAGGACAACAATTATTCACCAGCCAGTGGAATAGGGTTCGTAGTCTTAACGTAGGCAACATTTTGGTGCAAAATCGTTGCTTTCAAGGTTGCCCTCACGCGCCCTTCAGGTTGTCTGTAAGCTGCTATTGTACAGTAGTTGACACTGATAGATAGTAATTGACAGTGATACAGAAACATACAAAATGGGCCCTGTCTCTCCTCGTGTTCACAGCGGACCTTGATTTAAATGTCCATACAATTAAGGCACGCGGTGAATGCCAAGAGAGCGGGTAAATATCATCTTGATGTACGTTGAAAGTGTGTTCATGTTTGTCTAGGTATTACGCACTATTGTGCGGTCAGAAAAGCTTCTACTTCCAAAGGTGAAAGGTCTTCATTTGGATGTTTCGTCAGGTGCAACTCGAGACACTTTGTCAGAAAGCGACTGGAGCGCGCCTTCAATTTTTTGCTAGAACCTGCACAGTTAATTACTGTAAGGTCAAGGTGGAGTCTCATTCCAGTGAACTCTGTGGTTTCCAAACTGGGACAATAGAACCTACACATAGAAGAAAGGAATATCGTGACACAACTCAAAGCAACCTTTAAACGGTTACATAAAGTCAGGGTTTGTATATGACAATCATACTTTGCATACAGCATATAGTGTAACATAATGGAAATAAAAACATGCAAAGCACACGAATGCGCAACCCGCTGTTCGTTGCATGTATTCGTTGGTAAAGAAATGAGTAAAAGACAAATGTACGTACAAATCAAGACATCAGTGACATAATTCGTATAGATGTAATAATTGTGAGGCCTAGCGGTACCTATCTTTTCTAGGCCAATGCATGTTTCAGGTCAAATAGGAATTAAGTTATGTGAAGGATTTTGATTTTACTGCCATACAAAACGCATGCAGTGATTAAATTGTCTCATATCAGCGGGGATTTAAGAAAAGCTTGTGGATTATCTGGATTATGTTTTGCATGCACCCATTATTATTATTATTATTGTTGTTGTTGTTGTTGTAATCAGTTTGTTCGCAATAAAATATCACAATGCATTAAATAATGTAAAGAATTTCTCTTTTAAAACCACACGCATCTTTCTTATTTATTTTTGGTGCTTTATTTTCATCCAATCTATAAATATGAAATTAATAACATGGTTTGTAAAAACTGCAATACATAATGCTGAAAGAAAAACATGCATAATGAAACAACTTTTGAATATTTCAGATAACATGGCAAACTATCAGAAACAGTGTCCTATCAGTATCTTTTTGTTGAAAAATTTAAAAATCCATTGTTTATTACGGCTTTTGTTCAATCAAATAAACGAGAAGCAAACAAAATCTAAATGATAAAAATGTGCAGCTGTTCCTAAATCATTTTGAATTAAAATGGTGTGCGCGTCAGTCGATTATGGACGACAAAAACGTCTGGAATAAAGGGGAAACTTTTTAGGCCTAAATACTTTGTTTCGTTTATGTTACACATCTATTGCCTCAGCATATATAAATAAAGCCACAAGAAATAATTACAACAATACCTAACGGTGAAACAGTTGTGCTTATTGTATTTAGCTTAATTCAAAGTAATGAGCGCGTTTCTATAGAAGTAGTCTTTATGCGGACTATAAAGATGTACATAAAGATTTACTTCCCAAATTAAAGGTGATCTACACAAAAGAAGGTAATATAGTAAGAAGCCCTGAACATAGCAACATTTGAAGTCTATATTTTTGCCTGTGCATTTTAAGTTAGTTTGAATACATTTTTTATTTTATTTTTGCTAATAAACTAATTGTAATTAACATAGGATTTTTGATTTTTGTTCGAATCGGAAGAGAAGGGACAGGCTAGCGTGTTTGAGAGGTTTTGAAAATATTGTATCAAATTGTGTGGTTTACAGAATAGTTCAGCGGTTTAAACCTGCGATGCACATATACTGCTGCAGCATAGGTTAAGATACACTGCACTTTAAGCAAAAACTCTATTCTCAATCTTTCCCCAATTCCGTGTCCAGTAAAGCATTAAAATCAATATTCAAACAACGGTTCGTTTTGTCAATTTTGTTTGGTAAATTGTACACAGAAAGGCAACGTGATTGGCACAACCAAAGAGGCCTGACATTAATTCTTAGCAAAAATAATTGGGTATAATTTAGCTCACTTGGTAAGATTATGGCAATTGGAATGCCACGGTTGCTGGTGCGATTCCCACGGAGGGCTAATACTAGAAAAATATGAAAATGCACATCCTACTGTAAATCGCTCTGGATTTGGGCGTCTGCTAAATAAACAAATTTATATATATTTATATATTCAGAAGTTGCCTATAACCGAAGAGACAAACGTTGAGCAAGACGCATGACAAACATTCCGGTTCGTTGGAGTCGGTGCTACACCTAAACGTGTATGGTAGCCTAGGCCAAATTTTTGGTGCATTTAGGGATCAAAAATGTAGGTGCGGTTAGGCTGTTCTTTTTGTATAATCTCATAATTCGGATAATTTGGGATTAAGACGTTATAGTTTACTTAAGGTTTTATGTTTTATGGATGACTAAATTAATCAACATGCACTATAACAGATAGTATGGAGACAAAATAGGGTGGGTTCCCTGAAAAAGCTTGACAAGGATGATTTATCTCGGGGACAGCTTGCTGAGAAGATACATTTGTCTACATACACAATGCCAGAATTTTCCATCTCACTCCGGCTGTGCTGAATTCATAATTTCGACGCCCCACCTCAAAATCTATAAAAAAGCAATGAAAATATATCATCGGTTATGTGACAAATGTCGTTATATTACCTTAAATTATTTTAGTGTGGAAAAAGCCCGAAAATTGAAAGTAAAATAAGTAGTGCATTTTGGTATTATTTGAGGCTAGGTTTAGTCGTAACGTTAGTCATGTGGTTTAGGTTCGGTTTAAAATCAGATTTGAATATAATGTGAACAAATAGGTTATAGTGAAATTCCTGTATTTGGGCAGGCCTTTCTGATGATGACCCTGAACAGCATTTTTGGTGGCTGAAACCCTGGACCTTATTCAGACACTTCACTCCTCCAAGTTCTAAAATTATGATGATTAATTACATTTTAATAGACTGGCTACAAACCAATTTAATAACAGGTAATAACTCTAGTAGCTTATATAAGATAAAAGCCCTGGGCAGTGTGGTCTACCTTTTGGTCTTCAACAAAATGTCATGTTAGTTGAACAAAACAAATGAGTAAATACAAGGGCTAAATAGTGGACTTATATTTTAATATATTAAAGGACTAACTAATAATTATGGCAATTTTTAGAAAAAGTTTTTTACAAATATTTTTATTTAACTATATTTCCAACATACAAAATACAGAACAGCATATTAACAAACAATACGTGAAGCAAATCCTGTACCTAAAGTGCATTAAGTTAAATTCTCCTATCATTCAGAAACATTGCTTTTGGAAAAACAAAACTCTTATTATGGATAACAATACTGAACATGCAGACACATCACCAGCTGTGTAAAGGCATCTTGAATTTCCTCAACAAAAAAAATACACGCTTTGGTTGTAGCCTACTCAACTCCATCTACAAAACATGAGAACAGAAATTTAAACATGTATTAGTCTCACACTCTCACACACACACACACACACACACACACACACACACACACACACACACACACACACACACACACACACACACACATATATATATATATATATATAAAGACACACAGAGACGAATAAAGGAGGAATGCTCCGATCAACAGGGAGACAGGATACTGACACTAAGGCCTGCTGATGTCAGCACTCTAGAAATGTATGTGGCTGTAACAGCAGGTCCCCTTATACCAGTCTATGGTTATGGCATGATGTGAACTGGTCAATGCTACAACCAAAGACGGAGGAGGCGGGGAGTGTACGCCAAGGGCGGAGGAATGATTCAATAATTCAGAGAAGAAGGCGGTGGCTCGGAGCGGAGCACAGCGGGGTAAGTTACTGTAGTGTGTGCTACACTGGATGCAGATGGGTTTTTCAGCAGCCTTGTGCTCTCAGTGGAAGGAGTAGCCGGAGGCCGGCAGTCCTCCACACCACTGACTCAGAAACTTCAGCACATCCTGGCACTCTGGGCTATGAGTGGTCTGAGAGGGGGAGACACACATAACAGCGAACAGCATTTCAGATCACACACAGGGTGCCACAGGGTATATGAATGTGTACCCTATATAATGGTCAAAACCTTTTCTTTAAATCTCTCTGGACTTTTTGATCCTTATTTCACCATGTAAGTGGTCTTGTTTAGCTCAGCTGGTGGAGCATGGCGATTGCAACGCCAGAGGTTTCGTGTTTGATTCCCACGATGGACCAGGTCTGAAAAGTATGCAGTCACTGCTGTAAATGGCTCAGGATACGGGCATTAGCTAAATGACCTGGACATGAGTTACAGGGCTGGGAGTTGGGAGGGGTGGACAGTTGGAAGCTTGGAATGATTGTGGCCAAGATGGTATAAGGACTTGTTTGGACTCCAGATTTACACTACTACTCTTTTGATTAGTGACATGGGATTTAGGGGAACACAATGTTTTAAGGCTCCTTTTCTAATGTCCCCTCCAAAAGACAACACACGACCAAGGGCAATGTCCCCATCTGTGGAATCATTTTGTATTTGACCATTGGAAAGAGTGCCTATTGGACATTCAGCACAACCTCCATCACAGCTGAAGCGGAGCTGAAGAGGCGAGCCAGCAGTTGGAGGCAGGGTGGTATGCAGCTGGACATTTGTTGAATGGACGTCAGGACATAAGTCCATTTCATTAATCTAACCTCTGAAATCCAAGTCACAGGATGATTATGATGAAACACACTGAAATAAAACGGGCCCTTCACCGGTCTCAGAGACTCAACTTTACACCTCTAATCAAAATCTGTGTGAGTGCCTGTGATCAAAAGTGCGGATTAATTATAAATCAAACAGCGTTACATGTGGTTGCGGGCTGATGGACAAGCAGCTAAATCAGCAGAGGAGGTAATAAGCACATTGATGTAGTCTCCAGGGCTAACATCACAAAAAAAAACTTCTTACCTTTGTGGCCATTAGGAATTTATTCCAGTCCTCCTTGTTAGCTGCCTTTCCAGGCCCTTTGAACTCAATCTTATTCCGCAGGACTGGATAGCCTTGGTTTGCACAGAGAAAGAGCTTTTATTATAATATAATTTGTATTGTCAACCAATTAACACATCTGCCATCATATGTGGGTATGTGAACTGCCTCCCCGAGCACAGTCCTCTGGGTGTTGTGGGAAACAAGTCCAGTTATCTCTGGATAGCACTGCATCCCTCTGACCTGGAGGTTTCAGATAGTCTAGTGGTCAAGAGTGTCGGGCCAAGAAACAAAAGGTTGCTGGCTGTAATCACAGAACTGACAAGTAAGAAATGAAAAACAAAGCAGGTGTTTTGCCCTTGAGCAACTGTAAGACACTTTGATAACAGCGTCTGCTAAATTACTAACATGCACATTTCACTGTGTCTTGTCAGTTAGGATGGATGCAGGCCTCTTCTGATCAAGCAGGACTTGGCTGCCAGACTCGGCTTTAAGTTGCTCTGGAAGGGTTGGCCCACCCACCTGTGATGACACAGGGCAAGGAGCGGATGCCTGTGTTGGCTGCCAGTAAAGAGGCTTCGTAGGTGTCCCTCTCATCTTTGGGCAGCACCTGCTCCACCCGTTGGTCCATGGAGACCGCCAGGACCCAGTCACGGATTTCCTCCCGCTGGGCCTCCTGGACCACAACAACAGTATTAAAAACAGTATAATAACATAAGCCCATCAAAGCCTAGTTTCATCATAACATAAGACCAACACAGCCTAGTGTCATAACATAAGACCAACACAGCCTAGTGTCATAACATAAGACCATCACAGCCTAGTGTACCCATAACATGATACCATTACAGCCTAGTATAATAATATAAGACCATCAAAGCCTAGTATAATAACATAAGACCATCAAAGCCTAGTATAATAACATAAGACTATCACAGCCTAGTGTACCCATAACATAATACCATTACAGCCTAGTATAATAACATAAGACCATCACAACGTAGTATAATAACATAAGACTGTCAAAGCCTAGTATAATAACATAAGACCATCAAAGCCTAATATAATAACATAAGACCATCAAAGCCTAGTATAATAACATAAGACCATCACAACGTAGTATAATAACATAAGACCATCACAGCCTAGTATAATAACATAAAACCATCACAGCCTAGAATAATAACATAAGACCATCACAGCCTTGTATAATAACATAAAACCATCACAGCCTAGTATAACAACATAAGACCATCAAAGCCAATGTGTCATAACATAAAACCATCATAGTCTAGTGTACTCATAAAATAAGACCATCACAGCCTAGTGTCATAAGACAATTACAGCCTAATGACATCCAAACACAACACAGTCATAGGACAGAA
The DNA here is from genome assembly GCF_011004845.1 of Esox lucius. NCBI lineage: Eukaryota > Metazoa > Chordata > Actinopteri > Esociformes > Esocidae > Esox > Esox lucius. Next base: position 12,858,647 of record NC_047586.1, on the reverse strand, counting down.
ACAACACATATTAATATATATTTAGATAGCAACGCCAGTAAAATCACAGCACAAGCATATAGAGCTTTCAAACACTGTCACAGGCAAGTCTTATCATAGCAGTACTTTAGACCTCATGTAATGAGACATCAGAATCACACAGAAAAACAATACAATAATTCCAGAGAAAAAATAAATACTTGGGTCTTACAGTGACATGTAGTTTAGCAGGGACAGGAACTTCAAAGGGGATGTCAGTGTCCTGGAAATCTGAGTGGTCTAGAGTGTCCAGGTTCCCTTCATCTATCCCCTGGAAACACCACAACACACAGACAACAGACTTAAAGAGAACATTCATGTACCACCTCTTCTTCAAACGGTCACATTAAAACAAGGGTTGAGGTCAATTCAAGTATACAAAAATTCTAATTCTCCTCAAAGCTTTTCCATGAGGAAACATTACCAATTGATTTGGACATTCTCTTTTTGAATTGAGTGGAATCGAAATGGACTTAAGGTTCAGTATGGACCAAACTTAAGGTTCAGTATGGACCAGACTTAAGGTTCAGTATGGACCAGACTTAAGGTTCAGTATGGACCAGACTTAAGGTTCAGTATGGACCAGACTTAAGGTTCAATATGGACCAGACATTGGTCACTGTACCTACTGATCTTACTGTGGTATGAAGAAACATTAGATCAAGTTGAGACTCACATCGGATAGGTCCAAGAAGTGGTTAAGAAAAATAAAGGCCATGTTCTCCCAGCCAACAGTCTGTGAAAAGAATCAAATTCATTATCAAACCATCATTAAAGAAACCCAATACTGATGTTGACAAACCTTTAAAAAAGTGTGTGGTGAGAGAGACATTAAATAAATAAATAAATAAATACTTTTCGATTCTTTTTCTAATAGGTCACAATATACACCTGATTGGAGGCGCAAAAACACCTGGAGGGCAGACTCCGGGGACATTGATCAGAACATTTCCCAGGGGGCTCTAGCAATGCCGAACCTCTCTGCCGAGCCAATCTCTTACCCTTGCAGCCATGCCTGCCTCATAGAAGGCCTTGTCAGCTGGAATGAGCTCTGTGTGGCGCAGCAGGGAGATGGACAGCTTTGCAGCCACACTGGCCTTCAGGGAGACAGGAAGCGAGGTGGGGAGGAGAGAGATGGGGCGTGTGACTGTCTACCAGTGCCAATACTAGTCCATAACAAGTGGGGTAAAAGGAAAGGGGAGCGGGCTATACATTACCAGTTGGTCAACCCCCTTGGCAGCAGACCGTGTGGCGTAGTAGTGAGAAACCAGTAGCATCTGCTCAAACTCTTCGTGGGCAGGTGAGTTGGCCTCCGAAGATTTGGTCATGTTCTCGCACTGTGAAACAGATAAACGGACCACGTCAAACGCAAACCCTAAACTGGCATTAGACAGCAGCTGAACACGGAGACCATACACCAGGGCGTCGGTGTGTGGAGCCCATTGGAGGTCCATGCCAAATGGAACCGCTCCCCTCCGGCCCCTTTGCTCACCAACAGTATCAGGACATCTCTCAGGTCTGCCCACATGCGGTAGCACTCGGCGCCGTCCCGACCCAATAGACACAGCAGGTCCAGGAACATGCGCTTGTAGATGTTAAAGTTCTGTGGGTTGGCCGGGGCGCCGTGCTGAGAATACAGGCTCAGGACCTTCTCCGCATTCCCCTCCTTGATCAGGTGGGTGGCATACAACGCCACATACTTGTGAAGGATCTTGTAGTTCTAGAAACATATCAAGGAAGGAAGTAAACAGATGAAATGCGAAAAGGGAGCGGATATGTTGGTAGGGTCATGGTAGAGTCAGTACCTGTTTGGAAGCAGTCTCAATGCACTTCTCCCATTGGCCTCTCTCTGCATACAGGTCTAGGGCTGCTATGACATCTACTCCTACCAGCTAGGATCAGAACATGACAAATTACTAGTTTATGGTAAAAACAGAAAACCTGTGGCAAAAAAGCAAACCTTCTAGTAGTTTTACAAAGTAAAAGGAAGCTTTGTAATAACTAGCTACCAGAAACTTTGAAATGTGCTCTCAAAACTAGCCGAATGGTTTCAAACACCCACATTACAAAGACTTTGGTGCATTATGCAGACAGTATGCATGAAGCGACACGTCCTTCGAAATATGCCATTCACTTTTCACCAGACGTCTTCATCATTATTCAAGAGAAGTCGGAGCCACACTGATGTGGCATAACAAAGAGAACAAGGACTGGGAATCTGGATCCATTTTGTTATTCAGCTCTTATTTCTAAGTGGATGGAATCTAGGCCATCATCTCAATTATCTTGTCCCAACAGCAGAGGAGCAGACTTAAGGAATTAGAGGTGCGCACACATAGTACACATAAAGATGTCTTGCTGCACACCACAGCAACATTGCACTGATACCACACTGTCTGCTTCTCCAGTCAAATCACTTTATGCCATATAATTGGATACAACATTGCAAGTTATGCTGTAAGTTGCTTGGAAACTGGCTTATTATTTGTGATACAGAGTAATGTTAAATTGTAGATACGTACCGAGTCTGCTTTCCCTTGATTCTTCAAGTGTTCTTTGTATCGCTGGTCAACATAATCTTCAAACCTACATGAATAGATGGGACATAAACACTGTGTAAAAGACAAGTTCCATCTCCGCCATTATGGAGGATAATGACTGTGTTTAAGGTGCTGTAGCACATCAAAGCATTGGGAACATGTAAAACCCCCAGAAAGATACAGCCTAACAAATGTAGTGGAATAAAGGACATAAGGCAGCATAATAACAGACGCCTCGTGTTGGTAGGTGGGAGTCTTGGGAGCGTCAGCAGCTCTCACTGTGTGAATAAGTGCTCTGTTCTGCTTACAGACTGCACAGCAGAGTGTACGGGCTCTATAAACGCACTGCAACAAGCAGTCACGATGATCCGTCAATCACCAAAACCGACACATATCACCGACCAATGTACAAAAAGTACAATACATGAACAACCATAGTCAGCAACTGTCATTTACACTTAATAAGATCCACTTTTAAACATGATCACATTTCGGTAAAGGTACTGAATTGGCGAAATGTGATCCCATTTCTTTAAGCTCCCCGCGTCTCCCTGTATTTTAAAGGCAGCAACAGCTAACGGACGGTTGCGAGGCCTCTGGCTGAGACAACCCCTGTGTGTTTCTCTTTCTGTAGCCTAATGACAGGGGAGCTATTCTAGATGGCTAGGCTTGTTGTTAGGGGCGACCAGGCAGCTTTGTAGTGGTGGCGAGGCTCTGCCGACAGGCTCACCTTGGATCCAGCTCCTTGGCCACTCTCTTCGCTTTGTTCCATTCTTCTCCCTCGATGAATGCATCTATGGCTTCCTTAATGAGGTCCAGGTTGAGGTACAGCTCAGCTGCCTGTGGAAAAGAAAACATTTGAGAATAGGCTTAAAACATGGGCACCTTTGTTTTGGGAGTGTTTCTTTTTTTTTTTTATGAACACACACGCACTAAAAACCATCGCTTTCAGTTACCAGAATGGCCTCCATACATACACGCACGCACAGTCAGATTTAAGAAAGTGGTCACTGAATGTAGTCATGTCCACTGAATCTTTTTAACCCAATTTGATTAAGACACAGAATTGATTATTTGAATGAGTGATAGGTGACCATTCATCCTGTACATGTGGTATTTGTTGAAGACTACCTGGGCATGAACAGGCACATAATGGTCATGTCTATGCAGTCATTGGTCGCATACCTGCCGGCTACAATCCGTGTCAAATCAATAAGAAACAGTTCTCAAGAGCATACAGACGCTGTGGTCTAACAGAATTTCCGCCAACTGGCTGACATACAGTAGGCTTTAACCACGCATTTACAAAACAACATTCAATTCTGAAGATGTATTAGGGACCCAAAGCAGGAAGGGTGGGATTAACTCACAGCGCTGTACTTCCTGAGCTGGGTGAGCCGAGGGCCGACCGTCTGGATCACATCCACCGCCCTCTCCTGGGTCAGGAACTTGATGGCCAGCTCAGCAGCCTGGGGGAGGTCAGACACACCGGTAACACTGGGCCATTACACTCAGGGTAGTGACAACAAAAAACAACACACAGCAATTAAAAGGGGTCCCGATGGTTGTCTCAGAGACATGACACAGAAACACCGGTGAAACTACTCAGCGTCAGTGGGTTGTTATAGCGACATTCACTGGCCGCCCTGGAGCTTCTTTGTGTACCTTCATCCAGCACTTCTCCATGAGGGGGACGTTGGTGGAGTCTTTCACCTTGAGGTAAAACTCCACAGCCCTGGAATACTCCCCAGACTGCTCCCATTCCTTGGCCTGCTCTACCATGCCTTCCACACCTCTGCAAACACAGACAAACCACACACACACACACAGACAGAGACAGACCCCCTGTCAGTAAGACATGTGTCCTTTGTGGTCCTGAAAATTAGCTATAACTCAGCTGAAGCAATGCAGGAACCAGCTGGCCGTTTAGGGTATAACACATCTAGAAGCTAGGTTGGTTGGAAGCCTGTTCTAAGAACAGACCCAGTACTGTAAACGTTCATCTGCATTTACGTCAAGGACATTTTTGTAAGACGCCACTGCTAGGCAAATGTGAGACCCAGATATTGCTCTGTTCACAGACTTCTCTCATTAAGATCTTAGTTCTCTCAATCCTCTGCGCTACAAGCCTTGTGATGTTAAAGACAGCAACAAGACTCAAAGTGAAAGGCAACATGTGTTGTAGAGCTCTAACTCTCTATTGAGAAGAACTGACGTTGCAAGAGGGCCTGCATTTTTCTCACCCGGGCCCTGAACTAAAGACTACGCAAAAGAAACAATATTTTTGATGTTTTCCCACAAGTCGTTAAAAGCAGGGAGCTGGTGGTTGCAGACGGGTGGAGGAACTGCGCGTCGGCACTGTAACGAGCTGCTCATTACCAATTTAATTTAGGATAAAAAGCGGTCATGTTTAAATGATGGGTCGACTAAGTGCATGTAGATGAATAACAAGCCCCAACACAAACGGTGGCCGTGCACGCTTTCTCTCCAAATTCGTGAGCTCCGTCTTCTCCGCCTGACCGCCGGCCCGAACAAACACGTTGTGAAGACACAGCGGTCGTCGAAGCGTTTCCTCCTCACCGGGAACCCTTTTTGGTGGCTTCCTTCTCGTACTCCTCTTGGAGAACGCTCAGCTTGGTGGGGAGGTACTCTTTACAGATCCGCATGGCATCGCTCCACATGTCCGCGTCCTGAGATGACAACAACAGCCGCTATGTAAACAACGCTCAGTACCCGGGGCACCAAACTCTGTGAAGCACATCCAGCCAAACCAACAGCGTGAATTATGGAATGGAAACATCACGGAGCGTTGCATTCTGTTTGACCTGTGGTGTTCTCTATAAAGCAACCCCCAGAGTTCCAGAACACATAGAATAGTGAAGTGACTAGAATATGAACCCTCTGATAGAGAAAGATGAAGGCCTTCTATACTGTATAATTACTGTGGGTTCTTGCATACATTTAGGAGTTTCTTTAATGGAGGAAAGTGACAAAGAAAATTCCTGACTTAATTCATTCAGCCTCTCAGAGGGCAGTTGGAGTGTCTAATGGTTTAATGCATTCACATCTCCAAAGACTTCTGTCAAAACAACCCAGTCAGCTACTGACTAACAATCAGGAGGCTGTAGTGTCAATTATGCCCAGTTCAAACCTACAGCCAGTGTCATACCTTGTAGTACTTGATGGCCATCTCTGGCCTCTGAGCCCTGAGGAGGAAGGCCTCAGCCTTCTGGAAATCCTTCTGTTCAAAGCAGAACCTGGCCTGGCCCACCAGCACGTCTGACACACTGTCCGGGTCGTTGGCCTCGGCCACCCTCAGGGCCCCGGCCCACTCCTGGTTATGGACATACCTGCAGGGAACACACCAAGCTTTCAGTTCATCTCTGAGGAGTTCTGACTAAACTTCTTTTCATTTGACTCAAACAGATTAAAAACCTTCTGCCTATATTACCCAGACAATATGCTATTAACAGTATTAACACCAGTGTTGTTAGCTATCCTTCAATAGGCCAGGCTACAGTATAAAGTAAAGCTATTCCCTATCCTATGCTCTCTTCTCCTCCCTAAGAAGCAGCAGAGATGAAACAGGCTCAGTGACAGGATCCCAGGTCCACTGATACCTTTTAACCAGCCCTGCCCGCACGTCTTAATAGGTGGTCTATAATCAATGTATAAAGAAGCAAGGGGAAGTTCTGAGGGGAAGAGGTAAGAGCTCAGCTGGCACCAGGGCCTCTTTTGAAGTTGAAGCAGGAAGGCTTGAAGCTCTGCAGGGGACACATGCCAGCACCACTCGCTAGCTAGCAAAGACAGACTCCTCCTGATGTACTTACATCAGCACTGCCTCTTTCGGCTTCCCCGCTTTGATGAACTCTGTCTCGGCTTCGGCGAACTTGCCCTTGGAAAATGAAACATTATCACGGTTCAGTGCCTGGCTTAGCAGGGATTAATAATGAATGTGTGACATTTAATGGCTGGAAAAGTATGGCGCTCAGATACAAATTTGTGAAGGCAACGATGTAAAATGTTAGGAATCTTTGAGTTGAAGCAGCAGAGTAACCTTGAGAGACAATTCATGTATGATGGTGAGGAGGAAGAGTTGGAAATGGTGTGTGTGTGGTGTATGTTGGGAAAATGGTGGTGGTATTATACCTCATCCTCCAGGAACATGGCTTTCTTCAGATGGATCTCAGGGATCTTGTTCTTTGTTGAGAGACGTGCCAGCTCAAAAGCAAAGTCAAAGGAACTGAGGAAAGATGAGTCCCAGAGCTACTGAACTTCTTCTTGAACTAATATTTATTAATGACCTATGCCATTGACTGGTTCTGAAACAATCACCTTAACCCATCTAAACAACCATATTAACTAACTGTAAAACAAAACTGCCCAACCTATTGCTGATGGGGAACATGAACAATTAAAATGAAATCTATTCCTAGGCCAGACCTGCAGGTAGCTAGGCCAGAGCCAGAGGAGAGTAGTTTAGGAAATGTTTATTCCAGTAAAACACACGTATTCAACATAGCCTTAGATAAAAATAACCTAGAAAATGACATTGGCTGTCACTCATTAAACACACTATGGCACAACAAAAAAATGTATGCAGGATCTGGAAAATGCTTCTCTTGTTGGTCAGCACGGAAAAGCATTCAAAACAACTGGTAGACAATTAACTAATAAGTAAAAGGTATTTTTGGAAGGTAGATAGAAAGCGTAACCTAAACAAAAAAAAGTTAGTAAACCGGCAATTTGTAACATTTGACTCAATTCTGTGACCAATACAGTCTACAATCAGATTGGTTTGGGGTCCCACGGATCAATCATAGAAAATTGATGACATCCCTAATGATTGGTACTTTGTTAATCACAGAAAAAATGCATCAGACACTTCAATCCCAGTGAAACATGACAGCAATATTGAAGAGCTTGAGACTACAGGCCATACAGTAAAGTGCATTGATCTACTCACTAGTTGTCTGCTGCAAAGTCGATGGCAGTCTCCAGCAGACCAAACTTGTTGAGCAGTTTGACTGCAGCCTCTCCACCCAGACTCTTGGCCCACAGGTAGGCCACCTGCTTATGGGCACTTGTACCTCCATGGCTCTTCGCCACCTGCCACACACACACACGCGCGCACATGCAAGCACACACACGCAAGCACGCACACACACGCAAGCACGCACACACACGCACACACGCGCACACATGCGCGCGCACACACACACATGGCGCACACACACGCGCGCACACACACACGCACGCTTTAGGAATCTCTATCCATGTTGGGACACAAAAATCATACCTTCCTTAACAACTATCCTTAAACCCTATCCTGACCATAGCCCTGAACATAACCACAACCCTAATTCGATGTGTTTCTATAAACCTAATTCCTAAGAAGGAAATCAGGTTTTCCCCTCATTAGGACTGAGAATCACCACTGGCAGAGAATCACCACTGGCAGAGAATCACCACTGGCAGAGAATCACCACTGGCAGAGAATCACCACTAGCAGAGAATCACCACTAGCAGAGAATCACCACAAGCACAGAATCACCACAACCTAAAGCTGTCTGAGAGAGCCAAACAGCTGGACAGCAGGAGACGGACAATTAAAGACATTTAGAAAATGGGATAGTTTTCCCCAAGCTCTCAATGAAACGATCTACAACTGAGTGACAGCTAAATAAAAGGGGAACAGTGTGCGGTGATGCACGTAGCGATCCGCGTAACCTCCACCTAGAAGCACACGCCGCTGTCCTTCACACAACAGTCCATGACACGGTCACACTGTCCCGTTGCCCGGACTCTCAAGGACTCTGAGTGAATGAACACCTCTGTCAGTCTGGTGGATACACACCCTGTAGGCCTCCTCCCACAGCTCGCTGACACGGTACATGTTGACTGCAGCCTTCCAATCCTGGCCCTCCATGTAATGATACTCGGCCTCAGAAAATCTGGACTCGGTCTCCAACTCCTGGAACAGAGGTTTGACAAGTCGGACAAGGGCTACGGGTCATCCCAGCTAATTCAAATCACCTTGAGGTGGTTTTAATTCTCTGACCTTGGCCAAGTGCAAGTGAGTTTCAGCCAGGAGGTCCGGGTGATGTTTGGCCACTAGGCGAATCACGTCGTCAAACATCCTGTTCTTTTTATACATGGTGATGGCTAGGTCCGGCTCCTCCACAGTCACAAACAGCCTGGAGACATTCCAGGCAAGCACACACACGCACGCACACACACACACACGCACACATGCACAATGAAGCAAATACACAAACACCTAACTGCAATGCTATGAATTGATATGAATAACGACTCAATCTCTAATCACATAAACAGCTAATTAGAAAATGTTATTTTGCCCAGTGCTGATGAATTTTGCTCCACCATTCTCAGGGGAGTGATCAATGAGAGGCAAGCACTGAGACGACACAGAGCTGTGGACTCATGGTGACACTGTCTTTGTGGCTGGCTGGCAACATGCCAGGGAGATCACTGTGGAAAGGTACTAGCTCCTTCAGAGGCAAACAGCTAGTCTGAGGATTGTTCGGTTAGGTTCAGTAATAATGCTCCTGTCACCAGACTGCCGGGGCACCTTATCAAAGTCCAATTTGCACAACACTTTTGTTTGTCAATTTGTAGCAGTAGAACATTGACCTGAACTGGAACCGACTCCTGGACATAGTGAGGAAAATATTAAGCAGAGCCCTGTAACCCAATGTCAGACAACTTAGACTTGGCTATAATTAATTTGGCAGCAAGGTTGCGGTCCATACAAGTTAGATACAAAGAAGGGTAATGAATGAATGATCGGCCAAAGAGCACGTGGAGAGGAAAAGAGGGGCAAGAGGGAGAAGAGGAGGAGAGGGGTAGAGAGGGAGAAGTGGAGGAGAGGGGTAGAGAGGGAGAAGAGGAGGAGAGGGGTAGAGAGGGAGAAGTGGAGGAGAGGCAGAAGTAGAGAAGAGGAGAAAAAGACAGACAGAGAGAGAGGTAGAAAAAGGAAAAGGATAAGAGAGGGGTTTTAGAGAAGGAGAAGAAAAGGAAAAGAGAGAGAGCAAAGAAAAAGACAAAATGTCACGCCCTCCGCATCCACCTCCTCATAGTCCGGGCCAGGCTTTCTCTGTCTCCTGTCTGTCCGTGTATGTGGGGCTTTCCCCCCACTGCCCCTCAAGTCTCCACACCTGCTATTCATTCCCTCATCAGCCTGCCTATATATACCCTGGTTTCCGCCCGTCCGGCGCTAGACCGTTGTTATTCACTACTAGGTAGTAACGTTCCCGGCCGCTCCAAACCATAGTTTGAGCACCCAGTTTAGTTGTTCATTCCAACTAACCCTGTTTGTTCCCCGTTACCAAGACCCACCTCACCCAGCCTCCAAACACCTCCACCTGACTGCCTGTCAGCCACCTGCTCTGCCTACCCGCTGTCCTGTCTGCCTGGCCCTACCTACCTACCTGCCCACCCCCCACCCCTCCGGCCTGGCCTCAGTCCTTCCATCCCAGCCACCGCTAAAACACCCTTTTTGTTTCTCTGATTGTGTCTGGTGTCGTGCGCTTGGGCCCACTCACGGCTCCCCCCGTAACAGAAAATATGTACACAAGGAGAGAAGAGAGAGGGAATAGAAAAATAAATTGATTGCAGAAGAAGAGAGATGTTACCTCTCTGCCTCCTTGTGTTTCCCCTCCGCCTCCAGGTTCTGGGCTCGGCTGATGTACAACGCTGACAAATCCTCCGGGGTCATGCATTCGGCTGCCAACTGGGACACGCGTGTGAGTGTGAGTACGGACACTTAACTGAGGGCACTTCAACTCACACCTCAAGTCAAACGAATGCCACATCCAACGTAACAAAGACCCCACAGACTCACCACACATACACATAGGAGAGCCCATTTCCCATTTCTTTAATAATAACTGCTTCTCCCCTACCAATTTCCATGATGTCCAATTAGCGATCACGCCTTGCCCCGTTGCGACAACTCCACAGTCAACTTAGACTGTGTCCTAGGATCTCATCAAGCCTGTCTGCTTCTTATCCCCTCCGCTCGTTCAAACCCAGGAGGTTTTATCCCGGCACGCACACTCCCCAGCCAACAACCACCACCGGGCACGCAGGCTCTCGATACACCACCACGAGTCGCTAGAGGACGGCGAGACAAGACCACCCGGTCCTTTATCTAGGATGGCCGCCGAGCCAATTTCAACTGCCCTCGGCTGTTCCCCAGGGACTGCCGTGACCGGGATTCAAACACTGGGCCACAACGGCGCGGCGGTACCCCACGGCAGTGACTTACACGCCAGCTCCGTCACGTGTCCCTGCGTTTCAGTCAGCCCACTGGTATTAAGCCGTGTGAAACACATAATGACATGGGACTCTGAGAAGGATAGCTACCTTATGGGCCTGCTCCCAGCGCCCAGCCACTGTGTACATCTCTATGGCATCTTTGATGTAGCCTCCCTTCACGAACAGGGGCTCTGCGACCTGCGTTTCCACAGAGAGAGAGAGAGTCATTCCTTCGTTTGTGTGAATTCCTGCTCTTCAAGCAAGTCATTTATGAATTCTTTAATTAAAGCCCTGCCAACGTGCCCCCCCATCACAGTCGGCATTTACACATTAGTCACAGAGAAGACGCTCTTACAGGGGCTTACAGAAGCGAGAAGCCCCTGGCTTCTCCTCCTCTGACTTGTCATCCCATCCTTTTACCTCATACTCCTGGATGGAGGCATAGTGCTGGGCAATCTTCAGGAAGTACTTCCCTCCTGAGCGGTCCTCCTGTAACTCCAGTATATGGACTGCCTTCTTCCACTGCCGAGCACCAATGGCTGCCTCGATGGCCTTGGAGGAACAGCTAGGATGAAGACAGAAGGGGGGGGTCAAAAGAATATGACACAAAGCAACTTCATTCATCCACTTGGACGGCCATTAGTACTGTTAAAGCCCCTTTTAAAGGACACTAAACATCCACTTCCACTGATCATGTACTCAGTTGATACCGGTGTTTTGATTCCCAGCCATCAGTGATGTGTAGGGCACCGGGTTTTAGGCAAGCCCAAAATGCCAGTGAGACCATAATAACAACAGGGGGCCATCCAGTGGGTATCCAGTGTTCTGTCTTAAGCAGCCTGCCATGGGGACTGGAGCCTGACGCAGCCTAATGAACCACACCTCCATGTGACACACTTCCCTTTACAAACAACCCTCTCAACTCCTGTCTACCACTCCTTTCATCTTCTGCCTCCTCTTGATTTAGCACTCCGTCCTCCAGCCCTCCCTCCTCCACCCCTCCTCCAGCCCTCCTCCACCCCTCCTCCAGCCCTCCGTCCTCCAGCCCTCCCTCCTCCTCCACCCCTCCTCCACCCCTCCTCCACCCCTCCTCCAGCCCTCCGTCCTCCAGCCCTCCCTCCTCCTCCAGCCCTCCTCCAGCCCTCCTCCAGCCCTCCCTCCCTGTAGTAACCGGTGGGCAAGCAGCCAGGCTGACTTACCCTGCTTCGATGTAATGGTTGATGGCGGCGTCCATTTGCTTTTGCTGAACCAGGTAGTCTCCCCAGGCCTCCTCCAGCTTCACTACGTCTGCTGGAAAGGCCATGCGAGCCAGCTCCACGGCTACGCTCGGGGGAAAGGCGATTACATTCACATCAGTACAGTGCGCGATACATTCTCCCGACCAAAAGGAAACTTGCCAATTCCTCTAGAATGACTGGGCCGTTTATTGAAGTAGTAATGCACTTGAATGGTCCTGCCCAAGACCACTACCTGATGTGAATTCCCATAATCCACAACCCAGTTATGAGCCAGGCCTACCTTTCCGGAAGGCATTGCCCTTGCGGTAGCAGTCAAGAGCCCTCTGGTTGTTCCTGATCCTCTCAAACAAATCGCCTGCCTGATAATGGGACAGAGCAAACAGAGGTTATGTCATCCCCGCTCCCATTTACAGAACCTCTGCTCCAAACACAGATGGTTCTAGAGAGCAAAGAAAGAAATAAGTACGGGACTTTCATCCCTCCCAGACAAATCCTTTATTAAGACACAGAAAGACACCTTCCCTGAGAGTCGTCCATGGCGACTCTCAGGGAGTGAGATGTTAATCGGCTCTGAGACACAGGAAACAAAGACTCACGGTGTAGACACTGAGACACAGAGCAAGAACAGGGCACTTCCTTTTCCCTATGTACCAACTTCTACTGCCTTGAAAAAAAACACCAGTCAATCTCTCAATGGCACACATTTCACTGCCAGACAACTGACAGGAATCATTCAGAACCTTTCCATCGAGAGGACGGAACAGAATGCAGAGGATTTAAGCAACCTCTCCTGTCATTCCATTAAGATGTCCTCTGTCTCTAGAAGATATGCCATAATTGTCTTGAAGACGGTTAATGTAATATTAATGTCAGCCGTTAACACGCACCCTCTCGTAGAACTCCCCCTTGATGAGGGCAGCAGCGATTCTATTGATGATGTCATTGTTGGAGACCAGCTCTTCTCTGCTCATAGCCAATCGGGCGGCCTTCGCCGGTAAGCCCGCCTTGAGGTAGAGGTTGATGGCGGCCGTGTAGTCTTGCTCGCCCTCCTTGACCTCACCCGCCTTCTCCTCCTGGTTGGTCTCCATCAGCCACTGGTAGTAGCTCCGCCGCAGGTTGTCCAGTTCTGGGTGGCCCTGGAGAAACACACAGACTGTATGGTTTCCACTGGTTGTACTGAGGACTATAGGCCAGTGCTCAACAGAGTCTCAGCGGTGATTTACCTTGGCCTCAGCCACGGCGATGCAGTCATCCCACATATGAAGCTCCTGATACATCTCCATCACCTCATCTATGGCATTCTACAGAGCACACCACGACAAGTCTCAGACCAGACTCCAGCTGCCGACAGATGAAGACCGACAGTAATGTCCTCATACCTGCTCCATAAAGTACATCTCTGCCAGTTTGTAGTTCTTCTCCAGCATAGCAAGACGTGCTTTGACTTGGTAGAACTCCGTACCATCGCCCCCCTGGAGAAGAGACCGGACGAGTGTCACATACAATTAAGGCCGACCTTAAAAGTATCTCAAAGGTTAAATGGAATGACGTGCACTTTTTCGACCAGACTGGTGCAAACCGCCGTTAATTAGCTAGCTATGGCCAACAGGTGCGGGGTGTAGGCGTGTGTGTGATACGCATTAGGGGAAAGGAATAGTCTAGTGGAGCATCGTGATGTGACAGATCAACTGGACCAGCCTGCCAGGGAGCAGCTGTGCTGGCAGGGGTGCAAGGCTGGGTGGTGCCAAGGTTCCCCAACAGATGACAGGGCACAGTCGACCCAGATGGGACACCTGGATTGGGTTGGCTCCAACAGAGCACTGGATTGGGTGACCAGAGCCAGAACCTCATACACGACCAAAGATGCTTTGGTCGGTTAGAAAGGGAGTTGGGGCCTGAGAACCTCATATACTATGCTCTATCTTTGGTCGGTTAGAAAGGGAATTGGGGTCTGAGAACCTCATACACTATGCTCTATTCTTGGTCGGTTAAAAAGAGAGTTGGGGTCTGAGAACCTCATACACTATGCTCTATCTTTGGTTGGTTAAAAAGAGAGTTGGGGTCTGAGAACCTCATACACTATGCTCAATTCTTGGTCGGTTAGAAAGGGAGTTGGGGCCTGAGAACCTCATACACTATGCTCTATCTTTGGTCGGTAAGAAAGGGAATTGGGGTCTGAGGAGCATGACAGATGTCGTTTGGTACGTACAGATTCCTTTGAGACTTGGTCAGCAATCTTGTTAGTCTCGTTCAGAAAGCGAGCTTTGGAGACATCCCCCAAGGCAGCAAAGCATCTAAAAGAAACACAAAATAATGTGGGAGAGAGTCAGGGTCAAGCCAAAACAAATGTTGCCAGATATGAAATAACCTTTAAAACAAATATGAAAGAGTTCTATCAACAGCCTTTTAGGCATGTTCCAATGCCAGGGTTAACAAGAAGATTTCAAGGGTTTTTAACTTAGGTCGGCCGTATTACCAGCTCTTTAAGAGAAGTTGCATCACGCTAATAAGCTGCACTTGCCATCAAAAGAGGAGATGAGCGTCTCTTTTCAGCTACCGAACCTCCTTCATTTACATTCTCCTCTCTGGACAAAACAGTTTTCCTGCATGATTTATGCAAATCAAACCCCACACAAAACGAACCCTCGTTGCATTATTGATGCCACGCTACAGTAAAAACTAACTTTCACCCCTCAAAATGAGAAAGAAACCGCATACAAAAGGAAAGATCACAAAAAACTGCCCTGGTGGTGATTACTTAAGGTAATTGATTCCTATTGAGAGAGAGTGTGTGTGTATGTGGGAGAAAGAGAGAGAGAGAGAGAGAGAGAGAGAGAAGGAGAGAGAGGGAGAGGATGGCACATAGTATTAGTCTTCAGGTGAACTGCTTGGTTTTATACCAATTATGCCCCCAGTCAGACAGTTGTGAATTATGCTACGGGGGAGAGGGCTGCTCCGGAGTGCCTTTACAGAAGTTGAAACCAAGGAAAGGAGGGAGGACGAGGTGCAGAGAGGACAGTGTTAAAAGATGCGTACAGTGATGGTGTGCTGTTGACGTGCTAAACCCGGTGGGGTGCCTGAGCATGTTGTGGCCTCAGTGAGTCCGGGTGTCTAGGTGTGCACTGACCTCTCCGCAATGTGGAGCTGACGAGCCTCCAGGGACAGTTTGCTCAGAGTTTTCCACATGGCCTCGGTCTCAGAGGACATCTCCAGGGTCTCCAGGAACGCCGTGGCTCTTAGGAAGACAAACGCAGGTTGGTGACACCGTACCGGTGAGGGCCAACAATTGAATAGGAACCAAAACAAGTCAGCAACTATTGTAAGACAACGGATTGTAATGCGGTACACTCTCTTTTGACAGTAGCTTATGTGAATTCCAACCCCAAAAAAAGCTGCATTCTTTCAAGGTCGGTAAATACTAACCTATAATAGTCTTCATCGTCAATAGCAGTTCCAAACTCGATAAGGCCCTCATCCAAAGTGTAGGACACAGTGTTGACCCCCTCAGTAACGATCACCTCCGTCTTCCCATTGGACCTCTCCAGATCCACGACATCTCCCTGAGGAAGACACATGGATGCTAATTTATGCAAAAACTAAGTACTCTCAGCCCTTGTAGCTGAGAAGATGACAAAAAGCAGTGGGACTTTCACTGTCACAGCTGAGGCCTAATCAAACGTTCTTCAAGACAAAGCTAGGCGTTAGGAAGTGGATGGTGGATGACAAGAAGCACAGTGGAGTTAGAAACATGATTTATCCATTTGATTATATTTTCACGCTGTGAGGTCAAAATAACCTCTAAGATGGTGAAAACTATTCTATTTTTTCGTGTAAGAGCTCTTTGAAAAAGTTGCCTGGAGTTTTTCCATATTCACGTATGATCTTTTGGCGTAGATCATGACATCACAGACTATTGGTAGTTCATGTTGGAAAGGGGGTGTGCTCTAGACCATCCAATCAGAAGTCAGGACTGTCTGTGTATATTCAGACTGGTTTCCTTACGCCCAACAGAAATACATTTAAAAAATATACCTAAAAGGATATTTCTTTATTAAGCACACAGTTTTTTCTTAAATGTAGTGATGATCAAAATGTTTTTAAAACACTGCTGTATATCTTTAAATGTGTACTAAGGTGTGGTCTGCAAGACAGTAGACAGACAGTAGTTAGGCCAGCTGTAAAACAATAAGGACATGTCGGGCCCTGACAGCTGGCAGTCTGTTTGAGGTCAGTAGCACATGAGTTGACCAGGACCTTCTTCCTCCCTCTTTCTGCCTCCCTCCCTGACCATTCTCACCCTACAGCGGAACGTCGTATCTCTCACCCTAAGAGGGAACATGGTGACCCTCTCAGGGCTGTCAATGTTGTACCACACACACAGGTTGCCTCTGTTCTGGGCCACCACTACGTCGCTGGCAGGAACCCACTGTACGTAGGAGCAGAAACTCAACATCGTGGCCTTAACGCTGCTCTCGATGTCATGAAGGTGAAGCTGAGAGAGGGAGCGAGAGGAGTGTTTAGAGAGCAGGCAATAAGGCCAGGATGCAAGTGATCACACATAAACTTGTTACACAAAGAAACCCCATCCAAGTACCTTGCAAAACTAGAATTTCAACTGTACTGTTGTCCTCCGCAACAACTTGTACACCATATCGTAAAAAAAATATTAAATGAGTCACTTTTCAGTCAGAAGCCCCTGAAGGATTCCCAATTAAAATGCTTGGCATCCTTTGCCCAGGGCGCAGGCATCTAACAG
Source organism: Esox lucius (assembly GCF_011004845.1). Classification (NCBI taxonomy): domain Eukaryota; kingdom Metazoa; phylum Chordata; class Actinopteri; order Esociformes; family Esocidae; genus Esox; species Esox lucius. The sequence continues at coordinate 12,841,812 of NC_047586.1, read as the reverse complement.
GCACAGCTCCAGGCAGCCAGTTACTTTGAGCTGCTGCTGCCTCACCCGCAGTTTCTTGTCCCTGAAGAGCAGCTTGCGCCCTGTCTCGTTGAGCTCCAGCCAGTCAATCTTGGAGTCGTGGTTGATGGTTCCCAGGTTGTAACCGGCGGCCACATCCACTGTGAGTGGGAGGCAGAGAGAGCGGAGATTATTACCTGAGCTACGCCTGCAGGCCACAGTAGCAATCAGCGACGGAATGTGGAGAGAGAGAGAGGGAGAGAGAGAGAGACGGTCTCCCTCCAGAGTGCATGTACTAAGGGGAGAGAGAGGCAGTGTATCAACGTTTAAAGCCGCATCCTATCTCCAGCCATCTGCTAGAGAGAAGAGATCAGACAAAGATACGGCATGTTGTGACTCAGGGGCTAACGGAACAAAGTCATCATGCAATATGAATGAAGCCGTGTTCACAGTCAGCATCCGTCAACACACATCTGTGATTCTCTCATGAATCACATGACAAAGAGGCCCGGTGCAGCGCCTCCTTTTATCCTGCAATCGAGCTTCTGAGAAACATGGTAAATAAAAAAGAAATAAGAAATGGCGTTCCCGATGTCCATTTCTCGGAGCAGGTTTTAAGTACGTAACAGACAAGGTGATGGAAGGCAGGGGAAGTGGGAAGGAAGAGGGGCCAAAAAGAGACTGCACCTGTCATTCAAGGGGCAGAAATAAATTGGATGGAGGTTGTTTCTCATTTTCATCACCTGAAGAAAAAAATAACAGCTCGGCGGTCGACAGAAGGACATGCCTGGACTTAATTAGCACAGGAAGTGGACAGGGTCTGGGCAGATGGCGCTCAGCGCTGCGCTGTGGAGGGGCCTGGGCTGTGCTTCAGACTCAACACCGGCGCCCAGCCTGCCCGCTGTGGGGTCAACGCCTAATTGAAAGGCATCGTTCTCCGAAAACGGCATATGCCTGTTTGTATCAGGCACGCTCTGCACCGGCCCTCACTGGTCCCGGCGTCTGATGCCCCACCCGGGGGGAGGAGACGGATGGGATAGGGACGGTGTGGGCCTGGCTGTTCCAGTCAAACGGCTGTTTACTTAATCAATACCTAAAGCAACGTTGGGACCAGGTTGCTCTGAGCAGCGCTGCCTGCCTCAGCATGAACACGGATCATCCATCCCCAAACCAGGAGAGCCAGCGCCTTTGTGTTAGATGGGTTTTTTTTATGGGCAGATAGAGGTGAATGGCGGGCCAGGCAGGGACTGGTGGGTGTAGGCACATTTAATTTGAACATTTAGCAATGACTTCATGAAATATTTCAATAGATAATCATAGCATAGATAAAACCATGAGTTGACATTTCTGGAAAACCAAAAGGCCATGTTATTTCTGGGCTGAGATGAACGAGTACCACCATCATCACCTTGGCTTGACCTTGGCCAGAAGACAACATTCGGAAGCGCAGAAATCGTGTGTTCATGAACTTGGTACACAATATAAGGGATCATCCTCTCTGTATCATACACACACTTAACCCATAATGCCTCAGTTGTGTTACCCTAACATCTAAGCCGGAAAACAGCTTTTCTCCTTGTGGGAACGGCTTAAAACCTTGTGGTAAAACTAGGATCTCACACACACACACACACTTACCAATGGCAATGGTTTTGATGTCAATTAGGTAGGCTAACTTCTTGTTGTCTTCGACGCCCCTCTGCTTTCTCTCATTGAGACGAACACTAGCGAGGCAGACAGTGTGAGGCAGACAGAGGAGCAAAATGTTAAAATCAGCCTGAACATCCAACCATTAGTACAGATATAGCTACAAAATCTGACAATATTGGCAGGCTGAATACATTAGAATGGATTTGTAAGGACTACATTTGTCCCCTGAAACATTTCTTGACAGCTGTATGCAAAACACTTAACCTTCCTAAACATATAAAGTATGCTTGTCTGTCAACGACAACCACAGCTCAACACTACCACCTAGTGGAGGACCAGCAAATGTGTCTCAGTAACAGCCCTAGTTAGTGTGACTGCAAATACATCCACTCAGAGGGAAATGGGTGATAGCCAACCTGATGAGGTGAGGGTTCATGAACTCAGTTCTGACTGATCCCAGGATCTCGTTGCTGCCGTACTCCACAAGCGTTAGCTCCCCAGCGTTGAAAATCATACACACCTAAAACAATATCCTCATCAGAACACTAAACGGCTCACTCCCCACCTGATCATTCCCAAGTTCTATGTTAACAGGCAGTAAACAAGTGCATGGCGTTTAGGCCTATATTACTTAAAATATGTTTATTCATTATGTATAATAAGCAATATTTATGAGTTAAGATAGAATTGCAGAAAACATCAAAGGTAAACAAGCGGAAGAAGCAGTGAATTGTCGTACCGTTTCATTTTCAAAAAAGAATTTCTCATTTCCTCCGGAGCCCTGCCATGCCACCTGAAAAGGAAACAGCAGTGAGGTGTTGGTTTATCATAAAGCATGGTGGCAGTGCTTCACGTTTCACACTACATTCCTAACATATGCTGCAGACAGGGCCACAGCTATTATCTCATACGTTAAGCCGTTTTCAACAGCAGCACTCGTGCTCCGCTGAAAAAGGCTCCTCATAAAACTCTCATTAAGCAGGGATTAGCACACTAAATCAGGACAGCCCTTGAACTTTTAATTAAAACGTTTCAAAACAGGCCCGTGGAACTTCTGACTTCACCACAAATAAATATGTAACAACATTCCCAATTCACATAGAGGACAGTGGCCTAAAATAGACTTCAGTCGGCAGTGCAATACTCATTTTCCAGTAGTTTGTGTTTTGATTGTAATTCTAGTTTACCCACGAGACAGGCAGAGAATAATGGCCATAGTAGAGGATTGGTGGGAAGGACTTCATAACATAACACCGATCTTTCTGACAGCGGTGGATAGTACAGTCATACCTCACTGAGCTTGTTGGAGACCAGGTCTCCCAGGAGAAGGGTATCAGAGGTGTGCGCCACCAGGTAGCGGTCCTTCCCCATGATCTTCACCTCGTCTATCTCATAGCCATAGTGGGACTTCAGCACCACCCGCATCCCAGTGGACAGGTTCTTCACGATCACCTGGAGAAACATTGTCTAGTTACTTAAACAGAGCCACTAGCCCAAGTTACATGGCTGAAAAGAACTGAGAAACAGTCAAGAGTTACATTTAGTATTTTTGCAGACACTCTTATCCATAGCAAGGTACAGGAGCAATTTGGGTTAATCGCCTTGATCAAGGGGACGAGATATGTTGCTTTTTATTTTTCTAAGTTTCCCTGTTAAGATACCCAGTTTTCATTGTGTAGTGAAGACACTGACTACCACAACACTGACTACCACAACACTGACTACCACAACCTACCTGACTACCACCACCTACCTGACAACCACCACCTACCTGACTACCACCACCTACCTGACTACCACAACCTACCTGACTACCACAACCTACCTGACTACCACAACCTACCTGACTACCACCACAACACTGACTACCACAACCTACCTGACTACCACAACACTGACTACCACAACACTGACTACCACAACACTGACTACCACAACCTACCTGACTACCACAACACTGACTACCACAACACTGACTACCACAACCTACCTGACTACCACAACACTGACTACCACAACACTGACTACCACAACCTACCTGACTACCACAACTTACCTGACTACCACCACCTACCTGACAACCACCACCTACCTGACAACCACAACCTACCTGACTACCACAATACTGACTACCACAACACTGACTACCACCACCTACCTGACTACCACAACCTACCTGACTACCACAACACTGACTACCACCACCTACCTGACTACCACCACCTACCTGACAACCACAACCTACTGACTACCACAACCTACTGACTACCACAACCTACTGACTACCACAACCTACTGACTACCACAACCTACCACACTACCACAACCTACCTAACTACCACAACACTGACTACCACAACCTACTGACTACCACAACCTACCTAACTACCACAACACTGACTACCACAACCTACCTGACAACCACAACCTACCTGACTACCACAACACTGACTACCACCACCTACCTGACTACCACAACCTACCTGACTACCACAACCTACTGACTACCACAACCTACCTGACTACCACAACACTGACTACCACAACACTGACTACCACAACACTGACTACCACAACACTGACTACCACAACACTGACTACCACCACCTACCTGACTACCACCACCTACCTGACTACCACAACCTACTGACTACCACAACCTACTGACTACCACAACCTACTGACTACCACAACCTACTGACTATCACAACACTGACTACCACAATCTACTGATAACAACAACACTGACTACCACAACTTACCTGACAACCACAACACTGACTACCACAACACTGACTACCACAACCTACTGACTATCACAACACTGACTACCACAATCTACTGATAACAAGAACACTGACTACCACAACTTACCTGACAACCACAACCTACTGACAACAACAACACTGACTACCACAACCTACCAGACTACCACAACACTGACTACCACAACACTGACTACCACAACACTGACTACCACAACACTGACTACCACAACACTGACTACCACAACACTGACTACCACAACACTGACTACCACAACACTGACTACCACAACACTGACTACCACAACACTGACTACCACAACCTACCTGACTACCACAACCTACCTGACTACCACAACCTACCTGACTACCACAACCTACCTGACTACCACAACCTACCTGACTACCACAACCTACCTGACTACCACAACCTACCTGACTACCACAACCTACCTGACTACCACAACCTACCTGACTACCACAACCTACCTGACTACTATAACTTACCTGACTCAGCCCCACAAAGGTCATCTCAAATTTGTTCTTGTAAATGCTTCTCCGTAGACAGCAGTCAAACTGTTCCACTCCCCCACACAGCGTACCCTGACACAGGTGTTGACAAAGGAAAAAAAAAAATATATCATAAGATTTGAAAATTGCAAAATGGAAACAAAGGACAACTTGGGAGCTGAATGAAGTATGTTATTAGTGTTGTGGGCAGAGGTGTCCATCCAAAGGTTTCTCACTGCACAGAGTCGTGAGCCGTCCTTCTTCCAAGCCAGGGCAGTAATGGTGTACAGGTTGGGAATCTCTTTTGGAGAAGCTTCATCCCATGCACCTTTACGAGGACCCCAATTGAAGACTCTTAATCTGAAATATCAAGATTCAGAGAAAAACAATGTATCACTTAGAACGTCACAGCAATCTAATCTGATGTATGAGGTTGAAATCCATAGTTTGTATATTTGCCCATCTACCCATACAAAATATGGAGACAGTGGACAACTGGTTTGACTCCTGTGGACAACATCATACTTTTATTTCTGTGAATAAACTGTTATTTATATCTGGGGTTACTACATACATTAACTTAAACTATTACAAATGATTCTTCAAAATAATATTTAGGTCAAACTTATCAAAGGCTTTTTCAAAGTCTGCTATAAAGTCTGTCATATTAATTGTCATATTATCTTAAATGTATTGTCCATGTGAAATAAATCTTACTAACTGGGCCTTTTTTAACTAACAGATAAATAAGGTGTATTCTCTCTTAGTCTGACATTTTTATAGGGGTAGTAAAAAACATGCTAGTATGTGGCTCTTTGAGTAAATCAAAAGGTTTTGAAATACCTTTAACTCTACTCCAGTTCTTTTTGTTTATTTTCTTGACTTAATCTGTGTCTCAATAGAACAGTTTCCAAGTCTATCAACATGTGCTATCAGTTCTTCTCTTTCATTTCTTAATCTAATCTCATTTGACAAAAAGATGAGTATTGATTCATTGGCTTTCTAAGGAACATTTCAGATTGTCCCATAGAATATGAGGACCAGCTGTAACAGATGATAAAGTCAGTTCTACATTATTGTGTGTAATTTAAAAACTGGTTATCATTCAAAAGTTTGATTAGAGTTCCCGCATCCTTTTTCCCATACCGAAAAAGTAGCCAAGACTAGCTTGGTTATGCCTTCTGTCTGGGATTTTTAGTCTTTATACATCCAGTAGTTGTAATATGTACATGATCTTTGTGACCACTGTTGAGTTCAGTGTTGAGTACATGAAAAATTCTTATTACTAGAATACCGATTATTAGTAATGAAGACTGACCGGTCATAGCTGCCGATGACCACAGATTGACCACTGGGACTGGTGGCGGCAACTGTAAACTCCTTCTCAGAACGGTCTCCGCTGTAGTCAAACATCTGAAGGATGTGGCCTTCCCTGCCATAGGCCACTATCTTCTTGTCACATCCAGCCACTATGATACTGTTGGAGGCCCATGCCAGGGCATACGGTGGACAGGGGTGGGTCAACAATTTGCCCTGCAAAAATATTACAGATACGTACAATACATAACATGTCTCAAGGCACAGCTACTTGAGACTGAAGTACAACGTCAGAAACATTGAGAAGATTCACAAGGGCATATTGAAATGATTTAACATCAATATTGAGAACAGTACCTGAGAATCTCCTGAGCCTTCATCATCAAAGAAATATCTGACAACAGTCCCATCTGCATGGCCTGAGAGCATGCCCTTTCCGGAGACACTGCGTAAAGGAGTTCAGCATTACCATAGCAGCATAGAGAACAACTTTGAGGGAGAAGGTTGAAATGAAGAACAACAAAAAGAAACCAACTTGGATGTCAGTGAGACAACGTAGGAGTCTGTTCCGTAGACTGTCGATGACTTGTTTGTCTTTGTGTTTGCAAGGCGAACCTGTCAGGAAATAGGCGAAAACATGTTAGGATCAAACAAGGTTGGCTTCTATATATATATACACATTTTATTTTTATATAAAATCATATAGATTGTGTAAATTACTCACCTTTCCTTCAGCTAAACCAAAAACTATAGCGTGTTCTGCTGGCCATAGCAAACATGTCAAAGCACTCTGAAACACAATGAGATGTTTTGAATTGACTAATATTGGTTATAATAAATAAAACTAGAGCTTGGAGATTCAAAAATGCATGATTACTTACAGTCTGTACAAACTTGTTGCAGATGACCTTCTTCTCACCCCTGTGTGGATATAACAAAGAGAGGCTATCTAGGGCCACCTGTAAATAAAAACGCAGCACTAATACAACTTCAAAAAGCATTTTGTTGTACTTACCATTCCTCTCCGATTTTGTAGACGTAGATTATGTTATCAGTTTGAGCAATGGCAATTTTAGTCGAGTCGGGAGAAAACGCCATGGCCTTTACAACATAGCTCTTCTTTCCATACTGCAACAAGATAAATATCACAGGAAACATGATCACTCATTAAATGTAGGTGCATTGTTTTTGACTGGCTAGATAAGATTATGCTGAGGCCTGGGGTTACCAGTCCATACGTGAAATGATCAAAGCTGTCGCAAACAGGTCAGCATGGTGCATCATCCAGAAACATACAACATCTATTTTCCATCAAATCATTAGGATGACAGGTCAACTTTTGTTTTAATAAAAAGCAATCATGTTTTTGCGAGTAAAAACATAATGACTAATAATAGTCATTACTACACATGCTCAATTAAGTAACATTTGTATGTAAGATAAGTCGGTCAATGTTTTTGAAAGGGGGGACCCAAAACGCCTGGTCCCAGAATTGTCCACCAATATGCACATTTCGCAAAGTCATTCCACTTCTTATCAAAATGCTTGTTTAACCAGAAGGTATTCGCTAGTTCATAATTCTGAATACATTGATATCAGTAAACCACTCGCCCACCCAAAACCATACATTCCGTCCTGCCACTTGGCCGGTACAGCTGAAATCAGGATTAATCTTTGACGATTAATTTCTCCAGCGTGCCAGTGGCCATTGACAGTGAAGATTTTCCAACTCAAGTTGGCAAATCCAGTTTCATCAGCTTCCCATTGGCGGGTCTGAGACAATCCAGCAGGTGAAGCGCTGAATGTGGAGGTCCTGTGCTGGTATGGTTACACATGATCTGCAGTTTTGAGGCTGGTTGGATATGCACATTTTCTAAATGACATTTGAGATTACTTGGTAGGTAAATTAAAAAAATGTAGGCAACAGTTATGTTGGGCATTCCCTACAACTCCGTTAATACTTGAAAAATGTGTGGCATTGTTTTGTGTAACAAAACCGCACCTTGTACTGTAAAGTAGAGTAGCATTTTGTTGTCCCCAGCACAAGGTGTACCTGTGTAATGATTAAACTGTTGATATACCAGAACTGTCAGGAGGATGTCTTATATTGGCAAAATAGAAATTATCAGTAACAGAGGGGTAATCAAATATTATTTATCAAATATAAAGAGAAATACACTTTTGATATGAAAGGGAAACTTCTGAAGTAATTTATTTCAGCTCATGAAACATGGAACATTTTACATTTATATTTCTGTTCAGCGTAAATGTAACTAAACAGCTTTGACATTACATTCACAAGGCAAGTTCTTTATTGTTCCAAAATCAGGAGAAGTAGTTCAGTTTACTTTCCCATTTGAGAGGTCAGCTATATCTTGGTCACAACACACATACAGAATATACTTCTCTGTTGTCCTCTGTTAAACCAAAATGCTTTATTTCACAGATTAATAACACCCTAGCTTTAGAATAGTGTTTGAAGTAAACATTTTCAATTGAAGTAGGTTTTTTGCTCGTTGCAAAACTTTTTGTTTAGTGAAATTATATATAAGTTCTGGGTTGTATTTATTGCATGATGACATTGTGAACAGAAACACACCAGATCTCTTATGTATGGCATGCAAGTTCACATTAGCACTCCTCTCCTTGATTACCTCTGAATATATTCAAAAAGAGGACAGAGGACTTTTGAGACGTATGAGAAACCTCCCACGTGATAACTTACCTTAGAGTCAGCAGGCTTAGTAGAGAACTTATCTCTTTTCTCCCCTTGCTCATCGTACAGTAAGACCACCCTGTCTACAGTGCAAACAGCAAATTTGCCGTTATTCGGTGCCCAAGTCATACATGTCACTTTGGCAGCTCCCTCCTGTGTTCAAAGGACAATAATTAAATGTCTGTGTAAGTTATTTCACATAGGTAGCTAGCTAGTGATGTTGCTCTTTCAATCTGAAGCCATACCAGCAATCTGTGCAATAATTAGCAATTGCTTAGTTCGTAAATTGCCTAGCCAATTTCAGTGCTGTACAGTACTATACTTAATGTATGTTGTTAGCTGACGTTGCAACTTTAACTAAACAAATAAAGCAGCTGGCTACATAAAATAACTAGGAGAAACGTTTTTAATCTATTATCATCAGCTAGCAGGTTAGCTATAAGTTAAATTAGCTAAAGTAGCTAGCTAACTGGTGCTCTGCCACTGGTGTTAACTTTAGCTAGTTAGCAAGGGTTGAGCTTACTTGGGGCGTTAAAAGCGTCTTCAGATGTTTTAGTTGCATGGTTGAAAAACAATTGAAAAATCTGTCCAACGGCTGTAATGTGTGTAGTCTTTTGGAAATAGACACAATCCCGACGTTCTTGCGTTATCCAACGTAGGACTTGTTGAAAATAGAGGCAGACATTTTGGTAAACATCCGATTCTCCTTGGTTACCGTTGTCTGTCACGTATGTGTGCGCTATTCGCTGGAAACGTATGACGACAACAAGCATAATTAACAATTTCCGGAGGTCAGATTTGTATGTAATTTTGAACAGACATAGAAAATAAAACACATAAAAACAAAAACAATATACTATTAGACAATTTGGAGATGCCGGGGATTGAACCCGGGGCCTCATACATGCAAAGCATGCGCTCTACCACTGAGCTACATCCCCTTAATAAACCTCAACTAGAGGGTTGTGTTGGCAAATTGAACATTTATATTATTAGAGAGTTCGGATTTTCTTTCTGTCAAAAATAGTCTAGAATCCCGATTTTCATTTACTGCAATCTTAGTTTTTTAATATGAAAGGAAAAAAAACAACAGGCTTCTTACACAACAATTCTTGCTATTCTTTGCCAATACATCTGTCATTATTATCCATATTTTTAGGGATTTCTTTTACCTTCCCCGGAACAAACTCATAGAAAGTGAAATGTGTTAAACACCACAGACATTTACAGCGAAGAAATAATGTCAATTTTTGAAACAAGGACGCTATTAGAGCACGAGGTAGGCCACTTCCCGCGGACAGTGATTGGTAATTTGCAACCAGAAATGTATTCAACTCATCGTTGTCCAGAGATACAGTAGTTGCTACTTATATGTTAAGATAGCAAAGCAAATTCCACGGAAGTCCTAACGATTATGATTCCAGCATCGTCCAATTACAAAAATAACCTCTAATGGAGATGCCGGGGATTGAACCCGGGGCCTCATACATGCAAAGCATGCGCTCTACCACTGAGCTACATCCCCATCCACAACGTCAAGCCTGGAAAATGTATCTTACAAAGTTTGTAGGAAATGGATGAAAGCGCAGGTAAAACAGTTTTTCGTTATTATATTGTCACCACACTGTAAATAGTTAAGAACTACCCAGCTCCCTTTTACTATGATTTTTTGAGTAACAATAGTTAATAATCATTGATAATGTTTTAAGTTGATGCTGATTTAAGATCAATGTTTTGGGAAACCCTAAAAGTGAAATCATGTGTGATTTGGAAAATCTGAAGCTCTAAACACGCATGTTGAACACGGATGATTAGCTAGGCAGTTAATTTTAACTATTTAAATACTTCTTAGTTTCTTACTCAAAACTGGGGCATACAAAATGTCTGTACCGCTGCTGGACTTCAGCAGCACTATGGTAAGTAGCCTGCTGGAAGTCATATTGTAGGGCTCTAGCAGTGCTCCTCCTGTGTGCTCCTCCTGAAGGAGCATATACAGGCCCTGCTGCTGGGTTGATCCCCTTGTTTGGTCCTGTCCAGCTCTCCTCGTGTAATGTCCTGTCTCCTGGTATCTCCTCCATGCTCTTGAGACTGCACTGGGAGACACATGGACGTGCCATCCTGGAAGACCTGGACTCCCTGTGCAACCTGAATGGGATGCAGAAACCGCCTCATTCTACTAGTAGTGACAAAGACAAAACGCAAAACTAGAGAATAATCAGTCAGGAAGAATAAGGAGAGAGCAATTGTCTGTGCCATCACCTGCAAAACCATTTTCTTTTGGGGGGTTGTCTTGTTGGTGCCTCTCCAGTGAATCTGTTGTCACTTTTATTTGCATCAAAACAGGTGACATTGTTTCACAATCACTTATGCTTCCTAACTGGACAGATTGATATCCCTGAAGTTTAATTGACTTGGTGTTATACTGTGATAATTACATGTTTCCTTAATTTTTTGAGCAGTGTAGATCAATAGCGGACGCAGGCTGTCTGAGGGGAAGGGGTGAAAAAAATTAAAAGGGCACCAGCTGCATGTGGTGGGGCACCAGCATTTGTGATGCATTTATGGTGAAACAGTTCCAAACTGTGGTTAAGATTTAAATTGAGAAAGAGCTGTACAGTTGAAGTTGGAAGTTTACATACACTTTGGTTGAAGTCAATAAAACAAATTTGTCAACCACTCAACAGATTTCATGTTAACAAACTATAGTTTTGGCAAGTCAGTTAGGACATCTACTTTGTGTATGACACAAGTATTTTTTGCAATAATTGTTTACAGACATGCTATTTAACATATAATTCACTATATCACAATTCCAATGGGTCAGAAGTTTACATACACTATTTTGACTGTGCCGTAGGCTAATTGACATAATTTGAGTCAATTGGATGTGTACCTTTGGAAGTATTTCAAGGCCTACCTTCAAACTCTGTGCCTCTTTGCTTGACATCATGAGAAAATCAAAAGAAATCAGCCAATACCTCAGAACAGAAATTGTAGACCTCCAAAAGTCTTGTTCATCCTTGGGAGCAAATGCCTGAAACAATAGTATGCCAGTTTAAACACCATGTCATACCGCTGAAATTGCAAATCAATCCCTGAAGAACAGCAAAGGACCTTGTGAAGATGATGGAGGAAACAGGTATAAAAGTATTTATATCGACAGTAAAATGAGTCCAGTATCGACATAACCCGAAAGGCCGCTCAGCAAGGAAGAAGCCACTGCTCCAAAACCACCATAAAAAAGCCAGACTGCAGGTTGCAAATGCACACAGGGACAGAGATCATACTTTTTGAAGAAATGTCCTCCGGTCTAATGTAACAAAAATGTAACTGTTTGGACACAATGCCTATCATTATGTCCTGTAAATAAAATTATGTATGTGAAATGCCAATATTTTATTTTACAACACAGAAACTCAAAAACTATTATTTTAAGATGACAATTATTTCATGCTGGAAAATATTTTTAATAATAATGTTAAAATTTAAGTTTTTTTTTTTTTTATTCCTTTGGAGGATTGGATGAATTTACATTGGGGAGATCCAGTTCCCATTCTGCCATATCAAAATCCACTATGCAAAAGATATAACAGCAATGGTGAACCAGAAAATCACTTTAAATGGGTGTAACTGCCACTGGTGATGCTGTAGACTTCTTGTGTTTTGCATAGTTATCCAGGAATGTCCTATCTGCTGTCATGACTGAATCATTTGGTCTACAAACAAATATTAGGGCTTTTTCACATTACAAGAGACAGAATAAAACACTAGATAGACTTACTTACATGCAATGATTAGTGAAGTGATAAGAGAAGATTCCAGGTGCCACTCTGCTGACACTGTCCCCCGTCTCCTGGTTGTCCTTGTCCATCTGGTCATGCTTCTGACCTGGATTAGGTTTTATAGACTCTGGACACAGCCCAAATGCAGTTCTTAATTATTACAACTTGTACTCTTAAAATGTTCTCCTGGCACAGCCAGAAGAGGACTGGTCACCCCTCCGAGCCTGGTTCCACTCTAGGTTTGTTCCTAAATTTAGGGGGGTTTTCCAAGCCACTGTGCTTCTGCACTGTTGTTGCTTGCTCCTTGGGGTTTCAGGCAGGGTGTTTTGTAAAAGCACTTTGTGACAACTGCTGATGTAAAAAGGGCTTTATGAATACATTTGATTAATTGATTTAAGTGTCCCTCAGACTAGTATGCACCAATGTCATGAAATCGGGAGGCAGTAGCACTGTATGGGAACATTAATTCCTGCTTTGATATATTGTGTGATGTGAATCAAATGAGGCCAACTGACCATTGAACTGTACAAATAAAATATTGTGTCATCCTTTCGCTCGATGCCGTGTGCCAGTACAGAAGGACATGTCAGTCTTTTCAGTCTCCTCGTGCTTACGTGCTTACGTTGGTTTTTTACGCACTATGTAACCGCCGTCAGGTCACAGAAAAAGTTCCACACTGCTAGGGCAGCTTGCTGAGCAGTGTGGACTAAATTCTTGGATTTTGACTGACTACTTTTCTTAATTTAAAGTACTTTTGGGCGCCTTTAACGCTTTATTTTGCTGGCTAATAATCACCATCACAACAATCTGACTTTGTTTCAAGTTACAGCCATTTTCAAGGAAGATTTTTGCTCGTGCGTCTTTATTAGCAGCCGCTGTGTTTCACGTGGACAAGCATCGCGGTAGTGAGCGCATCGATCCTACAGACAAAAAAGCGTGGTATTGCTTCACATAATCGACTCGAAGACTGCATTTTGGCTGTATAAATAAAACACACAACATTTCTTGTAAGAATGGCAACTCTTATTTTAGAAGATGGGACCCGTTTTAAGGGCCGCCTTTTTGGGGCAAATACGTCAGTATCTGGTGAAGTTGGTAAGTGTATTTTATGAGAAGTATGTCAATGATTCATCCCGGCATCTGATCAGCTGCTTTAAATCCAATTGTATCATTTATATTATGGAATGTATATGCTACCCACAAAGTCAAATGTTTCAGCTATCGTAACTAAACGCTTCCCTCTATGCATTGTAGGCAATGTTCACGCGCGAAATAATCACGATTGTCTTTCTATCATGTTCTTCTATGGTGTTTAGCTGGCGGTTGTCTTGTATATCATGCTCATTTAGGTTAGGCAAATCAAACGTGGGAAACGTAAAACGAAAGGTTGTTTGCGCTGTGTTTTATGCAGTCTGCGTGGCTCCCATGCTGTGCCGGTGTTCTGGATGACAACGGAAGTTCCGACATCACTTCACGTTTCCCATTATCAAAAACGACGGAAGGGTGCCTTAATTTGTAGTTTTGATAGTGTAAACGTTGTTGCGTCAAAGCTTTAGTTCACGTACACGAATCACTCCTCAACTACATTTAGTGCGGATGTCAGTATATTCAGCTATCCTGTATCTTAAAAACGATCCAGAAATGTCGAAGGATGCTGCGGGCCATAAAAGTAGGACAATGATGAAGAAATGTTAATTGAATAAATCCATGGATAATAGCTTGTCTAAGGGGCCCTAACGATAACTGTTGACCCCTTCCAAATGTAGGTCAGTGGAGACTGATGCAACTCTGACCTGCATATGGACACTTCAGTGCCCAAGTATTACTTGATGTACCTTGTCCCTATTGTTGATTGAGATTGTAAACTCTTTCAATCCATGTGTAATTACTGAAAGACTAAATTAAATTATTAGTATAGCTCACGAATGATGTTAAGCCAATAAGAATGTTGCTAATGATGGATGCTCAGTGCACATAAAAAAAGGCCACTATCATCATCTTGCAATCCTAACACAGCACTTTTTTTTTTTTTTGCTGCAATGAATAGTTGGCCTGATACTTCTATTGATTTTCAGTGTTCCAGACCGGTATGGTGGGCTACCCAGAGGCCCTGACTGACCCTTCCTACAGGTGTCAGATCCTCACCCTAACCTACCCTCTGCAGGGCAATTATGGCATACCCCATGATGAGGAGGGGGAATTTGGACTCAGCAAGGTGGGTGGAGTTAGTCAGTTGTCGGAGAGAGTCCTTATCTTTCTCTCATTGATCCCTAGCACCTGTTTGACTGTCAAATTCTGTTTTCCCACAGTGGTTTGAGTCTTCTAAGATCCATGCTGCAGCACTTGTTGTAGGAGAGGTCTCCCAGAATCCCAGTCATTGGAGCTCAGCAATGTCCCTGGACCAGTGGCTTAAAGAGCAGGGCATCCCTGGCCTAGAGGGTCAGTGTGTTACCACTCTGTACATCCGTTTTGAAACGGTGCCGTCTTAGGGAAGCTTACCGTGCTGATGTCTGACCTGCATATTGTACCGCAGGAGTTGACACCCGCCGTCTCACCAAGAAGATCCGTGAAAAGGGAACAATGCTGGGGAAGCTGGTTGTGGATGGAACACCTGAAGCCGAAGTTCCGTTCGACAACCCTGACCAGAGGAACCTGGTCACAGAGGTGTCCATGAAGGTACAGTGTTCTGTGTTTAAGTCTGAGGCTTTGTGTGTTACATCTGCAGTGCACCACAAGTCTGTTTCTTCTTTCTCTCAACATAGCGGATAAGGGGAGACTTTTATTTTGTCTCGGACTAATAAGGTGCTGACGTTCTGTTTGTCACGCAGGAGCCTCGGGTTTTCAACCCAAGCGGTACCATCAGGATCACAGCGATAGACTGCGGCATCAAACACAACCAGATCCGCTGTCTGTGTCAGAGAGGGGCCCGTGTCACTGTGGTGCCCTGGGATCACCCGTTAGACATCTCTGGTTAGTCACATCTGGGTTTAATGAGCGTGATGAGGAGGGGCCAGTGTCCCAATGAGCCCTGCTCCCATGTTTGCTTTCATCTGTCATGGCGTTCGGTGGAGCGTCCAGTAGTTTATTTTTAGTCCCATTTATTGGGGCTACGCTGAGAAAGCTGTGGTCACTTTCAGATTTTGACGGGCTGTTCATCAGCAACGGCCCTGGGGACCCCCGGTTTTGTAAAGCGACGATCGAGAATGTGAAGAAGTTGGTGTGTGTCGACAACCCCAAGCCTGTGTTTGGTATCTGCCTGGGCCACCAGCTCCTGTCCCTTGTCATCGGAGCCGAAATCTACAAAATGAAGTGAGTACAAGGATAGGGTGCTATATGGTTGTGGTGGTTAGTGTCACTACTGCCTTAGGTCTTAAGTTGTAGTGTCTTTTTATGGCTTTAAAAGTAGAGAGAGCCTGCTGCCGGTTGGTGTTATTATTTAGCCCCCTCCCTCAGATGTCAATGCTTCCCAGGGCCCTCTTCTTTTCTCTGGGAGCGTTCTGGTGTGAAATGTGCTTTTCTGCTTAGCCCAGCGAGTCTGGACGAAGCCTAGTGCAGGGCTGAGGTGCAGAAAGGCCTGGTTTGTTTTGGTATGACTCCTGGGATTGTTACTTTGTTAGCATTCTGTTCGTCCAAGGCCAGATGAGATGCCAGCTTCCTTTTGTCCTTCTGGAATGTTTGCAGATGCAGCTGGGCTGTCAGTGGTGGAGAGCAGACAGGTCACTGAGTTTCTAACAAGGTCTTTTCAAACAAGTCTCAAGCATGGTTTCTGCAGGAGGACTATATAATGAATGTGTCTGTGTATTTAATACAGCTCAGTCACCCCCGGCCATTAAATGTTAGAATTCACCTATAGTTTTTTTCATTTTCTTTTTAGGTATGGTAACCGTGGCCATAACCAGCCCTGCATCCACAAGGGCACCGATCGCTGTTTCATCACGTCTCAGAATCACGGCTTTGCTGTGGACCCTGAAACCCTACCTCAGGACTGGGATGTGCTGTTCACCAACGCCAACGACCACTCTAGTGAGGGGATTGTGCATAACACCAAACAGCTGTTCAGGTACCATTTATGGATGACAACTTCTGGGACTTCAAACCCTTCATTTATTATTGGGATGGATAAAGGTAGTTGACAAATTGACCCTTGGAAAAACTGGAAAATGACCCAATATAATTTGCCGTGTGTTATTCCAGTGTCCAGTTCCATCCCGAGCACATGGCAGGCCCCACTGACCTGGTCAGCCTGTTTGATGTGTTTCTGGACACGGTCAGAGATCACAAGGAGGGCATCGGGGGGAAACCAGGTTAGAAATACTTTGAATTCCTAAAGTCTTCTTAAATCTTTAATCCAGTTCCAGGCTACAGTTTCAGACTCTCTCCCTTTCTGTAGTGAAGCAGAGGCTGTCCGAGCACCTGACCTACCCTGGATCTCTCAAAATGAAAGAGTTTGTTCGACCACGCAAGGTCCTGATCCTGGGCTCTGGAGGCCTCTCCATCGGACAAGCCGGGGAGTTTGACTATTCCGGCTCTCAGGTGAGACTCACTGCCAGCACTATTGAAAACCTGGCGTTCAGCGGCAGTTGAACTAATCAAATGCATTTCTATGGTATAACCTTTCAGGCTATAAAAGCGTTGAAGGAGGAGAACATTCAAACTGTGCTCATCAACCCCAACATTGCCACTGTCCAGACCTCGAAGGGCCTGGCCGACAAGGTTTACTTCCTGCCCATCACCCCGGAGTACGTCACTCAGGTATCAAAGGACTTGTTAATGAAGGGATGGTTACTGCGGTCCTCCTGTCACTGATTGGTGCTCAATAAGCAACACTCAGACATTCACTCAGAAAAGAGCGGGTTTGTGCTCCTTCTTTCTTTGTGTTCTGAATCTCTTTCCTCGGTCCAGGTGATAAAGAATGAGCGTCCTGATGGGGTCCTCCTGTCCTTTGGGGGGCAGACTGCTCTAAACTGTGGGGTGGAGCTGACCAAAAGGGGCATTCTGAAAAAGTATTCAGTGAGCGTGCTGGGGACGCCAGTGGCCTCCATCGAGATGACAGAGGACAGGAAGATATTTGTGGAAAAGATGGAGGAGATCAATGAGCATGTGGCACCTAGCGAGGCCGCTCTGTCTGTGGAGCAGGTAATGAAGCTAGCTTTGGAGAAATGCCACTGAGTCAAACTATACCCCCCCCCTCCCTGTTAATGGTGACATAGATCCCCCATTTCCAATAATGCACTGACCTTGTTCTGTCTTGTGTCCTAGGCCCTCGCGGCCGCAGAGCGTCTTGGCTACCCTGTCATGGTACGCTCTGCCTTTGCGCTGGGCGGACTGGGCTCAGGCTTCGCCAACAACAAGGAGGAGCTGACGTCCCTGGTGACCTCTGCCTTTGCCCACACCACCCAGGTCCTAGTAGACAAGTCCCTGAAGGGCTGGAAGGAGATTGAGTATGAGGTGGTCCGAGACTCATACGATAACTGTATTACTGTAAGTAAAACCCATCTGCACTCGTGGGAATTTGTTACAATGTAATTTACTGTTATCATACTTTCAACTGTGAGCTTATACATCAATTTAAGTGGGATCCCTTTTTATCAGTCCCTTGGAGGAGAATGATGTTACGTTAAATAGTGTTTTTTTTTCTTCTATCTTGTAGGTATGTAACATGGAGAACATTGACCCACTAGGTATCCACACTGGAGAGTCCATTGTGGTGGCGCCCAGTCAGACGCTCAATGACTATGAGTACAACATGCTGAGGAACACCGCCATCAAGGTCATCAGACACCTGGGCATCGTGGGAGAGTGTAACATTCAGTACGCCCTCAACCCTGAGTCTGAACAGGTAGTTCCCCAAACTGACCGTGTGAAACCTCTCCTGATGCATCGCCATGCATTATAAATGTTGCTGACTAAGTTGTTTTTGTGTTTCAGTATTACATCATCGAGGTGAATGCCCGTCTGTCTCGGAGCTCGGCTCTGGCCAGCAAAGCTACTGGATATCCCCTAGCCTATGTGGCAGCAAAGCTAGGACTGGGCATCCCTCTACCTGTTCTCAAGTGAGTTTAGGAAAGGTGTGGGACTAAAGCGGGTGAATTTAATTTGACCCTGCATCGAGTAATACTAGGGTTGTAACAAACAAGAGTTTGTGTTCTTGTACAGGAATTCGGTGACCAACCAGACCACGGCTAACTTTGAGCCCAGTCTTGATTATTGTGTGGTGAAAGTCCCTCGATGGGATCTCAGCAAGTTCCTCCGTGTCAGCACCAAGATAGGAAGCTCAATGAAGAGTGTTGGTAAGAGGATCATCACAAGTGTTATTAATGAGGGTAGTTCAGGGAAGCGGTGTCTTCTGTCTCTTGTTTCAAGCCCAGTTGATTCTACCCCCACTTAGTGGCACACACTGAGGTGTTGGAGGGTTGATGACTAATCATTGTCTTTCTGCCTGTGACCTTGTAGGGGAGGTGATGGCCATCGGCCGCAGCTTTGAGGAGGCATTCCAGAAGGCTCTGCGGATGGTAGATGAGAACTGTGTGGGCTTTGACCACACCATCAAACCAGTGTCTGATGAGGTGAGCTCAGCCAGCACTTTTTTTTTTTTAATTACCTGCCTGCCACCAGCTGCATTTTTTGGAAACAGTCCTAACATGACTCTGTCCTTTGGTCTTGAAGGAGCTACAGACCCCGACAGACAAGCGAATCTTTGTGCTGGCGGCCGCTTTAAAGGCGGGCTACACAGTGGACCGTCTGTATGACCTAACCAAGATCGACCGCTGGTTCCTTCACAAGATGAAGAACATCACAGACCACGAGAAGGTGCTGGAGTTGTACAACCAAGATGAGAGCACCATGCCTCCAGAGGTGATGAGGAAAGCCAAGCAGCTGGGTTTCTCAGACAAACAGATTGCCCTGGCTGTGCAGAGGTACAGTACCTCTCTGAACGGTAACTTGCTCTTAACCCTGAGACACAGTACAAGGCAGTTTGCTTCAAAACATCATTAATAATTGAGACCGTTGAAGAAAAATTGCATAGGATCAATACAGAGTGAGAGGATCAAGTTCTGTTGACTTTACAACATTCTTAAATTTGAGCCTTGTATGGTGATGAGAGGGAACCAGGGCGTTACTGGTTGTTTTTGGCGTCACATTCTAGGTCTCAACGTCAGTTCCCTTGACTAGTCTTTCGTCCGCAGACATCGAGAGGTATTTGTCTGAGAGGCTTGATTTGAAATGTTTGAGTTTTTTAATTCTTTTAAATGAAATTCTCTCGCCCTGTGTTTCACCAGCACGGAGCTAGCTGTGAGGAAGCTGCGTCAGGACTGGAGCATCCTGCCGGTGGTGAAGCAGATTGACACAGTGGCGGCCGAGTGGCCGGCCCACACCAACTACCTGTACCTGACCTATAACGGCACCGAGAGCGACCTGGCCTTCCAAGAGCCCCATGTCATGGTGATTGGCTCCGGAGTCTACCGGATCGGCAGCAGCGTGGAATTCGACTGGTGTGCCGTGGGCTGCATCATGGAACTCCGGAAGGTGCGGGGTCTATGTCTCTGTGCAAGGCTGGCTGTCGTTGATCACGATGATCACCAGAAAGTGATTGATTTGCTAACTGTTGGTGTTCTTCCCTAGATGGGCTATAAAACCATCATGGTGAACTACAACCCGGAAACCGTCAGCACAGACTACGACATGTGCGACCGCCTCTACTTCGATGAGATCTCCTTCGAGGTGAGAACTCTCTGAGGCATGGTCCTAACTTGCTTTGTTAAAAAAAAATATATGTTGTTCGTTGTTTTATCATACTTGGATGAACACGGCAGTCGCCATCATGCAAAGGTCCTAGTGTGATCTGATGGTTTTAAGCAAAGGGCCTGTTTGATATCTGTTAACATTCCTGTGACCGTTGCGCTCATCTGTGTCCGCACCTTCAGGTCGTCATGGACATCTATGAGATGGAGAATCCAGAGGGAGTGGTCCTGTCTATGGGTGGTCAGCTCCCCAACAACATCGCCATGTCCCTGCACAGGCAGCAGTGTCGCATACTGGGAACTTCCCCGGAGTTCATTGACTCTGCTGAGAACCGCTTCAAGTTCTCCCGCATGTTGGACACCATTGGAATCAGCCAGCCCCTCTGGAAGGAGCTCACAGACATCGAGGTCTGAATAGAAAATGGCTTCTAATCCATTTAAAATGTCAAATTGTTTTGTCTTGATCTCAAATTGGGTATTTGTAATTGTGTGTCCTCTCAGTCAGCTATGAAGTTCTGCGAGACCGTGGGTTACCCGTGTCTGGTGCGTCCTTCCTACGTGCTGAGCGGCGCAGCCATGAACGTGGCGTACACCGACAGCGACCTGGAGAAGTACCTGGGCAGCGCCGTGGCCGTGTCCAAGGAATATCCTGTCGTCATCTCCAAGTTCATCCAGGAGGCTAAGGTGTGAAATGCTACACAAGACTGTCTGTTAAAATCTCCAGGCAGCCTCTAGTCCAGATCTGACTGTCCTCCCTGTTTCAGGAGATCGATGTGGACGCGGTGGCGTGTGACGGCGTGGTGACCGCTATTGCCGTGTCGGAGCACGTGGAGAATGCTGGGGTACATTCCGGGGACGCCACCCTGGTCACGCCCCCTCAGGATATCAATCAGAAGACCATGGAGCGCATCAAGATGATCGTCCATGACATAGGGCAAGAGCTGCAGGTGACCGGGCCCTTCAACTTGCAACTCATTGCTAAGGTAAAGTATTTCCATTGAATCTCTTTATTTCGGTGTTTCAAATCTGAGGCTGTGACCGGAGCACGCCAACAAGTGAATCGTTTGAGGCGTGACGAACGGTTTCGGTTTCTGTTCAATCCAAACCTTCTGATGACTGCCTTTCTGTGGGCTTTAAATTCAACCGGTGTGATTTGTCAACAGGACGACCAGCTGAAGGTGATTGAGTGCAATGTCAGAGTGTCCCGCTCCTTCCCGTTCGTTTCCAAGACACTGGGAGTGGATCTGGTTGCCTTGGCAACACATGCCATCATGGGAGAGGAAGTGGAACCCGTGGGCCTGATGAAAGGAGTAGGCATTGTGGGCGTCAAGGTAACGGAGCAGACCGGTCTACAGCATCAATGGAATGCCACAGGTCAACAACTTCCACTAACAACCACCACAATTATTAATGTGTCTCCCTCTTAGGTCCCTCAGTTCTCCTTCTCTCGTCTGGCCGGGGCTGATGTGGTTCTGGGGGTGGAGATGACCAGCACCGGGGAGGTAGCCTGCTTTGGAGAGAACAGATATGAAGCCTATCTTAAAGCCATGATCAGCACAGGCTTCAAAATCCCCAACAAGAACATTCTGCTTTCCATTGGCAGTTATAAGGTGAATACAATGAGGTAGAAATACATCTTGTTAATTTTCTTAGAGGCTAGCACTACATAAATGTTCCTGTGATTATTCAGAACAAGAGTGAGCTGCTGCCCACGGTTCAGGCACTGGAGAGTCTGGGATATGACCTGTATGCCAGCCTGGGGACCGCTGACTTCTACACTGAACATGGAGTCAAGGTACGTCGCACCTGTCTAAGGGGCACTTGGCTAACAGCCCTCTTACCCCTTAGGTCTTTTTTTTTTAATTGGTCAATTGACAATATTGTGTAACTTCCTAATACCCCACCCCCAATTCCTTGTGCCCTTCAGGTGATGGCGGTAGACTGGCCATTCGAGGAGGAGGAGGGCGACTGCCCCAACAAGGACAAGCAGAGGAACATCCTGGAGTATCTTGAGGACCATCACTTTGACATGGTCATCAACCTCTCCATGAGGAACTCTGGAGGCCGACGTCTCTCCTCATTTGTCACCAAGGGTTACCGAACCCGGCGCATGGCCATCGACTACTCCGTCCCCCTCATCATTGACATCAAGTGCACCAAGCTGTTTGTCCAGGTGGGGGTGAAGGGGGCTCTAATTAAGCAATGAAACACAAGTGGGTGGGATATATTAAATTAGCAATATACCACAAACCCCACATATGCCTTCTTGCGCTTAAAAACCGGTTACCAACGCAATGATAAAAGTGGTGATATCATACCAGAAGTATGCTGTCTCAAATACCACTGCCATCAGCCAAGCAGGATTCAAACCTCCCGGTTTATAATGGGTTGTTGGTTACTCCTGTTGAGTTACAGGGCTGTATTCATTCCTTATTGACATGTGTGTACTGCTGGGGATTGTAGGCACTGCGTCTCGTCGGAGGCTTTCCGCCTGTCAAGACTCACGTGGACTGTATGACGTCACAGAAGTTGATTCGACTGCCTGGTGAGTGGTTGGTGCCTTACAACTGGGGCTGTAAGAAGGCTGTTACCCTGGTTTCGCACAGTCCATGATGGTTGTTCACCTGTTCTCACTGAGTGTCCTCGCCCGGTCCTCTTCTCCAGGTCTGATCGATGTGCACGTCCACCTGCGCGAGCCAGGTGCCACCCACAAGGAGGACTTTTCCTCGGGCACGGCAGCTGCCCTCGCAGGGGGGATTACCATGGTATGTGCCATGCCCAACACCGCACCCGCCATCGTGGACCCCAACTCCTTCGCCCTGGTCCAGAAGGTAATGTGGTCATTTAGACAACATTATTAAATGTATTGTTTCAGGCCAGTGCGCTAGCTTGGTTAGCTCATGAACTGTTGATCTGTGCTCTTAGCTTGCCAAGGCAGGGTGTCGCTGTGACTATGCCCTCTATGTCGGGGCAGCTTCCGACAACGCCGCCATCTTGCTCTCCATCGCTAACTCTGCCGCAGGGCTGAAGATGTATCTGAACGACACCTACTCAACTCTTAAGATGGACAATGTCTCACTTTGGATGGAGGTAGGAAACTGTCATGGGACTGAATGATGTTCATGTCATTCTAGTGTTTTTGTGGACCTGAGCAGTGTTGTCTTTGTGTGAACTAGCACTTTGAGAAGTGGCCAAAGCACCTGCCAATCGTGGCTCATGCAGAGAAGCAGACTGTGGCGGCCATCTTGATGGTGGCCCAGCTGTACCAGAGAGCGGTTCATATCTGCCACGTGGCCAGGAAGGAGGAGGTAAGATGGCTGCCTGGACCTATCTCTCTCCATCTCTCTCTACCCACAGATTTAGAACATTTTGCCTTTGTGTTGCCCATTCATTGTCTCCATAGTGAATGAGGTGTCAACCAAGGCATACAGTAACCTTGTAACATTTTTGTTTGGAACGAGTCATCACTGATTCCTTTCATTACATTAAACTACAAGAACACATCGCTGTATTTAGTAGAGAGAACCAGTATTAATCTGACCAGGCAGTTTGTCAACTCTTCAGGTGTGCAGTGTTGGTTGTCACTGCAGCCACTAGGTTTTTTGCTGATAAGAGTGGGACCCAGTCTAGACATCTGCTGTAAAAGCAGCCCATCTGTGAAAAGGACAGACAAGTTGTTTTCCTAGATGGTGTACTTCATACGATTGTTCTGCACAGCCATTTGCCTGTTCGTAGTACCATTTTCCTTCAACCTCTCATTAAAAAGCTGGTTATGTCTACGGGACGGCCATAGACAATGTTTCTTGTTGCTCTATGTCCTGTAAACCCTAGACGCTGATAGGTGAAAAGCCCAACAGGATGGCCGGTTTGGAGATGAACTGATGAATATTCCCAGTGCAAATGTGGCCTAGGTACCTTGGTTTGCCCGTTTTACTGTTCAACCAAACAGTAAATGAATTTGTCTCCCAGCTTTATATAGGAAGTCATGGCCACCTGACAAACTGTGACTCCACTATAGTGGAAAGTCAAATGTATGTAACAGTTAGATGAAAACGTGTATGTGCTTTGCAATCGTGTTTACTTAATCTGTCACAGATAAAAATAGGCTTTTTATCCCAACAAACATTTAGATTTTGGACATGAAGTGTCTGTGTGAGAATGATTTCAAAGACTCCTTCCCCTTCCTTTGATACCCATCCAGCCAGGCGTTCCAGGGCACTAATTTACCTGCCCACTTCAGCTGGTTAGCAAAGGCCGAGCCCCATTGAGTTACCTGAGTTAGATGAAACGAGTAAATAGATTTTGATTATTTAAGGTTTGGCATCAATTCCTGTCCTCCAGATCCTAATCATCCGTGCTGCCAAGCAGAAGGGTATCCTGGTGACATGCGAGGTGGCACCCCACCACCTCTTCCTTTGTGATGAGAATGTGGCGGGCATCGGGGACGGCCGGGCGCAGGTACGCCCCATGCTGGGTACCCGGGAGGACATGGAGGCCCTCTGGGAACACCTGGACGTCATCGACTGTTTCGCCACGGACCATGGTTTGAAAAAACCCTGACATCCATTCCTTTAAAAATTGTAAAACTCAGTTTTATACATGTTTGCGTAAATCGGTCCTGATAATATTTGTTTTGCCTAACAGCCCCCCATTCAGTGGAGGAGAAGAACTCTGAGAAGCCCCCACCTGGCTACCCGGGCCTGGAGACCATGCTGCCCCTCCTCCTCACGGCGGTCAGCGATGGGCGCCTCACCATTGATGACATCATCAAGCGCCTGTACGACAACCCTCGCAAGATCTTCTCCCTGCCTGCACAGGACAACACATACGTAGAGGTAGACCGGGCTTTATTCTTTTCGGGTCACCAGATTGGATGCAGAGATAATACGCAGAGATATCGAATGGCGACTTAAAGGTCTTGAGAAGCCAGAACTTTCTTGGGGTTCTAAAGACGGACTGTCTCCCGCCAGGTGGACCTGGAGCAAGAGTGGGTCATCCCGAAACACACGCAGTTCACCAAGTCCAAGTGGACGCCCTTCGAAGGGATGAAGGTGAAGGGCATGGTCCGCAGGGTGGTCCTCCGAGGCGAGGTGGCCTACATCGACGGACAGGTGCTGGTTTCTCCTGGGTATGGTCAAGATGTGAAGAGTTGGCCTGCGCCCGTCCCAGTACTCCAGCCCCCTGAGTCTGTGAGGGAAAGCCCACAGGTAAAGACCCATTCACATGAGTGTCCTGCTGTTTAACCAACAAGGTGTGCTTTTGTTACATATTAACGTGTGTGTGTGTCTGTGTGTCTGTGCGTGCCAACAGACCCCAGACCATGCCAGACCAGCCTCTCAAAGCGAGAGCTTCCGTTCCCGCCCCCAGAGCCCTCGTCGTGTGGTTGGGGATGGCCGCTACATGCTCCCGCCCCGTGTTCATCGGTCCTCTGACCCAGGCCTTCCCTTAGGTACTACACACACACACACACACACACACACAGAGCCTGTATGTCCACTAATGGGTTTTGTCTTCCATGTAGCTGACTGCTTGCTTGTTTTGTCTGTCAATAGATAGGATATCCTGTCATTGCTCACAAAATGTGAACTAGTAAGTGTATCACTTGAAAAAACGGGGGAAATCTGTTCGCGCGCGCTCGTGTGTGTGTGTGCGTGCACGTGTATATGCGAATCCACAGTTCAACACTTCTCTAACACTTGTTAACCTTTTATGATATCCTAAGCAGCTGAAGATTCAAGGGAAATAACATTAAGAAGAACATTTGAAGAAACTTTAATTGAAGGTTTGAAGCTTGATGTTCCCCCTAATGCTAACCTCTCACCCTTCTGCCATCTCTGAGGCTGTTTGGCATAATATTCAGGCAATACATGTTACGATGGATTTATAGCGGTAGTTGTTAGTTGCACTGGTGAACCCCAGTATTGCGTTGAATATTACAAAAACATTTGTTATTGCATTCCTTGTCATTTGTCGCTGCTCTACCCACGTTGCTTTGCTTGGAGCTGACTGTTTTTTCTCAAAGCTTGGATCAGTTCCACAGACCGAGACAAGCTTGCTTTGCGGTATGGTCTGTTATCAGGACTTTCCAGGTGTTTTCTTGCGCTCTATCCTCATAGAAGACTGCAATCCAGTAGGGAGGTGCTGTGGAACAGTTACTAATAACTAACATTTATATGAACCTTATCCTGTGGTATCTAATGTGTCTGGTGTTTCTGTCCTCAGAGATGGTTTCTGCGGCTGGGGACAGCTACATCCACCCCCCTCCCCTGGCCAGGATTCTTTCCCCCAGGGCTGAGGCCGGGTTAGGGATGGTGGCAGGGCAGCCCCAGACCCTGGCCCACCTCCAGACCTCCCCCCTGCTGCACCCCCTGGTGGGGCAGCACGTCCTTTCTGTCCGACAGTTCAGCAAGGAGCAGGTACTCTACTTAGGGAGGGGGGGGGGGGTTTAAATGAAGAACATTTTAGACTTGTCAGAATACCTAACATCTTCTGAATCCCTTACAGATCTCTCACTTGTTTAACGTGGCTCATACTCTTCGTATGATGGTTCAGAAAGAAAGAAGCTTGGACCTCCTGAAGGTAATTTTTTTTTTTTGAAACCCCTATATAATTATCATGCTTCATTGGCCAGTTGCCCTGTCACATGCAAGTGTGAGCGCACAGGTCCACTACACGAACATACCCTATGGATCATACCACGTGACCTGTGCACACACATCGACATAATGTGAGTGAAGAGCGAGAGAGACCATGAAACGAGTCAGAGGAGCAAAAGATAAAAGGACAGAAGAGTAAGATGTGTGGCTCAGGGAGACAACGAAACAACAGTGATGCAAGAGGAAACGTTAGTGGCCTAAAAGTTACGTGATCGACTGTGACTGTCATTTTTATCCACATCACAAAAAGCATTACCAATGTATAATCCAAAATAAATAACGTCTTGGCATTAAACCGTGAGTTTAGTAGACTGCGCAATAAAGAATGAATGAGTGTCTGGTATTAGCTATAGAAGCAATGCTTCTAAAATGCCTTTGCACTTGATTTGAGGTGTAATCCATTTAAACAATCTCAAATGATGCGCTGCCAAGAAATACAATAGGCACCTTTACATAGGCTGAAACACCGGACTCTTCTAGCGAACAGCGTTCAGATTCCCTTTGCGGTTTCCTACAAAACTTTGTGTATCTAGTTTGCAGTCTGTTCATGCGATCATTTGATTTTATGTTTTCAAAGGAATTTTGCTTTAAGTGTTGATTAGGTACCGTGCCTAAAAAGACTATCTGTGATTGAACCTGTTTGAGAGTTGACAAGCGTTCCTGTAGTTTTTCTTGGGTGTATCCTAAGAAAAACTTTAGATAAGATTAGATTCAAATTTATTGTAATTGAACAGTACAAGTACAGTACAATGAAATGCAGTTAGCATCTAACCAGAAGTTCAAATAGAAGAGGGCAGAAAATGCATATAAGTATTAAGTACAGTATAATGTATGTAGAATTGGGATGTATAACTGTGCAAAGAAGGCAAACGCAAGTACAAATGGGAATTCTAAATGTGCAAGGAAGGCAAATGAAGGTGCATGTGCAACTGAAATGCAAGGATGGCAGCATTGAGGTTCCCGAGGTAGGTGTGTACATGCAACTGAAAAATATCATTTTCATACTTTGCTAAGCAGTGTCAGAGTCCATTCTTAAACATATTTTTACATATGTTTAAAAATATCAAAATGAATATAGATATTGATCATGAATATTGTGATATGGCAGTAATCACATTTTGTCAATTTTGCCCAACCCTAGTAAGAATACAGAAATGCGGTGTGCCTTTAAATCCCCAGGCACCAATTGAACTGAATGCTGGGCAGAGAAAGTGGTTGTACATGGGTGTGTTGTTGTCTGAGACCCCTGTTTGACCCTGTCAGGGTAAGGTGATGGCGTCCATGTTCTATGAGGTCAGCACGCGTACCAGCAGCTCATTTGCGGCGGCCATGCAGCGTCTGGGTGGATCGGTGGTCCATTTCTGCGAGGCCACCTCGTCGTCGCAGAAGGGCGAGTCACTGGCGGACTCGGTCCAGACCATGAGCTGCTATGCTGACGTCCTGGTGCTGCGCCACCCCATGCCCGGCGCTGTCGAGGTGAGCCGGTGTCTGAATCCATCCTGTTCATACCGCACTTCAAAAGCCTGCTGCTTTCAGCGTCGTTTGCTTGGAACATTTTAATTCCAAGTGCAATTTGCTTCAATGTCATGAAAATACCTGAGTTGCTCAATTAGATGTAATTGTATCCGACACATTTCTGTTCACATTAAGACTGCAGCAAGACATTGCCGGAAGCCAGTGATCAACGCTGGGGATGGGGTCGGGGAGCACCCTACCCAAGCCCTGCTGGACGTGTTCACCATCCGAGAGGAGCTGGGCACGGTCAACGGCATGACTGTGAGATTTCTGCTTACCTATCCTCCCCTCTTTTGAGACAGTGCTATTGCTAATCATAGAAGTATAAACAGAACATGGTAATTGACCTTTGTATTATGGGAATACAAAGGTCAATTCAAAGCTGGCTCATTGCAGAATCAGTTCCTGCACTTTTTATAGAATGTAATCTCAAAGGTATGCTTTTTTTCCAACCAGAGAAATTGGTTATAGCTTTTAGTCACCCTTAATTTTAACAGACAATGCCCAATAGCCTTCCAGTCTTGATCCAGGTGTCCTGCCTCCTGCCTCTCACTCTCTCTTTAGATTACCATGGTGGGGGACCTGAAGCACGGCCGCACGGTTCATTCCCTGGCCAGGCTGCTTACCCAGTACCGGATCACTCTTCGCTACGTTGCCCCAAAGAACCTGCACATGCCCAACGAGATCATCGACTTTGTAGCCTCCAAAGGCATCAAGCAGGTGTGTGGATCATCAAGGACATTTGTGGCACAGCAGAGGGTGTTCTATGTAAATCTGTGACACTGCTGGTAATAGGTGTCTTTGCCAAACTGTATGTGCCACATACCATACCAAACTGTCCTTGTGGCTGTGCAGGAGGAGTTTGAGAGCATTGAGGAGGCCCTTCCTGACACTGATGTGCTCTACATGACCAGGATCCAGAAGGAGAGGTTTGCCTCAGAGGAAGAGTACAATGCGGTAAGGATGGATAACAGGGAATTGAATGGTGCCTTACTAAGGTGATTACCAGTCGCACTATAGTGGCTGGATTACTGCTAAAGGATGTGTTTTCCTCCAGTGCTTTGGTCAGTTTATCCTCACCCCACACATCATGACTGGAGCCAAGAGGAAGATGGTGGTGATGCATCCTCTACCTAGAGTCAATGAGATCAGGTATGGATGGGCTCTTAGATCCATAAGCGTTTTTGCTGTGTCTTAAAGGTCCTTCTATGATTCTTACGTTAGCGGCTGTGGAGAACTTGTGTGTCATGCGGACTTTCTCTTGCAGTGTGGAGGTGGACACGGATCCTCGCGCTGCTTATTTCCGGCAGGCAGAGAACGGCATGTACATCCGCATGGCCCTGCTGGCCACCGTGATGGGCAGGTGAAAGGTCAAAGGAGGACTAACTCCACAGTTGGGAGTGCAATGTTTGAAAAAAAAAACTGACAATGTTTATTTGATGTTAAATGATTTCTGAACCTAAAAATAGTATATTGGCCAAGGGAAGCTATAATACAGGATCTGCTTTTCTTTGAACAGCCATTGCAAACATTGTTGATCTTTACCTAGTGCTAGCTAAAACCTGGGGTAATGGGGCCATGTTAACGTGTTGGTTCATTTCCAAATGACCCGTAAGTAATATCTAACAATATGGAGTTGATTTAATGGTATTTAATTTTATTTGCTCACACCCTGATTACTTCATAGGTTTTTAGTTAGCGGTGGCTCAAGTGATCTGAAATTTGTTATGGCTATTTAAAGAAATGGAATTATACATTTCAGGGCGAAGAATCCTCTAACATCAACATGAAATAAAGTGAGACTACTCGTTTCGATTAGTAAGAGAGAGCAGCAGCAGTTTATGCCAACAGCAATGAAACAGTTCTGGTTTATGTGCAGTCATGTTAAATTTATTATTCTTGTATCCTAGTATTTCTCAACTTATTCTAGGGCAGGTGATCAGTTTCTCAACGGTTACTGATGTCACTTGTGTGGTTTCTTATATTTTGACACAATAACATTTGCATAATACCAACGATATCAATGTTATTCATGGAATACTTAATTTCTGTTTCTTTTGAGTGGTGGCTTCTTAATGTGATTATTGTATTGGGGAAAAGGGATACCTGCTGGTGTAGAACCATTGTAGAACTTTTATGTGAGAGAATTGTTACGCTGATTGTTTTGTTGGACTCTGGGTATTTTATAAATAATTTAATAAAATGTCAACACTATCAAAATCGTTTTGCATATTTTTTCTCCATTTAATTATACTATTTATGTGGTTCTACCTTATTTTCAATTCCCAGATGGCAGCACTTTGGTGGTTCCAAGATGAGACCATTCTAAAAACCTGGATCAAATTTAGTTTAAGAACAGACATTACACAAGGTAGAAAAAGACAAACTTTTCATGTATTTCATAAGCACTCTAATAATTTACGTGGAGAATATGCGGACGCTGTTTCTTGTTTATGAGATGAGGGAATAAACCAATCATAAACGTTCTTCCTGTGCCCTTTTAACGCCTGCTACGTTCTACGTTAGGTCACTGGCTAGCTATCGTTACTAAAACGATAGCAAGTAGCTAGCATTTTTAGGAGGGGTAGACCATAGACAGTAAAAAAAAATTAATAAATAGACGCGCTCTGAGCCATTGTCTGGCAGTCTTGAAATACAAAGTGGATGCCTCTATGATCCAGCTACAGCGAAATATACCTCTTCCAGTTTGCACAAGGTAAGGTCGTGAAGTCAGACACGGGAGAAAATTCCAAGCCAGAGGTACTTGAAGCAAATGAGACACGGTAGCCGGTTTTGGCTAGCCAGTTAAGTTTACTGTGTGGCTTGCTAAAAAATAGCAACTGGCACTGCCAATAGTAGTAATTCTAGTTTGACATGAGGTACTGAACATTATTGAATTGGTTAAACAAGTTATTCTAAAGTGTGGTCCACACGTTTGTTTCAGGTACAGGAGCTAGCTAATCTCGTCCAAGTGAACATATTTAGGCAGCTAATTCTGATACAGCCACACCAGTGTGTAGCAAGCTTCTGTAGTTAGCGAACGTTACGTTAGCTACTTGCTAATAAAGGCTAGCGTTCAACGGAGTTGCTGGTTCGCGTGATTACTGTTAACCCTAACCCAAACAAGCGTTATTGACAGCGTCGTTGATTGACAACCAATACTATCGACTAGGCTAGATTTTTGGGCACAACTTGCTGGGGTTACTGTACACATTAACTGTAAACCTAGCTAGTTAGCGAACTCCATAAAGAAAATTGACATCTCGTTACCAGCTGGAATTGCAGTACTATAGGTTATTCGGGCAATGGGCGAAGACGGGGTGTAAAAATGGAAAGTAATTCTCCATGTGGAGATTAACAAGGGATTATGGTTGGGCAAGGACACAGCGGTGGTGGTAACTGGTTCCAAGAAAGACCTCCAGCTGTACAAACCCCTGACGAAATGCGCCCATCATCAGGAAAACCATTACGTTTACTCTGATTAAACTGTCACAATGTCTAATCAGCAAAGTAATATTACGTGTTATGTCGTGTGAACTAGCCTAATTTACATCATGCTGGTTTTGTCGTTTATTTCACACCTATACAAGCAATCCTCTCTGCCATGTCTCCCAGCAACATGTAACTTCCAAAACCTAGGAGTTTCCTCACTCTTCTGTCATAGAGAAGATGAGTCAATTTTGTATGTATATGCCAGTGAGGCAATGTGTTGATGGTACATGTAGATATTTTATCCCATAAAAGCAGTCTTTTTACATGTATTTTTGCTTAGCTTTTGTAGCTGCAAAGGTTGAGGCGTCATAGCAAACGCCTCATTGCTTTTCATTGAATAGTCATGAATTCTGTCAATATATTTTGCATTCATTGTTTGTGTCAGCTGGCAGTGTCACCATTTTCTTCTGCAATGAAGTTGCAAAGCAGCTCATCGCTGGGATGTTGATGAAAGTACCTTTACAAGAGAGGCAATGACTTGAAAAAGGAAGACAAAAATAGCCTTTCGGTTAGAAACAACTCCTCATTCAGCCGAGCACTAAAAGTTGGCTGCTTAAGTGCTGATGACTTTCTCAGCTTTTTCTTTCAAATTCAGAAGAAGGTATGATCATTTGGCCTCAACGTGATGAATAAATGTTACTGTCCCGGAATTGCTCATCTTCCCATGTCTGACAGACTTGCTTTTTATTTCAAAGCTGTATTTTGTGGGAATTTTCCATTTTTTGTATTTGATGGACAGCAGGGTAAGCTGGAGTTTTTCCTGAACCAGAGGCTGTGCACCGAAAGCGGAGGCGTAGACCCCTGCATCACACTTGACTACAGATTATTGTTAAAAGAAGTAGCCAGAAGTACAGTGCCTTCCAGAACTATAGGCTTCTGTGGTAAAGATTAGCAAAAAAACTTTATCTGATTGATTTTACATTGAAAATATAGTTGAAATCGAACCTTTAATTTACGTTATTTTGTTCAAAGGAAATAAATATTCTTAATAATGTAATGCCCAGACTCAGTTTTTCATAGCAATTGTGTGTTTATGGGAAGAGCTGCACCAACAAAATAATCGGGATGTCCTCACATGACTATTACAGCGTAGTGTTAATGGACTACTTTGGGGTTTTGGAGTGAATGACTGCCTCTCTATATATTCATGAAGGTATTTCTCTATATCAGGTTTTTTACTAATCTTTACCAAGGGGGCCAATAATCCTGAAGAGCACTAAATGGTATACTTGGAATATAATCACTGTTTAATTAATCCAGTCCCTATCAGGAGTGTACTATTCGTGTCAAGGGTCATGAACCCTGATTGTAGGAAAACATTGATACTCATGGCCTGTATGTCAGCTTAGCCAGGGTTTCTGTTTACTCAGCCTCGCTAGGTTGGAGAAGAGGTGGTGTAGCCAAACATTTTTAGTCAGACATGAGATTTAGATTTGATTCAACTGTACAAGTACAGTACAACGAAATGCAGTTAGCATCTAACCATAACTGCAAATAGAAGAGGGCCGGAAAGTATTAAGTATAGTGTATGTTACAAGTGGAGTGTATAGATGTGTAATGAGGGCAAATACAGCGCAAATGGCAATTCTAAATAAGCAAGGGCAGAACATTTACAAGCATTAAGTATATGTACTTGCAAGTGGAAGTGAATAGTTGTGCGATGAGGCAAATGCAAGTACAAATGGCAATTCTGACTGTACAATCAAGCAAGTTGGAGGTGTAAGATAGCATGTGCAACTGAAACACGGCGATAGAGATGTAAATGCCTGTCTGAGACTATTCCAAAGTAGAAGTGATTCACACACACTCAGGCAATTTGGGCTTGTTTACATTTTGACAGAATAAAAGCGCTAGATAGACTTATCTGGTGTGCATAATTATTTCCACAACATTTGAATTTACAGCGGCACATACCATGCAGGATTGTGACCACCAATCGCTGGAAAATCAAGTGAAATGTGTATGTACTGCACAGAAACGCGATACAGTTCTGACAGAATTGTCTCCACACTTGCAAAACTCTGTGGGGGGGCTCAATTGAAAATGAGACGCATGCTACCTTGGAAGGTGGCTTTTCAAGCTATCGATTATCTGTTAGTTTGCACACCAAAAAAATAGCATAATGTAAACTAGCCCTTTGTCCCCTCATTATCAAGTGGTAGCTTTGAAAGCTGCTGGTCCCTTTTTAACATTAATCCATGTGGACCTCTCACTGTGGGGTGAACATTGAAGAACGTGCATTATAAGACCACCTGGCTCAACTGATGGTCTTTATTCATAACCCAGAAACCGTGTGATGAATACAACAGAACCCGGTATCTCCCAGGTATTTCTGTGTTGGTGGGACGGTGTCTTCAGGTTTTCTCCCCTCGTACACAGCGATTGTTTTTCTCCACCCCGCCCACTGTAATGACTCCATATCCCTGGACTGGTTTTTGGACCCTTGGGCACGGCTTGGCACCAGGCTACTGCAAGTGGGCTGAGGCAGTTGTTAAAACCCCATGTATTTTCAAGTGCAACTTTAGTGCTGATGGATTGGGAAACAGCTCAGACATTTAACAAAGGTCCCATGAAAGTACTAACAATGACCATAGCCTTCACATGCTTTTTGGAAGCTGGCTGTGTTCTAGAGGGTCTCACAGGTTCTAG
This sequence comes from Esox lucius, assembly GCF_011004845.1. Classification (NCBI taxonomy): domain Eukaryota; kingdom Metazoa; phylum Chordata; class Actinopteri; order Esociformes; family Esocidae; genus Esox; species Esox lucius. The sequence continues at coordinate 12,807,021 of NC_047586.1, read as the reverse complement.
TGTCAGAACCATAGAGGCACATTTTATCACATTGTGCTGTCTCAACAGTACACACAGTTGTCTTTGTAGATGGGTTCATATGGTGGTTATGCAATATCTGTTGAACAAGAGTATTATGTAAGACAAACTCACCTGAAGCGGTTAACCCAGCCCAGAAGCATTATGTATATTCTTCATTATAATAATTATTTCCTCATTCCCAAGAACTAAATAGTTTCTGAAGAACTAAATATAGAAAATAGGAAATTTGATGTGAAGACCTAAATAGAGACTTTGTTAGGCAATTCATTATTTAGTTTAGTTAGCTATTCATTAATGCGTCATGTTTTTAACTGATTAGGCTACTTATCGTGTTAATTTTTACACTAAGTAAACATTAACTGAAGCCTAAAAATAAATTGAAGTCTTTTGCAAGGAAGACATGACAAGATTTGCTTATTGTTTGAAGAGAAAATACTGTATGCAGTGATTTGGCAGTCCCTGTAGTTGAGGGCCAGAAGGTGATGATGATGATGATGATATGAAATGATTTTGTCACATGCTGACTGGGGAAACATTTGTAGATTTAATTTAATTGATCTATCTAAAGGAGGGTTAATTAACATCCCCGTTAAAGTCTGAAAAATCGATAGCATTGCTCTGTTCATTGAGCTGTAGCAGAAAGCCCAATCCTGTGATTTTAACCTCAATCACTCAGATTCACTTTTCCTCAGATGATTCCCGTTTAGCTACTCATTAATTTCTCCAGTGATATGCTTTGTTTGTACTTAATCCTCTGTCCTTGTTTGAATGTGTTCCATGTAGTGTTTCATCAGTTATTGCCACAGGTCAGATAGCTAGCGAGCTACTGGTATGCATTATTAAAATGTCACCAAAAAGACCACTGTGTCTTGGGTTGTAATCCATTTACAGTTGTCAATACTCCCACCTAACAAATGGAAAAAAAGCCAAAACATCTGGTTCAATATCAGGTACTCAAAAGTTAAGATGAATTTGTAATTTTCGTCTCGTAAAATGTCAGTCACTCATGGCGACCAACACAGTGACAGATTTCACCGTAGAGTGTGGAGAGTCTTCGGAGTAAAAAAAAACTACAAACTTTGAAGTGTTCATAAAGTTTGATGCTCAGAAGGTAACTAGCTTATGACCAGGTAGATCCTTCCTTAAATGATAGAGAATCATTGTCATCATAACTAATTGTGAAATCCCCATTCACTACAGAAATGGACAGACTATTTTCTTATTTTTCTACTGGAGTTTCTTTGACTGAGTTGAGGTTGGGGCCCAAACCATTTGGACGTTGTAAAATGGCCGACACAGGCCAGACTGAACAGATAATTCATGGTGGATAACAAGTGTTTGAAATCCTTAAACTGATGACCAACCAGTTCCAATGTAGGACCGAAGTGATTACACCAACAGATAACCTTTTTAGTGTCAGGGCCCCAGCTAACTGTAATCAATGGGAATCAGTGTGTAGTAACTGCTAGTCCGCTACTGCTTGTAGCCTTGTACGACCATTTACTGTTCCCCCTTGCAACAACCGATGCGTTAAAGGTTCCTCCCCAGCCAAGCCCTTTTAAGCCTCTTTCTGCCTGTCAGTGTACTGTCCTGGCTGATTAAGAGCCATCTCACCAGGCAACGGCCAACCTAGGATTGCCCCATGTTGACTTGGAAAAGTAATCTGTGTGAGATCAGCAAAATGTAATCGCCTTTAGCTCAGGCCTGTCCAGCTAGGGCATTACTAGCCACCACTAGTCAGTGGTGTGGGTGAGCATGGTGTGTGTGCCACCAAGGTCCTGTTCGTAAGAATGTGTGCAGTGTTTGAGTCTCCCTGCCGTCTTTCTGCTAGGCTTTGTTTTAAAGGATTTCACATTGAGGCTCCACAGTTAGGATGCATTTTATCATTGTTGCTTCAAGCATTGCTTCACTTCACATGAACTTGGAGCCTAATCCTGCCCCCAAAATGCCAGCCCTAGGCTACTTGTCAGTATAATGGTTTTAGATTCTCTTTAACGGGTGAGCCTTTACATATTGTATGTATACGGGACAGCTTACTAGTGTTTCGTGTTATATTATATTTAGTGTCCTGGGATTGACCCTGGTTTTATAAGATGGTTGCTAAATAGGCAGAGGTGTCTCCAGTTCCTTGAAGGTACACTATGCTAATTAATGTCAAAACCACATAAATCGACTGCATCAGAAGACATCAGTCTTGGCCAATTCCTAACCCTAGAGTATGTGGACTGGTTGTGATAAGGCATGGCTGTTATTGCAAATTGGGCATGTGTTATCATGTTCAGTGGTCTTCCTACTACACCTCAGGAAAGCATGCTGTTTATTAAGATGAAGATTGAATGAGTTATGATAAATTTCACAGGCTGGTGAAAGTGCAAATGGATACAAGTGTTGCTCCATTCCAATAATTTATTCTTGTGAAAGTATGATTATGAAACATTTGGTTTGAATAGTGTGTTACTGGTTAGTCAGATGTGTTCCATCACATCACTTGTGCTGGTATGTTAGAGCTGTATATTTCTGTCTTGATTCTAAGCTTTGTGTTTGCCTTTGGAACGTTCGCTTGGTGCCACTATGAGCACCAAATGTGTCAGTGAAAGTCAAAGAAGCCATTATTAAAAAAAACACAACAATCAGAATCATGGCCAAAACCAACAGTTGGCAACATCATTAATTAGAACCACTGGTGCAAACAGCCTGTTATCTGGCTAGCCAGCTCTCTTCATGAATAGCTAGTTAACAAAGAGACCAAAAGTGGGGTAGCAAGCCACAAATGGTAGCTGTCATTTAGCCAGTTAGCCAACTAATGTTAACTATGGGACAGGCATGGAGTAGGACATACTTCCAGGTACAGCGCTTTGTATTGGGTTGTTGGTTTTCGAAGGGGGACTGATAACTAACATGCACACAGTTTAAACCACAGCCAAGTTTAAAAACCAGAGTAGTTCTGAACGTTATCACATGGATCCTGCTTTAAACTGACCTGCATAGTAAAAAATCTACAGGCACCCATTTTACTTCTCCACCCGAATATTTAACTGTGCAACCTGGAATTTAAATGTAGGTGCTTTAAGCTATTAGCTCTAACAGCGAAAAAATTTCACTTTGTTCTGTACACCTTCTAAAAACGTCTGCATTGAGCCCTGCCATGTACAGTGTGTCTGTGATTGCCAGTGTGCTCATCTTCCCCTCTGTGTGTGTACCTTGGCAGATTTCAGCCATGGCCACGGCAGGCACAGCAGAGCCAAATCGGCCAGGCCCCCAGCGGAAGATGTCCACCACCGGGGAAAGCCTATACAAAGTGCTAGGCTTGGAGAAGGGAGCTTCTGCTGAGGACATAAAGAGAGCCTACCGGTAAAATTGTCAAATATGTCTGTTTTTGCTTTTCTTCACACACATTTTCCTGAATCGGTCCATCAGACACAGATGAATAAACTTGAGTTATAATCTCTATAGAGGATTATGGATGTGTGTGTGATTGTGTGGGCTGAGGAGCATCTAATCCATATACACAGGAAGCTAGCGTTAAAGTACCACCCAGACAAGAACCCAGACAACCCGGAGGCCGCAGATAAATTTAAAGAGATCAACAATGCCAACTCCATCCTGAACGACGATGGTAAGAGGAGGATCTATGATGAGTACGGCTCCATGGGTCTCTATGTGTCGGAGCAGTTCGGAGAGGAGAGCGTCAAATACTACTTCCTCATGTCCAAGTGGTGGTTCAAGGTGAGAAGGACAGAGCACCTCAATACCTAGCCGAGGTTCAATACGGTCTTAACTGAAAGTATCTAGGACGTGCCACTCTCGTCCTAGTTACTTCTCTGTGAACCTGTCAGGATGTTTTTACAGATGGGTATCATCCGGTGCAGGGCAGTCTTCTTTCTGAACTCTGTTCAGTCGGTCAAATTCTTTTGCGATCATTTTACGAACAAACATGTTCATATGCACGTTTCATGAATGAGGGCCATTGAGAGCATTACATGTGTAACATTAGAAATGTAGATCAGCCAGGACATCAGCCTCCATCCCGAACCGGGTTTCCCCATAGAGGGCATGTTCTTAAGAAGGCAGGCGGACGGCGTTGGCCGTCCCAGCTTGCTGTGTGACCAGGGGAAGAGCCCTTGTGACTGGGGCTGTGTGTTTGTGCTATTCACCTGTGTTTCAGACCATGGCCCTGTGTTGCACTGTCTTCTCCTGCTGCTGCTGCTGCTGCTGCTGCTGTTTCTGCTGCGGGAAATGCAAGCCGCCGGAGGACGACGACAACTACCAGTACGTGGACCCAGAGGACCTGGAAGCCCAGATCAAAGCTGAGACAGACGGAGGTGAGAATGGCCCCGGGAGGGTTTGATGGGTGGGGCCCCTGGAGGGGTTTGATGGGTGGGGCCCCCGGAGGGGTTTGATGGGTGGGGCCCCCGGAGGGGTTTGATGGGTGGGGCCCCTGGAGGGGTTTGTTTGGTTTTGGGATTGATGTGAGAGCGAGGAGAGGCTGTTTTATTCTGGTGGCTGGAAAGTGGGCGGGGGATGTTTGGGGCACCAGTAGGTGCGTTGTAGACAGTGTATGAAGTGTTGTGGTGCTGACGTGCAGGTGGGCCTTTTTCTTTTGAATAGACTACTGGTCATGAGGAGGGTAACGTGATAAATACAGTGTACACAGATGGTGTTTCTTCAGCCTGACTTAATGCTGTCACATCCTTTCAGAGTAAAATATCTGGAAAGGTGCAGAGAACTGTGAGGAGAGGCAGGCAGGGAAACGACAGAGCACAGATAGGGGCCAGAGCAGAAATGGAGGGGTGGGGAGTGAGGAAGGGGTGGGGGGGGAGCTGGGAGGAAAGGATGGGGGGATACAGGGAGGAAGGAAGTGGTGAAGAAGTACCAGTGTCAAATCTAACTAGATACGACTACTTGGGTGGTAGAGGCTGGAAGCTATCCTATACATTACCTTGATACACCAGGAGCTATATGTAGAGGTATGCATTTCTGACACAGTGAATGAGAGACTGCTGGTTCACAATAAGATTGATATTGTCAAGTTTCATTGATTTGCATCTTTTTTTCGGCCATGTTTATCACTCAGTAAATGGGTGACGATGCCACCTTGTCTGTTAGTGCACAAATCTCCTTTACCACAAAATGGGTGGTATTTCTTTACGTAGACGCTTTGAATGTCATGTGCGGTAACATTAGCAGTTTGAAATGTTTTTTCCCATCATTTCAAACCCTACTAGAAGCTCCTGGTTTCACCCTTACCCATCATAAGTTCTCTGTGTAGGTCAGAACTAGCCAGAAACAGAGACCTTGAAGAAGTGCAAGATGAAGGCCCTCCTGTCACATCTCATTTGATTTCTCTGCCTCCTGAACCATGTCCTTTTGTAGTGTCCTTGACTGGTTCACCAGCGGACAATACTCACAGCTCCTTGACTTGGAGTGCCTGTTTACACAGCAGCAGGAAAGCTCAGATCACTTAATAGCTAACAGTTCCGAGGGCTAGACTCTTAATTGCCTTGTTTTTGTTCTGTGGAGTGATCGGCAACCATGGTGACCCCATAAGTCCCCACCGTAAGCCCAAATTACTGTCACACCATGAGGTCTTCCAGTATAACCAAATGGAGAACAATTGATGATGATGATGATGCCATTTGTGTTGCTGTTGGTTTTCAACATGTTCCAGTAACCACCTAGGAGACCCAATCACTAGGTCACTCAAAAACAGGAACTAAGCTTCCTTTGGAGTACCTGAACTAAATGACCCGACAAGCCCACCAACCAAAACAACGCCCACCTGGAGGTGCCACGTCCATCGTCCGGTCGATTTTGTGTTCTGACACCGGTGTTCCCGTCCGTTTGTGTGTGTTCATCCAGCAGGTGACCCGGTAATCATTGTGCAGCCCACGCCGGTAGCCATACCCATCAGCGTATCGAGCCCTGCGACCGGGAGCATCAGCCTCGGCCCGGCCAGTCCGGTGGCCGCCGAGAACCCGGGCGAAACGTTGCCGGAGTCTAAATGACTCGTAAGCCCCCCCCCACCTCCGTTTACCTGACGTACTCTCTGTACTCATCCTGTCGGCACTGTGTTGTCCATCTGCCACGCCTCCTGTGCATGTTTCCGCAGCCCCGACCGAGCCCTCTGTCATCAGTCTGTTTGCGCCCGGTGACACGTCGTGCCGTTAGACCGTTTCCTGCTGCTGGATTCGCTACTCGTTCATTCTGTTTGTCTGGTGTCGCGTAATGTCGTCGCTTTCGCTTCAAAATGTCTTTGAGCATGGCTGCATGGACGAGCTTGTCTTGTGTTGAATGCAGGGAACCTAACCTTGGAATGGAGTCTTCTTTTGTAACTGCTCAAAAACAGTCATTAACATCTGGTTAAAGTATGTTGTGTGTGGTCCATCTTCAACACATCTGTACTAACCATTTGTTGCCTTTGTGTATGAATGGATGCAATCTCTGTTAAATCGGCGTATGCTTATTGTTTATCATCCCAGTAATCAACCTCATTACCTTACCAGCAAGACCAAAGAGACACTGAAGCATTTTAACTGAATTTAACAGTGGCCCAACACACACATTAACTGTCTTCAACAAACAATAGAAGTATATGGTGTTTCGATAAAACAGCTGAGGAATGTCAGGCTGGTTGGCTAGAAACCTTTTATGTAGCTTTTGGGTGTGTTCTAAAATCACAGTCCCTGAGGCCTGACCCAGAGGGTAGCTGCTGCTTGTCTGAGCCAGTTCAGTCCACAGGATGTCTTTTGAAAGTTGGTAAGGTCTACCAGTGTCCCCTTTGGTTGTTGTAGGGGGTAGGAACATGTCTGAGCATTATACAGTGGAGATCAGCGGGAGACCAATACTTGTAAGACCACCAGTGTCCTGTCGCATCCGTCCAGGTGTGTTTATCGTTTCACCTCACTTCTCTTACCCAAGCAGCAGGTGCTTAACACCAGGTCTGTTCCACAAGTCTATTTGCAATTCTCTCTTTAACACTACCGGAGAGAGGGCTTGAAGATGGAGGATTCTTTCAGTGGTAGTGTGTCCTTCATTTCCTTTTATTCTAGTGTGACCAGGTTGATGTTGGGGTAGTAGCCCATCACTAGTAGAGAAGGTCTTTCTAAGCAGTGCTCTGTGCTCCCCATCTATGCTGCGTGTGGATGATGTCCTCTAAAAGGAAAGTGACAGTGTGGATGAGCATCGCCAGGCGAGGGCAGGTAGGTTCCTGATACACACATAGTATTGTTCAGTAGGGAACCCCATAGCAAAAAGATTTGCAGCGGAAAACATTCACGCTCACTGGACCTACTCATGTAGCATTTCCTTGTTTTGAAATGTTTTCCGCCTACTGAACATGGCCCTTATGGACCTATGAGAACATCAAGCTTGGTTTCACCTGAGGACAGGTTGTAGGTGGGCTGTTTCTGCCTTGGTTCTTTGGAGGTGACATTGCTGACTCAACAATTAGACAAAATCATGTAAAACTGGCACAAGATACAATTTTTAAAGTACTCGTTTCCATTGCATGGTCTATTGCAGTAGAGCGAGATGTTTCTATTATTTTAGTCGTCAGTCGAACACAGCGTCCAGCAGAAATCTTTTGACCCGACCCCTCCAAATTGGAGAAGGTCGAGGGCTGCTAGAGAGGCGCCACCCAGGGTGCAATTAGTTAATGGGTTTTGTCCTGTCGACAGGGTTAACACAGCTGTTTAGACTGTCAGGCCTTCAGCCAGTAAATTCCCTCTGTTGACCTGGCAGCCAGGACTTTGTCCTTGTAGCCCCAGCCTGGCTGCTTTCTGTTGTGGATGAATTCATAGTGTGGTCACTGACCTTGGCTGGCACTGACTATATGATCCTATACAGATGTTCCTGTTCTGATTTGTTGGTTGTTCACCATTGCCTTCCAGATGCTCATTAATCTGCATCTTCAGAACCCTAATATGTTGTTTGATAATAATTGTGATCATTGTTGCCTGTTTGTTAGTTATTTGACTTCAGTTCTTGACCTTTATTATAGCATGCAGCCGATATGTAGTTTAGCCCATTACCTACTAGCTAGGGACCAGAGCATATAGCTAATATTCAGTGTCTATTTTCTATTTGTCTCAGTGAATCTGACCCAGTTTAATTTCTTCCTGCAGGTCCACGTGCCCCTATTGTGATCCAGCCACATTCCATTGACATAGAGGTTCCAGAGACCTCCCAGCCTGCAGCCAGCCAGCCCACATCCAAGCCCCAGCAGTGACCCTCCCCTCCCCGCCTTGTCTACCCGCTGGAGCCCATCCCTATGGCAGGCACGGCCAGGCCCCTATGGGCCCCAGCCCGGAGCCCCCAGCTGCCAGACAGACCAGCCATCACCAGTGCCAGTCAGCCAGCCAGCCAGTCAGTCAACCAGTCAACCCCTCTGTACTATAGCACAGGTCTAACCTAATGGACAGAAGCGAGACAAGGATCATGTGTCTAACCACCAAGCTGAGGAGTGGAACTCTCCTGTCCCTGTGACCCCTCCGTTTTAACTCGTCCTTTTCTGTTCTGGTCTTTGGTAGAAACCGTTAGAGCTGTGGAATTGGAGTCGCTTTTTAAGTTCAGCCTGAGGCTTGTAATAAATGGACTGAGCCAAACTTTCCACCCCCCTGATGCTAAAGCATGGATCAGAGGATGTGAAATCTCCCAGACAAAGTGCATGTGTTACATTTGAACTGCATGCCTTTACTGTACAGCACTGGCACATGTATAACCACACCCCCCATACCCCCACCATCCCACCCCTTGCAGCAGTACCACCAGCTCTAGATACCCCGTAAAGGAAGCCCCTCAACTTGGAGAAGACCCAAGAAGACATTCAGCAAGACAGAACTTGAGTCGCTTGCCTCGTTTCATTGCTAATTTGATGTCATACTTCTGTTAGTTAGCCCGAAGCCAAATTAGATGCCACTAACTCTGTGTGTTCCACATTAACCTCCTGAAGAGGTCCTCCTCATGCCACTAGAGCCAACCTGAGACGTTCCATTGAGGTGTATGTATACATTCTACTATGCACTTTTGAAACCATGGGTCTACTATGCACTTTTGAATCATTTCAAGTGGGTAAATGATCATTTCCAATGGGCCGTCGGCTGACTCCAGCTAACTGAACCCCTCGATCCACTGCTCTTCCTACTGGGTGGAGCTGACCGCCAGCATCGGCTGCATTGAGTGCACGCTTCGCCACGTTCTATCTGACCCCCGGGGTTCTCTGCGCCGCCTACGGACAGATCCATCACTGATGATTTTAGAGACTTTTCAGATGTACATTTGATTTACTTTTAAGAAGTAATACACTGGGGCGGGTTTCCATAGGATTGGGAGGACCCGGCCATGTTTATTGTTTAGTGGGCTAAAGACGCATATGACTACTATTTAGAACCAGGCTTTAGTCCTCATGCTCAGTCCTTACTGCATTGTCTCTGTGAGGAGGTGATAGTATCCCAAGGCAGGGTTGGGATCTGTATGTAATTTGTGACCCTGGGTGGGGGCAGTCAGGCTTTTGTCAGTGTTCTGAAATCAGAATAGGAATAACCAGTGAATGGGTTGGGGGTGTGTGTGGCAATTTGTATACCTTTGTAGTTCGGTCACATAGTGCTATGGTTAGTCAGTCATCCCCTGCCTGTTTGTTCTTTGTCATTTGAAATAAGGGCATTCTGTGTTTCCTTAAGAGGGGCTAGAACATGGTACAAACCACCTTGTTAGGCTGATGAACAACCCTGGACTTAGGCAAAACAGAAATGATGTCATAAACTGATGTCAAGCAGACATTTTACCTTTTGTTGCTTTGAATGTTTTTGCTCTCCTGAGAGTTTACATAGAACTACATAGAATTATCTATCAGTAGCTTTAATTTCTTACTGGAATTTATAGCACTTTTATTCACCTCTTCATTTCATTAATTTAATAGCCAAAACCCTCCTGACATTTCAGTCTTTTTGTGTGTTTTACAAACCATAATAAATCTTCTGCATTTCAACATAATAGTATCTGGCCCCAGGGCTCAGAGGATAAAGACATGGTTGTTGGCCATCCTTATGTGCTGTAAATAATAATCACGAAAACAATTTGTCAAATGAAAATAACATTCTAATAACATTGTTCCGCTCAATGTTTTAAGAATCAACCAAATTTAAAAACCAAATTTTAAGTCCATCCGAAAGAGCTGTTTTAGTTAAACTCATTGTCTGACGAAGAGCGGACTGTAGACTAGCCAAAGGGGTCCTCAACAGGGCTGGCCAACTGGTTAACAGGCGAGTTAGCAAGGCTCTGGCCTAAGGTAGAAGACAGTTTATTTCTGTCTGCGCTGAGTCTAGGATGAAGGACTATCCCCATCTCATCCCTCCCCTATATGATATAGGGAACAGGGGACTATGTAGACTGCCACTGAAATGGTAGGTGATTTGTTGTTTCGTCAGCTTTCATTGTGTCATTCATTGTTCACCATGATGTCTCATGGACAAAAATGATCTGTAAATGTGTATTTATATAATGAAATGGAAACAATTAAAAGAAGGGGGATTTGTACAATGTTTGCCCTCTGTGTATGTTATTCTCAAACAAACTGGATGAAGAATACTATAATTCCTCTGTTCTCCCCTTGAAGTTCTGAATTTCTGCAATAACACAAACATATCTCCTGCATGTTCTGGTTCAGGAATAGCTGCCAGTAGGTTAATTGACACTAACTATGCTGTAAAGGTATGGCTGTCTGTAGGCCACTTGTAAAAAGAAAGCAACATGCAGGTAAGGTGTGCATGGGGTTTGACTGTGAGCTGATTCGGTACAGTATGCTGGGCTGGTGCAGACAGACTGCACAGGACTCTGTGTCCTATAAATGTCCCTTTAAGCTCATTAGTAGCTCAGCCAAGAACTCATCGGTTTAGTAACCAGGAAGTGGATCGTTAAGGGTCATGGGCCACCGTTCAGAGGGCGGGCCGTCTGATCAGAGATAGTCTTTCCGGGTTGATTTGTTACTTTAAGGCCACATTCCAGTTTCAATGTTTAGCACATCCATCCATATGTTTTCATAGAAGGCACAGTGAATTGGCATGAGCATAGTTTATATGGGCCTGTAACTGCTAGCATGTAATCAATTGATGTAAACATAACAGATTAATAGCCCGACATCCTTGTTCTTGTGATGTCAAATGCAGTGAGTGACTGCCTCTGGACTGGCCTGCATTCCGCAGGTTTTTAGATTGGTCTTGTGTTACTGATTTGGTGTTAACGATATCCGTGCCTCGTGTCGTCGGTGCCAGCTATCCCTCTCACCCCAGTGCCTCAGTGGCATCCAACACAACCACACACGCTCCACCAATGCCTCCAGCCAGTAAGCCTACAACAGCCCACCTGTCCGACTGTCTGTCTCTCAGTCAACCCACCACGGATAGAGAACAGGAATTGCTCCCTCCTCTTCTACGCCAGTTTGTTTTGTGAGTCTGGAGTTGGGTATCCCAGCGGTCCAGAGAGGCATGCCAGTTGGACGGTAACCCGACGCAGAACAAACAGACTAAATATATCTTCCTGGCAGGGAGGGTCTCTGGGGTTGAGGAGAGACGGGCAGCAAGATAGTGTGATCAGAGTGATAGAGTGACTAAAAGATTGAGAGGATAGAGAGGAGAGACACGAGAACATCCACTGTGGTACCTTCTTGAGACGTTTCAGTCAGAGTTTCATAAGACCAGGTCTGCAGTACATTTCAAGTTGTCAGCTCAGTGTTTGGGATGAACTTTGCGCCGGGCTACAAAGCCGGGCCGTTGGGGGAGTCTAGCACCGTGGATAGCTTGGAGAAGCAGCTCATCTGCCCTATCTGCCTGGAGATGTTCACCAAGCCTGTGGTTATACTGCCCTGTCAACACAACCTCTGCAGGAAGTGTGCCAATGACATCTTCCAGGTAAGAAATGTTTTGCATCACACCAGTGCTTGTCTGTGTTTTCTGGTGCTGTGTTTCAACTGCCCATGAAACGTATTGTTACAAATGAAACGGAAAACTAAGATTCTGGCTCTACGAAAAGCTTTCGTTCTATTATAGATCCTATGAAACATAGCGTATCTCATCATTTTACTGTTGAAACTGGAAAAGTCATTCAGATATGGAAGATGCCCAACAGCTGCCTCATATATTTGATAGAGGATGGAAAATGGTCTGCTTCTCAAGCCCAAACCATTAGTAGAAAGTGGAAACCTTATTTAAATGGTCTACTCATCCCAGATCCAGGCCAGATACCGTCTATGTATTTCTAGAAGGTATTCTACATAATGCCATTCTCAGTTTTCATAGTCTGCTGTTCAGAGCCTTCATTATTTTAGGTTATGGTATTTGTCTTGCACTATAATGTTGCCATATTGCAGTTGGATTAGTCACTCTACCATGTTTTAAAGTGTATTTGCTGTGATTGTGTCCTGTGTCAGGTACCTTGGCAGTCTTCTTGTAATAATTGAACCGTCAACACCTAGGCTTTCAGCTCAGTCGTTGGGTCAGTACCCAGTGTTAAGTATTGCTCTGTGCGGAATCCTATTTTGCTTCCCTCTTGAGCGCACAACATGTCTGTGTCAAACAGCTGTCGTCTACTTCTCAGTACCCCAAGTGAGAGAGATGCGTTATGCCCCTGCTAACTAAGCCCTCTGCGCCTCACCCAACCCAGGCTGCCAACCCGCTGAGGCAGTCCCGGGGCTCAACATCCATCTCCACGGGGGGTCGCTTCCGTTGCCCGTCATGTCGTCACGAAGTTGTGTTGGACCGACATGGTGTGTTTGGCCTGCAGAGGAACCTGCTAGTCGAGAACATCATAGACATCTACAAACAAGAAGAATCCAGCAGGTCAGTGGTGCCCGTCTGTCTGCCTGCCTGCCTGTGTGGGGTAATTATCTAGCCGAATGCACACCAGACGCCAACATCATCCATAGCGTAACAATACAACCTTCCTTCACACACTTCTGCTGACCCCTGTGAACCTAACAACATGGCATGCCAGGAAAAGAGTACAGGGTGGGAGCTACTGTGTGTTGTAATAGCAGCTGAACATTGTATTACCATTCGATGATTCAGAGTTAGTATTACTAACCAGGTTGCTATTCTCTTGGTACCTGTTCTGGAGCTTGGTTTCATGTTGCTTTGTCTGTAATACAAGGCTCAATTACTGATGCTCTGGGTCTACTGCACTACTACACACTACTGCAGTAATGTCTGTGTAACAGTAGAGAGCAGTGCTGGTCTTCATCACTGATGGGTGCCGATGAATGATATGAAAGCACATTAGGGCCATGTTGATAAGTCTTTGCACTTGGTATATTTAGCAGCACACAAGATATTAAATCTACTTTTTGAAATAATGTATTGACATTTCAGTGCTGAATATGTATCATGTTGAATTATTGTTAAGTAGAAATGGGAACCATGGCTGTTACCCATTGTCGTTTTATATAAAAGTCCACTAGGTGGCAATCTTTTCCAATGGTGATATCAGTAATAGTACTGCTTTTTCATGCCTTGAAACAATAAAGATACAAGATTTTATGACTACATTAAGTGAGGTACTTTTGGTCTGTGTCCCAGATTTGCATTATGTGAACAATGTAACGGCAATCCTAAATTATTTTTGACAAATCCAGTCTAGCTACGGGATGACTTGGCTATTCCCCTGGGGATAAAAAGCAACGGTCAATATTAGTTAATTGTACCTGAGGTAAAATGATAAACATGATTGCACGCCTATATTGATCGGACATGTAACTTGCAAGGTACTGCTCTGTGTGAGCAGTCATGGGCTGCCTATGGAGAACAAGCTACTATTTCCACCCTGAACTGTAAACAAATATTAAGGCCTTTGTGCAATTAGAATCCTAAAGGATTGCATCCAACAGAATGTGCCTTTCTCCTTCGGTTTCCCCACAGGCCTGTGAAACCAGCCCAGGTGGAGCAGCATCATCGGCTGATGTGTGAGGAGCATGAGGAGGAGAAGATCAACATCTACTGCCTGAGCTGTGAGAAGCCCACCTGCTCCATGTGCAAGGTGTTTGGCCAGCACAGGGACTGTGAGGTCGCTCCCCTGCAGAACATCTACGAGAGGCAGAAGGTACGGGATTGCCCTCAGTCAGGGCCATGTGCTTTAGTGTTCTATCGCTATATCTCTATAGCTTCCTGTCTATGTACTGAAAATAATGACCAGATGTGACCCGACTTATTTATAGGGAGAGAAGTGTGTGTGTGTACGTGATCTGATCTGAAGTGTTTGTGTGTGTTTTGTCTTAGAGAGCTGTGGAGTGACAGGAGACAGATGTGTTGATGTGGGGGGTGGGGTTGATGTGAGGAGATGCTCACACTGTGACAGGCTGGTTTCATCTCACCTCACTCACACTGTCACACACACACACTGTCACACACACACCATGGTCCTGTCAACCTGGGGACTAGAGTTATTGTTGTATATCACACCCCTGTCGTGTGTCTGTTTGTCCTCTGTCACGAATCCACAACCCTCCTCCAACACTCCTCTCCCTCTGACTAACTGTAAACTCTGAAATGGCCTCATCCCTCTCTGTCTTTCAAATCTCCTGTCCCTCCTGCCGTGCTGTAGCAGGAGGGACGAGCCTGTCCATTAGCTCCTGTTGGCCTCCCTCTCTTTCTCTTTCTGAGTGACTCATCCATCCAAAGCACTGGGAATTGACTCTGGACTAAGTTGGACTAAGCTTCTCCCTCACCGCTGCCACACAACACCCAGGTGAATGGACGGTGACTAATCCTGTAGTAAGAGTGCTGATGTACCAGCATGTTACAAACAATAGGGTAGGACATTCCTGAAGGTGACTTGTTGACAGTGGGCAACGTGTCTGCCTGGTGAGTAATACTGCAGGCCCACTCAGCAAAGGACGTTGAAAAGACGTCTTCCTGGTTGAAAATACATCTTTCATTATTTTTTAATTTCTTTTACTCAGTGGGGAGGAATGCCAGTCAAACATACAAGATACGAACTGAACCTGTGCTATAGGTTATCCCAATTCATAAGCTAGAGCAGGATGGCTGAGGGAAATATAACAACAGCAGATGTTATTGAGCAAGTTCCTTTGGTGACATTATGCCTTGCATCACTCATTCTCTCACTGTGAATCATGTATTACTAATGCAGATGAAAGTTGGGGAGCAGTTTAAGCTAATGTTTTATGCATTGTGAAAAACAACGCGTTGAATATTTCGATGTTCGCTCCATCGTCACAATTGTGTGAACAACCACCTAACGCTGGTGTAGGGTGGGAACAAAAGCCTTCTCACCTAGGGCTAGGGGTCGATGACCAACTGGACTGAAGGCAGTAAAGACATTGACCCGTCCGGCGATCCTGTGATTTACCGCAGACAGAGCTGAGTGACGGCATTGCCATCTTAGTGGCGGAGAATGACCGCATCCAGGCTCTCCTGTCTCAGATGGAGGAGCTCTGCAGAACCCTCCAGGTGAGAATGTCGGCCAACACAACCATTCACACAACTACAGCGGAATCATGACGTGTCACAGTGAACAGCCAAACGTATTGTCGTAACTGTCAGGAGTAAGTTGATTAAGAAACCCTTAACGAGTGTACTTTGAAATGTGGTCTTATTCGTTACAGTTATTAAATGTTAGACGTGTGTGTCTGTGTGCAGGAAAATGGGCATCGTCAGAAGCAGAATGTGTGTGATAAGTTTGATGGGCTGTTTGCCATACTGGAGGAGAGGAAGAACCAGTTGGTGGGGATGATCAGCCACGAGCAGGATGATAAGCTGAGCTACGTTCGCTCCCTCATGCGTCGCCATGGAGACCACCTGGAGGGGGCAGTCAAGCTGGTGGAGACAGCCATCCAGTCCATGGAGGAGCCCCAGATGGCTGTCTTTCTTCAGGTACGCACGGTGAATGGCACAATCTCCTGACTGGAACTGGGGGTCTCACTGAAACTTGGGGTATACCAGAATGAAACAATGGTCATTCCAGAAAAATAAATGTTTGATATTAATACTTGTACAGGAATGTTGCCTGTTTTAGCCCCTCGGAAACTGGAGTAGAATCAGTGTTTCTGCAGGGAGCTCCTAAGTCAGAGGCTGAGATGAGCCATATTGGGGCAGTGATGGGAAGCAGTTATTTAAACTTCTAAGTATTCTATGATTTCTATATTACTGGCCTGAAACACTTAATAGTCTGATTTACTGGTCTGAAACTCTTAATAGTCTGATTTATTGTGTATTTTCCTTAAAACTGCAACATGTAATAAGTTAACACAAGGATTGTTTTACAATGATCATAAAAAGTAAAGTGATTGAATATTGGACACCTGTAGACAGTATTAAAAAAAGATTTGAAATTACATAAAAATTGTCCTATACTGCTATGGCCAATAGAAATGTAATAAAGCATGCATATTTCAAAAAAGTAAAAAAAAAAATCATTAGGATCAAAGTGTTGGAGTGTTCCTATATCTAAGAGGTATTTGAAAGAATTTCGAGAACCACATTTGACCATGTTCCCATTTTTATGCTTTTAGCAGTAATTGCACCCCATGCACTATCTTCATAGAAAAGCCCCAGGACTTTCCTCCTTCAAATGGCTCCTTAGAAGCTTGTGTACCTCAGAGAAAAACTTTGAACACCCATCTTTTCCTGCAGTGAGAATCCACTGAGTATATTTTCAAGTTATTAGCTTGTAGCCCAAACTGTTTAATTCTGACAGTTGGCTTAAGAAACTACTTTGTAAAAAAATTAATTGGGGGGAAATTAAAACAAAATGTTTTAATTTCACATATTTGGTATTTTACAACCATTTTGTGAGGGTTTTGTGTTCTGGAACTTCTCACTGCATCCAGGGACCCCCTTCAATATGAAGATCCAATTACAAGAAAGTAAAACAAATCCAAACTCATTACCAAATCATTGGTCTGAAAAGTATTTATACTATTTTATTTGGTCAAGTTGGCTAATCTCTGGTCTAGGGGCCCTCAACAATACAATCTGATGCGCTATGTAATCTACATAAAATATTACAAGGAGGAGTCGGCTGAAACCGTAGAACAGGGGTTGCCAAAACACGTAATTCCTTTTTGGCCACCGACACATTTTTTAGATGTAATGTTTTTGTGCATAGAAGAAAATCGCTAGAAAATGGAAAATGTAATTTGTCCTAGGTCCAAACAATTGACATGCCCACTTCACATTCTGGACATCCTGGGACTAGGCTCAGTTGCCTAAACATGCCTTTAATCCTTTAGATCAGGTTAAGAGAAATGTTCTCCATTGATTATCGATGAGGTGTCTTGCAATGCTTTGCCCCCCTCCGGCTTCACTATCTCCCCTCCCCCGAGGACCTCTGGTCCTGTGGGTCTCTGATCATAACGGACACTGGGGGGGTGGGGGGGGGGCGAGGGAACTTGGAACCATCCTCTGGCATTGGTCACTCAGGTGACAGACACACACAGCCCTTACATCATTCTCTAACTACTGGCCTCCTGGCCATCAATACTGTCCTTGGAGAGGAGCCAGGTAGGATGAGATGCCTGTGCTGGAGACAGCATTTAGTTAAATCCCTGCCAGGTGAGAGATAGATGATGCCATTGATGTCATCCATCCAGCACTCCTCTGTGCTCGGGGACCTTAAAATGTCATCGATTTAGGGAAGGCTTAAGTGTCTCTCTATTCCACCCCCTCCTTGTACAACCCTTCGTTTTGTCAACCGGTTTACAGATGTGTCAGTACATTGGCAGGTGCATCTTTTATGAATGACAAGCTTGGTGATTCAGAAGATGAGACAAGCAGCAGATATGAGTGGAATTAGATGTTGCAAATGAAACTAAATGCAAAATGCTACTCATTGTTTCTCTTCTCCACAGAGCACCAAGGATTTATTTCAACAGTAAGTGAAATGTTTTTCTCATCTGTTTTGGACTGCAATGTTCTGCTTCTTATGGACTGTTAAGCTGGAAATCACATTGCATTACATTCAGTAACAAACTCTAAAATAAATACACCAATTGCTTTGACTGTGAAGCTAAAGTAAACTAAACAGGAAATGCATATGGTTTGCGGCAATGTCTGGTGGCTGGCTGCTGATGTTTCCAAGTTCATTATAACAAGACTCCACCTGTAGAATTATGGTACAGACCTAGTCAGCCCGGGTCGCTACCAGCAACAGGGGAACGGAGGACTCTGTCATCCATCGCTGTATGTCACCCTCTATTTGTATGTCACACACCATACAAGGCTCACCCTACAAGTAAAAAAGACCGGAAATTACCAGTGATTGGCTCAATGAGGAAGTGTTCCGATGAAGTTACTGCTGAAATATGACTGTTTTGCTAACAAACTGCATTGTGTTTCTGGGTTCAACTCTTAAGTGTAAAGGTCAGAAATACTGCTTTCAAGGAGCAGGACAAAATCTGGTTGCGTACAAGAAATCACAATACAACTTCAGACAAGCCATTAAACAGGTGAAGCGTCAAAACAGGACTAATATTTAATGCCTAGCCATGAGCTGTGAGGAGGCGGAGGCCTACCAGATGATCTACTGTAATGCCTTCGATACACACTTTGAGGCAGGTAACACAAACTATGCCTTCGAGCACCTGTTTCCCCAATGACTGTGATCTTGCGCTCTATTCACCAGGCCTAAATAAGTTATCGGTACATTTGTACGTACTTCGAGCGTATGTAAGCATTTCACTTTAATGCTACCCCTGAAAGATTGGACAAATAACATTTGATTTGAACACTGTCCTGATCAGGATCAGCACCATGGCCAAGGCATCCAACATGGAACGACCTGAGCCGGGCTATGAGAGCATGGCTCACTTTGACATCAACACAGAGGATGTGGCATATATCCTTAGGAGTATTGACTTCAACACAGGTAGGGCCTCAACTGTACAATGAGAACATGTTTTACAGTGGATATCAAAAGTCTAAACACCCTTACTAATAACTCAGTAATTGTCAGTGTACAGGCTGAAATCAAGAGAAATCATGTCAGACATTTTTTTTACCTTTAGTAAGAGCTTGTAAACAACAATATTGAAGGGGAAAACAAATTCATTCATTCATTCATCTTCTTCCGTTTATCTGGGGCCGGGTCGCGGGGGCAGCAGTCTAAGCAGGGATGCCCAGACTTCCTTCTCCCCAGACACTTCTTCCAGCTCTTCCGGGGGGACACCGAGGCGTTCCCAGGCCAGCCGGGAGACATAATCCCTCCAGCGTGTCCTAGGTCTTCCCCGGGGTCTCCTCCCGGTGGGACGGGACCGGAACAGATGCCCAAGCCACCTCAGCTGACCCCTCTCGATGTGGAGGAGCAGCGGCTCTACTCTGAGCTCCTCCTGGGTGACCGAGCTTCTCAATCTCTAAGGGATCGCCCAGCCACCCTGCGGAGAAAGCTAATTTCGGCCGCCTGTATCCGGGATCTTGTCCTTTCGGTCACGACAAAAACAAATTACTTCTCTAAATCGAAAAACTAATTAGAAGAAATGTCAATACCTTGGTTGTGTAAGGAGAAAGCTCACCAGGGTAGTTATCAAGAGGCCAAAAAAGGAGCTGCAGGAATTTCTGTCAGGGACTGGGCACTTCCTGCATTTTACAATCATTATGCATATTCTCAACAAGTCTGCACTATAGGCTAGGGTGTCAAGACTGAAGTCATTTTTCACAAAAGAACATCCAAGAGGACATTCAATTTTCCTAAATTAAAACATGTTATTGTCATGTTATTGATCTGACTATGGTAGAACTATTTGGCCTTAGTTCCAATAGATATGTTTGGCACAAAGCCGTACACATTACCTACTGTCACAGTGGTGGAAGTGTCATGCTATGGGGCTGCTGCTTTTCAGCGGAGCCTAGTGCTCTGGTAACAATAGAGGGAATAATGAATAGCACACAGGCAAATAAACAAAGGAATAGCTTTCAAAAGGAAGATCTAATGTCCCAGAATGGCCAAATTATTTTATAGAAAATCCTTGGACCGACTTCTGCAATGTAACTCTTACAAATAAGTGGGATAAAATTATTGAATCCAGGTCTACTAGGTTAATAGAAACCTATCCAAAGAGACTTACTGCTGTAATCCAGGCAAAAGGTGCTTCCACATAGAATTAGTTTGAGTGTGCACACTTATGCAACTAAGGCATGTTTTTTTGAGGGAAATTTATTTTCCACTTTTTTTTAATCAAAGATTAAAAAAGGTCTGACATGGTTTCAGCCTTTTACATCTACAAAAGCTGTATTTTCAGTTACTGTAGGTTTTTGGTATCCACTGTATATGACTTTAATCTCAGGACACTGACATACAAAGTGCACTCCAGAATTGCTGGACCTCTGGCTTGACTTGTATGATTTCCTGTTTCACTGGGGTATACATATGAAGTGACACACATGCCTTAGACATTGATAGATTACTAAAGGAGATCGGCATGTTTCACCTTAGATGTGTTTCCAAGTAAAACACAATCACCACTTCAGAGTCCCTAATGAATCTGAAATCAATTAAATTCTAGTGATGCCAATAATTTTGTTTGAGATTAAGAATTCTTGATTAAGAATTTCTTTGAACAATTGTACCTCAAAGGTTACATTTCTTTAATCCTTTGAGTGTAAAATCCAGTTGATAAACAACAATACCATTTTTTATTTCCTTTTTTAAAAATCTTTATGGGGTCTTCTAATTCTAGAGTGCACTTTATTCAGCATCAGACATTATTATCCCTGGAACACTGTTTCATAACGTATTAGAGACTAGTTCCCTTGGTCTGTCTTAATGGGGTGCTCTGTGTTTGGTCAAAGGTTCCCAGGGAGAGGAGGGTTTTGATCTGAATGAGCGGGGTGAAAACATGGCATCACTGGCGGCGGTGGATATAGACACTGAGAGATACCAGTAATTGAAAAGGGTCCCTCTGAAGTTAATATCAAACAAAGAAAAAAACTGGCCATATGGTGCTCCTGTTTTTTTATGCCTGACATAACCACAGACTGATAGTATTTTGATAACATTTGTTGGAAATAACAAGTTGTTTAATATTGGAATTTATTTGAGGATATCATTTGGAAAGTTATTATATCTCATCTTAGTAAGGATGAACAGAGATTCAACCCCAGCCTCAGTGGGGTTAGGTCTTGTCAGGGCATTACCACTAGATCACTAGCTCTGCACTCAAATCAATATTAGAATTTAGTTTTTTATTTCAAAATAATTGTAAAGGCATGTAGTAGTTTTGTTTGAAATAACTTATAGTATTGGTCTAATATTACTTCACAATTTGCCGCCCTTAATTTACATTGGTGTCTCATGAAATAAGACAAGATGCCATGTTACATGTCAGGGTTTCAAAAAGCTCTTTAGACATTAAGCTATCTGGTCTGAAGATAAGCCCTTTAATGCTGAGAAGTAGCTTCACAGCTGCAGAGCATGCTGGCACATTTAAGTACGTCAGTAGAAACAACAGACACAGTATTGGGTAAGTGAGGCTGTGTGTTAAGTTGGGTTTCCTATTGAGAAAGCACTGGGTGAGGTACAGTAGGAGGTGATGCTTGGGGGCAGGTGTTCTGGTTGAGCAACAATAATAGGGACAAAGACAGGTTTCATATTAAGTTCAATCGAGATAGCAATAAAAATGTAGGAATGTGACATGGAATTTTAGGACCTATGTGGTTATCTCTAAATCAATAAACTGTATTTGAAATGACTGTAAAATGTGCCTTTAATGTTTGTTGAACACATGTACATGACTAAAAAGCTAGTGCATCAAATACATTTCCATTTATTTTATTTCAGCATTGGTACTCAGCTTACTTGCAGATTGATAAAGAAGCTTGTGCGTTGTTTTGCAAGACCACAAACTGGCTATTGAGTCTAAAGAGTGTATTTATACGTTTGTAGCTCCATCTGTTAAGTCGAAGCATTCGTTTTTTTTTACTTCAGAAAACAGTGACCCACAATTATGAACTATTTTATATGCAACTTAGGCCATAAAGACAACAATAGATGTTTAACTTTTTTCCCCTAACTTATTTGTTTGTGGCTCAAATGGTTGTCAAAGGACAATCATTTTCAGGACTTCTGCCTTTCTTGAACTTTTACTGTGATAAAATACTGCAAACAAAACATTCTGTTTCAGATATTTTTAATAGATTTCCAATGAAGATCATACTGGGTGTGTTTTTTTTGTTAGAGCTATTGAAAACAACAGAAAGTAAAAAAATAAATAAATGTATGAACAAAGAAAAGGTAGCTCAATAGCCCTCTCCCTCACTACAACAGTAGCAACAGTAGCTCAATCTATCTAGAATGTGTCATATCACAGTTGTGAATGTTTGAAATAGCCAAAGAGGGATTGCCAGATCCAAACCAATTTGGAGAGATTGTCACTCAGCATACATCAGATTCTTTCTAAATGTAAGCAGTTTTGATGTGTCTTGATATGGTGAGCATCTATTCATAAATGTATTTTTAAAAAATGCCTTTTGCACTACTTTTAAACCAGAGTTTTGGATTGTATTTAAAAATGTTTGGTAAAAATATCTGAAAACAGTATTAAAGTGCTGAATAACAATGACATTTTGTTAAGGACTTTTTTGCTTGTATTTACTAAGAGGCCCAGTAATTCTATAGGTATGACCTGTATAGCCATTGTACTCAAATACACAAAAAATACTCACATCCAAATGTATTTCAACCCAGATCTGGTCACTATGGGTCCAGGTACTAATTCATTATTCTATTAATTTCCAACATGCAAGAATGAGAACAGATTCTTTGTGTCCCATCAGATGTATGTACAAAAGATGCTGCTGGCTTGTGCCAAGCAGTTTTGAACTCCTTTGCCTAGAGAGCAATGTCCATTAATATATCTTAAATGCATCAATTATTACATATAGATAAATGTAATTAAATTGAAAGGGTGAACTCCTAGGCTGTTTTTATTTTTTTTAATTTTTTTTCTGAGAGTAGGATTATGAACAGCTGGAAACAGTGAAAGGATATTTATAGACTTGCTACATTCCAGGTAGTTAGATGTGCAACCAATAATTAACTATACTGTACCTCTATAGACTAGAAATAGTTTTGGTAGTTTTGGTTGTATGCCTTGATAAAATTTGAATACCAATAGTTAACTCAGTAGTTAGCTAACTATATTAAACAACAGTTCGTTAATCAGTACATAAACACTAGAATTGTTGTGACTAGTTTATAACCATTTATGTAATTTAATTTATAGATTAGTAGAATGTAAGTTATAAGTGAACTGCTATTTTGAAGAGACAGGATGTGTAAGCTGTGCATTTCACCAGAGACAAGTATTCCTTATTTAGCTCTTCCCACATATAAAAAATCCAAATAAATATGTTTGGGTTTATGTGCACCAAGCATAAATCAGATGTTCTTCTTCCAAAAGAAACCATTAGAATAACAAACTGAACTGGTAAGGAATGATCAATTAGCACCTGGAACCCTAAAACACACCAGAGAGATATTAATTAGACTTCCGTTTATGAATGGCAGCAGTCCGTCGGGAATGAAGAGGTGTTATAGACTGGCCTGTCGTTTATAAATAATTAACGCTGTAACCGCATGGTTGGCCTACCTTGTTGTACTGACTCTTCAATGCTCTTGGCTTAATATAGATCATGGGCATCACATTGGGCATTCTACAGAGCACATCTCTGCCTCCTAATGCCTTGGCACCTCAGCTTGACCTAGTGGGAATAATCGAACCCTCCTGCGTCTCTGGGATGAATGCCCACTCAAACCTGTACAAACACACATGGGTCCACATGGGTCCCCATGTGACCGGTGTCGTTACTCAGTGGTTCCACATAACTGGCAGCCACCCTGCACATGCTGGCTGTTCATGGGGATGATGGATATCTGGCCCTGGGTGCTCCCACGGGCTGACCTTGTCACTAGGGCTGTCCTCTGATGAATTGATTTCAGGAAGAGGGTGGGAGAGAGAGGGGGACACGGGAGAGCTGAGACAGTGCCTTGGCGGGGAGTAATTGATGGGGAATCCAGTTAGGATGATGATGTTGTGTGGGAACACCACTGCGAGAGTTCCCTAACAATAAATTGAGATAGGTCACTGGCGTTCGCAGAAGCAGATAAGAGGTTGACAGCACAGTTTTCTGGTAACAAGCATTTCCAGCAATAAGTCTTCACACTACATGAGAGATGACAGAACGAAATCGCCGAATCCCTGATCCATGACGTTGCTACGGTAATAGGCGTTCCATAAGTGGGGTTTCACTTTTGCTCATGGAGTGTCTGGGGAAACCACTGCCATCCTAATATTTATTTTTGTGCCTCTGAGTTCTGTAGAAGACAAGGCTGAAACTGTGGAGGCCAATGTACCATTTCTGAAGGACATTAACACAATTTATATAACTGCCGCAAGCACAGAATCTCAGAGCCGGAAGCTGAGAATCCCCCCCACACCCAATGTAATGAGGAAGAGTCATAGTATATTCATGTCAACAGACAAAACACTGTGTCCTCTCCTTGGTCCTCTCCCATTTAGCGTTCCACTTCAAAAATAGACCCACTCCAACAGGAAATGTAGACATTGGTGACGAGAGACTGTCATGCTCAACTCACATGAATCTGTTTCGTCTTTTTTTTTTTTTATATCACGGTTCTTTGTTAAGAAAGGACTACTTATAGTGGGTTTAAGCTAATCCCCTGTGTACATTCATCCAGAGTATTGAAGTTTCCCTTTACCATTCTGCCGTCAACATGACACAGTTAAAGGCCTCCCTCGCCACCCACATCAGATATATGTACAAAAGCCTGTGTTTTGTGTGCAAATATGATAAGCTAAGTATAATCCAGTGCACAGTTGGTTTGAATTGTTCACATTATGTAGTAGGAACACATTGTAGTTCTCTCACCTCACACTCCTACTAGTGCTTTCTGATTATCCTACATCTCACAACAACCTTTACTTTAAAACAGTTTGACAAGTGCAAGGGCATGACTAGCAGAACGAGGTAGCTGAATCATTATTTAGGAAAGTATTTGAAGAGAAAACTGAATGTTCAGTCGGTACAGTACATATTCATTTTAGCTTCAGCTTACATAATTAATAGAGATAAACATCAATTCAATTATGATATATTCTCTCTGAGTTCATGAGTAAGTGTTTGTGCCACCGACCCAGAGACAGAACTCCAGCTGCTGCTTTGATCTACAGTGAGATCCGTAATTGAATGTATCTCTATGGCACTGAGGAAGCAGAACCAACACCATACAGCACTGACAGTGTCACAGAGCTGAGTCATCGACACCAGGCAGGAGGCTGTAGCTTGACTAGATCTCTATAAAGTTTTCATACTGGTATCAACCATCACAACATTATGCAGGCTACCACAAATCATGCGTTTAAGTCTGGCAACTCTTGTGAAGTGAACCCATCAATGAGGGTTAAACACAAATGTTTGTCCATTTGCCTACAAAGGTTTAGGAGTGCGTGTTTACAGTTGAAGTACTTGTTCTAATCAGGTTTTGTATTAAAATGGACAAGCGGAATCTCATTAGCATCTGTTTGAGTTGTAACTAACTATTTTAATTCAGAGGCCATGATTATAATGTCATACAAGTCAGCAGTATAGTTTCCTTTATTACATTCACTACTGTTGAAACACTATGACAGGGTCAATGGACATGTTTTCAGAACTTTTTTTATTAAAAAATATAAATGGCAAAAAAAAGCTTTTCTTTACTGCTTAACCATGGGATCATACCATATGATCATATGATTGAAAATTTACTAAACAGTCTGCATAAAATGAAGCATTCTCTTTTTTCTTGTATCTTTGTTTAAGGTAAGCATGCTAGGTACAGTACAGAAGTTCACTCAGATAAATACATCTAGGAGAGTAGGCGTGGTTTAAGTGTAGGATATGTTCACATTGTCCCATATAAGGGTGAATTGATCGTTTTTTATAAGGAAAATGCCTGGGCATTGCTAAATGCCTTCCAAGTGGTCATAACAAGGGCAAATAGATATTCACTTGGCTATACAGTACAGATTAACAAAAGGAGTCAAACAACTGAACATGAACAGAAGAGCAATATAATTTTCAAAGCAGAATTTTCCTTTGGTGTGTTATAGCATTTGTCAACATTTCCATATTTATTGTTAACTTCCATTTAGTCTAATGGTCAGCTGACTTGCTTATGTAATGAACATTGGACCAACTTATGCTGCCTTTGAAATCAACTTAGTTAAAAATGCTCATAAGCGGTACCTAATTCGATTCTGGCAATATTAATATAATGTTCTTGACATCCAAATATGAGACTAGGCCTATACTAGAAATGTTAGGTCCAGGTAATTCACTATGGAATAGTTTTTTTAGGCGCAGCACGTCCATTATAGGTCCTCTGTATCTGGGGTCTTGGTCATCATTTTTAAGGATTTACTGTGATGTTACTTTTACGCACTGGGTGGGTGCGTTATGGCGATGGATGAATTAGAAAATAACAATTAAATGCAAATAAGTCTAAACTATTTTCTGGGTTTGAGTGCAGGGGCTTTCTGTAAGTAGTTTTCTTCCTTGTTGGTGAAACGTGCTGTATCACTTTCCAACTTCATCTAGATACTTGCGATTTAACTCTGCTTGCTCCTTCTGGCTCTCGACCCTCGCCATTTCGATCATATTTCTCAGCAAGTGGAAAGTAAGGTCGATGGAGATCGGCGGGTCATCGTTTCTCTTGGTCAACTGCACCAAGTCTTCCAGGCTGTCGCCCTCTTCAGTTGCGAGTTGGTCTTCCAGGGGCAGCAAACTGTGCGCCAGGTGACCATGACTCCTCGAGCCCTTGGGCGTCACCTCAAAGGGAAACTGTGGCGGAAGATCTGTCTGCAACCGTGGATTTCTTTGCAAATACCGCAGTATATTTTCTCCTATAAGGTATGAAACTGCGTTGTCGCCAGCTTTCATCAACACCTTGTCCAGTTGACTCTTGTAGCCGTGGCCGTCGAACATGGCCATATCCCGTGGTCGACAAACACTGGGGGCGATGTGAGAGGTCAGGAGAACAGTGGCAAGGAACATGAACAGGGACAAAGGCTTCATAATGCTGGACAGTCGAACAAAACTGCGCCCTGTTATAAAGAGAAGTGTAAACAATTAGGAAGAAGCAAGGTTGCCTAAAAGTTTAAATTGCACGTTTGGCAATTGAACACAAAAACTAATTAGCGGACTGCTACAAAATGACCCAAAAGGCAAGTCTAACAATAAGCGTAATGTTTCTCTGCATTATACGCAACATGCAGTTGAGTAGACTTTAAAAAAAAAACTGTTTAAACTTTAAATGAACAAACAAGAGCATATGCGAGGTTAACGTGCTGAAACAAGCATACCAACTCGTTACTGAAACAAACATACACAAGTTCCTTCAGTTTTGTAAATAAATGGTAAAATACTTAAATTGTTATGATTGTACAGAATTTACTAACGAATTCCCGTCTTGTTGATATTCTCAACTCAGCATTAAAACTCATAGCACATGAAAGGTGAAACACAGAAAGCAAAATAAACCACTTACTTTGTCTCCTGATGCTGAAAAAGTTGCACACTGACTATGAAAGTGTCAATGAAGATCCCGGTCAGAAAAGTCCCGCTATATTGCGATTGGGATAGACCGCCTCTGTCTGAACGGTTATATACATCCAAGATAGCTCCATTGACGTCAGTGCAAACTGCATAAACTGCTTGTAAATGAGGCGACTCCGTTCAAAGTAAACGCAAGTGTTGAGGGACAGTTGATGCTGTACGCCAAGGTCTGCAGCACAGAAAATACGTTTTTTTTCCTGATATTCAATATTTTAATACTATGTTCAGTTGCCTACGTCAATCAAATACATAAGCCATGTCCGCAAGACAAAACCAGTTAGCCTATTGTTTCACGTTTTGTTAGGCTTCCAGTGAACCTGTAATGACAGATTGCACTGCAAAAAGACAACTTACTTACTAAAACACAATGTACATTCTAACTAAGTATTTTAAAGTTCAAGGATGCTCCATGCTATCACAAATCTGGTATCTGCTAAGAGTCTAGAACATGATGGACCATTGTCGTGATGCCCTGATGCATGGTTTAACATCTTGGCAAGGCAGAGCAGAGCGCACGACGGGGAAACGTGCTGAAGGCGCAGAGGAACCTGTCCATGGTACTGAAACGGGATCTGAGCGTAAGACAGGGTTGAAAGTGTATTCTGAATTAAAACTACCCGGACGAAAAATTATACAATATAGGAATATGCTATCTTTTGGTGAAAAAAATATAGCTATAGACTGCACTGAATAGAATAACTATTAGAATACAAATATTTAAAGCAATCCCGCATACTGTAGTTTATTTATGAAGATTCCTCTTTACATAAATAGGTTAATGAATATCTTTTTGAACTCCTATTCATTACTGTAACATTATGCTATTGCTTGGGATAAGTGTGACAACAAAAAGGTTGTTGACAAAAAAATCTGCACTACAACAACATTTGTTATAGTATGTGACCTTGGAAGTTAGATGGGAAAAGACAGGAAGATATGGCTTTATTCCTTGTACCGTTTCAAGTAGTTTCTACAACAGTTTAGCACAATTTAGCATATTACAAAAATGACATTGAAATATGGTCTTAAATTTAATGAGTAAACATACAGAACATTTAAACTTTCTCAAGAAATATACTGTTGAATATCACAGTATATCCAGTCGTACATAATTCAACTACAATATCAATGTTTGTTCTGATTACTTCTTAGTTCATATAGGTTTGACAAACCTTCACATATCGGACACAAGGCTAAACTTTGCCTCATATAGTGTTTGAATTCATAATAAACAAAAAAATCTGTTTACGTTCCTCAGATTTGCAGCTTAAAAGATTTATTCCGCAATTTGTGAGTGTTAAGTCTAATTGAGAAACCAGTGTGAGGTAGGGTTTGACCTAATTCATCCTTCAAATCTTATTGGCTTTCCATGACAGGTACGAATTCCAGACGACAGCAACAATTTGGACAACAGCCAATCTGCAAGACAAGAGTTCCACATTTAAATAAGTGGTCCATTCAGACGTCACAGCTGGAATGAAAAAATATTTTATATCAATTGTTATTACACAGAAAATCCATAAGAATAACACTGATATCACTAAACCATCCCTTGGCCTTGCCTGTGGTGTAGTGGAATGAAATAGAAGTTTGCAATCTGGACTGGAGGCCATAGCTGAAAAACAGGGGAGGGTATTCAGTGAAACACTGTGGAGTGGTTCATCCTGTAAGTGACAAGCTTTTCACAGTGAGAACTCACATAGTAATTGGAGATCAAGGCATCCATGTAGTCCTGTAACACAAAAGAAACAACTCTGTATAAGAATGACATCATACTCCTGAAATTAACCCTTCCGCACCTGGGTGCCTACCTCACACCTGGACCAAATGGGGAAATCATTAGTGAGGTGTTACAACGTGTGTTGACACGCTGTAACCCCCCCCCCCCCCCAACTGAGTATCAAGACCATCTCAACACCGTAACAACCCCCGGATGAGCCAGTCACAACTGAGACTCAACACCATCTCAACACCGTAACAACCCCCGGATGAGCCAGTCACAACTGAGACTCAACACCATCTCAACACCGTAACAACCCCCGGATGAGCCAGTCACAATTGAGACTCAACACCATCTCAACACCGTAACAACCCCGGATGAGCCAGTCAAAACTGAGACTCAACACCATCTCAACACCGTAACAACCCCCGGATGAGCCAGTCAACACCGTAATCTGGCATTAACCACTGTGGGTCAGTGCCATGGTCTGCTCCCTCACATCACATGCCATATAAAACAGCAGTCATCTGGAACAGGCAGGACTCTCGCTAAGCCTGGCCCATCTATCTAAAGGTCAACATGCAACAAGATTGAATGGGTTTCATTAAATCTTTTGGTCATAATGACTTTATATTACTCAGAAATTTTGTCAGTTTTCATTTGTTTTCTGGAGATTGACAGCTTTTAATTACTAACAAACAAGGTGTTGGCCACCTGAGGTGAAAACTAAGTAGGGTTAGAACGTCAGGCACCAGAATCCCACCCCCTTTAGAGAGTGACGTTTTTCCTTCTTTGTCCAGGGCTAAAGAGCCAACTAACCACGCTGCAGCTTTGTGGTCATGAAACGGTTTGGCCAGCGGCCATCTTTTCCCTTCATTATGACGCACTGAGCTCTATAATGTCATGAAGCCATCAAACTGCTGCGCAATGAAAACCGATGCCTTATAGCTGGACGTGTCTTTAGCACTAATTTGTGTTTTCCCAGAAGTGTGACCTTGACCTTTTGGCTTCAGTCTCAGCATTCGGCACCCTGGAGTGGAGTCACTGACCACTTAAGATGTGCAGGAGAGTGGCAGAACAGGAAATGGACATCTCCAACCGACATGTCTGTCCAATTCATCCTCTATTAAAACAGGAGGGAAGTCAGTGCAAAGATTTCCATCATGAACTACCTCTACCGGAGCCATAGAGGTCCCTACTGTAGCGCCAGACTGGCCGTTGTAATGAGACAGGACTAACCAAGTGGTCCTGGGGGACCCACACTGGAAGATGAGGTGAGGTGGAGTCATAGCTAGGCCGGACTGTGATTTGACCAACACGTGAGGTGCCTTCCATACTAGCTAATGAAGAACGGAGGATTGAGGACACCGAATGCCTGCTAACATCCCCACATGCCACTGATGTCCATCTGAACGAGTATGGTCCGTGCCAGGCCATGCTCCACATGGCTTTAGAAGTGTGGTCACATTATTGCCTCTCACCTCGCATTTATTTTACATCACAGCCTTGCCTAATGAGCACATTTGCCATTTGTTTTCTGTCTTTACTGACATTTCGGCGACTGCCCTTTCTGCCTCATTTTAACTAAAGCGCCTTCCTTACATAAATAATTTATGGTCCACTGAGGGAGCGGAACGGAGCGCTGGAAGAACACCCCTGTTACACAAACACACCCCTTCTCTAAAACATGAGTCACAGCTACTGTGCCAACCCTCCTTCCCTCCGTCCCTGCATGGCAGGAAATAGCTTGTAATTGTACTGGGCAGAGATGGGGGTCATTCTGTTCATTTCCTGGAGAACACATAGGAGAAGATGAAAGGAGATTCTCAGCATGTATATAAAAATATATCTGTCCGCATGGGTTTAAATGGGAACGTACACAACCCACTCCAGATTTTCAAAGTGTGGAAAAAGTTCTAGGAAGATTTCCAAAAGAATAACAACAACAAAGAGGTCTTGATTGCATAAGTGTTCAGACCCCAGGGGTTAATACTGGGTTGAAGAACCTTACAGCTGGAAATCACTTCAGACAAGATTACAAGAGGGGTGTGGCCTTTCACTAGCCCCTGGAAGACAGGATTATGATGCATATGGGCTGTTCTAATACTATCATTTGTGACCCACACTTGATCTAGGCCTTGTCCTTGGCAGGGGGGTTAATCAGCGGAGATGAGCCTTACCCTCTTGAGTTTGTCGGCGTTCTGCTCAACGGTCAGTCCATTCAACATGCCTGAGATCCCCAGGAAGGCACCCAGGAAACAGGGAGCGAAGCCCACCTGTTCATACACAAGAGCAAACACTTCTTTATCCTCATGTTTGTGTGAGAGAAAACATATTTATATAAATGTGGACATGCCAGCAAAATTCTCGGAAAGAAAGCTTGGCGACTTTTAATGGACTTCAACTTGGTCAAGGGCATTGGAGCCTGCCACAGGGATAATGCTGCCCGTTGGCCACTATTAAAAGGTTTCAGAAGAAAATTAGATAATTGGATGATTGCAATGATTATGAGGAGACCCGTTGAGTCAAATTAGGCAGCTGTGGATTGTTGTTCCCTCCGCGGGGTCAATGTGAAACCCAATGCCGTCACAGCGCGTATAGTATCATTTCCCGAACGGAAAACGGTTTGAACCCATTGTGGGGGCATTACCAAAACACAAATAAGTATTTATTGCTCATTTGCGTAATATTTTTAAGGAGGACCCCAATTTGAGCTGTTATATATGGTGGGACAACCAGGTTGCCTTTTCAACCAGGAGGTTTTTGCTTGCACACATGCTGAAACCGAACCTCATACCTAGGTTGTTTAATCTGTAGCCTTCAAGGGATGGACCTGGTCAACAACAATGTTCAGACATCAGGTGGCATTCACACGTCGCTCGACTAGTATTAGGGAGTTGTCGCCTGCCAGGAAGACATTCCCAGCCCCACCGCCACCCTGTGATACCAGGCCGGACAGTTCCATACACGCTGGTTACGCCAAATCCTAACTCTCCTCTTCGGCTTGACGCAACGAGAAAGGTGATTTGTCGAAGCACGCCTTGGTGACGGAAATCCCCCTGGAGCCACTTCTTGTTTTCCGCTGATATGAGTGGAACCCGGTCTGCTGTAATAGACAATCTGGGACTAGGACCAACAAGTGGCACTGCGCCTTTATCTGCCTCTTTCTTGCCCACCTGTTGGCTTGCAGAATCCTTGCCGTTCTCCTTCGACCACACTCATCAACCCACCTTAAAACCGTTTAAGTCATTCACTTTTCAATTAAACAGTAGCAGAATGCCTTGATGACTGTCTGCCTGCTTTATATAGCAAGCCTAGGCTACATGTGGGAGTAATCCATTCTCCTGAACAGGGTTGTGTGCTGTACCTAACAAACTGGCTACAGAAGATGTCACAGCATTGACAGGACAAGAAAAGTGTGTCTTTCTTTCTAAAATTATCCCTAGAATTCATTTGGTGAAAGTTGTGTGAGGGGGGAAAAGGCAAGCGTGCATCCTTTAGTTTGTGCACTAATCTCTCCACCACTCGCTTCTCTTTCTCCTCCCTCATTCGGCACATTCACAGATCTCAAATCATGTTAGTGAGTAACATACAAACAGGGCGTTTGTTCCCACACCTGTCAATGAAAGGATTAGTTGATATACGTTGGGGGGAGGCTTCCACCTTCAGGGGTAAACATGGAGAAAGCGGAAATACAGTCTTCTGATGCATGTAACACCGATTCCTTCAGCTCTGGCTGGCAACACAGGGACAGGCATTTCTCTGAGCGCCTTGGCACGGGGCTCTATTCATATCTGGAATGTTTGTTGTTGTTTGGTGTTTACATAGAGGAGTCATTCAAGAGATGATGACCAGCCTATTAGAGAACCTACAGCATCTCATGCTAAAATCACACAAATTAATCTGAAATCCCTGTGAAAATTACAGACTCAGGTCAGACGAACATCTGCGATTTAGAAGAGACCACCACCCCCATAGTTCATTGCATTGCCCACGAGTGATACATTCTGTGACTAAATACAATAATAATAAAAAAAACAGCATTTGGGGTTACCATCAGAGTAGATAAGCAACTTTACCTGAGGATAACTAAAACATTTTGAATGATCTTTTCAATAAAACTGTCTGGAAAAACAATGTATTTTTCTTCCCCCTCACCTGGTCTAAAAGCATTTTCTTCATGGCAGAACTTTTTGTCCCTCCGGTGACCAGCTTGTCCAGAACCTTGTACCATCCACCAATTACAGGCCCCTGGGGTTGAACAATGACACAACTGAATACTCCACACAGACCCAACATGGGAAGACTAACTGGGAGTTAGGAATCAGTCACAACAAATGGAATTCATTTCAGGAACATGACTACACTGTAAACGTCCCTCATCCCCTCAATGTTTAACAAACATACACTAGAATATTCAAAGAACCAACAGGACAAGATTAGATTAATAAAAACTCTCTTCCTAAGTAACCGTGACGAAAGAAATGA
Organism: Esox lucius; assembly: GCF_011004845.1. NCBI lineage: Eukaryota > Metazoa > Chordata > Actinopteri > Esociformes > Esocidae > Esox > Esox lucius. The sequence continues at coordinate 12,773,178 of NC_047586.1, read as the reverse complement.
AATGGCACAATAGTTCTAGGTGACGCTCAGCAAGCGCTCTCTCTGCTCTGGCCGTTGATGTCACTCACACAGAAACACACACACAGACACCCATACACGAGGTGAGTCACAATGCCAGTTTCTCAGCTCGCTGTAGTGTGCTGACGCCGTGTCACAGTCTGTGAAGACTGTCCGAGTGAACATCTCCGTGTGGCGTGTCAAAGAGAAGCCTTGGTGAGGCTGACTGACCTGGGTGGAGCCAGGCACACTCTGCCCAGCTGTTCGGTCCCTCCTTCACAGACCTCCAGGGACCCCTTATAATTCTTCCCATTGGCTGCTGCTGTCCCAGAGCCCTTTATCAGCTGGCCAATGGGGTGTTTGTGACAGCACATTAAATACTCCCTTTAACTTGACCACAAACTGTTTCCCCGCATGACAGCAACCTTACATCATGCGGCACAGGGGAAGTAAAGGCTGGCCCACTGTTCCAAACCAGCCCATTGGGAGGGGAGAAAGTGCGGGGTGAGAGAGGGGAGGAATGAGGAAGAATGAAGAAGACTCACGACAAACAAGAATCCGATGCTCATCATCTTGGCCGTCCGTATCTTGTTGTGATTGGCTAGACCCCGCCTCTCAAACACCTGCTGGGAGATAACATCCCCCACCCCCACCAATGTGCCTGAGACAGAGACGAGAGAGAGAAAGGGGTGAGGAAGTGAGAGAGGGGTAGGGAGACAAACAGAGGCTCGGTCCCAGAACCCAGCGGGTCCCCAGAACCTGGGTCCTCAGAACCGTTCCAGCCTGCAACGGTGCCAACAACAGAGCAAGCAGTAGAAGCCCATGAAAGACACCCTACACTATTCATCCACTGTACCCATATGGACCTTCAGATTGCTGAAACAAACCTCCTGGCTCTGCTTTACTGCTCAGACATCACCACCAATGCTTTTTCATGCTTCAATACCAACAACACTGACTCATCATACACCCCCTGTACTGCTGTTGTTGTTTTAATGTGTACCATAGGACACAGAATGTAGGCATAACTACAGACCATTAGACAGAAGTATGACCCATAGAAACTACAGAGACTGTAGCATTGGAAGCTCTTTGTACGGTGGGAAGAGATGAAAGTGAGATACACAGAGAGTGGGTGCTGGCAGATAGCGTGAAAGGCTTCAAATGATGCCGTCAATTATGGATTGGAGTGACCACAATGGCCAGACAGACTGCTGGAAACTGATGTCACTGCCAGAAAGTCCTCAGTGGGACATCGCTGCCTGCGTGTTCCCGTTCAATCGGAAGTCCTCACAAGTATAATTAACCAAGAAACGTCCAGAGGAGTGGGGACGTTTTGCCCATCAAGAGCTATTTTAGAATTAGGGTCATAATTAGGTTTTGGTGTAAAGTTTGGGGTTAGGTTAGAGCGGGGGTGTCCAAACTATTCCACGGAGGGCCGAGTGTCTGCAGGTTTTCGCTCTCTCCTTGTACTTGATTGACTAATTAGGTCACTAATTGGTTAGTTTCTACCCTCGCCTGGTTTCTTAGGTGTGAACTGGGAACCAATTTATAGGAAAAACCAGAAACCTGCAGACACGTGGCCCTCCGTGGAACGGTCTGGACACCCCTGGGTTAGGGACTAAGGGAAAACATGATTTTAAATGTAAATACCATTCCGTAAGTACAGTAAAGTGTGTGGGCACGTATTCTGTATTCAACGCACACACAGGGAATGTCAGTCAGGCTGATGGAGTAGACTCCAATGAACCGGAAATGTCACAGGTCCTCTTCCCTTCTCCCACCCAGAATCGGTCTGGACCAGGGGACATGGCTGGCCTTGACACGACGTGTGGACAAACATATGCATGCATAATTAATGAGTAAACCAAAACAAAAAACAGCTTCTGTACGGAGTAGAGACTGACTCAAATAGTTACATACCACCACGTTATTTTCAGCACATAAGTAAGGCACTAATATCACATTGAAAGTTCTCTCGCCATCCACAGCTATAATGAACCCAAGAGAATTTCAAGGTTGAAGTATTCTTCTCTTTTCACTGTCGAGTCTGGAGTCAGATTGAAAACAGCCATGCTAATACAATCCCAGTGGAGAGAGTGGTGGTTTCACCAAGCAGGAAACTGGGGATTCTTTTAAACAACTTTTGGCAGAGGACACCACATTAACGCAGCGGGTTTAGGTGTGATTGTATCAGGAGGCGTACAGCTGAACAGCTGTGACTGTGGACAACGGGGCTGATGATCTTCCATGGGGGCTGTGTGATATTAGACCACAGCGTGTCTCTAGGCAGAGCCCTAAGTCCCAGTTCCTGTCTCTAGGCAGAGCCTAAACCCCAGTCCCTGTCTCTAGGCAGAGCCTAAACCTTAATCCCTGTCTGTAGGCAGACCGCTAAGCCCCAGTTCCTGTCTCTAGGCAGAGCCTAAACCTTAGTCCCTGTCTCTAGGCAGAGCCTAAACCTTAGTCCCTGTCTCTAGGCAGAGCCTAAACCTTAGTCCCTGTCTCTAGGCAGAGCCCTAAGCCCCAGTCCCTGTCTCTAGGCAGAGCGCTAAGCCCCAGTCCCTGTCTCTCTGGCCTCCCTCACTCTCTCCGCTGGTCATTCCAGGTAACGGATGTTCAGTGTGACCACCGTTCAAGATGCAGTTTGACCAGGCAAGAGAGAGACATGAGGAAGATCCACTGACATCCCACCCAGGTGTTTGACGACAGAGCAGCAGAATGCGCTTCTGTTTTCAACCTGTTCCTCCTTGTGGAGTGAGGGCTGCTTTAATTAAAACAGTTTGTTCTGGGTAAACGTCGACCTGACGGGCCCTCAGGGCCCTTCTCAAACATGTGAGTGTGAGTTCAGGTGACCCTCACCTCACTTAGAGGAAATAATTGAAGGGACACAGTGAGGGAGGAACGGAGAGAAAAAGCCACACAACCTCACAGGGAAATGGACACACACACACACACACACACACACACACACTTCAGAGAAAACAGGGTAGATCACATTCATGAACATCCGCTGTAAATTAAAATACAGGCTACACACGCCACCCATATCCTATTAGCGTGAACGCTCACACTGCATTTCATTCAATATGATGTCAACTTAATGTAGATTGTGTGTTCTGTCCCTATATGTTTTCCGTCACGAGCAGCATCATTACACTCTGTCACATTCTGGGTGTGTGTAAATGTACTGGGCAATGATGATTCTGATGCTTTCAGATATGCGGGGAGGAAGTAGCAAATTGGGTCTGGATTGGTTTGGAATCAGGCCCCTGAAGGAGTCCTAGCCTCCAGCTCCTCCCGCAGCAGGGTGGTGTAACAGCTCTGACTGACAGGCCAGCCTCCACCTTCCACATCCACAATGTTTGAACAAAGATATTGGGGGGGGGGGGGGGGGGGGGGGGGGGGGGGGTCGACAAGCCCTCAATAACAGATCTAACCTTTTCTGAAAATGTCAGTGAAGAGCAAATAAAAACCCAAACGACTTGAGTGGGACCGGTCATGTGCTTTTACTGGAGCTTTGACAAATATCACTTAAACAGCAGTATGAGCCACTACAAACACTCAAAAATGAGCAGAGAGGGTCTTTCGCAGTAAAACCTTTATTGTAATAACTGTAGAATGACGAGACACTTTGAATAGCTCGCAGGCTTACAAAGACCTTAAACACAGCCAAAAACACAGACTGATCAACACCAAACACAGCTGGCCTGCATCTTTACAATTGTCTTTTGTAAGGTCCTATGTGGGTGTTCACTGATAAACCCGCTTATTTTCTCCAAAGCTAAACTCCATTTCTCTCTAGCCACCCTCTGATGGCCGCTGACTCAGGGTATGGTAGCTAATTGAGGAACGCCGACCTGCTTCCTCTCCTCCCTCCCTTGGCGATAGTGCTGATGTCAGCCATGTAGTTTGGCGCGCTTGTTGGCAGCAGCCCAGGGGGCCGTCCTTGAGGGATTGCTGGAGCCTCTGGAGGCTAATGGGGCTGAGGATGATTGACGTAGCCCAGGCTAAGTGAAGTGATCTAGGGGAGTGTTGGCAGGCGTTTCTTGTCAGGACTGATGGTTATTCCACCGGTAGAGAGGAGACACACTGTGGCCTCAGAGACACTGAGCTGATGAAGCCAACCTAGCCTGACCCGTCCCATGCAGGTCTGCGGGGAGAAATACTCCCCAGGATCTTAACTTGACTTTGGGAATTAGCTTCTGCTACAGTGGTTGAATGGTGTACAGATCTCCATTTCCCTCATCCTGTGGTTTGAAATATGTGCTTTCATTCACCAACTAACACCCGAATTCCATGTATCATACAGGCTAGGTGAGCAGCGTGGCCAATTTGGCGATTTTGGCACTGGTTTCCTTTAGCTAGTTTTATTGGTTAGAGGCCAAAGCAGGGCTGGCCAACCCTGTTCCTGGAGAGCCACAGTCCTGTAGTTCTCTTCAGCCTCATTTGTGACTAACCTGACTCTGCTTTTCATCCAACTACTAATTAGAATCAGGTGTGCTGAATAAGAGTTGGAGAGAAAACCTACAGGACTGTGGCTCTCCAGGAACAGGGTTGGCCCGCCCTGGGCTAAAGCAACAAATTGCGTCTACTGGCAAAAAGTTCAACCACTGCGAGTTGGTGGTTTTGATAGCATTACTTGACTTTTTCCACTAACTTCTGAAAAACAGGTGACGCTGTCTGTCACTGTCTGAGAGGATCAAAGAGAGGTGTGTAGGGAAGATAGAAGAGAGAGGTGTGTGTTGGAAATTGGCGGAGCCAATTGTGACTAAAAGGCAGTTGTCAATAATGTACATTATGTACCCAGAGGTCAATGATGCTTGGGTGTGTTAGAAGTTTCTGTGTCTCTGAGCTGTTGGTTTGTTGATGAGGTTTCCAATGTGGACAGATCACCTCAGTGGACAGAACTCACACATTCATTTTGTCTTACGTCTTCTGCTTTAAGGCAACTCATTTGTTCATAATAGTACATTCAAACACCATTTACACACAGCTATAAAGGCTTAAACCAGCAGACAAACTCTCTTCCCCCTCACCAGTGAAAACAGATGATGAGTCAGACATCTTGATTACATAAACGTCCTCCCTCCCTAAAACCCCTTAACCCAGCTGCCTGAGAAGGGAACTAATAGTAGTCTAGTTGAACAAAAAATGTCCCATTCATAACAATACAAGTGTTATGGCCGGTGGTCAGATAGGGGGACAAGGTGTTGTTTGATAGTTGGGCGGCATGCCTAGTGGTTAGAGCATCTGACCAGTAACAAAAAGGTTGCTTGTAGATCGAATCACCAAGCCAGCCAGGTGTAAAATGTGTTGTTCTGTCGTGAGGGAGTAAATACCAACTTAAACCAGTGTGTCCATCGTTGCAGTTCTGGTTAGGTTCAATATGAAAGACAAATCTCAGATGGACCTTTTGTGCAGACTGACACATATAATTTCCCCCTAAAGTTGTAATCCTTAATTTGTACAATAAAAACACTTTCACCCCACCTGTGTTTTGATTAAAGCTGGGGAGGTGTGGCTCTAGATAAATATGACTACTCTCAAATTCATATACAGACATATCAAAACCAAGATTTCAACATTACTGATGTAACCACGTTAAGGCAATACAATTTCTTTACTATCACCATACACAAACTTGTTGGGTTAACTATTGTTGTTTTGGGATATGATAGAGAAAAAGAGCTAGAAAACGTTTGAGACATTTACAAGTTATATTCTTTAAGAATCACCCGAAAAATGTATGCAGAAGCTGAGGATCCTGGCTTTATTCTGGAGGGTGGGGACTAAACACTAAAAATAGCATTCATCTTTCATCCCAAAAAGGTTGATTTGGCAGGAAGTCTCAATGAGCCTTGGCAGCCCATTGACATGGTTGTATAAATAGGGAGGTTGGTAATGTTTCCTCTCTGAATCATTATCAGCCAGACACACAGAATTGAGAAACAGCAAGGTAACTAATAGAGGAAAATATCCACTTTTTCACATTGACAGTAGACTGGGTCTACCCTGAAGTACAGGCAAAGTACACTGTCCAAAGAAATTAAGGGAACAAATGATCACCACTTAACACCAAGTCAGTTAAACTTCAGGGATATCAGTCTGTACAGTTAGGAAGCATAAATGACTGTGAATCAATGTCGCCTGTTTTGGTGCAAATGAAAGTGACAACAGGTGCACTGGTGAATGGTTTTGCAGGTGGTGGCCAAAGACAATTGCTTTCTCCTTATACTTCCTGGCTGATTCTTCTCTAGTTTTGTGTTTTTCTAGTGTACTTGTCACTACTGGTAGCATGAGTCTGTACCTGCAGGCCACTCAGGTTGCACAGGTAGTCCAGCTCCTCCAGGATGACACATCCATAAGTGCTGTCACAGGAAGGTTAGCTGTGTCTCCCAGTACAGTCTCAAGAGTAAGGAAGAGATACCAGGAGACGGGCCATTATGCGAGGAGAGCTGGAAATGGCCGTAGAAGGGCATCAAACCAGCAGCAGGATCGGTATCTGCTCCTTTGTGCAAGGAGGAACAGGAGAAGCACCGCTATAGCCCTACAAAAGGACCTCCAGCGGGCTACTGGTGTTCATGTTTCTGACCAAACTATCAGAAGTGGGACCTGTGCTCACAGCCCAGCACCATGCAGCTAGATTGGCATTTGCCAGAGAACACAAGAATTAGCAGGTCCGCTATTGGCGCCCTTTTCTCTTCACAGATGAGAGCAGGTTCACACTGAGTACAAGTGACAGATGTGAAAGAGTCTGGAGATGCTGTGGTGAACGTTATGCTGCCTGCAACATCATCCAGCATGACCGGTTTGGCGGTGGGTCAGTGATGGTCTGGGGAGGCATATCCTTGGAGTGTGTCGCAGACCTCCACATGCTAGCCAACGGTACCCTGACTGTTGTTAAGTTCCAGGATGAAATCCTCAGACCCATCATCAGACCTTACGCTGGTGCGGTGGGCCCTGGGTTCCTGCTAGTGCAGGACAATGCCCGGCCTCTTGTGGCCAGAGTGTGTAGGCAGTTCCTGGATGACAAAGGCATTGATGTCATTGACTGGCCCTCAAGTTCCCCAAACCTGAATCCCATTAAGAACCACAGGGACATTATGTATCGGTGCATCTGATGCCACCAAGTAGCGCCACAGACTGTCCAGGAGCTCACTGATGCCATGATCCAGGTCTGGGAGGAGATCCCCAAGGACACCATCCGCCCTCTCATCAGGAGCATGCCCAGATGTTGTCAGGAGTGCATACAAGCACGTTAGGGCCATACACACTACTGAGTCACATTATGAGTTGCCGTGATGAAATTCACACAAGTTGGAACAGCCTGTAATTTCAATTGTTCACATAGATTTTCAGTGGGAATTTGAATCCAGCCCTCAATCGGTTGGTAATTTAGTTTTTTTTGTTGACCGTTTTTAGGTCATTTTGTTCTCAACGAATTACACAATGTGCAGTAAAGATTTGGATCATTAATATCATTTGTTTAATCGAGAACCCGATATGTGATTTAAGTGTTGCAGTGTAGTATTCCCATGAAATCAAAGAGAAATGTCTGACCAAATAATTATTTAATTGGATTTCACACCTAGATTAGAAAAACCTATTGTCATATTGTTGATTTGTCTTTAGATAAAATGAATAAAGATTAAAAAAACTAAAACACTCTTGGGAGCACATCTTCAAGATCATAAAGCTATACAAAGGTACAACAGTGTAAGTGTTTAACACTTGTTAAATCATTGGTATAAAAGCATTATAAACATCCAGAGTACCTAGTTAAATGAATCATCTGTTCATGGAGCTGGAAGGACCTACAGAAACAGCCTTCTTACATCTCCACTCAAATAAATATTGGGCCGGTTTCACAGACATGGATTAAACCTAGTGTAGTACAAAAAAAAATCCATCAAAGTTCAGCAGAAAACCCCACTTATTTTTTTCAGTCCTAGACTAGGCTTAATCTGTGTCTGTGAAACCGGCCCATTGAGCGATACTTTCCTTAGACCTCAATAGCCTCATAGATAATCGGTCGGAAAGGTGCCCGGAAAGGTGACATGCGACAATTGCCAATTTAACCCGTTAACACTAAGAAAAGCATATCTACCTCAGAAATCTGGCATCAAGTCTCATTCATCTAAATGAAACTGCCGTCATATAAAACACTGAGGCAAATTAGGTTAGTGTCAATACTTCATCAGTGCCACCTTGAGGTAGTTAACCGACAAAACGCAGTGTTAAATACTGACCCAGAGTGTGTCGTGTTCTTGAAATTACTTTACACAATACTGTCTGAATAATACAATATCGTTCCACTCCAATCCCATATTCTTACAGTGTGTACTCAAATCCACTGTCTTGTGGGGTGAGATAGTTATATCACATTCTGTAAATCAATAGCTTAATGCTTACATAGGTAGTAAAGGTTATCTCAAACTGCTGAATGATCCGTGGTCTCCATGTTAAACTAGTACAAACAGCAAGTATGGGAAAGAGAAGGGAAAAACTAAACGTCATAGATGGTTTGCCTATTGTCATCAACTCAACATCCAACCCTTGTTGGTCTGGTCCAGCAGTCGAGGCCTCTGGTGCAATCTCTCTTTAACATCAACCCCTTTGTAAAAGAAAGCTTCATTTTTCCCTGAATACTTTCAGTAGTCATGGTGCTTCCGACTCAGATGGATGCTACGTGTTTGCCACCAAAATGCATCGCCACTGAATCAACAGGAAATGTCAAATATTTACAGAACAGAGACAGGGTTCCATTTTAGGGTACATCACAAAAATGTCCAGCCCCATTCTGACCTGAAGCTCTCATCAAGGAGCCATAGAATAGAGGGTTACATTCAGACAATGTCTGAGATTGTACTGACCTCAGAGCTGGAAAATGTTTTGATACATGAAATACCTAGATAAAGTCTTGCGGAACATTATCTGTATTTTTGGAGTTTCTTGGACATTGGACATAGTGTAGCAGTTTTCTTCTTACCGGCTGTGATGATCTGGACAGTCCATGGACGCCTGGTTATCAGAGCCTGGTAGGATCTCCACAGGCCTGCCATTCTCTGCTCTCTATAGGAGCAGACACACTGACCATAAATGCTATAAGAACCCATTGTTATCATTGATTATTCTGTGTGGACATTGGACAATTTGAAAATACTACTTTTAAAAACAGATAATGTGAATGATTGGGTGTCATCAGTCAACCGTTTCACTAGTCACACTAGCTCAGTAGATAACTTTTCTTTAATTTCACAGACTGGCCATATGGACAATATACTGTAGCTAGCCTACTGTGCAGAACACACGCCAGAAGGCCAGATTAATGACATGTGCCGCCCACGTTACGTTCCTTATTACCGGTGAGGCAGGGAGCGAAGAATAGGCTTGGACAACTCTCCTACATGTAGCTAACTAGCAAGCTACTGTTAGCAATATAAATATGGTGTACGATTAAATTAACAGCCTTCTGTCATGTTTACCGTACTTAAAGTGACTATCATAGTGCCCATATACTTTCTACAACCATCATAAAAAGCTCAGTTCCTAATCAATTAACTCTTAGTAAAGAATCATAACTTAGCCTTGGTAACCTCATTTGCTGTAGTTACTCTGCCAACATCAGTATTAAGTAATGCAAACCAGCCCAACATTACATTCGAGACAATCCTAAGCCCTTTTCTAGTCTACATGATACAAACTGTAGCTACAACTACACAGAAATGAAACGGTTACAGAGAAAAGTATGCAGTAGAATGAAATTGCTACATGCCTGCTCCAGGGATCCAAGTATCATAGATGTTCACGACTCTCGCAGACGTCACTTTCAAAAGCATTGGATCAAATGGACTATGTCGCCCTCTGGTGGTGCATTACTAACCACAGTATCCAATCTGAAGTGACAACTTCGGTCCTGAAGTTTGAAGTTTTTTCAATTGTTAACACACTTCAGTATACTTGTGAGAAGTGAGAACCTCCACTTTGATAGAAATTCAGTGCATGGCGCCTGCACGTTCTTTATAACATGAGAACAAACATGGTAACACAAAGTACTGAGTGTATTTTCATTTTTGATATGGGAACACTTAAAACAAGAAACTCTTTTACTTTTTTCTGAGCTAACATTATGCAATGCATTTTGTTATTTGTTAAGCAAAACATTCCTGAGCACAACTTTTTGGACTTCTTTTTTTAACAAACTATATTGTCAACATTCATAAATTACCCATTAAATCCTCAATGTTCTGTCTTCCAGTACTGTTACTATGGTTTGCATAATTTCCAGTAATTAACCGCCAAATTCACAGATATTTTCAACGAAGGTTTTGGGATTTCCTGCTTATTATATTTTGAGAACATTTTGGTTAGTAACCAGCATATTGCAACAATATAAATTACCAACAGCTGTCCCAATCATAATGATTATCCATGATGGTTGCATCAGAGTAGTTTTAAAATAAAAGAGACAACTTTTCCATTGTGATATCCAAGATAGAGAAACACCCTAGGACATGCTTTATTATACTCCAAGAAACATTTTACTACCTTTGTGAAGCAACCATGGGAAAACATTTAAATGAAGAAAGAATGTACACACAAGGAAATCATTTTTACTGAAAACATAATTCAAGTATATTTTCAAATGGCTGTTGATTTAAAAAAAAATAAAAATGCATCAACCACAATCCGTAATATCAGAAACGGGGAAACCTAATAAAATACTTTAAAAATAAATTCAAGTACTAAATCATTTCATAAAATCCATAAAACAAAAATGGGTCTGAAGTCATTTCCCAAATTCAATCACCTCTAACACAGCAGTTCCCTTTAGTGAATAATTACCTAAGACCTTGGTCTAAACTAAGATAACAGTATCTCTCTATAGGCTTTTCCAAAGAGAGGACAATGCAGAATGTCCACAGAAGCGGTCTGTAAACCAATACTTTAATTAGCTATACCAATTAATATTGTCTCCACCTACCCAATCCACTGTACACTTAGCATGGAACTCTCACTGCTTTAAGATTCCTTGTGCATAACAATGGTGATCAACACGTTATACTTATACCTGTTGTTCACACACATCTCAGATACGGCACTTACAGCCACTAACTATCCTACTCTCTCAATCCCTGATGTCGTACTATTCTGTGAATGGTCATCCTACCTATTTCTATGAGTCCACTGAATGGGTATGCATAAAAATTAAATAGTTATCCTTCAAGAAAACAGAGGCTTTTCATTTCTCAAGACTCTCCAACTTCACAGGTCCTGCTGCGTCAGCAACATTCAAACAAGCATAATCACAAAGACTTATCCTCCTCAGTGAATGGGTTTTGGATAGATACGCATGGGCTAATGGGCAACGCTAGCAAAGCTAGGCTAATATCACGGTTGTTCCTCAGAAGTGTAGGGAGCCTCATGACCTTTCACCCTGCTCTGAGGGGATGAGCCGAACAGGTCAGTTGCTGAAGGAGGCAGCAGAAGAGCAGTCCGGAGCTCTTAGGAGCGGGTTGAGGGCAGGCATGGAGATGTTTTTAGTGCGATGACCTCCTGGTGAATGTTCAGTAGTCCATCCCATCATCACTCTCGTACCAGTCCGAGGGAGCATCCGTCCCAAAGTAACGGTCTCCAAAATTACCTGACCAAACAGAAGGCAGTTAGCCATGTTGCCAGGGGGAATAAATGTGCTAGACTAGTGACAGCGATGGACAGGTGTGTGTGTGTGTGTGTGTGTGTGTGTGTGAGGGAGTGTGTGTGTGTGTGTGTGTGTGTGAGAAAGTGAGTAAGTAATAGTGAGTGAGAGTGAGACACAGAGCTTCGCACCCACCGATGCCAGGGATAATGTGGAACTCATGGTTGACCTTCTTGTCGACCGCGGTGGTGATGATGCGGACCTTTGGGAAAGCATAAGCTACAGAGTGGACCCCCATCTCAGCCATCAGCAGAGACAGCAGGAAGATCTTATCCTCCTGGACGTCGTGGTCCTACAGAGGGACAGAGGATACAAACCCTTGACGTTTACTTTCTGAGGGCAAACAGAATGACTGACATTTTCCACCATAGTGGACACTGATGTCTGACCCCAGATGTCTGCATTGCAGGGGGGTGGGGGGGTAAAGGTCGAATCAGGCGAGGTTTCCTTTTAACATGCTTGTCCAGATAACCATCAGCGGGGGCCTCTGAACTCCCTGAACTCAACCTGGGTTCCATGACAGCAAACAAAGCCTCCTAATCTCATCCACCTGTAGCGGCAGACGTCCAGTCTCTAACAGCACTCAGCTCCCCCTGTTAACTCAACAGTAACCAGGACAAGGTCTCTACTATCGATCGTGTGTAGCCATGCCTCCTTTGGCAACCGGCATTAGATGGATGCGAAACGGTAGAAAAGCCCATGGCACTGACCTGGGCCCAGAAGCGCGGCAGACAGGGTTACCATGAGAAGGACACATGGTTAAGAGGAGGGTGGAAGGGGTGGGCGTGGGGGGAACGCAGGACCACTCACCAGCAGCACTCGGACGGCCATGAGGGCAGCGGCCCCGGTAGACACGGTGCTGTCCATCAGGATGACGTAGTCCTCGCTGATGTCTTTAGGCAGACGCAGGTAGTGGAGCTGGACAGTGACCAAAGGTAAAGAGGACATGGGACTAATATTAAGTCACTGCATACATGATTTGGCTTGAACCATTTCAGCACTGTCATTTGAAGCCACATATAGTCTAGTCATTCAAAACAATGAGTTTTGCAACACATCAGTCGGCAGGGTTGTAATCTGGGTGACCTGTGACCCGGATGACGTAGTGAACCAGAGGTCAACGTATCATTTGGCCCTGAGCCTGACAGATGTGAACAAAGGCCGCTAAGACAAAACACAAACACACAGCCGCACACCTCTGCTTCATGGTCTCTGGGTTCAAAGGTTAACATGCGTGCGCCCGTGCGGCACAGGAGGGACGGGGAAATAAGCGGCCGTATTACCTCAGGCTCTCCAGTGTCATGGTTAGTCTGGATGAGGATCTTCCCCAGGCGAATGTCTTTACACACAGCCATCAACGCCTGCTCCATGGTCTCCCCTGCCCTCAGGATGGACACGCCTGTGATCTACACACACACACACACACACACACATTTCAATTCCAGGCTTTACACTCCCTCACGGTCTAGTTTTAAGTAGACTCTCTTAGAGCAGCCTAAAGGCTAGGCACAGTGAGTGCTCAATGTTCCTGAGCGCTGTGCTAGTGAAGGAACAGAGTCATAATAACCCTGCTCCCACTCAAAATCAAACCCAGCATGGGAATCTTAGCACCACTCAAACCCAGCGCCGGAAAATGACTGGAAATAATGACTCTCTCAGGCACATCCACACTTCAGCAAAATACATTTTCACTGCAGGCGTCCAGTAGAACGCATGTAAACAATGCCAAGTGTCTGGCCAAGAATTACAAATAGCAAGGAGTGTTATTGTGACAAAGTTACTGCAATGTAATTCATTTCCCGGTTTGTTAATGGGGGGCGGATGTCTGTAAAGAACATTTAAAGGGTAACTCTCAACCCAATTTTAGCATTCGCACCACACCTTCATGCAACTTAAATGTTAAACATCCATATGCTCAGTGTTATCGTGAATTCATTTGTGTCGAGGAGCAACAGTACTACTGTCCAGTGTGGTCTGAACCCACCTTTAAGATGGACCACTGAATACAAAACTAAACTACTAAATCTATTTGCAAAAAATTTAAAAATAAACACCAGAAGCAATATGTCAGCTTAAAACCTCTTCTATACAAATGCATACCTGGAGTCTGAACATGTAAAAAGAAAAAAACTTAAAAAAACTGACTGGGCCATAGGTGGCGGCTTCATGACCACTTGGTCCTGAGGGTTTTGAAAAGGAGTCTGGTGGTTGTTCTCCAGGTGGAAATAACCCATACCCTTTTACCACTGAGTCGCCTCCCTTCATAGACGGAACCCTGAGGAGTCTCCACTTGCACAGGCTGGAGAGGAGGAGAGGAGGCAAGGACAGGAGACGACAAGAGGCCAGTGTTAGTGTCTGCTGGAGCACAGGGTCTAGGTGGACCGAGGAGTCTGTAGATGTGCAGGGCTACAGACCTTCAGGGGCAGGAAGGAGAGGGCGTGCTCTATGAGGAGCCTCATTAATCTCTTGGAGTAGAAGATAAACTCATCGCGATTAGTGTCCTTGTTCCTGCAAACACACACGGGGGTCAGCAGACGACCTCGGGAGTGAGGCTGTGTGTGTGTGTGTGTGTGTGTTCAGTGAAAAACATGCCCAGCGCACTTCGAGAGCTCTGCGGTCTAACCTAATGATGGTGTGCATTCCGCGGACCTGGGGGGTGCTCTCCATGACGCTGAGGGTCTTGGGTAGGGGCTGTCCCTGGTGAGCCGAGGCCAGAGCAGACCTGAACAGCACAGAGACAGTCATGACACTGCCCCCTGCTGGACCAATCACAGTATTACAACACACTCGTAGTCATTAAGACAGCAGTCGCATGAAGCCAGAGGAACAGAAGTAAGATACCACTGGGATATATTCCTTCTCTCCTTGTGAACATGTATTTTAGTATGTTGGCTACAGATGCACAGCCTTGCAGAGTGGGTGAGGGGTTTTGTGTGCAGGCTCAGGCAACATCAATGCTCTAAATAAAAGGCTCTACTACTACTACTACTACTACTACTGCCAGGAACATATTGTGCTTTATTGGCAGACAATTCAGCAGAGCATCAATTGGACTATTTAAAGTCTAGAAAAAGAGCAATGTACTAAATAGTGGTTCTGTTGATAAATAATGTAATCGGCATTGTTGTTGCCAGTGCATGAAACCAAGACGCTCACTCGCTAAACACCACAGTACTTTCATTAGCTATTTTTAAAGTGCATAGCGACAAACTCTGGCAACAAAACTTAGGCCAGTTAAGACTTCAAAAACATAAAGGAAAACAGAAATAAGAAACAAGCCACTGGATGGGGTAAATGAAGAACCATGTATTAGGAAAACAGCAATGGAAGCAAATGAAAGGTTATGAGCTTTTGTTCTGGAGGAAATGTTAAAACCAGGTCATAAAGAGATGAGATAGGAATATCAAACTAAAGAAAAGGAGGAAGATGCAGGAGTTTATCCTCACATATCCCAGCGCAGTTTCCTCTGGAGAAGGTGACAAATATTCATTTTGCAAGAACAAGCGTGATGACAAAGAGAGAAAGAAAGAAAAGACATCCCAATTAGAAAGTATTAGGACAGAGTGGGGGATCTCTGTGTTGAAGAGGGCAGGGTGGCAGTGTGAGGGGCTGGCCTGGCTAAGAGGGGCCCTTGGCAGGTGTGTGTGTGGGGGGAGGGGGGGCTATTCAGCTCAGCAAAGGGGCAGCTTCAGAACAGGACGGCTTCAAGGACAAGACAACATCACCATGGTTATTAGGAGCTCTGAATGGGAGTAGTTCTTTATAGCGTCCTTAGTGTGAGGTTATTTAATAAACATGTAGGAGTAAATCATAATTAAATTAATCTCCTCAAAACTCAAGTCCTCAATGAAACAGCAGTGATCTCTCCTAGCCTTCTTAGAGGTCTTAACCAGAGCGGAGTGGAACCATGGAGACATTATCCACCTGGTGTTAGCGATAGCTTTCATGACAAGGTGGTTGAAAGACAAAAGGAGGTGACCAGCCTTTCATTTAGCTGAGACAAACGTTCCCCTGGGCACCTTGGTTAGTTCTGAATGTCAACTTTACGAGAGGATGTTTTGGGGTCTGGCTCAGCAATCCTTCAGACTGGGCACATCTGCTTTTGTCTTTGATGTGCTCCCTGAGCTTTCGCTGAAGGAACACAATGAATGACAGAGGCACCAGAAGAGAAAGACAGAGTGGGAGAGGGGCAGATCGATGGGGGTGTGGCAATCATACCTCACTGTGATTTCACGCTGAGACGGTTAGATTGCATTCAGTCAGGGTTTAGCAAGTATTTCAGAACAAACACACAAAGGGGAGGAGAGAAATAAAAACAAAACATAACTCATGAAATGAGACAAGCCATTCCAACCTTCCAAACAAAGCCCAATACCCCCAGTCCCACCGCCCTGGTAAATAAATACAAGCAACTAGTCTCTTGATTCAGGGAATGATATTGCATTTCTCGCCATTTTCTCATGAATCAGACAGCGTTTCATCAGATAAACTCTGGGTGCCATAACTGATTTCCAATTACCATGTAATGCAGCTCATATTTCCATTATTTCCAATGAACTGGTACCTCCCCCTTCATCCCAGCAGCTTCTTCTCACGCATCAGGTCAACCTATGTTCTGGGGCTGTGATCCCATAGCAAGCCCCAGTGCGCATGGAATTTCATATGAAATTAGCATTTTCTGGGCAATAAAATAGAGCAATATTTTATCAGCTACTTATTGGTAAGGAAACCCCACAGAGGGACATATTTGCTTGACTGGTTTTATCTATTAGTCTGACAAAAGAAAGAGCTTACAAATCGTCAAACAGAACGTCCTTGAGCTCAAGTGTGGCATCTTTAACCAAACCTGGGCTTTCCCATCCAGAACCACGCCATCGGGTCGAGCTTTTGCAGCCTTCCGATTATGACATTGGTCCTTGTTGAGTGTGTTCTGCTTCATTAGGCTACAACAGGCTCTGTCCTCTTCAGCATGAGTCAGTCGCAATGATCTATGGAGGATGAGCAGCCGCTGTCTTTTCCCACTGGACACCATTCATTACACGATCCAGCCCATCAACCCACAACGTCCTTTTATTACAGAGAGCCCTTAATCCACAGACTTTCACATGTATACAGTTTCTGCTCCCTCTATTACACAGAGCAGTCCCATGATCCTCGGCTCGCTTAAACACACGTTGATGGGTGAAACTCTGGTCTACACAACTGCCGTAAGTCATGTGATCACGAGTCACCTCGACATGAATGACGACGACGCGGCTTTCAGCAGACCCTAATCCAACGCCACTGCCACACATGCGTTTTGAATATGTTATAATCGCGTTATAAACATGCCTTTGAAACTTCCCATTTTGTCTCTTTAAGGATCATGGTTTGTAGGGACATGTCATTAATCTTGATTTAATATTGTAAACTTAGAAAGTTTGTTCTGCAACGCTGAATTGCTGTCTATTTATTTGAGAAGAAATTGTGAATTATTAAAGGAAAGTGTATATTAATATATTGCGGTAATAAAGAGGGCTGAAGTGGAGGAGCAACAGTTTGGGAATTCAGGACCACCTTAGTAGAACCAAATTGAAATAGGCAATCTATGATTTGGGTTCTGCTGGCTACAACTGCACAAGTAGTCTTAAAATCCTAAAGAATGAGATTGATCATGTATCCAGCAGGCTACTGACCCAGACGTTTACAGACAGGACAGGGTTCAGAGGTCATGATTAGGGCAAGGAGTTTTTCATGATAGTGAAGCGGTTCAGGAAAAACTCCTGATCCTAGTCATGGGCCACGGAGAAGGGATGACGTCAGGCTGACATGCATAAACTTCGAGCATGGTAGGCGCTGGAGGGATGACACTGTATACAGACAAGGAGGGACTCCTCCACGCTTTCAGGTTAGGGTCTTTACAGGGCTACTCTGGCTACTCTGGTCCAGGACGTTTGAAACACTTGTGCTTTTCATCCTCCTCCAATCAGAGACTAATTCAGACCTGTGACAACCAGGTGAGGGTAATTAACTGCCAGGTGGAAAGAAGAAACCAAAGTGTTTCAGCCCTTCGGGACCAGTAGCCTAGTCCTCGTCTATGGGCAGAGGTACTGGAGACCGTGACCAGCTCACACGTACCTTTTCAAGCTGACTGTGAACGTGTTGCACAATCAGATCCAAAGCAACAAAGTTCTCACCCCCTGAAATAATCAAAACACACAACCTTTATAAAACCACTCTGGATATCAGTACAGGGGTATTTGTGTAAATGTTGGCAAGAGCCACTCACCCCTGGGGACCACAATATCGGCCACCTGCACAGTGGGCTCGATGTACTGCTCAAAGCTCGGCTTGACAAACTTGTTGTACTGTTTGATGACCCCGCTGATGTCACGGCCCCGCTCCGATATGTCCCTCTTCAAACGCCTGACCAGACGGATGTCTGAATCGGTGTCCACGAACACTTTCATGTCCAGCAACTGAGGGACAGAGAAAGACAAAATAGGGCTAAGATGGCAAAACCCTGTGAAATCCAGTAGATGGGCCAGCAGCAGGGTAGCAAATCTGACTCCCTTAAGCATCATGCTTAAGATTTTCTTCTTGTTAAAAATGCTAATAGCTAAATCAACTGCGTATCTAAAGACATTTCCCATTGCTATAGAAAGTAAAGGTAAAGGTACAGTTCGAAGTGTTAAAAGAGCAAAACCTTGTGTCTCTTATGGTGTTAATTCAACACTTTTGTTGAAGCTGTTCTTATATTACACTAAAATATTCCATTGTCAACCAAGTGTTGACTTTACAGACAGTAATTTTCTGGTGAGATCTCAAGGTATGCAGAACTGCCTGATACAGTGACCAAAAAAGAATAGACTTCTCTTGTTGCACTCTACCAACTGTGTGTGACATGTTGTGTCCCTGCAAGCTCATTGGCTAGAGAATGCTTCGGTTACGGCAAATAATTTGAGGTTGAGAGAGCAGTGTGATAATAAGCAGTACAGCTAGGCGATTTGATTCGAAAGACATATCTTAATCTTCAAATCTCCTCAATCCTCTGAGGCTACAGAAATATTAAACCAATGCCTCGAGCGTCGTATCACAGGCCCGCACAAAAATAGGTTTATGGTAATCTCCGGGTATCAGAAGGAGAAAATAGAGGACATGAAAGTTACTTAATTACAAATTATTTTATGCTTCAATCGATAGAAGTTGACTGATGTCCATTTTTCACCTGACCTTTTAAAAAACACAGCTGCTAGGTGGAGTCTTGATCTCATTATGCCAATATACATAAAGATTAAGCTGGCAAGATCTTATTTGAATGTACAGGTGCATCTCAAACAAAATGTACATCGTAGGAAAGGTTTCCCGTAATTCAAATCAAAAAGTGACACTAATATATTCTAGATTCATTACACACAGTGAAACATTTCAAGCTATTTTTCTTTCAATCTTGATGATTACAGCTTACAGCTTATGGAAATCAAAAATCCAGTATCTAAAAATATTAGAATAAAAAATGTATAATACAGAAATGTCGACCTGAGAGGAGCTCTAATCAGCTAATTAACTCCCTGAGCCTTCAGTCTCACAGTCTGGTTCAGTATACACAACCAAAATCATGGGGAAGACTGCTGACTTGACTGTTGTCCAGAAGACACTCATTGACACCCTCCACAAGGAGGGTAAGCCACAGAAGGTCATTGCTGAAAGGGCTGGCTGTTTCCATGTTCATGGAAAGTTAACTGGAAGGGGAATGTGTCGTAGGAAAGGCTTGAAATGTTTCACTATGTATAATGAATCAATCTAGAATATGTGGTGTCACTTTTTGATTTGAATTACGAAAACAAAGAAATTACGGAACTCAATGTTGGGTATAGAACGCTTTTTTGGTTTAAAAAAGGCTTCACTAATGCTATAAAGTATCTTTGGAACACAAAGGGAAACAACAGTCAGAGAAAACCAGGCTGTCTTTAACGCTCCAAAGTCAGCAAAAACAAAGTTAGAAGGATGAATTGTCTAACAGCACCACGAGATGCAATGAAGACAAAAAAGAAAAAAAGAAGCAACCACCCGAAAACAACCGGTCAACATGACTCTTTGGCCATTGAGTAACTCAGACAGCAACAAGGCTGTCAGTCAATGGGCAGTAAATCTACATCCTGGCCAACTGGACAAGTAGGAAGAGCTGTGCCAGCAAAGCTGTCAGCCAATAGAAGAAGGGGTTGAGTGGGGTTCCAGCCTCCTCACATGATGGGCCAGGACAGGGAACAGGTTCTTGGCAGTAGACCAACCTCAGCTGGGCTCCCCAATTCTTCGGACCTCATCATTGGGAGAAATCAGCAAAGCTGTTAAGGAACATTTTGTAGCACTGCAGTTAAATAAAAAAACGAATGTGTAGACGGGCCGCTTGGCGTAGCAGGGTAATGCTTACTGGACCGACGACGGAGGATGGACAGGGTTGATAGTAAATAAACCAGGGTATAAGAAGAGCACTACGTTTGGCACAACAACGCACAATGCAACAGAGCTTCTGAAAAACAGTACAATAAAACCGTTTTACCGTTTTTCTGCATTGTTTGGGTCTTATCATCCTAACCCAGGTCAGCTCAGACTCCATGTACAATAGCAGAACTGACAAATCACTAACACCAGAAGTGCTTTGTCAACGCACCCACAATGACTCATTTTAATTGGTATGGATTTCCGAGCGCACGCGCGCACACACACACACAACCGGTGGATCGAAGCAAACAAAAGGACCCATCTACAACAGCATTAATAAAGCACAGTAGCCCATTCACTTACACACTGGCCAGATACACTTCATGGATCATACTGGTCTACACTCCATGGGTTCAGATGAGCAAACCTTTTGGTTTTATTATTAATCTAGGATTTAATAAAGAGGAATAAGATCATAAACATTACGAAACAACAGTACTACGGTACAGGCAGTTTAAATATTGCTTTGCTCTGAAAGGACATTTTCTCAGATTTCTTTCTTGCAGAAAGTTGGGCTTTGCGTTAGCATGTTTAACCTGAGTCAAGACTGTTGCAGCACTGGGGTCCTATGAACCCACAACCTGCCATCCCACACCATTCATGGCATGGGTAGAGATGAGGGCGGGGTCATGTAATTCATTATTTTTACGCTCGCAGTTTGGGCATGTAAAAATACTTATTTTTAAAGCAACACATCCTTACCTTCAAAAGTTCTTTATTTGCAAACGCCAGAATCCCCTCAAATATAACAACATTGGCACCATACACAGTTTTCTGCAAAAAAAAACAAAACACAGATTATAAGTACACAGATGGTCAAAAGCCTAGAACATTGCATCCCACAGCCAGCAAAACAGGACCGTCCTGGTTGTTCCTCATTTATCAATCCTGCTTTGAAACTCTCCTAAAATGGGTGCATTTTGACATGCCCCTAAATGCCTATGTGGTCAAATCGTCCCTTTAAGCCTGTTTGATTTTAGAGGTATGGGTGCTATAATGTAACATGTAAGGAGCATGTGAAAAAGATTTTTCTCCTTCCATCGTGTATCAGTTGACCAGTAAACATTTTAACGTCACTAAAGAGATGACAATAAGGACAAGTGATTTTAGCAATGGGACATTTTCTGTTCTTACTACAATCAACAATCACCAAAATGACTCTCATCCACAACAGCTCCCTCACATAGCCTCGGTACAAGAGCCATCATTTTGGTTAGGCAGAATGAACGAGGCAAGGATTCCACCTGCTGCCTTGCCTCCACATTCAACAGCATCTTTTACGCGTCACATATCACCTGGAAATGTAATGAGTGGAAGGCTGTTCTGTTCACATCCTAATTTGGGGATGATACTGTCAACTGTCAGTACTGTCAATTCCTCCGCTCATTTTTAGGAACGCGTCAAATAAAAACAATCTACTCCTACAGAAGCTGTTGAGCGATAGTGCATTAATCTGTTCCTTCTCAGGCATTCATCGTCTCCCTCTTGTTGAGGGAGTTGCCAAACTGAAAAGGCCCTATTGAAAACTGCCTCTGCTATAACCTGAGGGTGGAGGCACTTGGGCGTGTACCTGAAATGGAATTGATAATCTCAGTTTCCTTCTCTAAAATCCATTTGTTTTTCTGAACACCAAAACAATGTCTGCTGAGCCACTGTACTTCCTGCAAAAAGGTCCCATCTGCTTCTAAAAATGTGCTCTCTGAAACGCAGCAACGCAGATCCCAGAGGATCTCCCTCCCAATCGATTCACCATTATCTCAGTCTATTACAGGAATTCATTAATGGTTTTACGCATGTCTAGAATTTAACAAGTGACTGTACTTTATATCCATTAGTTTAATTATAGTACTGATGTGCTCATACAATGTTACACAAAATGATGTAGCCTGTTAGAAAACCCACCATTATTCACAACTGGCAGAAAGGGACCTGTGGGTTTGCAAGGTACCAGGGGAGGCTGGCAGAAAGGGACCAGTGGGTTTGCAAGGTACCAGGGGAGGCTGGCAGAAAGGGACCAGTGGGTTTGCAAGGTACCAGGGGAGGCTGGCAGAAAAGGACCAGTGGGTTTGCAAGGTACCAGGGGAGGCTGGCAGAAAGGGACCAGTGGGTTTGCAAGGTACCAGGGGAGGCTGGCAGAAAGGGAACAGTGGGTTTGCAAGGTACCAGGGGAGGCTGTCAGAAAGGGACCAGTGGGTTTGCAAGGTACCAGGGGAGGCTGTCAGAAAGGGATCGACCGGTGGGTTTGCAAGGTACCAGGGGAGGCTGTCAGAAAGGGATCGACCGGTGGGTTTGCGAGGTACCAGGGGTACAGTAACTTGGCAACAGCCTTCTACTGTCCACTCACTGCCACAGATTAACTAAATATGTACCGGCCATCCGAACCTCCTCTGCGCCAATCCCCCCCCATGATTTACAGCCCTCATCGAAGCGGTTTGTTTGCCGCAATTACCTTCCACAGCAGCCTTCTGATAGTCGGTCAGGTCCTATGTGTTCACCACCGGAATTAAGGGGCCCACTGAATAAGATCTGATCCTAAATAAAGTCTGTACTTCTGGTCAGTGTGTGTGTGCGTGATCACGTAGCACACGGTGTAGCAGCCAGGAAGCGTCCCATTTCAGGGGCCTGATGAGCTGGGAACTACTCTGCATTGATCAGACTGCTGAAGGTTTCATTCATTGACATTATTACCCTCGGGTGATTTAAAATGGCTTGAACACGACCAAGCGGCGGCACTGGGAGTGAACCAGGTGACCTCTGGGTTTATTAGTCAAGGCCGACCAGACGAATCCTCCATCATTCATAACGAGTCTTATTAAGTTCGTCGTGAATACTGCCTGCGTACATCGAGACCGCGGCCTCCCTGCGGTTATATGGCTTAATTAAATACACACTTGGGCAAAACATTCCCGTCATGAAAAGATCCGAGTTAGAAGTAATGTCATCATTTCCCTGGATAGTTGTGCTTCTTCGAGCCATGAAATTGCATCTGGACTTGAGGACATGAAAGGCAACCATTAAACGCGGAAGAGAATTCTCGTAACGGCCTTCGCGCTGTTGATGGTCGATATGTAGACATGTTTTCAATTCACGGCAGATTGTTCTTCTTTCCCCTGTTACTATCTGTTAGACCGTCATGCGATATTTCCATTAAGAGAAATGGCCCTCTCAGTTCGCTCTCCTACACACAGACACACATTTCCCAGCGTTTTCTGAGAGCTTCCCTACCCACTCCTTGCGGCGGCAGTGAGAGTTGAAGTCGTAGACCGGTACTTTGATACTCTTGCCCTTCTTCAGCTTCCTCAGGACAGTCACCAGCAGCTCAAAGTCAAAGGCCTCCGGGTGGTCAAAGTTGTACTCGTTCTTAGCTGCCAGCTCCTGCTCGTCTTTGGTCAATACCTGGAGGGTCAAGGTAAAGAAATTCCATTTCACAAACTGATCCCTAATCCATTTTCCAAAACCCAAGGCAGGCACGGGTCTAGTTCTGGGATAACTGGATCGGTGCATAAAATCGTACCAAAAGAGGACTATAACATATGAAAGAAATTTTCTATTGTTAACTCACATCTCACATTTGAAGAACCACCTAGACTTAATGTCAATAACTTACATAGGGGGTAAACAGCAGTGATTAGACCATCTGTTATCTGGAAATTAGCTGGATCCAATCCCCTGAGTCAGCAATTTGAGAAAAATAAGTTCATGTACTTAGCTCAGTGTAAGAGCCACGGCTAAATTACAAATCTATTTTTCTTTAGTCCCATGGTCTTGATGACATCAGAGCTCAGGCCCTATGCCTCACATTACCTGGTTTAAATGTGTACCATGAGGGGTTTGTTATTTTCTAGACACTGCAAGATAACATGGCATCACACTCTGGGTTATCCTGAATACAGAGTATTCCCTGTTAGTCAGATCCTTTCACCATTATTTCCAAAGGGTTCTCAATTGCTGCCATGTTGTTGATTTTAATTAAATTTAAATGTGGACAATCCATGTAGACTAATCTTTACAAATGTTAAGGTTTAACAATCTCATAGAGCAGCAGTATTAGAATGCTATGGAGATCAGCCTGGATATACTGACCAGCCTATAGGTCACAGGTAATGGAGAGTTCTGTGCAAAGCCAAGAATTGTTCTGAAACATCTAACCAAAGTATTTGTTTTTTATAGTTTACTATGGCTTCCTCCTTATAGCATTTATACTCTAGTTTTCTAGAATTGTTCTATTAGGAGTTTATCTTATAAACAGTCCTAGTTACCCTTACATTATAGTCCTATAGTTTACCTCATAGAACCGGTCTTACAGTTTACCTCAGAACCAGTCCTTTAGTTTACCTCATAGAACCAGTCCTGTAGTTTACCTCATCGAACCAGTCCTGTAGTTAACCTCATAGAACCAGTCCTATAGTTAACCTCATAGAACCAGTCCTATAGTTAACCTCATAGAACCAGTCCTATAGTTAACCTCATAGAACCAGTCCTATAGTTAACCTTATAGAACCAGTCCTATAGTTAACCTTATAGAACCAGTCCTATAGTTAACCTTATAGAACCAGTCCTATAGTTAACCTTATAGAACCAGTCCTATAGTTAACCTTATAGAACCAGTCCTATAGTTTACCTTATAGAACCAGTCCTATAGTTTACCTTATAGAACCAGTCCTATAGTTAACCTTATAGAACCAGTCCTATAGTTAACCTTATAGAACCAGTCCTATAGTTAACCTTATAGAACCAGTCCTATAGTTAACCTTATAGAACCAGTCCTATAGTTAACCTTATAGAACCAGTCCTATAGTTAACCTTATAGAGCCAGTCCTATAGTTTACCTTATAGAACCAGTCCTATAGTTAACCTTATAGAACCAGTCCTATAGTTAACCTTATAGAACCAGTCCTATAGTTAACCTTATAGAACCAGTCCTATAGTTAACCTTATAGAACCAGTCCTATAGTTAACCTTATAGAACCAGTCCTATAGTTTACCTTATAGAACCAGTCCTATAGTTTACCTTATAGAACGAGTCCATGGACAGGAGGACCACCCAGGGAACATCCAGAGCCTCGATAATCTTATTGGCCACAGTGGTTTTCCCAGAGGCACTTCCTCCACACAGGCCTGCAGAAGGAAACAGAAGGGGTATGACGGGACACCTGACATACACATATATATACACATATATATATTATGAATCCTGGGGAACAATAACCCTGGAAGTGAATCCAAAAATACATGCTGTGATTGGGGGGAACAGATTGTACACAGATTGTGCAATCTTTCAGATAACACTGAGTCCAGTTCCAAACTGCTGAGTAAGGCTACCTGAACAAAAAGAATATTCTAGAGAAAATTCAACTGAAAACAGCCTGGACAAGCATTTTTACCAAAGTAAAAGGGATTTTAGGTTCTTTGTCACAACAATGCGACCCAGACATCCGACAAGCTCAGACAGACAATGAAGCAACCCATCTCCTAAATGTAATCTGGAGTTGTTCACCAGAGACCCCAAGTTCAGCTATATACACACTACCATGCTCCACACTCATTCTCCAAGGCACTCTCTAGACAGTGTTCTTGTGAGGACAAGTGCAGAAAATGCAAAATATTACAACTGAGAAGCACTCTTCCCCACATACTACTCCCTAATTTACTGAACCTGGCCACTTCCAGCCTTGACAATGGCAACAGAGATGAAACAGGGCTGAAAAGGCTAGCCAGGTAAATAGCAGAGATGTGTATAACCAAAAAGCTTAAGTCTTTGTCGGTTCATTTGGGACCTATGACCCTGCGCTGGTTATTCACGGCAGTTAAACACGCCAAAATGAACGCTGTATTCGTTAACGAGTCAAGATTAAATAAGACAGTCAGACAACATTCACTCGCTATAGCACAAAAACAGCGGTCAGTTTTCAAAAGCTGCTCTGCTTTTAAATGACCTGGAGCTTTTATTTCAAGCTTGCATTGATCCATGCTTTGAAATAAGTAGCAAGACGCACCTGAGAAGAGGCTAATTCCGATTTGGACTTATATTAACTTTCCATATGCATCAATTTGCATGTAGGGGCCCAGCAGTTTGCTTGTTAACAACAAATATCAAACAATTCCAGATGGGATTATTCAGAGATGCTTTTAATCACTCCTCACTCCACATTTTCCTCTCTCACCTCAGGGCAGGCTGATTATTATACATGACCAGACGTATTCCCATTTCCTCCATTAGCAGCATGCTGGCCTGAGGAGACCAGCAGGACGGCCTTTTTCCAGGACTCATCCACCAGGGCACATCCAAGTGTGAAATTGTAACTTGTCAATTCCGGTTCATTGAAAGTAACACGTGTACTAAGGATAACAGCTGTGGTTTGAATTAGAAGCACTCAAGCCAATCAGGTATGTTTAAACAAAGTAAGGTGTGGCTGGGTAATTCATAAACACGCTTCATTTCATGGTGCCTCCCACAGGGATTACCAGTAGGGCCCTGGTCAACAGCAGAATGCCAGAAACAACCTAAGACAGCATGAAGAATGTCCTGAGCCCTGAGGATACGAAGGAACCCCCTGTTTTATGATTTCTGAGAACCTATGTACAAGCCAATTACATATCCGGTCTCAGGTGCACTACCTATCAACTGTCAAGGACCAGGTCTGGTGACTGACCCTTGGCATTCTTCTCATTCATAATTGAGTTGCGTTTGAGGTGAAGAAATGACTTATGATGGTATCGCTCACCAATGACGAAAGCCTCTTTGAAGGTGGTCCCAGTTACATTGTACCAAGGGGGTCGACCTGCAGTGTAGATGGTCCTCTTGTTGGTCCTGAGTAGGGGCGGTTCAGTTTTGCTCTGGCTAGTGGTCCTTTTCCGTGGAGACAGCGAGGGGGTCAGAGGGCAGCACGGGTGGTTCAGGAGACTGTCCAAAGAATCCTCTCCACTGCCACTTGGGTATGAAAACGGCACGAGGGACCAAAGGTGAGTTTGGCTCAAACTGAACATAATATTTGGACCTCCCCACTGGATAAGCCAGTGGTATCAAACCATTCATCACGTAAGGAATTCTATCAACTCACTCATGAAAGTTAAAAGTAAAAGGCACTACTATGTAGTAGATTAACAGTTTTCATCATTATACCAGTAACTGCAGAACATAGAGGTATTTATAACTTCTGAAAGGTTCAGATCAACTAAGTAGCACATATCAGTTGTGTTTCTAGCCCAATGTTTTATGTTTGGTCATGTTAGTCACATAAGGCTCTCATAACCACACATAAGACATGGCAAAATGGTGTAAAATCGCAGGACATTAGTGCAAAATGTGCAAACAGAAGAATCTGCCAACAATAAATGTCTAATAGGTTTGTATCATGCTAGTGCCCATAGAAACAGATGTAACAGGATCTTATTGTACTAGCGACTCTAAATTCAAAGGGAATGTATTGCCAAATACACAAATAATAACATATTGTATATGACATCCATATCTACCATCAGAGATGCCATTTGAGCTCACACCTGCCCCATGAAGATCTGGACATTTGGTTATGACGGATAGGCCCTATGACCTGTAGAGAGGACAGAGGAGTCTCCATACACTCAAGGAGTCCTCGTAAGCAACTCTCCGCAGTTCTGTACTATCTGTGTGGGTGAGGGATTAGGGCAAAACCTTTCGCACCTAGTCCAGGAAATCACACAGCTGCCCGAGGCATGGGGCAGTCTCTCGCATGAGTAAGGCCGTCATCATTTGGTAAAATAGATATGCATGAAAACACCTGGTCGTATGTCTAAAGGTGATTTCCTTACCTACTCTTCCTCTTCATCTGCACTGACCTGAAGACAAGTAGAGCAGTTTGGTCATTACAAAAGCAAAAGGAGAATTAATTAAAGGAGGAAGCCACTTTAGACTTGGAATTAACACCTAGACGGTCATGTTATTGTAGCATCTTTGTTACAATGATTTCGACACATTCATCCCTAACTGTAGAGTGCATCCACACATTCACTGCCACGTTTGATGATGATGGTGCATTATAGCAAGCTAACGTTAGCATTATCTAAGCTAATGTAGCATTAGCTTGGCATGCCGTCTAACTAGCAAGTAACATTAGTTCATCGATTAAATACAACAAAACTTGGAAACTTAGCTACTCTAGCTTGTTTCATTCTAACTGACAAATTGAGTATAGTAGTTAATACTACACTAGCAGGAACAAATTCAAATCGTATGTACTCAGGCTAGCTAACACTAGCAGAATATACCACCCACTATGTTGCGCGTAGGTTTCAGTTAACTAATCGGTCTGCCTCTATAATGCTAGTCATCTGTGTTAGCCTGAAACATGTAACACCTATTTATATATACCTCTCAGATCTAGACATCGACAGCTCATCTTCTTTCTCAGCCTCTTCTTCTTTTGGCATGTCGACATCGTGTTGATTCATTGTCATTGCCATGATTCCATCTCTTACTCCGGTGGCGCGTAAACACATGGGGGATGCGTGCTGATGTCACACTTTGTGTACATTGGCTTGCGTAGAGTGTGCACCAGAGACATTACGGGGACCGAGACACCCCAATGCTAGGCACTATTGATACCTTAGAGTGGACTTTCTCTGTTCTTGTATTGTCTCTAGTGCACATTACGTTTGGAAATGGTTGACGTACTACCATAGTAATACCAGAAAACTCAATATATCTAAAGATAAGTATAACTACCCCAAGATAGACCATACAAAAGCTAATGAATTCGAGTGGGCAGAACCTAGAAAGGAGTTGAGCTAGTGAGGTGTGTTACCATTTTCCAAAAAGCACCAAGCCAACTTGTAAAATCTGCATTGGCTTCAGTAACTAATTTCACTGAAGATTAAAGTAGAAAAATAAACAAATTAGTCCATGCCATACCCAAATGAAAAAAATCAAGGCTAAAAAGATAACTTTTGCACAAATTTGTTTGCACTCAGACCAATATGTTTGACGATAATGAAGCCTTGGTCTCCAGGCCTACTCTGAAGAAATTGAATAAAACCTTAGTGGTGATTTGAACGAACGAAGATGACAAGTAGGTTAGAAAATCCTCGACAATGATGTGTTCAAATACATGAAATGTGTTGGTCTATGTTGTGATTATGCACGTTGGTGCTCCCTAGATTTTTGCCTTGAATACGTTGAAGCCTGACTGCTGCCTTCAGTGTTGGGATTGTTAAACTCGGTTTGGAATTGGGAACATTTGACTTATGCAGTGGTGTACAATACATAATTTTTTACGTAGTGAAGAGCCTAACTTGAGGTATCTCAGATGTCATATCTTCAAAGATATAGTAATATTTGCAGGTCCGGAGACCGTTCTGTATTGAACTTCGAACTTGTTGGTTTCATTAGATTATATGTTTAATGTTTGTAATGGCAATTGTATGAATGTCAATAAACTATATGTTATCAATGTCCGCATTGTTACATTTTATTAATCACCGAAGGACTATATCAAATTAAAATGTGCCATCTCTCAAAGCCGCATTAAACATCTCGCACTTTTTTGACGTCGACACATAGGCCTACGCTGTCCACACGGGCTTGGCTGTTTCCAGTCAGCTGTGACTTGTAGCTGCACCAAAGCAAGCATATTAACAGCTGTGTTCAACACTTGGGCTAGCCTAGTGGAATTGAGAGTATAGGCTACTATACCGGGTCCCATATTTGCAACTGGCGATACTTATTTTACTTGAAGGATTTAATTTTATTACTACGGTGGGAATGGCTTGGAATAGTGTTCTAGGTGTAATTTAAGATACAGTCGGATTTACTGACCTCAAAATCCTGCATTTTTTCAGATTCCGATTCAGTTGTAATATACCCCACAACCGCGACAATACGACGATGGATACTACAGTGAATTCAGAAAGAAATTCAGAGAAATCGCACCTTGTGCACGAGAAAAATGCCAAAATATATTCACTGAAAAGGTAATGCATTTTTTTCCTGTTTGATCTGGGATTATTATAATAGATCTTTTGAGATTTGGTGTCTGTTCATGGGAGTTGTTTTGATTTATCCATGCCGTATTCTCATGTTATCTCAGATCATATTATCGGATTATTTAATTGCAATTTCTAAATACTTTTTTTTTCAGTTCAGTGATTTTAAGGATTTGTGTGAAAATATAGTAGAAAAATAGGCTAACAAAATCAAAATGATTGGCCGAGCAAATATGTAATGTTCACTTTAGAAGAATATGCGGTACGCTAATGCAATGAAAATGTATGTTACCAGTTTTAAATGTAGCTCAATAGACTCACTTTGTAATCTATCATGTTCAAGGGAAGACAGAGACTATAATTGAAGTGTATATAGCCAACCTAACGTTAATCGTTATTCATGATAACCTAAGTATTTTCTTATGTAGTCGTGGGCTGCAATTATACAGGCATTGGGTTTAAAATGTTGTATGAACAAATTCATTTTCATGCTTCGCTAGGTTTTGGACAGTATTTGACGGATGGCCCCAGGGAAGTTCATTGAGCACTGGTAAAAACTCATCACCTCTCATTACGAGAGCTGAAGAGGAATGGTAAAACTCCCTGAGACCTTATCAATTATATTAACACATTGATCTTCACTGGAGGAAAGCACCGATTGAAACATTCTGATACACAATTGTGGAATACCATGGTGGGCTTTTTATGTCCAAAACAGCGCACATTATGTGCTGCAAAAGAAAGGGAAAACGCAATAAAAAATAAAAGTTTTACGTTTTTATCTAATTACCCTAGCGTCTCTTCATATTTTTTCAAAAGCGCGTAAATAGAATCAAGCTGCAGTTAACATTTATTCCTTCATTAAAGTAATGCAAAATACATTATTTGCCATTGTAGTGTGATTTGTTATAGTTTTGTGATTATATAGTATATTCCGTTACTATCGGTTTTGCTGATCGAGTCCATGAAAATAGAGCAAACTAGTGTAAAGGGGGAAACACAAACTGATGAAGGTCATTCGATTTCAGCGCCATAGACAGAGACTGTATTTTCAGTGCTAGTATTTTCATCATAATAACGGTCTGATGATGTGAAATTTGAAATATGAGATGTCAATAATAGTAGCTGAAGAATTGTGCAAGTTACAAATTATGACGATTCATAAGCACCAGCACATCTTTTCCCAAGCCATTCAACTGTCACGAAACTAAAGTCTCAACTGTACTACATACGATTAGGCTAATTGTGCTGTATAGCCTAGAAAACGTCTGCTGAGTGTGAATTCGACTTTGATAAATATTTCTAAGCTTTGACACCATTTTTGAAACAATAGGCCCAAATGGGTTACTGGAAGCACCATGTGGATGCCACGATAGGGACAATCATTGTGAGAAATACGCTGATGGTAGGCTACAGCTGCCGGCACCACAAATCCTGGAAAGTATCGAAGCATGGAAAATATTTATGTTATGTTTGTTTGACTGAGCAGACAGTGTGAGGTGGGTATGAGGGTGTTGTAGTGTGACTGTCTTCAGATCAGTAAAGTAGGACCGACATAGCCTACTTTTCAGTCACAAGTCACCTATGCATTGCGTAACGTTTTTTAATGGATTAATACAAAATTACTGAAAACATTTTTATATATTTGCTCCTACACATTGAATTAGTAAATGAAATGTTAAAGACCGTGTAATTTGGATGCGACTGTTGCGGAAGGTTGGCTGCATAGCATCACTGTCGGGTTGTGTAGGCAGATTGAACAGGCTAGTCCTGGTGTCTGTGAATTGATGAATCGTCAGTCGGGGAAACAGTAATGGTACTGTTCATATAAACAGACATAGTTTTATTAAAACCTTCCACTAAAAGTATTCCTCTAAAATAATTATGGTAATATTTCAGATAGCGGTTAAGATGTTTCACACCGAATGTCGTCAAGATTTCCAGCGCACCTTCTTTTCTCTCTTATCTTGAAACGACAGTAGTTAACCAGGGCGGTCCAAAACCATAAACCATTGGTTAATTGGTTCATAGTAATTTAATCAACCTTACAACAAAAACACCATCTGATGTAGTTTTATTATTAGCTATTTAAAAGTGCACATTTGCTGGTTTAAAAATCCCTGATTTTCCCACTATCCATATGGCACGAAAGCATCTACAATGACAACCGCTGTCCAGGGTAAGTCAAACAAAATTTCGTTCATTCCCCACCTTAAAATGTTTTTGTGTAATGATTTATAACTTTAATCCTAAACAAATACAATACAAGTGTCTTCAGGTATTTCTTCTCTCAACTTCTTAGCCGAAAGAATAACCTTCATATATTTTTTTTAATTCTAAAAACAATAATTTGTTAAATAAATAATAATTAGGTGCCTGCTCTGTAATGGAATGATTTTGAAGAATGGTCGTAATACCATTTCCTTAGGCCCATTTGATTGCCTTGTGTACAGAAATCTGAATATCTTTAATCAGTCTACACCAAAGACAATATACATTTATATTCATATTAAATTCGTTCATTAAATTCAAGATTGAATAAGATTTTAATATTCGTCCAGAACTATCCCTCTGTAAATCAGTATTGAGCCAGTGCTTCATTGTCAAATGTCAGTTTTCTGAGTTTTCTGATGGACATTAATACATGTGTGTTAATCTACAGTATGTGAACATGCTGTGACTAACATGTAACTTCACTGAATCAAAATATCCTGTTAAAAGGTTGTAGAAATCTGAATATTTGTTCTGGTTGTTAATGAGACAAGCTATTATTCATCACATAAAGCAGTGGTATCAAGTCTTATCTTTGAGGGCCAGAGCTTGCTGATTTCTGTTTTATCTCATGAACATTTGCACACACTGGTGTCCCTGGTCTAAGGTGGTCCCTATTTAATGGAGAACAACAACAAAAAATAATACAGCAGTAGACCTGATTTTCAGGTCCAGAACTGATTATTATAATAGATCATACATTTGTTTAGGATTCTGACATGAACACTTTGCAGTTGTAAAGATGAGATCTTACATTTCATCCTGTCTTTGACAGTCACATAGGAATATCATCCTTTATTTGATGACCACATAGGAATACCCCCAAAATATAAATTTTTCAAACCATTCATTTGATCAACTGAATAGTTTTTCCAGAGTTTAACCAATCACGATTGCTCTTCTGTGTATATTCTGAAGTCCGTGCATACAGCAAGGAGTACATTTCTGTGTTTGAAATGTCTTTCGTTGTTTGTGTGACGGACCTTTGAATAGCCTCCATGCCTAGGGTTAAGATAGGGGGGTGTATTTGCTCCTGTGGTCCCCAAGGTGTGATTAAACAGAAGCCGTTTTCCACTCTGTTGACTCCTTTCAGCTAGTGTTTCCCTGGGCTTGAGACCGAGGGAGTCATGGCCCAGAGCTGCGTTATCTCAGAAACTAAAATTGCGTTTTTCCACCTCATTAGTCTCATCATCATGCCTCTCGTCTTTGCACATGGCGGTTGGGGGGGGGGCAACTCAGCATTTATTGATTGGATTTTGATCTGATCTCTTTGCGATATTAACATGCTACTTCTACGTGTGTAACTCTCAGGTCACACACACAGACACTGTTGACGAAAACGGTAAATGTCAACCACCAAAACAACTTTGGAAAATCCATTGATATGAAAACATCAAGTTCCCTTGTCTATTCTACTGTATAGTGCATGTTTTTAGGCAGTATACTTTCTTTACTGAAAATAATATAATAGAGCAGTAAGCCTACATTATGTATGTTATATAAATAATCTATATAGAATATGCATATGATATTCCCTAATTACCTTCCCACCCCAGTTCCTTTTTAGACTCCAAAGAAGATTATCCCAAGTTCCCGTTGGAGAACGGAGATGCGGCTGGAGCCATTGAGCTGAAGCAACCTGTTGGTACCCATTGCCATGGTAACAAAGCAGTGAACGAGGAGAACCATGACAAGCTGCTAGCTAAGAAGAAACTGTATATTGCCTCCATTGTGTGCCTCATCTTCATGATCGGAGAAATCATAGGTAAGGCTGGTTGATAATATTTATTAGTCTAACCTTAAAGCCTGATGAGACATACTGGATGTAACATTCTTTAAACACCTGATAGTGTGTTTTTGGGATCAAAACATAAAAAAAACCCTCTTCAAGATGAAATCCTAATCACTTTGTTACACTTTTGTCACCACTTGGTTGCTAAGCTTGGTTATTATGAAATTGGTGTTTGAAATTCAGTGCAAGCAAAATGCAAATCCAGAGATGCCTGAGTAAAAGTTCAGTCTAAATCAAACACACAACAGATGTAAATATCAAACCGATTGTTGGGTTGTTGAATCATTTAGAGATTTCGTGGCCGAGACAGATATGCACGTACACACTAAGCAATGAGTGTAGTGGGCCTAATGACAGCCTCTTATCTTACTTTTGTCAGGATTGCACAGGAAAAAGGCGAAAGACTGAGGAGAGAGATTTTGCTGAAAGGACAGAAAGTTGGGTTCAAACCCACCTTGTAGCAGAACATGTGCACTGGAGGCAGCGCTTAAGACAGCTAGAGAACCCCAGGCCACACAGATGTCACTTACCATGAAATCTCGGGTTCACAGTGTACAGTATAGATGCTGGAATTACATTAGGACACACATGTACAGCTTGGTACCAACAGGAATGCCTTTTGCATTGAAAATAATTTCTTGACTGTTTGTCCAACTACGTTCCCAGGGATCGTTGGCTAGGATAGAACATTTAGTAAGTTAATTGCTCAGTAAGATATAAAAATGTCTTGGGTGAAAAACACTGTTTTAGTTATCATTCTTGTGATAAAAAGCAATTGGCACAAGCTTATGTGCCGTGCATCCCCTCTATTCAATACCTCTATCAATGGGCAAGTCAGTGCAGTCAGGTTCTTCACACCACCTATCATTTACTCTTTGTTGGCTTAGGGCCTATTTGTTGCATTCAAAATAATTTTTATTGATCACGTTATTCAAGCAACCCATTTCTATCCATTAATTGATCCTTTTTAAAATGCAAGTTGTCAATTTTGCCAACACAGTAAAAGAGCAGTCCATAATTTTGGTAATTAGTTATTACAAATATTTTGTTTCAGGTCTCATGTGCTTCAACATGTAATTATGGAAACGAAAAGTTTATTGTTTCTGAAAATCCTACAAGAAACACCTCTATGCCACTACATCAATATGATGAGTTATTACCCCTCTCCCTTTTAAATTCTGAATAATTATTGTCTAAAAAACCGTGGCATATGAGACTGTATACCAGCATGACAAAAATTAAATATTTGTATTTTTGCATTGAAATCTAGATATATTGCAAGGATTGTTGATTTAATTTTGGGCAGTCAGTGCTTGTGTCCTGCAAGGAGAACGGAGTACTTCAGGTTCTTTAAACTTTAAGGTCAAAGGGATGTTTTGTGGAGGTCCCTGCCAGCATAATAGTATGTTAGTCCCTGTGGCACCATTGCCCGTTCTCTGTAATGGTCTTTTAAAGAGTCCTTGAAATGCATTCAGCCTTTAATGTTGAAATCCTCCCCTGGTAAAAGACAAATCTCCTGTCAGCCCAAAGGATAATGAATAGGAGGTAAAACTGATCAAAGCATGTCATGACATTTCCATTTTATATTCTCTATAAAGGCTTCCTACCAGAGCTATGAGTCATCCCCTTTCTAGATACAACTGTGATAATTCAAAGTCAGCAGTAATGCCTGTGTCAGAAAATGAAACTCCTTCAAGTTTTTTCCCTTGACATTTGGAACAAAAGATTGAAACCATGCAGCATTTGGTCCATCTAAACTAAGTTCCAAGAAGAAACTTTGGCGTATAGCCAATTATTCAGATCCACTCAAGCTTTGCCCTTTTTGCAGTTTATATTTAGCATTTTATTTTCAGTGAATTTCGACTTAGCTGTAACTGTAGTTGTTTTGTAAACCGTCTCTGAATTCATGACCTAGTCATCCTCTAGGCCTCTGTGAGACATTGTGTCTGTGTCTCCAGGTGGTTACCTGGCCCACAGTTTGGCCATAATGACAGATGCAGCTCACCTCCTGACTGACTTCGGCAGCATGATGGTTAGTCTCTTCTCTCTGTGGATCTCCACCAGGCCCTCCACCAAAACCATGACATTTGGTTGGCACCGCTCAGGTTGGTCCCATGAATAAACGTGTTCAAACACTTCGGGAAATGTACAGTACTTTCCCTTCTACCCCTTCACCATCCAGAATGGAGAATGTTGGAACAGCAAAATGGTAATAGCCTCTGAAAGGACATTTCAATGACTGACCATCCCCACAGAGATCCTGGGAGCCCTGGTGTCAGTGATGTCCATTTGGATAGTGACTGGGGCACTGGTTTATCTGGCCATCGAGAGGATCATCAGGAACGACTACGAGATCAACAGTCAAGCTATGCTCATTACCTCCGGCTGCGCTGTTATTGTGAACATAATGTGAGTGGTTCATTACCATGCCTTTTAGCTTAGCTTTAACCATCTGCCCTTGATTGGGAGAAATATACAGTGACTGCTTGGCTGGGGTAAGCCATGTTGCATTCACCTTTTCCAGGTGTTGGCTGCCAGCACACATGGCAAAACAACCTGAAGGACAGAGAGCAGAATGTACTGGACTGTGTTTCTCTGTTCTCTTGCAGAATGGCATACATCCTTCACCACTCTACCACCTTTCATGCCCATGGCTCTGGCTACCACCAGATTGACGAGAACGGGCAGAGCCCAGTAGGTCACGGCCACTCCCAGGTGGGTCACGGCCACTCACATGCGCTCTTTGGTCATGGCCACGGCAATACCAGTGTGAGAGCAGCCTTCATTCACGTGTTGGGAGATCTCCTGCAGAGTGTCGGGGTCCTAGTGGCTGCCATAGTCATCTTCTTCAGGGTCAGTAACAAATACAAGTACTTTTCATCTTTATTACAAATGTACATTATTGCATAATCTGTATTTGCTTACAGTGTAATTACTATATCCCTATTTAGTTTCACTGATAATGTCAGGACATTGGACAAATCTTAAGCAAAATTGGTATTTACAATTTTGAGAGATACAAATGCTAGTGTTTTGGCTCTGTATCAATACGGAAGTGTTTAATATCATTAGCTGCCCTGCAAGATGTTGTTCCTCCTACATTAGAGAATTTGTGAGTGGCCTAATGTGTTATGACATCATTAGAGCAGCACTGTTGGATGCCACTCTCCTGGGCATGCCTCATACCCTCTTCGGTGGACTTTCTGTTGCAGCCTGAATATAAAGTAGCGGATCCCATTTGTACCTTCCTCTTCTCCGTGTTCGTTCTGGGCACCACCTTCACCATCGTCAGGGATGTTTTCAGGATACTCATGGAAGGTAAACCTGCCTTTTCTGATTCCTCTCCTCTGAAATGTGAATTAAAACCATAAAGGATACTATCCTGACATTTACCGGTTTTGTTATACAAGTTAATAAACATAGCATGACCACAATTTAGATGACAATTTGTGAAAGAACTGTAGATGGCATATCCCTTTGTCCTGAAATATTCAACAGGAACTCCTAAAGGAATAGAATTTAACTCTGTGAAGGAAGTGTTACTGTCTCTGAAGATGGTGAAGTCCATGCACAACCTGCACCTATGGGCCCTGACTGCGGGACAGACTCTGGTTTCGGTCCATGTAGCAGTCGGTGAGTCCAAGCCATCCTCAGTCTGACCCTACTTGATTCAGGCTTTATAATTTCACACATGTTGCCAGTAGTGACCAACAGAAACCTTTTCACAACTTTAAAGATACATAAAACTCCAAAACGCACGACGGTTGACCTCTTTCGTTTCGTTCTGGTTTCTCAGAGGAGAATGCAGATCCCCAGAGTGTCCTTAAGGAGGCCACAGAGATCCTTCAGACAAAGTTTGGATTCTACAGCACCACCATCCAGGTGGAGCCCTACTCTGAGGACATGGCCTACTGCAACTACTGCCAGGACCCCATGGACTGACACAACCACCACAGGGACGGGAGCCAGCTGTCCTTTTCAAACAGAGTGGGTACTGTGTACATACAGAAGCACCATTGAGGATGTAAACTAGGAATTGAAACACTGTGCAAAGCATCACCAGAAGACCAAGAACAATGTTCTGATCCATCATCAGCTTTGCAGGACTCCACCAAATGTACTTACGGTACTTTATGCGTCATATCATGCCAAAGATTCCCATATGAATACCACTTATTCAGGATACGTTGATATTCCAGACAATGGATTTCATGCCAAGACATTGTGTAGGTATCAGGGACAGACATTTTAAAGATTACAAATTTGCGCAGAATGTATCAGCACGTTTATAGTACTGTATGCAGCCCCTTTACCAGTCTGTGCTGATGTAGTATTTTTAGCCGTTTGGCTCTAGCAGTCCCTCATTTACATGGTGCATGAGGACAGCAGATCATTGTAATAGCTGGTCTCTGTAGTTTTTTGTGTCTTAAGAACTCTGAAACCTATTCGATTTCTGTCTCAGCCGGGCCTTTATTTGCGTGTCAGTGTCTGCCAAATGGTAGCAGTATTTGGTTCCCAGCTGAAAAGAGTTCCGGATCAAATAAGAAACATTGATTATGTCTGTGTGAGAAATCATACTACAAGCACACTCATCTCACTCAGAGGAGGAAGCCAATTTACAAAAGGAGCTGGTCAGTTAGTTTTAGCATTGTGGGCCTTATTCATCTGTACCCTAGGATATTCCCTATGTGGATAAAGTAATGATACTAGCTGATACTCAGGCACGCCTCTATTCCTTATTATAAACAGGGTTGTTCCAATCCTTAATGCTAACTGGCTGAAAGCCAAGGGAAGGACATGACATCACTTTTGACCTCTCAAATTGAATTGGTATCCAGTTTATAACAGTAATGTTAAACTAACCCTCCTGTCCAACAGTGTAGGTTTGTATTGTATATCGGGGGGGTCAGGGTCAATCTATCCCAGGATTTGCATTCTTTTCCAGGGGGGTCACATTGACCTCTCTGTAATATTGGTGGGGTTGGGGGGGGGGGCGTCCCCCCTAATTTTAGGCCCCTGCTCCTATCGCAAAGTTTTGTTAACATCGTAGCCTTTACAGCTTTGTTTTGCGATTACGCAGATCAAGACATCATTGGTGCAAAGCACTTCCTCTGGATCTTTGGACACTTACATTTACAGTGGCTCTCAAAAGGATTCACTCCCTTGGACGAAAATGTGTGTAACACATTTTATTGTGTTACAACATGAAAATAAAATAGATTGAATTAGGAGTTTTTGCCACTGATCAAAACAAATGAAAGTCCATAATGTCAAGTGAGAAATAAAAACGTAATGGATTGCATAACTATTCACTTCCTAAAGTTAGTCTTTGGTTAAAGTACCGTTGGCAGCAATTACAGCCATGTGTTTATAGGCACAAGCTTTGCAAATCTGGACATTACTTTTTGAGTTTTGTCCATTACTCTTTGGAAAATGGCTTAAGCCCCACCAAGTTGGATGGAGACCTTTGGTGAACGACAATTTCCCCCATATTCTTAACTGGATTGACGTCCGGTCTTTGGCTGGGCCACTCGAAAGACGTTGACCTTTTTGTTTTTAAGCCCCTCCAGTGTGGCTTTGGCCAGGATTTATCCTCTATTTTCACAAGCTTTTCAGGCTCTTATGCAGTGAAGCATCCCGATAACATGATATTGCCGCCACCAAGCTACACGCTAGGGGTGGCGTTCTCTGGATGATTTTCGGTGTTAGGCATGCGCTAATTACAGCACAATTACAGACCAAAAAGCTTCCACTTGGCCTCAGTCTCTCACATCCTTCTGGCAAACGTATTTTTCATTTTGACATTGTTGGCGTTTTTTGAGATGGCCAGTGTCAAGAACACCTAAGTGAATTCATTTAGATTTCATGTTGAAACACAATCAAATCTGGAAAAGTCCAAGTGGGTGAATTGTTTTGAGAGCCACTTTACACTATTCAGTACATTTATACTTACATTTCTCTCTGCATTATATATGTACAGTACATACATACTTACATTTCTCTCTGCAT
Organism: Esox lucius; assembly: GCF_011004845.1. Taxonomy (NCBI): domain Eukaryota; kingdom Metazoa; phylum Chordata; class Actinopteri; order Esociformes; family Esocidae; genus Esox; species Esox lucius. The sequence continues at coordinate 12,732,970 of NC_047586.1, read as the reverse complement.
TATATATGTACAGTACATACATACTTACATTTCTCTCTGCATTATATATGTACAGTACATACATACTTACATTTCTCTCTGCATTATATATGTACAGTACATACACTTACATTTCTCGCTGCCTTAAAGGCCCTTAAGGGAGTGTCAACAGGGCTTCAGCCTCTAAATGAATCGGGCTCTGGATGTCAGATGAACTAACCCCATCTTTGCATAATTCACATACTCCAAAAGCACCCCCCCAACACCCTCCCCACCCACGCCTACTGTCACAGGCGCACATGCCCAATTTGCACAGGGTTTCTATTTGTAGTTCCAGTAGTTTGTAGTTCCAGTGCCTCCACACTGCCTCAACAACCTTCCAACATTCCAGTGAGTCAGTCAGTGATCTACTCCATGCCAACTTGCACCACATGCTTCATCAACAGAAACCCATCAACATCTGCCATGATGTACCTTTGAAGAAAATGGACAGTGATTAAGTGTACAGTACAAAAATGTCCGACCTGCGATGCACTGGACGTGACATTTTAAAGGCACTCGCTATTCTCGTCGTACTTGGATGCCTGCAGTTCAGTGTCAATGTTGTAACCTGCACCTGAAATTAAGTGAAAGAATGGACTCACATTCTTAACCAAACACTTGCATGTGTTGTTTATCATTCAGATAATGTAACTAAATTCTGAGGTCTTCATACGACTGCCAATATGTCTATTTGATAGGAATTAAGCTTCTAAATGTCACTGAACCATCCTCATTTAAAAAATCTATATTTTGATCACTTTTGATAAAAGGAAAGTATATATTAAAACATATGTAAGTATTTTCTTGTCATTTGTAAACCACTAGGAAATCGAACAAACAAGGATCCAACTGTAAAGACAGTGAAAACCAACAACCTGATTTCAGACCATAAAGGGGTTATTAAGCACTCAAATTCAAAGATGAAGTTCTTTTTTGTTCATGAACCAAGTGTAATGCTGTCTTGTATGAAAACATTTTATATGCCAAATATCAGTATTTCCTGTGTACAATTCTGTGTAAACACGTAAAACTACGTTTCCAGAAAAGTTGGGACGCTGTGTAAAATGTAAATAAAAACAAAATGCAAAGATGTACAAAGTTAGAAAATAGTACAAAGACAACATATCAAATGTTGAAGCTGAGAAATGTTCTTGTTTTTGGAGAAATACCTTTTTTTGAATTTGATACCAGCAATACGTTGTAAAGAGGTTGGAATAGGAGCATGTTTACCACTGTGTTGCATCACCTCTTCTTTTAATAATACTCTGTAAGCATTTAGGAACTGAGAAGTAGTTTTGAAAGTGAACTATATTCCCATTCTTGCTTGATATAGGATTGCAGCTGCTGAACAGTTTATGGTCTCCTTTCTCGTGTATTCTGTTGCATAATGCACCAAATATTTTCAATGGGTGACAGGTCTGGACTGCAGGCAGACCAGTTTAGCACCCAGACTCTTTTACAACGGAGCCATGCTGTTGCAATACGTGCAGAATGTGGTCTGGCATTGTCAATTGACCTAATTAGCCCTGTGATATTCCACCAGGTTTAGTTTTTTGAGCATTATACAACTTATCCAGTCTTTTGCTGCCTCTGTCACAAATCTTTTGAAACATGTTGCTGGCATTAAATTCAAAGTGGGCATATGTTTTTCAAGAAACAATGAAATGTCTCAGTTTCAACATTTGATGTTGTCTTTGTAATATTTTATATTGAATATAGGGTTTAAATGACTTGCACATCATTGCATTCTGTTTTTATTTGCATTTTACATGGCGTCCCAACCTTTTTGGAAACAGGGTTGTAAAAACATTTGACTAATTGTATATTATACTAATTGTATAAAATATAAAATGTATAAAGTCTATAAAGTCCTGTGTATAAATGTTTGGTGATATCATGTTCAAGCACGGACGTCTGTTTGATATTTCATTTATGGTGACAATTTTGTAAAACTCAAATAAATGTAAGCAAACTATTGGCCATGAATAATTGCATTATTTTCAGAGGGGCAGATTTAAAAGCCAATAACCCTTAATTAATAAGATTCCAGATGACGCGGAAACATCTATCTCCTTGGCACTTCATCTCCAGTCACAACCAGGATAACCAAGTGCAACCTTCAAGTACTGTTGCCTCTGTGAGCCAGTGCAGCAGGAAATGTGCTAGATACACTCCTGCAAGTCAATATCATTAGACTGCAAAAATGATCAGCAACCAGAATAACTGACACCAAAATGTGTTAGACTATAGATTTAAGGACAAGAGCTGTGGACAGAGACAACCCAGGAATCAAAGCAGAACACTGCATATGGAAGTTCCTGCTGTGGCTTTGTGATCAGGGCATGAACATCGCCCCGACCAGGTGAGATGAAATGTTGTTGCGGCCGACTGATATGTAACCATCTGTTCATCGAATTAACGATCACAGACAACAAACCAAATTAAATTCAATTTGGTGTTTTTTTCTCAGCCTGAGGTTACCTCTACTCCCATCACTGGTTGCAAAAAATGCTGTTATGAAATAAAATATGCCCAAACAATGTATATGCCACCACCTTTGAACATCATTTGGTGTACTCTAGCCCAGGTGGTGCTGACGCATGCCGGTTTTAACATCTGGATCGGCATTTTGCCGCGAATGTGGCACTCTAGTCAGTCAGGTACATAGTTGATGCATGCTTTGTCTACATACAGGTATTCAACCTTTTACTTAACTGAGTTATTGAATGTGACAGTGTGTCTGCCCCTCCACGTACTGCAGCACCACGACTGGAGCTCAACCCACACCTCATTTTCAGAAAGAGAATCTCTCCTCACTTCTCTCAATAAGCCCAACCCCCAAAAAAAACACCAAGTGTACTTTAAGTACGTTCAGTACCACTAGATAGTACGCAGGGTGTTCCACTGCATTTCGTCATCAATATTTAAAGTTTCTTCCGATTTCTTCATGACATTTCATCTAGACAATCTCACATCTCTCATCAAATTACCTTTTGGAAAATTTAGGCCAGGCCATAATTTGGAGGTATGGCCTCACAAGACATTGTAACTGTTTATTGTATTACAGTATATTTGTATTTATTCTAATATTAGTCATTTATGAGCAAATAAACACTTGATACCAAAGTAAATCAGAATAAGGAGAATTAGGCAGTCTTCTACTGCTGCTGCTTTATTACCGCTGTTTTCCAACATACCAGAACCCATTTCCACCATCTGCAGCTCTTACCTGGATTATAGATCACAGAATGGAGTCCCTATCAGACAGGGATGGATCACAGCACAAGTAGTCCAGTATTACACACATTTGGCTTTCCTTACACGGGTAACTACAGGCTTAATTATGCATTCTAATTTATGTTAATTAAAAGGATAGTTCATCCAAAATTCATATTTTTTTTAAGTCCACTTACCAAGAGATATTCCAGAAGGCCCATAGAGTCATTTTTTTCTACTAATCCATTATTCAGCCCTGTCCCAGTCTGTAATTAGCATTACCAGGTTCACCATCGCCCCCCTTTAGTTGCTGTCCAAGCTTGTATTCGGTCAATTCATCATCTGTGTATTATGGTTACAACAAGCAAGGCTCCATCCCCTAAAAAATTTTCTTCCTGCTCATATTCAGACATAATATATACACTGAACCAAATTATAAACGCACCACTTTTGTTTTTGGCCCCATTTATCATGAGCTGAACTCAAAGATCTACGACTTTCTCTATGTACACAAAATGCCTATTTCTCTCAAATATTGTTCACAAATCTGTCTAAATGTGTTAGTGAGCACTTCTCCTTTGCCGAGATAATCCCTCCATCTCACAGGTGTGGCATATCAAGATGCGAATTAGACAGCATGATTATTGCACAGGTGTGCCTTAGGATGGCCACAATGAAAAGCCACTCTAAAATGTGCAGTTCCATCACACAGCACAATGCTGTAAACGCCAAGTGTTGCGTTTATAATTTTGTTCAGTGTATGTATTTTCCCTTCTCTCTCAAGCAAATAATGTTTGACTGTCCGAGGTGAATATCAAAGATGAAATAGGTAACTTGCTTTCTAGCTAACGAATACTAACTTTTGTTTTCTGTGTATATACACACACTTAACAAACGAACGAGAGGATTGATACAACTGTGAACAAAACTGACCAGTAAACACAGGAAGTACCTGTTTATTTGAAATGAGAATTATATCTCGAAAATTTAAACTTTATTTTGAGGAATACAACGTGTCTTAGTTTGGAGTGTTTTAGAGTAGTTTTCCGCTTGCAATGCAGCTTTGCGATAGGGGTAAGTGCGGTTTCCATTCATGAATTTGTACAACGCTAATAACACAAATTACTGACTGAGTCAGAGCTGAATAATGGATTGTTTTAAAAAATGACTATGTGCCTGAAGGACCAGCTGGGGGTAAGGGGACTGCCACCGAAATACGTCCCTTGGACTTAGCCCAGATCCCTAGTGCCGCCAAGAGCTTTAGATGGAGGGACACTGAGAACAAGAAAACACTGAAAATACTTTTTTAATCAAAGGACATTAACAAACTCATTTAAACATAAACAAATAAATACAAAACAAAGTTCATACCTAACATATAAAAGGCATAGACCTGAAATTGTAACACAGAAAAATAATGGTGGAAAGAAAGGCAGAAGATTAGCAGAATGAGTGAAGAGAAAAAACCCAACGGGCTATAGCTTTGCAATGATGCTGAATATGGGTTCTATAGGAACCTTCAAGTGAGTTCTCAGTTTACAATATACTCACACTGAAATGTGTATATAAAAATAAAGATAAAAACATTTGTAACTTCAAGCAAAATAGCATTTTTTCCCCTTCTCAAAATAAGTTAAATATAAAAACATTGTGGTCTCGCAAAAGATAAAAACACAATGTGTTCACTGTCCAAACAAGCAGCCAATCAATTTCCTTCAGGGCTAGATCCTACCTCAAAATCCATGCAAATCTCCTTTTGATGTGCAAGTTGTATATATATCCCATGTTAAAATGATGCACTAATATTAGTCTCTAGGAATTAAGAAGGAAGGAACAGAACACCTGGTGGTATACTGAGCTACAGGGAGCGGGCCTTCCGGAGAGTAGTCCTATAGCTTCTCTGTGGTGTGCCTGACGGCACTGGCGTCTCCCTGGCTGTCGGCTGTGTTTTGCATGAACATGGCGTTGAACTGGGCCTGGCTGTCCTGCACCATCTTATTAATGTGGGAGCTGTTCATTGCGCTGAGGCAGTGGGCTCTCACCAAGCCCGCCTGGCCCCCAGACAACACCCAGCTCTGGGCACACAAGTTGGGGTTCATTCGGATCTAAACAGAAGAGGAAAACAGGGAAGACAGTCACGGGGAGGATTCTTCCTGTTGATTAATAAAACGGCTCATTCGGTTGAAGTACGGTGTTTGAGAAACAACACTTGCAGTTTGTATTGCTGCATGGAGTCACCTGAATAAAAAGTATTATTATGTCAATTACTACCTGAAAGGACAAGGATTTTCTCAACTCATCCCATGTAATGCACCAACACATAACAGCACAGTTGCTTGACATGCAGTGGAGATTCAGTCAATCTCATTATTGCCCCCAGATCCTAAACTGTGGTCTCCAATAGAATAGCTGCCATTTAGTTAAGCCAGAGATGGCTAATGCACTCTACATTAATGTTGAGCTCCAGTTCAACTCTTTATTCAGCTGATCACGTCTAATCAGGATCACTGACCTAGGTAAACACCACTTCCACTAAACTAATGTAACCGGCTCTATGCTCAACCTACAGGTCAACAACACTGCTGTACCATAGTGTCTTCATTAAATATTGTTGTTATGACATTCAAATGCAGAGGTCAGTGCAAATTGGCTAAGAACCATGTGGGGATGGACAGGTTGATGTTGAACAATGCTGCCTAGATGAGGACAAAATTGCATAGTGGACATCACAAAATGAAGACCGCTACAAAATCACGTAACATTTTTCATGTGTCAATGACTGAACTATTGAGTAGAATGCCGTATTCCTTAAAAAATATTTTCTATAGCTGCCTGAAACATATAAAACTGAACGAGACCCATAATGTCAGAAACAATTATTTCACACATCCGTTCTTATCTTATTAACATGAAATATCCCTGACTAATAATTTAATGCCCATATCTGTTTGCACTATGTTGCTGTATTTCGGTTTGACCTTTGTGCCATGTTCTTTTGGCTCCAAGCGGTTCACAATCACATTGATCATGTTGTCTTGAATACATTAGTATTTGTCCTACATAAGCTATGGAATGGGTATACCATTGCAATTGTGACATAACTAAGTTACAACTTACATTTTCATTTATAGCCTTGATATATCATTTTAGCAGCATTGCATATAAATGCATCTGCAAAATATGACTTAGTACTTGGTGGCAAAACCCTTGTTGGCAATCACAGATGTCAGATGTTTCTTGTAGTTGGCCACCAGGTTTGCACACACCTCAGAAGGGATTTTGTCCCACTCCTCTTTGCAGATCTTCTCCAAGACATCACGGTTTCGAGGCTGATGTTTGGCAACTGGTTGAGGGAAGGAGGTTCTCAATACAGATTTGACAGTACATGGCCCCGTCCATCACCCCTTTGATGCGGTGAAGTTGTATTGTCCCCTCAGCAGAAAAACAGCCCCATAGCATAATGTTTCCACCTCCATGTTTGATGGTGGGGATTGTGTTCTTGGGGTCATAGGCAACATTCCTCCTCCTCCAAACACGGCAAGATGAGTTGATGCCAAAGAGCTGGATTTTGGTCTCATCTGACCACAATACTTTCACCCAGTTCTCCTCTGAATCATTCAGATGTTCATTGGCAAACTTCAGACGGGCCTGTACATGTGCTTTCTTGAGCAGGGGGACATTTCGGGGGCTGCAGGATTTCAGTCCTTCACGGCATAGTGCGGAGATGGCCAAGAGCTAATGTCACTGACACTGACTGACTGACTGTTCATATTGCTCTCATTTTCGACTTGCTTAGCGTAGTGGTTAGCTAATCAACTGCCTATTTGTTTTCTAAAGAAACGAACCAGCCATGGAGTGATTCGAGTCATTGTTTTCATTATAGGTACTGTATAGCTTTTAGCCAGCCATCTACAGTAATCTCTTTCTAATTATCGTGTTGAAAGTAGTGTAGAAACCTGTTGTTGGTTTGGATGTTAACTAATGTAGGCAAACCGTGGAGTTTCGACTAATTGGTTTGGCAATTCAAGTAAATGGACACCACATCTCTACATACGTATCAAGTGCCCTCATACCCGCTGTTTAAATAGCGTAGTGGTTAAAGTCGCAGGCTGTCACATAGTAAACCGCGGATCGAATCCAGCTTGGGCAGCAACATTCATTCCACCAACTAATGGCGAGCTGGCAGAACTAGACTTGCTTGATTCCTTTTCTTGTTTCTATTGGATTGAGGTCCCGATTCTGCCAGCCATTCTGGGACACAGATTTTCCTTTTGCGAGACTTTCCTTGGTTGAATTTCCTGTGTGCTTTGGATCATTGTTGTGTTGAAAAGAGAAATTCTTCAGGAAAGGTGTTTTAAAAAGTGGTGTTCGTTACTGGATGCTGGTTCAAATCCCCAAGCCAATAAGCTGAAACTCTATTATTCAGTCCCTCAGCAAGGCAGTTAACCCAAACAACTCCAAGGTCGTTGCTTTAAATAAGAACCTGTTTTTAGCATACATAGCTGGTAAGAGAAAAATAATAAACATGGTACATTGTCCAACTGGTCTGAGAGTCTGCTGGTTAATGAGGGTCACTGCATGGGCAAAGATTGACCTGTTCTGATGCCTGCCTCCAGGGCTCCAGTGGGGTGTCAGTCATGTGACGGGACGTGATGAGGTGCTCACAGGCTAAGTGGTACAGGTCAGTAGTCTGTAACAGAGACTTTACTGCTGTGCTTCTGGGAGTCGGTCTGACTTATTACCGCTAAGACAAAAGGCTCACTGTTACAACTGGCTCTTATGAGTGCCTGTGCCATGATGACAAGAGGTCTCCACTCCTGCTCTTCTCCCCTCAGAGACACTTGGAGAGACCAACACTCCATACGTCACCTCCCTGAAGCCGCACAACCTGCCTATCCCTCACTCCCTCAGCCCTTCCCATCCTCCCGCAATCTCTCCACTGAGACCTGGGGTGACACTTTGCTCATTTCACAGCTCATTACTTTCTGTCTGTCTTTATCACTGCCTGGCCTTTTCTCCTCTCTCTTTATCCCAGCTGGGCCTAATGCAGACCTGGGTGGGGGGGGTGCTTCTGACATTAACTTCAGTCACAAAAATCCTATCACATTCACATTGCTTTCACCTAGGCAGCTCCAGCATTACTGTGGAAGTGGTGTTCAGGGTGAATTTTGATGTGTGCTTTGGATCATTGTTGTCTTGAAAGGTAAAATTCTTCAACAGTATGGCTAGAAAATTGTGTTTTAAAAAGTGGTGTACACTAATGGTTGCAGGTTCGAATCCCCAAGCCAATAAGGTGGAGTCCACGAGACAGTTTTCTGGTTACTGAGGGTCACTGCACGGGCAAAGAATGACCTGTACTGGCCTGCCATGTGACCGGATGTGATGAGGTGCTCACAGGCTAAGTGGTACAGGTCAGTAGTCTGTAACAGAGACTTTACCGCTGTGCTTCTGGGAGGCTGTCTGACGTATTTATTTTATAATACCAGGCATTGAACTCACCTTATTAATTGAAGCCAAAGGCATCAGGTCCAGATCTAATCCTCCCTTGACCTCTGAAGCCTGCATGTGTTTCCAAGGCGCTCGGTTCTGGACATTCTTAAAGGTTGTCTGTTAGAAAGAGTCCATTAATCTAATTACAAGCTAGAAAAAAAATTACTCAAAGACCACAACAGAGAACTATCGCATACATATTAGTGGATATAAAAAGTCTAAACCCCTCTGTTAAAATGCCAGGTTTTTGTGATGTGAAATAATGAGACAAAGATAAATCATGTCAGAACTTTTTCCACTTTCAATGTGACCTATAATGTGAAAAATTAAATTGAAAAACAAACTGAAATCTTCGAGGGGGAAAAATGAAAAATAAAAACCTTACAATAACCTGGTTGCATAAGTGTGCACACCCTCTTATAACTGGGGATGTGGCTGTATTCAGAATTAACAAATCACATTCAAACTCATGTTAAATATAAGTCATGACCCACCTGCCATCATTTAAAGTGACTCTGATTAATCACAAATAAAGTTCAGCTGTTCTAGTAGGATGTTCCTGACATTTTCTTAGCTGTATCTCAGATCAAAAGCCATGGTCCGCAGAGAGCTTCCAAAGCATCAGAGGGATCTCATTGTTGAAAGATATCAGTCAGGAGAAGGGTACAAAATAATTTCCAAAGCATTATATATACACCTCGGAACACAGTCATCATCAAGTGGAGAAAATATGGCACAACAGAGACATTACCAAGAAATGGACGTCCCTCCAAAATTGATGAAAAGACGAGAAGAACACCGGTCAGGGAGGCTTCCAAGAGGTCTACAGCAACATTAAAGGAACTGGCTGTGTGCTACATTTGACAACAATCTCCCTTATTTCTTCATATGAATGGGCTATGGGGTAGGGTGGCAAGACGGAAGCCTTTTCTTACAAAAAAAAACATCCAAGCCCGGCTGAAGTTTGCAAAAACAAACATCAAGTCCCCCAAAAGCATGTGGGAAAATGTGTTATGGCCTGATGAAACCAAGGTGGAACTTTTTGACCATAATTCCAAAAGGTATGTTTGTCGCAAAAACAACACTGCACATCCCCCCAAAAATACCATACACACAGTGAAGCATGGTGGTGGCAGCATCATGCTTTGGGGTGGTTTTTCTTCAGCTGGAACCGGGGCCTTACTCAGGGTGGAGGGAACATTGAACATTTCCAAATACCAGGCAATTTTGGCACAAAACCTTCAGGCGTCCTTTAGAAAGCTGAAGATGAAGTTCACATTTCAGCACGACAACGACCCAAAGCACATATCCAAATCCACAAAAGCATGGCTTCACCAGAAGAAGATTAACATTTTGCCAGAGCCAGAGCCCAGACCCGAATCCAACTCAACATCTGTGGGGTGATCTGAAGAGGACTGTGCACAGGAGATGTCCTCACAATCTGACAGATTTGGAGCGCTTTTGCACAGAAGAGTGGGCAAATATTGCCACATCAAGATGTGCCATGCTAATAGACTCCTACCCAAAAAGTGCTGTAATCAAAAGGTGCTTCAACAAAGTATTAGTTTAAGGATGTGCACACTTATGCAACCAGGTTATTGTGAGTTTTTTATTTAAAAAAAATTCCCCCACAAATATTTCTGTTTGTTTTTCCAATTGAATTGTTCACGTTATAGGTCACATTAAAGGTGGAAAAAGTTCTGACATGATTTATCTGTCTCATTCTTTTACATCACAAGAAACTGTCATTTTAACAGGGGTGTGTAGACTTTTTATATTGACTGTATATACATAGCAGTAAGAGGGGTGTGGTAGACGGCAAATGTACAACAGCTAAGGGCCATAGTATCATGGTTACAGTCAAGGGCCGTAGTATCATGGTAACAGCCAAGGGCATTGGTATCATTGTAACAGCTAAGGGCAGTAGTATCATTGTAACAGCTAAGGGCATTGGTATCATGGTTACAGCCAAGGGCAGTAGTATCATGGTAACAGCCAAGGGCATTGGTATCATTGTAACAGCTAAGGGCAGTAGTATCATGGTAACAGCCAAGGGCATTGGTATCATTGTAACAGCTAAGGGCATTGGTATCATGGTTACAGCCAAGGGCAGTTCATTTGTTTAAGACTTTTTTGGTTACTACATGATTCCATATTTGTCATTTCATAATTTCAGATGTATCAACTATAATGATGACAATGTGGAAAATTAAAAATGTATCCTTAAAAATATAAAGTGAGTTTAACATTTTGACTGTAGTACATAATGGCTTTCAAATGAATCAGTATTAAGGGTTCCAAATGTAATTGCATGATTTGGGGGTTTTCAAGCATGAACGATCCCCATCATCCCTGGCCTACACTGCATCATGACAAAATGCCACAGGCCATCAGAACAGTCTGACACAGAGAGGCGTTCCCTAGCATGTTTCCTACACTGCACAGCAGGAGAGGCAGACTGTTCTCCGCTCCGGGCTTGAGTGACAGGAGCGTTAAGTCAAGTAGCAGGGATAAACAGCTCTGTGGCCCCTCCCCCACTAAGACCCCTGGCCCATTAGAGGCCACACATTTGGGGGACCCTGACCAGGTGAATTGTAGGTGGTGGTTATGCTTAGAAGACCATGGACACACGGCTATGCTGCATCAGTAGACTCAGGAGAGAGAGAGTGTGTGTGTGTGTGTGTGTGTGTGAGACAGGGCCAGCAGAGCGGAAGGCATGGGAACAGATGGAGGAGCCCTAGAATCAAAAGGGCTGGAGGGAGAGAGGGAAGGCGGGCAGGAGGTTTTAAATTAATGAAGAGTGCAACACTTAATCAAGTCCTAACCCAGGAGTCGGCCATCACTAAGGGCTCCAAGCTGGGTGCTCTGCTGGGTTGTCGTGGAAACCAAAGCCACCAGTGTGTGAACAGCAATGGCTTTTGCAAAAGCACCCTGGATCATCCAGTTTACTCAGGTGTGTCTGAAATATAACTAATGTAATAAATCTGTCAGGGCGAGCACGCCAGGCAGACGCTGCGTGAGCGTGCACACACGCACGCACACAAACACGCATGCCATGGGTATTGGTGTATAGCATCAGCTGCTAACAGACTGCAGTCTGGTGCTGACACAGAACCCCCCCTTCCCCCTGCCCCACACATACCCCCCTATAATGAAGAGCTTAAGCAGTTGTGTGCAGTGAGAGACCACATATACCAAAAAGACAAAAACCTCCCATTGCTTCTGACAACGGTCTAAGATCCTGGTACTTTCCTCACTCTCAAACTCACCTGTTCACAAACGGATAGTAACGTCATGGTTTGACACACAAACAGCCAAGTGGGAAGGGAGTTGAGACTAGCACTGAGAGTGAGTGAGGGGTCAAGAGTTACACACATGCAGGGAGTGTGGCCCCCGATCTGGGTATTTTCAGCATCTACCTCCCCTGTTCTATTGCAACCCACCATGTCCATGTCGTGGTAATGTAAGTAGTACTTCGTGGCGGTCTCCCTGTAGGTCAGGGAGGTATGGGCCGAGCCGATTCCAGTGGATCCACTGCCCTCCTCTGTACCTTCGCCTGCCTTATCCTCAACGTCTTCATTCAATAGGACCATTTCGGTTCGGAAAAGAGGCTGGGGTAAAAAAACATGTTATTTAAAATAAATTCTTACTACTTACAATGTAGACATTTTTGGGGTTTTCTGCCTGTCAAACAAGGTACTTACAAATCTGCGGTCGATGGATCGTTTGAGGTAGCAGGGGTTGTTGAAAAGGTTAGGTAGCAGTACCATTATCACATCTCCCAGCGAGTCTGAAGTCACAGCAGTGTTCAGCCAATCAGAGATGGACAAGCTCTGCAGAAATACCAAGACAGACCAATCAACACAAGGAACGGGTTTGGGTCAATAGATGGTGCCGATCTGAAAGGATTTAATAGGTTCATGGCATCTGCAGAAATCAAGGGAGAACAGTGAGTTTATTGCATCTCTATGTCCGAGCTTCTGACTTACCCACATTGTACCTTTCCGAGGCACCAGAAAAAGTGGCTTGAAGCCAAGGTACCCTGAGTCAAAGTAATTGAGTCCATGTTGGCCAAACCTGGAGGGGGACATGTGAAATAAATAAATAGAAATAACATAGAAAACAGCAAAATGCCAGAGGAAATAACACTCTTCGCAAGCTATTGATTACACGAGCCGAGAGCACAAGGACAGGTCAGACAGGGAAGGTAGGAGATGAACATGTGGAGGCATGGCCAGATTCCTTTCAGTTCCACCACTCACAATGGCCCTCATTTATCATTCTTGCGTAGAAACGGGCGTATATGTTGGCGTAAGATTTTGCTTACACTCCTCTCACCGCCTGATTTATGAAGCTGTGCGTACCTTTAAAATCCAGGTGTACGCAATACCTGCCCTTGATAAATGCAGCGGCTGAAAACGACCGTCATTAGAATAACACGCCCCTATATATTCAAGTCTCCGCTTCCCCCACGCCCTCATTTTACGCCATGGACACACGGAAGACGGCAAAAAAGAGAAACTTCTCTGACGTGGAGATTGAGACGATCACCAGGGAGGTAGAAATAAATAAAATTGTTTTTAAAAGCGGAATAAAAGATGATGATGTGATGTGGAGTAACATTCATTCACAATAATAATTGCATGACAATTTGTAATATTCGTCTTATTATTTTATGATATTTATTATTAATGACGTTTATTGTTATTTAGAAGAAGAATGTCGTTATTATTATTATTATTTCTATTATTATTATTATTTAAAAGAAGAAGAATGTCAATTTTATTATTTTGTCAGTTTGAATTATATTTTGGTCATTAAAAGCCTTTTATTACTGAACCCAGTCCATGCGCAACTGCCGGGCCTAACCCTGAAACGTCATGTAAAGCGCACAGGCTCGCATCTGAAGGAATACATATAAATCAAATGCTTTGGTAAAGTCACACAAATTAAACATTGAAGTCCATGATGTTGTTGTTTTTTTACAGTGGGTCATAATATATCATATCTTTTAGTTTCAGTGCCTTAGGATTTTTTTTTCTGCGCATTTCCGCACTAACTCAAAACCTGCGTACACCACCTCCTGAGCTGGCGTAGGATTTGAGAGTGCCGTACGCCAACGTCCATATTGATAAATCTCAAAGTCACTGTGGTTTTGGGTGTACGCCAGGTGTACGCTGGAAATTTGGTGTACGCACTTTTGATAAATGAGGGCCAATGTGCCTTGATCTAGATGGAGCGAAGCTACACAGAAGTGTTCTTACAAAACAACCTCCATTTCTGTCATTACTGTCAGTGACTGATAATCCTTCACCTCAAAATTAGACCGTTTCATGTCAGATCCCACATTTCCAAGACATTGAATCACAGTGAATTAACTGATCATTGATCATGACCTTGATGTGTTTGACCTGACTGCAAGTCCTCTGTTGGACCTGTGGGCAGAATCTGTCACAGTGACAGCAAGGATTTTGAAGAGCTGGTCACGCAGATCAGAAAATCAAAAACATGTATATATGTGTCTTAACAGGATATGAAGAGGAGTGGAAAAAAGGACTCACGTGCCATAGGTGCTCTCCTGTGAGACAAAGACCCCAGCCCAGTGGAGAGGCCAAGCTGCCTCAGTGGAGAGGAAACGCTTGAAGGACTGACAGGGCTCCCAGGTCCTCCTCAGGTCCCACATCTTCACCATTCTGTCGTCGCCCGCGGTCACCATCAGGTCTCTGAGAGGGGGGAGGAGTTGAGGAGAGTGTGGGTGAGATGTGGGGTAGGGGATAAGCAGAGGACAAGGACAGGGGATGGAGTGGAGGTAGAGAGGACAGGAGGGTCATTACTGGGCCTGATGAAGTGTAAAAAAGGTGAAGATGGGAGTCTAACTACAAAACAGAGGGAAAGGAGGCTCCAGTCTGCCTGCCCAGTATCCAGTACAGTAAATCTCTGCTGTCCTTCATTAGATTCTGGCATGTCTGATGGATGCCTGCGGTTTGTGGCCTGTCAAACAACCCAGAGAGAGGAACTCCATAAGTACAGCTCATGGACTGGAGCATCACTAGCTGTTACAGCCCTTCGCTGGTACACTCCGACCGCCCTTCGCTGGTACACTCCGACCGCCCTTCGCTGGTACACTCCGACCGCCCTTCGCTGGTACACTCCGACCGCCCTTCGCTGGTACACTTTAACCGCCCTTCGCTGGTACACTCCGACCGCCCTTCGCTGGTACACTCCGACCGCCCTTCGCTGGTACACTCCGACCGCCCTTCGCTGGTACACTCCGACCGCCCTTCGCTGGTACACTCCGACCGCCCTTCGCTGGTACACTCCGACCGCCCTTCGCTGGTACACTCCGACCGCCCTTCGCTGGTACACTTTAACCGCCCTTCGCTGGTACACTTTAACCGCCCTTCGCTGGTACACTCCGACCGCCCTTCGCTGGTACACTATAACCGCCCTTCGCTGGTACACTATAACCGCCCTTCGCTGGTACACTTTAACCGCCCTTCGCTGGTACACTTTAACCGCCCTTCGCTGGTACACTTTAACCGCCCTTCGCTGGTACACTTTAACCGCCCTTCGCTGGTACACTTTAACCGCCCTTCGCTGGTACACTTTAACCGCCCTTCGCTGGTACACTCCGATCTGTAACTTGGGATTCTGTCGCAGATCTGAACAACTTTCAAATAAAGATGACCCTCCATACACTTCAGAATTCAGCAGACTGAGGAATCAGGTAAGGAAGATCACCTCCAAGCTAATTTGATGTTTCTGCTATGTTACACAGCAGACGTATGGCCCGGGGAGGCTGGGGCTCTCCTGCACTTCACTACATAAGTGTTTCATTAAAGGGGCAACAAAGGGCTCCCAGGTGGCGCAGTGGTCTAAGCACGTGCCTCGCAAGCGCAACTGCGTCTCTATGGCTGTGGGTTCGAGCCCTGGTCCAGCCGACTGTGACTGGTGGGGTCCGCTAGGGTGGGGCATGTTGACTGAGGGGGAGACAGTTGACAATGTGTTGGCTCACATGGAGCTCCTGGTTAAGGGAGGGGGTACGAAGAAGCAGGTGGGGTGATTGGACAAGTTTAGGAGGAAGCCTGTGGTGATCTTGACTGCAGGAGCTGTTGTAGTGGTGGCACAAGCTCATACAATGGGATTGAGAGAAAAAAACAGGTAAAGAAAAGAAAGTTGCGATGAGCGTTAATACACCAATAAAGCCTCAGACCAAGGGGCAATTGGCATCTGTTCAGTGAATATGAAATGACCAACCATCCATTTCCTGTCTCCACTCCCCGGGAGGCAATTGTGGCTGAGTTTCACCCGACTGTGTTTACTATAATTGCAGAGCTGTAACTGTCATTATGAGCTGTGGGTGTGCATGTGTAAGATGGTGTGTGTACTGTAAATCCAGAGCTGGGGGGGGGGCTCCCTACACGCTGTTCCTCTGGTTTGCCAAATGAGCTTTTCTACCTCTGCAGTACACTCCAGTGCTAACAGACGGAAGATCGAAGCTTTGTCTGGTCCACGGGTTAAACCGATGTTCAGACCGTCCGCAGAGTCTTTGTAGTCTCCCTATGCATTAAGGTTACGCTACTCTTAAATAACAGCACAAGGACTTTTCACTAAAGCGTGTCGGCTCAGTCGGCTTCAGAACCCATCGGTCAGAGGCCAACGAGCCCCCACGCTCCGAGTGGCCTGCTTACCTGGACGCGTGGCAGAAGCTGAGAGCGCGGGCGCCGTTGTCGTGGGCCATGAAGCAGTGGTATGGGAAGAGGGTGTGGGAGCGGTCGGGATCGCGCACCCGCTGTAGAGCAGACCGGCTGGACAGGTCCCACAGCACCACCGTGCCTGCAGGACAAACACAACAGGAGGTCAAGTCCAGCTGAAATGTTAAGGCCAGACTGGCCGCACGAACGGAGACCACAACCCAAGTGTACCGGGCGTGACCGGATCAGACTAACGCATTCAGACGGCACATAGCCACGTCAGAACGCTACCGACTGGCGATGAATGGGCCGAAGGCACGCCGAAGACCACGCCGTCGATGCGTACCGTCGTAGAAGCCAGCAGCCAGGATGTTGTGAGGTTTCACAGGCAGCCAGTCCATGGAGAGGACCTGAGTAGCCTTTTCATCATGGTTAGCCTTGAAGGAGCCCCTCTTCAGAGTGATTACCGCCTGAACCTAAACGCACACACACGCACACACACGCACACCAGAAGGACAAGCCTCTAAGAAGACTGTAATTAAACCTGTGACATTCTCATATTTGCTAAGTTGAAGATTACAGGGTTGACTTCCCATATAGCTTTAGGTTTCTGTGTGGGATAGAGAGAAAATATTAGCCTACCTGGTAGATCATCATTGCAGGGCTGGCTCCACCTATTGGGGAACACATAAAGAGACTTCAATAACTCGACGATGGGAAGATTATAACATACATAAATGCAGATTCATTACTGATCGTAATTAAACTGGGCTTTGTGGTGTGTAAAATCAGGTTGTGGGGAATAGATCTTCAGGAAGGTAGATCTCCAGGAACAGGGTTGGCCAGTCCTGCTGTAGGGTAAATCTGATTATCCCGCATCTGACGAATTTCGGGCGTTATCAGGTTGACCCCAGGTGATATACATACCCAATCTGACTATTTTCAAATCTGAATCATTGATTTGCAGAGAGACAGCTCTTCATGAAGACTCCGATCCTCATTCTCTTAACAGTAATGCATTGAGCATCTAACTAATATCCACACTTATAGTTCTGGGTGTACAGAGACGGCACAGACAGAGGCACAGAGTTGAGGAATCCCAGTCCAAAGCCAGTCTGCTGTTTAAATGGAATCGGCTAGCCGTCAAGAAACCACTGTGATATGGATGTGTCGGGCCGGGGGCCCAGGGCCATTCCATCAGTGGAAGACACGCCATTTGTCTGACATCCTCCGTTTTTCCAATAGAAACAGACACTTTGAGTCTGAATCTGATCATTCTTGTCCTGGCATCTCAGCAGATCTGACAGGAACCAGACTTGTCACTGCTGGCCACAACCCAAACCACAAAAACACTACTCTCATATTCTGGACGTGTCCAAAGATCATGGCCTCTTGAACTGCACTGATACTGAGGCATTGTCTGAGTGTTGTTGTGTGTCTCAGACAGCAGTGTTAGTGTGTGTGTGTCGGTCTCAGGCAGCATTGTTAGTGTGTGTGTGTCTGTGTCTTTGACAGCAATGTTAGTGTGTGTGTGTCTGTGTCTTTGACAGCAATGTTAGTGTGTGTGTGTCGGCCTCTCACAGAAGTGTAAGTGTGTGTGTGTGTCGGTCTCTCACAGAAGTGTAAGTGTGTGTGTGTGTGTGTGTCGGTCTCTCACAGAAGTGTAAGTGTGTGTGTGTGTGTGTGTCGGTCTCTCACAGCAGTGTTAGTGTGTGTGTGTGTGTGTGTCGGTCTCTCACAGAAGTGTAAGTGTGTGTGTGTGTGTGTGTGTCGGTCTCTCACAGCAGTGTTAGTGTGTGTGTGTCGGTCTCTCACAGCAGTGTTAGTGTGTGTAGGTCTCTCACAGCAGTGTTATTGTGTAGACAATGTCAAGTGTTGCTAACATTGAGCAGTCCACTTCTCCAGCCAAGCCCTTCCACCCCCTACAGGTCGATGTGGTCAATACTGCATCACGGCTCACAGCCTCCCATCCCCACCTTCACAGGTCTCCAGCCACACCTCCCCAGACCCAGCAGCCTCCCATCCCAACCTTCACAGGTCTCCAGCCACACCTCCCCAGACCCAGCAGCCTCCCAACCTTCACAGGTCTCCAGCCACACCTCCCCAGACCCAGCAGCCTCCCAACCTTCACAGGTCTCCAGCCACACCTCCCCAGACCCAGCAGCAGGTCTCCAGCCACACCTCCCCAGACCCAGCAGCCTCCCGTCCCCACCTTCACAGGTCTCCAGCCACACCTCCCCAGACCCAGCAGCCTCCCATCCCCACCTTCACAGGTCTCCAGCCACACATCCCCAGACCCAGCAGCCTCCCATCCCAACCTTCACAGGTCTCCTGCCCCACCTCCCCAGACCCAGCAGCCTCCCATCCCCACCTTCACAGGTCTCCAGCCACACCTCCCCAGACCCAGCAGCCTCCCGTCCCCACCTTCACAGGTCTCCAGCCACACCTCCCCAGACCCAGCAGCCTCCCATCCCAACCTTCACAGGTCTCCAGACACACCTCCCCAGACCCAGCAGCCACCCATCCCCCACCTTCACAGGTCTCCAGACACACCTCCCCAGACCCAGCAGCCACCCATCCCCCACCTTCACAGGTCTCCAGACACACCTCCCCAGACCCAGCAGCCACCCATCCCCCACCTTCACAGGTCTCCAGACACACCTCCCCAGACCCAGCAGCCACCCATCCCCCACCTTCACAGGTCTCCAGACACACCTCCCCAGACCCAGAAGCCCCCCTTCCCTATTGGCTGGACTGAGGCCTGTGTGACTGACAGCTCTGGGTGAGAAAGGTGTCAGTTTACTAGGGTGAAATTCATTGTTTCCAACACTATCAACTGCACGGCTATGTATCTTGTTTGTCACTTCAATTATAGATCCTTGTCTGATGGAAACGACCTGGTAAATTATCTCCATTGAGCAAGGAGGAGGAGAAGACAGGCTTTTATTTTTCACCCGCCGGGTTTTTCCAAACAGGCACACGCATGAAAACCTATAATGATGTGGCACCAAGCGCACAGACAGAGCCTGTAACCCATAACCCACTCACCCCTGCAAACAAACAACACTGCCTTACATGAACACATTTATATTGAAGACATTTAGCAGACGCTCCTATCCACTATGAGCATACATTTTCAGATGTTTTGGTACTGTACTCAAAGTCACTTTAGAAAACCAGCATTACAAAACAAGATTTGAGTTACAAAATAACATTTCACCCAAACACTGTTTCATCAGCCTGTTAAAAGGAACAATGTCTCCCTCAGTCAGAAGCTTCCTGCCAAAACATAGGATACACTGTCCCTCTCCAAGCCTCACACCTGGCCCTCCATCCAGGCAGCATTTGTCAGTCCTCACTCAGGTGTGGCTGTCCTCCTGGGGGAGCCAGCTAGGCCCTTCCAGACGAGCTCTTGGCCAGACATGAAGGATGACTAGCCAAGGCCCGGCGTTCCCTCCATGTAACCTCTCTCCCAGTGCACTGACCATGCTCTAACCTTTTCATTCCCCAGATCTAAGCCTGGTCTGGGGGAAGGGGTGCTGTAAAACCGTGTGCAATGAGGCCTGAAAACGCTTACAAGGATAGAAAGGCCACTAAAACCGGTTAAGAACAGTCAGGCATTTTAGTCCGTGGAAAAAAGAAGAATGCATCCACAAAGACTGCCCCATAGCTGATCACGTCAGCTTTCTGAACTGCATATTTAAGGCAGACAAACACTTAAAGCTGCGATTCTGCAGACCAGAAATCTTCAAGGTGGATCGATAATGATGGGCGATGTTAGAGAAAACAGCCATCAGGTCCGCGAATCAGACTTTCTTTGCGGTTGCTGCTGTTATCTCCTGGACGGAGTCCCATATGCACTTCAGGAATGTTTCCTGTGGAAATGGTTGGTTTGTAATGACTTGACGTCGGGGGGGATTCAGGTGTTGATGGATGGGCCAGATTAAAATGGCATTAGCCCAATGACTAGATTTCACACAAAACAAAACGTCTCCACAAGATCAAAATGTCCATGATTTACTGCCCTTGTACAGATTTCTGGTTCCCATTAGGATAGCAAACCTGTGCGCGCCCACACGTACACACACACCAGGATGGGGGCTCTAACTCCAGCCCCTTAGTGGAAAGTCATTAGAATGACAACGTGGGTTAAGTCCAGTCATCATTAAAATGCTGTGAATCCATTGTGACGAAACGGAATGCCTTAGGGCTTGATGTATATGAACGATCACAGTCCGCTGATCGATGCCGCATAAAAACGTGCGCGCACCTCGTGATGAATGCAGTGTAATGCAGAGGTTGATACTGCTTCGGCGTACACGTCGATGGCAGCCGGGGAGTTCACTGCCTCGTAGACAGATTTGTACACTCCAGTAAATGTGCAGCACTGGGAAACAGGGGCCTTCACTGACAGTTTGGGATGAGAGAATGCAGTTAGGGAACAGCATGGGCGGAGGACTCCAGGCAAGCCATTCTCTTTATCACTGGTCGTCTTCCTACCTCCACTCCCACCCTCCCTTCAGTCGCTCTCTACTGCAGAGATGAATCTGAAGTCACAGTCGGATGAGCATAGAAACGTGCAACATGCTCACGTGCACACACACACACACACACACACACACACACACAAAATGGAAAATGTCCACTTTTAGGGGATTTAAGTATTATAGAAATGAGCCCGTTGAAAAAGTCTTAAGACATTACATCGGTGTAATTAACAGCACGTTTTCTTTGCACTTACACAACAACTGAGAATATGGATTTATCTGACTCCAGTAAGCAGCTAAGTGATTTCAAGTGGCATTTCTGCAGAACCGGCTTCAGGACGTTAAACGACAGCGTCGCTCCCTCCCGGAGCACATTGCACCCAGAACAATTCATTCTGCCGCGGAGGTCTACTGGTCTACTGGCCCCGGCCAGTTGCCGTGGAGCAGGCTCACCTGTAGCCGTGGGCTTCCCGCGGGCCAGCACTGCGTCGGGGTGGGGCAGGCTGTAGATGCTGATGTGGCCGTCAGATGAGGACGCAGCCAGGAGACCGAGTCTGGGCATGTGAGGAGCCTGACCCGAAACAGGCGGGGGGAAACTCTCATTAAAATGTAACTCCCTCTTTTTAAAAAATGCCTTTCTATGTTTATTTTTCATGAGGCAGTGATAAACCATGTCCCCCCCCGCGTCCTGCTGCTCCCACCTTCCTGTTGGTGGTAGGCAGCTCCCATGCTCCTCCAGGGCACCACTTGAGGTTCCAAACGAAGCCTTTGTCCTGAGCAATGCCGTACGCCAGGCCAGGAGGGGAGGGAGGGCTGAGGAGCCAGACAGGGAAATAGAGGGGGAACATAACGCAGAGACAAGGACACTCAAACCAGACAACAGGGGCGGCACCTTTCCAATCACAAGATTTTAAATATGCAATATACGTGTTCAGTGTTTACAGCACAAATGCAATATTTTCTAAACACCTCATCGACATTGGAGTTGCTTCGTCCCACAAACCGAGCCCCGCCCCCTGAAGCTCCTCCTCCTCGCAAGCTGTTCCACTCAACCAGTTGTTACAAAGAAAAATGTGAATGCTTGCCATCGCGTCTCAATAAGTTATTCTATTTCTAGGATTCCAATGTCTAAAACACCCTGAACTGAAATAATTCGAAAAGAAAATTCCTTTTAGATTTTTGTCCATAACCTGCCCTACCAACCAGTCCACATTCAGGATTTTATATCAGCCTATTAAACTGGTTCCTACCTGGTGTTGTACTGGAGTTGTCCCAGGTTCCAGATCTGGATGAGTCCAGGTTCTGTGTACAACTTGTTTATCCTGTGCTGGTGGTCCAAGTCCTTGTGGCTGTAGATGGCAGCGTACTGGTTGGCCGGGGCACCATCAGGCGTGGGGCACCAGTCCATGGCCCATACTGGACCGCCGGTATAAAACATCATGTCCCAGCGTTTGGGATCGGGGGGCAGCCCCTCAAACCTGCGCAGCAGGTCACAAACTGGACATTTACACTTACTCTTTTGCAGAGCAACTAACAGTAGTGAGTGTACAGATTTTTATATTGCCCCCCTAGGGAATGAAACTCACAACACTGAAATTACAAGTGTCATGCTCTGCCAACCGAGAAACACAGGGCTAACATCAGGAAGTTTCAAATGTCAGGAATTGAACCCATGACCTTGACGCGGCAAGAGCTGCTCCCTTCCACACGGAGGACCTACCGCTTCATTCTGTGCAGGGGGGCGTGCTCCTTGATTCCCTCTCTGGAACAGGTAAAGGCTGGGGACACCATCTCCTGAGGCAGGTACTTCTCAGCATTACTGGGGGTACAATGTAAACATATGAAATGTTCTTGGGTTACTGGACATGGTCAGGGAATATCAACACATTTTAATGTAAAGTGTACCGTTATTTCTACCTGTTTGAAATGCAACGCCAGTCCTTCTCTGAAGGTATCCACTCAGGAAAGACCCATTTGTTGCAGTATTCATCCCGGCTGCAAAAGCCAGTCAAACACAGTAAGAGCCAGGTACAGACCGGGAATGAATAACGAGAATGCAATCAGCACCCCCTGCTGGCAGTGGGCCATTTAGATAGGAGAGAGGGAAGACACTTACAACTTCTTGGTGGTTTCCGTGCAACTCCATATGGGTCCCATTATGCTGTTGGACAGTCCATTGGAGGCGTTACCATAGTATCGGATCTGATTTGACTGAGTGAAAGATGAAAGACAGAAAAATGGCCAGACAAAAGTATTAACTAGATGGGAATATCTCTGCCAATATCTCTTTCTGTACGTCTTCTGCGACCTTCTGCTAAATATATGAACTGTTTTACTCACAAGGCCTCTGGAAATGCGTCTGGATCGAAGGTCTTTCGGTATGGTGTACTTCACGTCATTTTCCAGATCCATGTCATCTCGATGATCTTCATCGTCACTTTCCTCCTCATCGTCGGGTTTGTCTGGAATAAAGTCCTTGTCGTCTGTGGTGTTGTCACTATCAAAACCACAAGTCTTCCTCTTCTTGCCCCTGGTTGGTTTCTGGGGTCGTGTGGAGCTCGGGCTGGGGACTGGGCTAGACATCCAGTCGTTCTTCGTAGCATTGTCAGGTTGGTTGTAAACCTCCTTGGCCAGGTTGTGAAGGTATTGCAATGCACTGAAAAAAATAAAATGTCTCCATTGAGTGTGATTTTGCTATGAATATGAAGATTTAGGGCTTTATTTTGGGCTGGCTTTAAGGTCATACTAGTGTCAAACGCACATTGGTTGATAAACTCATCTTGCATTTTGCCATTTGGACAATTTAGAAAATTGGACATCACAAAATTGGCAGGGGAGAATAACTGGGGGTTTTTTTTTACGGAAAAACAATCTCATCCACAGTGCTATTTCAGGCAGGGCTAACAGAGTTACTTAATAACGGCCAAAAGTGTTTTAGCAGGAATTATGTTTGTGAAGGATTGTATTTACAATTGAAACCAATATCCAGAGGTGATGCACATTGCCCATCTGACATGGAACGAGAGTTGGGTGTTTTGGTGCCAGAAAACTTCTTATTCAGACAAAAAACAAAACAACCTTATTCCCTATGTCCCTTTTCAAGGCAGGTTTATAATTATTGAATAAATAATTAACAAAGTAGCCTTTAAAGTGATCGGCTAGTGAGGCCGCTTGGGAAAAAAATAAAACGTTCGATTTTGACAATGTCTCAGGGTAAAGAATAGAACGGAGCAAAGTAACACAGGTCTGCCCGGGGTCAACAGGTGGGCACAATTGGATGGGGAGTGCCTTGCCACATTGATCTATATCACTCCGTCAGGGTTGTGAAGGTGGGGAATGCCACAGCCTCGGCCTAGTATGTACAAGCCAAAAGCTTCCTGGTTCGGCAAGCAGCAGCCAGATTATAATCGGGACTGGCTTGTACACCTATTCTGACTGACCAGCGAGGAGTCAGGCCTACACCCCACCCGCAAGTGATTGATTCCTTAAAACCCATCCCCTCAACAGTCTGAATACAGCACACTGGTTACCACATGCTCTAAGAATGGCCATTGTATCAGAACATCGTATTTGGTTTGTTAAAGTATAGACCGTTGATGGTTTGCCCAGTTTTATACGCATGAAAATCCCTAAATGAAATTTGATATTGAATGATGATAGGAAGACAAAATGATCAGTATCTAACAAGAGTACTTCTTGTCATCCACTGGAATCCCAACTAATCGAAAAAAGCTCATAGAGTTACTCTAACCATCGAAAATGTGTTACTTGTGGTAACAGAAACACAGTGATCAGGTACTAGATGACAATGTTTACTTGTGGTAGAGGAAACACAGTGATGGGGTACTAGATGACAATGTGTTACTTGTGGTAGAGGAAACACAGTGATGGGGTACTAGATGACAATGTGTTACTTGTGGTAGAGGAAACACAGTGATGGGGTACTAGATGATAATGTGTTACTTGTGGTAGAGGAAACACAGTGATGGGGTACTAGATGACAATGTGTTACTTGTGGTAACAAACACAGTGATCAGGTACTAGATGACAATGTGTTACTTGTGGAAGAGGAAACACAGTGATGGGGTACTAGATGACAATGTGTTACTTGTGGTAGAGGAAACACAGTGATGGGGTACTAGATGACAATGTGTTACTTGTGGTAGAGGAAACACAGTGATCAGGTACTAGATGACAATGTGTTACTTGTGGTAACAGAAACACAGTGATCAGGTACTAGATGACAATGTGTTACTTGTGGTAACAAACACAGTGATCAGGTACTAGATGACAATGTGTTACTTGTGGTAGAGGAAACACAGTGATGGGGTAGATGATGTCACATACACTTTCGCTGCCCTTCGTTTGGGTCTACCGCCAGGTGTGGTTTCAAAATTCTCTGGGGTTTCCATGTGGTCTGGGACTGCAAGAGAAGGCTCCTGTGGTGCTTCCTGTTGTGACTTCTTGGCAGGGGTCTTTATGATAGGAGTCTGTTTGATAAGCTCCTGTTCGCCATCTATGGACAAGACCACTGCCTTTTTCTGTAGAGACTTTTTGGGAGGTGTCTTTCGGAGAGGTGTCTTTTTGGCAGGAGTCGATTTGGCAGGAGTCTTTTTGGGGGTTTTCCGAGTTGGTGTCATTTTGACAGGATCCCCCTCGTGAGTTTCTGCGCTAGAAACAGCTGACTTTCTCGGGCCCCTCTTCTTCCTCTGCTTTTCCACTGAGTCCGGACATTGCACTATGGGAAAAAAGTAGGCCAACATAAAACCACCACTGCTACAAAAGTGGCTGCAAGTTGGTTCAATCAACCATCCAGCCATATAGAGGTATTAGGTTACATGTTGTAATAAACCAGTTCACTTGAATCCAGTCACTCACGGTCAGAGATGGTTGTGTCTGGTTCTGTCTGATATTTGGGATTAGGGACTCTTTTTCTCTGCAGCCGATTTCCTGGGGAGGAGGATGTAAGCGAAGGCTCTTGTGGAGGTGGCTCCTGGTCTGGGGAGCAACATACAAACATTATAGGGTCTGTCCTCCTGCTACAAGCATTGCGAAACGCTTCATTTTAACCAATACTGTCTCGCCTGATCTACCACTCACCTTGTTCAGGTTTACCACCAACGGCTTCCCCACCCATGTCCTGAGGCTTTTCACGGGGATCGGTCGGCTCATCTGTATCCTCTCCCTGGGGTACGCCCATGGCCCCAGGGTTGTTACTCTGTTCGCCCAACTTCTGGGCAATGGTTGCCATCAACAGCCTAGAAAATCTTAGCGAGCAACTCTTCTGCGTCACATGCAGCCTAGATATTTTTACTGAGCAGTTCTTTGTCACAGGTAGCCTACACAGTCTTACTGAGCACCATTTGCCTGTCAAAAGAAATCTTGACAGACTTACTGAGCAACTTTTCTTTATCACAGAAAGCCTCGACAATGTCACTGAGCAATTCTTGATGTGAGGCAGCCTTACTGTGCAACTCTCTGTCACAGGCATACAATCCTACAGCATACCTGAGGGAGACGGAGAAAAAAAAGAGACAGTGGGACACCAGTTGGCCATTGCATTGCCGTTATTTCACGTCACTCGTCACCGGCGGATGACTTCAGTGCACATGTACAGCTAACGTTAGCTAACCAGCCTAACGTTACTGTCATGTGGGAGCATGGCGTACTACTGTACTGGTTTAAATGTTCATTGATTTACAGTCGGTAGAAACAGTCATGAAAAACTAACATGTTAACCATTCCGAACTGGAATTCTATGGCATACCTACATTTGATAGTAGCAGTACATACTTTTTATCGCAAGTTTTTTGTAGGAAGTGTCCGTTGTTAAGCTAGCTAGCTAACGTCAAATAGGCTAGAAGCTAGATAACTACTTATTTCCATATGGTTCAAAATAAGTTAACCATGCAAACTCGTACAACACAAAAGACATAGGACATTTCTACTAGAAGACCACAGTATCCCGTGGCTCACTGTTTATGTTCCTCGTTCCCACATTAGCCTGATTTGAGCAAATCCCCTAACCTCGGGTTCGAATCCATATGCTCATACCATGTATGATTCAGCTACAATGAAACACAAACCTTCAATTACATAACTTAAATAAATTATCATTACCGATCAAGCCTTCTTGAAAGTCCTAATCAATGCCGACATCAAAAACGTACTTTGACAGTAATAATCTCTTTAACGCAGATCTTGCTGTGTAAGACAGCCATATTTGTTGTGAATAAAGAGAACATATTGGTCAGTTGACTGCTGCCCCCTTCTGTCCACAAGTAACTACTGCCTTGGTGGATGGCTGTGATACAGCGTTCTACCACAGGTAGGGTCCAAAGTGCCGAATACAACCAGCAAGGGCGTATCAATTCTTTTTCAATCAACACACGCAGTTATTATTAGAAATTCACTGTAAATGCGTGACAATAAAGTTAAAATGAGAATGGAAAATCAGTAGCATATGTAAATATTTTATTTCACCTGTTGATATACCACTGCTGGCAGTTAAAAATAGCAGCCCATTACAGTACTTATATAAAAAAACTATAATGCATTTTTTTGTATTCTTGAAACAACAGTTTTTCCCATAAAAATGTACACAAAACGTGAATTCATTCAGCAATAAGTCAATAGGGGGTGTGGTACATGGCTAAGGCTGTTCTTACACAATATGTAATGCTAAGTACCGAGACACAGCCAATGTGCCCTTGTAAACTGGTTAAGAAAGCAATCAGAACAGTATACAATGAAAGATATACAATGACGTTTAGCCAATCAGCCAGGTTCAAACCAGCTAGTTTCTAATAGCAGTAAGACACCACAGGGGTTTATAGTTTACAGCCAATATACCACAGATAAGGCTACAGCCAGGCATGTTAATTGGTCATATATCATATCCCTTTCTGCCTTTTTGTTTTAATTACCTTGCCTTTAAATTATGTTGTCGTTGAACAGCCTAGTTCTTGACAACAAATAGGCCATATACCACACCCAATGAGGCCTTTCTTGAATGAGTGGATTTGATTAACTGTTGCACAGTTTGGCTCTAAACAGGTCTTACTTTTTCTTCAGTCTCTGAATATACCACAGCTGTGGTTAGCTGTGGTGAATTAGTCATACTGTTTACAAAATCCCAATAGATGCCTTATTGCTATTATAAACTGGTTATCATTGTAATAACAACTGTAAACAAAGACGTTGTGTTATCACAGGTGTCAGCTGATTAGCATTCAGGACCCAAACCACTCAGTTTATATCAGACAAAACTGAGGCACGCTTGCTATTTTTTGCAAGGTTGGGTTATGGGAATTATTTCATCATTAGACTGAGAGGTTTTTTCCAATCATTATAAAAGTGCATGCACTTTGGTCTTGTTTTTGTCACAGCAATAATGGACAGGAGTAGAAATGCTGAAATAAAATATATTGGTTGTCTTAGTAACACTTTACAAGGCATCAAATAACATCATTTGTTAGAGATCATTAACGTTTTTAGGGCAGCTTCATTAATGAAAATTAAATAAAAATAATCTATAAAAAAAACTGCTTAAATTGAAGTGCACTGACACAAAAATATTAACAGGAGAAGAACAAAATGCTTGGACAAAAAAATACATTCATACATATGCAGAAACAGTACAGTACAGGGGCAGTACAGTGGAACTAAGTGAAATGACCACTGCATCTATTTCCATCTGGACTGTACATCAACAAACAATGCAGCGTTGAAACATCAATGACTACTATAATCAACAATCACTGGATCTCAAATTCATCCTGCGTTACCATATTTCACTAGCCAATATATAAAATGCAGATTACATTAACACCACATGCTATTGGTTAAATACGTATTTTAAGAAGAGGTCTGATAACATGTAAGGATTAATAAGGACTTGTATGAAATAATAGCTCCATACACTAAGCACAGTCTGAATCGAGGAGCACAAGCCAACTAATAATATAGGTTAAAAAACAGGTTTTAGTAAACATATCCGAAAAAAAATATATAGTTATCAAACTTAATAAAATAAGACACATTCAAAGTTGGCAAAGATGACCTCATAGTTACAGTTGAAACACGAACTACACACCCATGAGCAATGCACAAAGCATTTCTGAAAGCATCTGGACGTTCTAGAACGCTGCACCCTCCTGGACAACCTAGGGGTTGTTTCTGGATTGCTTGGCAGCTTCAGGGTGGGTCTCGATGATGCTGGGCCTCTGAAGTGCCCATTGGTCGACGTTGTGTCTCTGGCCCTCAGGCTCCTCTGTCTCTGATTCGCTACTGGAGCTGGCACTGCTGCTACTGCTGGAGTGGTCACTCCCAGTGAAGTCATAGCAGTCCTTCTCCTTTCCTCTCCCCTTCCCCCTATCTCTCCTCCTCCCCTCAGTGGCTTCAGGTTTAGCCTGCAGGGCCGATTCAGGCACTGCTGGCGGGGGTCCCACCTGCAAGTCCTGCCAGGGCTCCAAGATGGGGGTGAAGACATGGAGGGTCTGGTGCTGGGGATGGAGCTGGTCCGTGGGGTTGTCCACAGCGCTGTGCTCCTTGGGCTTGGTCTTCAGAACTTTATCGCAGTTCTTGGATTTTGAGGTCACCGCAAACCAGTCCTAAAAAACACCAGAGTATGCAACCAGAAACTGGTACAACGATTTTTCCAGCGCTGTATTCCTATGTCAAAACCATTGCATGTTACTGTAATGCATTAAGACGTCAATACTAAGTGACTTTAAATCCAGTTCTGACCTGGGAGTGGACAGAGTTGATGTGGTACTTCACCCCGCTTTCTGAGTTGAACTCTTTCTTACAGATCAGGCATTTGTATTTCCCTGCTTCGAAATCCCCCTGCAGCAGTTAAGAAAACATTCTGTTGCGCCACGATTTAATGTCTATGTTGGCAAGAGATTTGAATGCGAAAATAAAACTGACTCAGTTTTAGTTGAAACATGTGGACTATATTCCAGATGTGTCAGCAGCTACTTGAAAGAAAAAGCAAGTAGTCTAAGTAATTCTGTTTTCCATACCCTTCCACAGAGACCGAGGTGAGCCTTTAGCCCAGACACACTGGTGTAAACAGAACCACAGCCCTGATGGAAAACACGACCCAGTCACATTAGATGACACATAGTACGCTGAGGAAAATCTTTCCAATAGGCAATATTTTTTAAACATATGCATTTTACCAGGTTTGGGCACTGGACTTTCTTTTGCAGCTTCACTTCGTTTTTCCACTTCCGAAGTACCTCCTGACTGAAGGCTGGCAGCCCTGGCCTGGCATACCTCAACTGGGAAACCCAAGACTAGGTTAACCTGGAAACAAATTAATCCACAGAAACAGATACTGGAGTGCAGATCAAGAACAGTGTTGGTTTACTTACCTTTTTATCGTCGGGGACCAGGTCACCAATGACCTTCCTCTTGGGCCACTCCTTGGCCAGTTCATCATTAGCGATCTCCTGGAGGTGGAAAACGGCCACCTGGGCTGACATGCGTTTCACCCGGCCACTGGATGTCCTCTCAGGATTGGGCTCTCTCTGGGCCTTGACCTCCTCCTCCTCCGCCTCAGTCTTCTGGGGCACCTTTGGGGAAGAGGGAGACGGCTGTATGTATTTCACTGAAATGACTTACGTGTCACTGTGCCTCTGGGGGCAGCAAAGTGGCCTACTGGTTAGGGCTTCTAACTAGTATCTAAAAGGTCCCCCTACTGCCAAGGTGAAAACTGTCATTGTGTCCTTGGGCAAGACAGTTAACCCTAATTGCTCCTCCACCCAGGTCATTCCTGTAAATAGAAATAGGTACTTAAGTCAACTTGCCTAGTTAAATTACAGGAACATTTATAGTTAATTAAAAAAATTATTAATAGACTAAAGGATGGGATACTTTGGGAAAATATATATAATAATAAATGTAATGGAAACATGAAGTTTCATAAAAGGTGACAATTTGTTTGTTCAACACATCTGCATATTTTCATCCCTGTACAGTATGCAATGGCAGTGGACACCTTTATGAGCACATTGTAAACTTGAACTCAAAGAATATGTGGTCCTGCTACTACAATGACTGGGAATCATGCAGCTTAAGCTACAGATAAAATACAGTAACATGATGAATTCACAAGGTGGTAAAAGTGCATAGTGATGAGCTTGATGCCTATAACCAATTAATATAGAGGGTTTTATTCTGTGACATGATAATTAACATTTGATCTAACTTCCATAACCATCTCATCATATAGGTATATTCTATCTGCACTTCGAGCAGTTAGCTAGAACCAAATGCCAAGCCCATGTGGGAACATTTGCTTTAAATATGTTTTATTGGAAGCAAACAAAGAAAACAAACAAGAGCTAGAGCAAATTCGTGCACAGACACCAAAAATGAATAAATCCACCCAGGACCCTGTTCCCAAAATACTAGCCAAGTGACTGTTCTGAGCGCAAGTTGACTGATTAAAGTGTGTTGTGTTACCGACAGGATATACTGTAAGTTTTGTTGATGCTGGATACATTTTTGCCGGTCCTTCTCATTTTAATGAATCTTCAAATGATATGCTAGATTTCTGTTAATAACGTGCCATAAGAAGGCCCTAGTAAGGTTGGAATGAAAACCTCCAAGACGGTACCTCTCCAGAAGCAGGATGGGTGAAAACTGCACTAGTAGACTGAAGGAAAGTTCTGGGGTGCACAGCGCACTGTTCAGATGCTGGAATTGTTAGGACAAGCATGTTAGGTTAGGTAGCCTAAATTTATAGGAATTTGTTTTGACAATCAGATGAGAACATCACAACTGTCTGTCTTCAAACCATATTAAAAGGTCATTCGGTTTTGCAGATACAATATGTTATCCAAATAAAAAAGATAATTCCCCCTGTGGAAATGAAAAGGCCAGTCCAAGTGATTCATTCTGAAGCTTGCCCTGTGTATGGCAGAAATGTCATTTTGCCAAACCAAATCTTGCTACTTTTGATCCATTTGGCATTTTCCCGAATGGTTCAGTGGTCTAAATAAGTGCCTTTCAGTACATCTGCCTCATTGCGACCAGGTGTTTTAATGTTGATTGTGGCACATCAACACGAACACTCAGCGATACAGTTGTGTTAGTGATTCATTGTAGAAAAAAAAACTAACTACTCCAATACAATTACATGCACCATATTCAGGTAACAGCAGGAACAGGATCAAGGCCTAAACTCTACCAGGAAGCCTTCACATTAGGTGTTGACCAAAGAGAAGGACAGGCAACCTTTGACTAGAAGCCTCAGGGCCTTCCAGAATTTGGACAGGTTTTGTGACAGATCTATGGTACTGAAAAGACATGAAATGAACAAGAATTTCCTTAGACTGGCCAACCAATACGTGGAGTAGAAGCTGGCCCCGGACTCTAGTCAAAAGGTTGTTTCCTGAGTATGTGTGCATTCAACACGTTGTACAAGCTTAGTTCCCACATTCATGTACATCAAATCAAACCAATGAACTCACTGGCGCGTGCTCTGACTTCAGGTGGTACTCCAGGCCTGCTTTGGACTTGTAGACCTTTCCACAATGTTGGCAATTGAGGAGCAGCTTCTCCAGCTCGGACTCTTCTTTCCCACACTTCTTCATGTGGTACAGGTAGCCCATGATGCTGGTGAAACTACCGGTACAGCCCTGTGATGTCACACACAGTTTAGAATGAATCATGTCTACCGACAACGTGTCAGACATTCGAGACCCATGTGGGGAAACTTAATGCAATGTGTTCATGTGAGGGGCTAACATCTCTCTCGGGAAAACTACAGCGCACAAGCACAGAACAAAAGTGACAGAAATATCAGTTAAGGAACCATACCTCTTTAGAGCATTTTAATTTGCCCATCCTTTTCAGTACCTTCCTCAATTTTTCCTTCACGGCCTGGTCATCCAGGCCATTTATGTCATCTGGCGATGGCTGGAAAAATGTGACAGTTAAAACCAAAATCCACCAGAATCACCAAATCCGGAATCAGTTGGGATGACGGCCTCACCAGGTTATTGTGGTCGGCCATGATGTGGTACTTCATTCCTGTAGAAGACTTCAGTTGTTTCCCGCATTGCTGGCAGGTGAAGGGATTCTACAAGGAACAAATTCAGTTTGTTGATATTAATTCAAGCCATTGTCAGTGCGTCGTGGAAGGTTGTCATGAGGCGCATGTCTGGGGCACACACCACTCTGCAGCTCTCCATGTGTTTCTTCAGTCCATCCACAGTCTTCCTGCTCACACTTTTACACTTAGGGCACGTGACTCGTCCTTTCCCCAGAATCATCAGCTGCCACCTCTCCTCCTGACTCCCTGTTGCAAGTCAAGTCGTTTTTATTGTTGTTCAAGTGGAATAAAGAACAATGAATGATCCCTAGTCCATTAGTATAAAATAACAATGCTAATATTAACCTATTAAGCAACATTAAAAGACAACAATATTACTAGAGTAATGACAGTGTTATTACACAGGTATATCATTGACTAACAGTGTTCCCAGTGTGTGTTCCCATTGTGAAACGGTATCTGCTACTCCTTGGTTCTCTCACCTGGGGGGTAGATGGGAGGTTCCTTTTTGGTTGAGAACGTGAAGACTTTAGGCTTCTCTTCCTTGGTAGGCTCTGCTGGTTGACTGTGACTGCTCTGGACAGTTACGCCTCCAATAGAGTGACTGCTTTGGACATGCCCATCTACAACAGAGTAACTGCTCTGGACAAGTCCACCTCCAACAGGGTAATTGCTCTGGAGATGTCCACATCCAAGAGAGTGATTACATTGGACATGACCACCTCCAATCGAGTGATCATTTTGGACATGACTGTGGACATGTCCACCTCCAAGCAAGTGAGTACTGTGGACGTGGCTGTGTCCACTTCCCATTGGGTGATTACACTGGCCATGCCCACTTCCCATTGGGTGATTACACTGGCCATGCCCACTTCCCATAGGGTGATTACACTGGCCGTGCCCACTTCCCATAGGGTGATTACACTGGCCGTGCCCACTTCCCATTGGGTGATTACATTGGACGTGCCCACTTCCCATTGGGTGATTACATTGGACATGCCCACCTCCCATTGAGTTATTACACTGGACATGCCCACTTCCCATTGGGTGATCACTCTGGACGTGGCTGTGGACATGGCTACATCCAACAGGAACTGGAGCTGCATCAAAGGAAACATTCAACATGAACCAAAACTTTAACACCTGTCGGTGAGGTAAAGGGTAAGACAAAAAAAAGAGCGATGGTGGCAAGATAACTACCTGACTGTCTCACTTCAAGAGGGAAATTGTTAACAGAAGATGTGCTGTTGTCCACCTCAGCTCTCCGCATTTTTTTTGCGGCAAAATCTGAGGGGAGAGGTGGTTCCTGACCCCGGCCCTGGGACCTGACTGTGTCTGGAGCCTGAATGGGCCAGCAGTCTTTTGCCACCAGCCTGTGAGGCAGTCTGGCAGAGGGAGGAGGGGGCGGCAGCTCTCCGTTGGCTACAGCTAGGCTGGAGGACACCACGGAGCAGCAAGAAGTCTCACTGGTGGAGTCTTCCACACCGGAACCCAGGGAAACATTCTGCAGATCCTCATACCTGGACAGTAACACAGGACCAGACTCGCACATGACCCAAACAACTCGTCAGCTTGTTCACAGAGGGGAAAAACTTGTTGTCAAGCAGAGAATATCACATTTTCAAACCAAAAGCAATCCCCTTCAACTTTCTAGTTTGGACTTGTGAAGATCTGATTGAACTGACATGATTAAAAGTACATTTCATTACAGTCATGGAAAAAGAAAACCAGTAGCAATGGCTAATTAACATGGAAGAAAATAAGACGGTAATTTACCTTTTTCTGCCATATGTTCTTTTCATCTTCTGGGTCGCCTGGGCATGGGGGTCATCATTCTATAATTTTCAAGTACAAAATTGTAAAGCAATTTTGTACTTGTAAAGAGATCCAGTGTCTTACTAAAGAACAAGGTCTTATTTTGAAAACTGTAGTAAGGAACAACAATGTGGGTGCAGAAGCGCTTAAAGATAGATTCTGCGAAATGGAGTTGACACACGCTGCTCTTGGCAACGTCATTTCGCTGAGTCTACTATTGATGCTTAATGTTTCATAAAACATCACGATTTTCATTACTGAGGTGCTGATGATGAGTACGGAGACAGCACCTATATGAGCTGTCAGGAACACCCATAAAAGTAGAACTGAAACGAAGAAATATTCACTGGGTTTATTCTTACCTTAGGTGGAACACCAATCATACTCATCACACTCATATCTGTCATCCTCGGGATAGCTGTTGGATTACAGACATATTTTCATTCGTTAATTTTCCTAAAATCTACAGAAACACTATTGATAACATGCATGAAATACTTGACAGACACTTGACAAAGAAAAAGGCCCAAAATAAGGTTTAGACGATTCCAGCATTACGGACATTGCATTTTTAAGCTAAATCTTAACTTGGATGTCTCACATAATGAATAAACAAAATATAAATAAACTATATAGTATACCTAAAAAAAAATTATGCCAATTAGAAGCATAATGGATAACATAAAATGGACAACCTTATTGGGCAGACAGAGTAAAGGTCTGAGTTTCTAGGTCAAAACATAGATGGCTATTTTAAAGAAAGGCTTGCCTGTATATCACAAATTCCAAAATCTGTTTTTTTATTTGATTTGTTTTTAAAAGGACAGAAAAATACCCAGTACTTTAGGATTGCATAATAACAGGAAGCCTGGTTAGCATACACAGTAAGAATAAACACCCTAAGATGGAATTGTTGTCACATTTTCAAGATAAATGTTTATCTACAGAATTAATCTCAAAACACTATGTGGTAAATGCCCCAACCTATGAAGCTAAGATATGAAACACTACAATACAAAATAAATTGCTTAATGCGACACTGACAATGAAAGGAAAAAAAACTATTTCAATGCAAAACGTTGATGAAAGTTGGAATTACAGAGAATGTTTCAGGATGGAAACATATTTGAAAATAAAAACTGTTGTGAGGTTCCAATCACCCCTATAATTACATGACTGTAGAACATCCAAAGAAACCTCGAAATACTGTCTATATTGCCTTATTCATATCACATCCAGCTTTGCACCACCTGGGGCTTGTGAAATGGGACAGAACAATGAGGTTGGTCGCTCCCCCAGGTGGTTGATGGTCTGGTCTGTTGTTGTGCTTGAAAAAGTGGGTGGAGAAATTTCCTGCCTGGTTGGGCCTGGTACCTTAGGACAGGGCAACAGTGTCCCTGGGCCCTGTCTCAGTCCCCAGCATCTATAGGCCAGTGTGTATGGTAGGTCTCTATGTTTCAAGTAAATTAACCTGGTTGTGTTGCTGATCTAGATTCTGCATTATGACTCCTGTTGTTACTGGCTCACTCTTACAACCTGGTTTTTTCACCACTAGTCATCAGAATGTGTATGAGGGATGTGACCTTGAAAGTAATTTACTCTTAAAATCTCCACCGGGTACAGCCAGAAGATAACTGGTCCCCATTCAGAGCCAGGCTCCTCTCTAGGTTTCTTCCTATGATTCAATCATATGAGGCTTTTCATAGCAACTATGCTTCCATAACATGCTGTTGCTTGTTTTTTGACATTTAGGCTAGGCATCTGCAAAAAAAAATTTTTTCTTCAACATGAACACTGGTAGACACCTGTGGGTGGAAACAAGCTTTGTGCCCCCTTTCTAAAAGTCAATATGACAGGCTAAAATGTGTACATGCATAATCAGGTATTCTGTAATTTACCTTGTCACTCATGATGTGATAGTGGCGGTTGAGTGATGTTACCTGATAGTGGAACACCACTTTTTTGTTTTGGCTGAGAAGCCTTCCTCTTCCTCGGAACATACGACGGTGACATGTTTCCTTGGGTGTGATGAAGTTGCTGATGGTGATGATCCATAATTGCAGTAGACTTCACTGATCAGTACTGCAACAGAACACCAGGCCGGATTATTGTACTGCATGCAACAGACATCATCCTTAACACATAATTGATAAACGTACATTAAATATGATTTAGTCAGGAGAACATCTATTATAACAGTAAGCCATTGTGTCTTAATCTCCACATGGAATAAAAATGACGTGGCCTTTTAACCGATATGAACACTGGAATAACTCTCGTGTGAATTCAAGACAATATTAACTCATGTTTGATTCGGTGCAGCCGTTTAGCACTATAGCCAACGAGCAGTGGAGCAGTAGCAGTGAAGTCCCAGCCACCATCATTGTCACCACGAATAGCCACACGGAAAAGGGGAATGCTTGCCTTGCAGCGACGTTGCAGCAAATCTCCACTCTGGATATTGATACAATGGTAACCATTGTAACCGTGCACTACATAAGCTCAAACAACTTGACTACAATGTAACCACCTAGTGATTTAATTGTTTCATACACTTACATTGTGAAATGTCTACCCGTACCGTACACTCCCCGTAGCAAGGTTAGCTGCCATTCCTCCCGGTTTTAATCCACCAACAACGATACGCCTAACTACTCTGTGTTCGGTTATACGAATACACAGACCCTGAAATGCCTATGTTGATATTTTTTATAAAGCTACATGTACTTGTAAAAATACTGCCCAGACAAACACTACAGTATCAATTCTCCATATTGCATACCGTCCGCGAGATTACTTCATTGCCGAAACGCCCTCTTTGCAGAGACAACAAATGAGATTCCCATCTCATTCACACGACTGTAAAAGGGGCAGTTTCTTGCAGCCAACCAGTACGAACAGGTCTTTGTTGAGCGGACGCAAAACAGATTCCAGATCTGCTACTTCTACCTTACATGCATCCCCTCATATGCCCCCCCACCCCAATTCCTTGTAGCTGTTATTGGCCGTGTTCGAGAGGATCAAAACTACGACAGGCGACAGCCAACTGACTGATCTAAAAATCATCTTGCATCACACATCTCAAGTCATAATGACTCGTACACGCTTGTACATCACTCAGTCAATCACAATTTAACCGCGATGTATCATGGGTAAAGTATGACTGATCTACAAATACAATAAGTCGTTTTTTATGGTGCAAGAATATATGTAGATCCTTCAGTCAGCATTTGACAGTATTTATTTTATCCTCTCGAGTAAAGCCTGTGATTAACTGGTTAGGATATATTAAGGGATAATACAAGTCTTGTGACAAATTATATTCCCTTTTTATTTGCATTTTTAATTTTTTTTGCAATTAATAGAAAATAAAGGTTGTTTTAGACAGTTCTGAGGAAATTATTCAAGAAGGTTTTTCAACATAATGCCAATCGAACCAAATGCCAGTTGAAAGGTTGAAGTTTTAAAAGCAGGCTGTGAACATAACACACATGTTAATTTGAGATTGGCTGACTGATCTAGAAATCATTATTTGTATGATGCAAGTTCCTTCAAGAAGCATGGGGTGAAATCTTTTCAGATTACCTCAACAAATTGACAACTGGAATCCAAAGGTCTGCAGGGCTGTAATTGCTGAAAATGACCAAAGCAAGGCTTGATGGATACAATTATTATTTCAATTAAAAATAGCTATTTCTAACCATGTGAGGGACTATATTTCCTATTAATTTAGCTATATTTCCTATTCAAATTAATTTCATATTTTTTCATCTGTTACTTATTGTACAATCATGTACAGACCATGAGAATAACATAGAATGTATAAATCATCTGTCATTGATTGATATGTTTCTCATCTTCCTTCACAAATAACAAATAATAATTGCAAACTTTAATTTCCCAAATTGATAATGTACCATTAAAAGGCAGTTTAACAGAAACACGTACACAGCATAGACTGTTGATTTTTTCCATCAAACTCCGCTAATGTTTCCAGAGGACAGATTAACACCTCAGAAAATGTTGTTCTGTTTAATTATTATTACAACATAGAAATTATAAATAGGAGTGGACTTTGATGGCTCTTGTTATACTCTTTAATCAATCCACTCTCATGAGATGCTAAGACCTTTGTGAATTAAATATGTAGAAGAAAGTTTTCCCTTTCCAACATAAATTGTTACTACATGGTAACAGTTAAAATTCTAATTAGTTGTACTGTTTTTAAGCGCAAATTCCTGCTCCTTGACTATGCTGAATATAACTTGCTTAGGCTTGCTTGGTAACCTAGAAAACAAGATCCTGGTAATTTGTGGAAAGATAGGGTTCTACCAAAGATCTTTTGATCAGATTTTTTATTGGGACAAAGATTGTTCATTAGGCAACCATTCTCTGTGCAACCCCATTTCCAAAATAGTTGGGATTCTGTGTAAAATGGAAATAAAAACAGAATGCAAAGATTTGCAAATCATGTAAACCCTATACTCAAAAGAAAATAGTACAACCTATCAAATGTTGAAACTGAATTTTTTTTTGATCCTTGAAAAATATATGCCCACTTTGAATTTGATGCCAGCTGGGATAGAGGCAACGCAACATCTCATCTCATCTTCATCCGCTTATCCGGTATCAGGTCGCGGGGGCAGCAGCTCCAGCAGGGGAACCCAAACTTCCCTTTCCCGAGTCACATTTGCCAGCTCTGACTGGGAGATCCAGAGGCGTTCCCAGGCCAGTGTCGAATTATAATCTCTCCACCTAGTCCTGGGCCTACCCCGAGGTCTCCTCCCAGCTGGACATACCTGAAACACCTCCCTAGGGAGACATCCTGGGGGCATCCTTACCAGATGCCCGAACCACCTCAACTGGCTCCTTTTGATGCAAAGGAGCAACGGCTCTACTCCGAGTTCCTCATTGATGACTGAGCTTCTCACCCTATCTCAAAGGGAGAAGCCAGCCCATTTCAGCTGCTTGTACTCGCGATCTAGTTATTTCGGTCATGACCCAGCCTTCATGACCATAGGTGAGGGTAGGAACGAAAATTGACCGGTATATCGAGAGCTTTGCCTTCCGGCTCAGCTCTCTTTTCGTCACAACGAATGCAATAGCGCCCCCGCTGCTCCGATTCTCTGGCCAATCTCCTGCTCCATTGTCCCCTCACTCATCCCCTCACTCATCCCCTACCTGGAGGAGGTACTCTATCGGTTTCCTGCTGAGAACCATGGCCTCAGATTTAGAGGTGCTACCGCTTCGCACTCGGCTGCGAACCGGTCCAGTGAGTGCTGAAGGTCACAGATCGATGATGCCATCAGGACCACATCATCCACAAAAAGCAGCGATGAGATCCCCAGCCCACCAAACTAAAACCCCTCCCTACCCCGACTACGTCTCGATATCCTGTCCATAAAAGTTACAAACTGGATTGGTGACAAAGCGCAGCCCTGGCGGAGGCCAACCCCCACCTGGAACGAGTCTGAATTACTACCGAGAACCCAAACACAGCTCTCACTTTGGACGTACAGTGATTGGATAGCCCTCAGAAGGGACCTCCTCACCCCATACTTCCGCAGCACCTCCCACAGTATCTCCCGGGGGACCCAGTCATACGCCTTCTCCAGATCCACAAAACACATGTAGACTGGATGGTAATATTCCCAGGCCCACTCCAGGATCCTTGCTAAGAGTAAAGAGCTGGTCGGTTGACCAGGACGGAATCTGCATTGTTCCTCTTCAATTTGAGGTTCGACTATCTGCCGAACCCTTCTTTCCAATACCTTTGAGTAGACTTTCCCAGGGAGGCTGAGAAGTGTGATACCCCTGTAATTGGCACACACCCTCTGGTCCCCCATTTTGAACAGGGGAACCACCACCCCGGACCGACACTCCTTTGGCACTGTCCCTGACTCCCACGCAATTTTGAAGAGGTGTGTCATCCAAGACATCCCCTCCACATCCAAAGCTTTCAACATTTCTGGATGGATCTCGTCAATCCCCGGAGCTTTGCCACTGTGGAGTTGTTTGACTACCTCAGTGATAGAGGCAACAGAAAACTGTAAATGTTGTGTAATACAAAAAATTAACCTAGTGGAACATCTCACAATTAATTAGATTACCTGGCAACAGATCGGTAACATGATTCAGTCATTCAAGCATCCTAGATAGAATGAGTCTTTCAGAAGTAAAGATGGGAAGTAGTTCATCCCTGAAAGACTGCACGGGAAAATATGCAACCATTTAAGAATAACATTTCTCAATGTAAAATTGCAAAGACTTTGGGGATCTCATCATCTACATAATATCATTAAAAGATTCAGAGAATCTGGAGAAATCTCTGTATGCAAGGGACAAGGCCGAAAACCAATATTGGATGGCTGTGCTCTTTGGGCCCTCAGGCAGCACTGCATTAAAAACAGACACGGTTCTGTGGTGAGAATCACTTCATGGGCTCATGAACACTTTTGAAATTCATTGTCTGTGAACACAGTATATCCC
Organism: Esox lucius; assembly: GCF_011004845.1. Lineage (NCBI taxonomy): Eukaryota > Metazoa > Chordata > Actinopteri > Esociformes > Esocidae > Esox > Esox lucius. The sequence goes on along the minus strand of NC_047586.1, from coordinate 12,691,691 downwards.
TGCATCAACAAATGCAATTTAAAACTCTACCATGCAAAGAAGAAACCGGATAAAAACAAGATCCAGAAATGCTGCTGTGTTCTCTTGGCTTGAGCAAATTTAAGATGGACTGAGGTGAAGTGGAAAACTGTCCTGCGGTCTGAAAAATCTAAATTAGAAATTATTTTTGGGAATCATGGACGCTGCATCCTCCGGGCTAAAAAGGGAACATCTGGCTTGTTATCCAGACCTGTCACCCATTGAAAACATTTGGCGCATTATGAAACAGAAAATACGACAATAGAAATCTCGAACTTTTGAGCTATATCAAGCAAGAAACTGAAAACATTTCACTTTCAAAACTGGAGCAATTGGTCTCCTCAGTTCCCAAACGCTTGCGGAGTGTTGTTAAAAGAAGATGTGATGCAACACAGTGGTAAATATGCCCTTGTCAGAACTTTTTTTAAACGTGTTGCTAGCATGAAATTCAAAATGGGCATGTATTTTTCAAAAACAATACAATTTCTCAGTTTCCACATTTGATATGTTGTCTTTGTTTTATTTTCTATTAAATATTGGGATTAAATGATTTGCACATCATTGCATTCTGCTTTTATTCGCATTTTACGCAGCATCCCAACTATGGGAAACAGGGTCGTAGGATCTTCAAAGAATCATTAGAGTTCTAAATCTATGAAGGATTTTACTATGCACTACTTTCTAAAGGTTCTTCAAAGAACCCTTTATGAATGATTGCTCAAGCCTTATTCGCCTTTACAATGTAATTATTTCTACGGATTACATATAATAAGGTATTTTTAGGCATAGTGGTGTTAGGCCACATCAGGCACAGAAGTAAAATTATGTTGGCTTGCAAATTGATGTAATTTCAACTGGAACCAGGCCAGAGGATTTATAACAAGTGGAATTATTAATCACATGCAACCTGCATGTAGAGTGACTTCCAGTGTAGGGAAGATACTGATTTTAATAGTAAGCTATTGTATACTGAGACTACTTCAATCCTCTAAACTGGAACAACTTTCTTGATAACAAGCTCAATAAATCCAATTCTAACACATTAGTTTATGAGGCTAAAAGATCTGTTTAGAAATGTTTTTTCTTTATCATGTTGTAGCATACAATGAACCAATCCATCAAAGTTCAAAATATATGGAAACAAACTGAAAAAATACCCCTGCAATATATTTGGTCTGGAAATGTTATATTATTCTTATAATGTAGGACCCTTACTGCTTTTAAAATAGTCCTACGGTTGTCCCTATAGGAGAACCCTTTTTTGTTTCCAGGAAGAATCGTTTTTTTGTTGCATGGAGAACATTTTGGTTTTGGGTGGAATCCATGTTCTCAGTAAAGAACTTTGTAGTAAACAGGCTGAATAGACCTGTTGTGATTCCAAGAACATGTATGTGTCTCAATTGTAGTACAACGCTAAAAAAAATACATGTTACCTAATAATAAACTGTATTAAATGAGGCAGGGGAGCGATCTTGTAAGTATAAAATTTACTTAGGTGTCTCCAATGAGCGGTGACTCATGCCATAACAACTGCTTTGAATTCCCTGGAGGCAGTTCAATACGTCCATAACAACCCACAATTCGGCTGACCCAAAACCATGTGCATCAAAGATTGGGCATAATATGCAGGAAGGAGGATATTATTGGTTGGCACGGTTAAGCCAATCATCGGAGACGTGTTTTCTTGTCCCACATTCAGTTTCAGTTTACCAGAAATCGCTTTCGTTACTCAGTATTGAAAGTATATGTCATGCGACAAAGGACACTTGGCTATTTACTACGGGTGAATAGTGCCTCAAGATTCTAACTACTGTCTCTCCGATTCTCGGTGCCAGTGTTTTAACTGGGTAGTGGCAGCGACGTGTTATTGTACACATTTGATAGCGGCGGGTGAGTTAATAGTAAGAATTTATTATTTCAATTACTGCATAGCTGTAACCACAGAAACGAAAGTTTGAAAAAATACCCCATTGCAAATTAATTTTTATTACGCAAAATATCTTGACTACATACAAAATACACAATCTAGTCACGTGATATTACGGATCTATGATCTAGCTGCCATCGCTACTTTGTGTTGACGTTACCAGACTCGTACATTTTTGGCCAGAATATTAAGTACTGTAAATTGAAACAGTGCAGCAAACAATTATACGATGTCTTTTATTTACAACCGGAATCCTATTTATTAGACTACAAGCAATATATTGATGAAATATTAACAATTCGTTCAGCAATTCTGCAAATGTTTTTGCCATTTTTTTACGTCATGGAACCTTTTTTTAAATCATAGGCTTGCTGGTCTTGTAGCTTAACATTGGAATGTTTGACACATATATTAGGATTGTCTGTTTGCTTCATTGCAAAGTAGTTAACATTGTTGTGAGTTCTAACATGTTGTGAGTCTCACTTCATCATTGGAGTCTCAGTTTATCGTTGGAGTTTCAGTTTATCATTGTTTCATTTTATCCCGTGTTTGTATCTCGTACGGGCGTGGTTACCTACCTATGCACGTCTAACCCTACCTATGCACTCAATGTCAGGAAGAGGACGCACTTAGAGCTGTCCTCCCATATGATGTGGACGACCAAAAATTGGAAGTGGCAGAAGGAAAGTTGAAGGATAAATGTAGGATAATAGATTTAAGGTGAAGAATGGGAGAAGCGACTCTTCTAACTGCTCCATAGACAAGCACTGTGTTTTTGTTTTTGTGGTTGCCAGCTTCAAACGGAAGCCAGTGGCGTGAGCTGAGCAGGAACGTGCGAGAATTTAGGAAGGTGTAAACAATAGATTAAAATGATCTTACAAATAATTCCAAAAGTGAAATGCAGAAAAACTGAAAGTAGATTTACTTAATTCAGTGGCGATTGCAGCGAACTCTTAGATTGAACCATCCCTGAGACTGTGTCGGATAGCTTATATTTCTGCAAGTCAGCAGAGAAGTAATGTATAATGGTATTTTCTACCTTAAAAACAAAAAGTGAAATGAAATGCATGAGTCTACACGACTTCCAAAGGGACAAACTATTTTCTGATATAGAGAACAATAATATGTGCTGAAACTACCACCTATAATAAAGCATAATGCTTTGAACTATGTTAAGAGGTTTTAAAACAGCGGTAGAATAATTAATATAAGGGTCAAAGACGTGGTATGTCATTGTGTCCAGAGCATATTTATAATGTTAAAAATATATAAACATTTTAAAACACTATATCATGTTACTCAACTCTTAACTCTTTACATATTCATGAATATGAGTATTCATTGTAAGAAATTAAAATGTAAGGAACTATTTAGCTCAAAATGATCAAATTTACATTTTTTATTTACATTTTAACACAATAAATACCTTTGTCTCCATATTTGTATTTCCCTAATGTTCTTCCTGGATAACAGACATACAGTGGCTATTTATTACCCATAATGCATTTGAGTAGTCATGTGACATGATATTGAATCATAAAGAAGACTCTAGGACCCCCAAAACTTATGGAAAGGTCAGGAAGTCTCTCATAAGATGTTGATATTTCAACCTTTTCAGTCACTGGTGCATTATGTAGCAAAATCATTTCTTTCTGGATATATTTAAAAACTCCATATTTCATGTGAAGTATGATATTGTTGTGTTGAAGGTTAAATTATGGTTTTCCACAGTAGGCCAAGTTAGTGCCTGATTTTAATGGGAACATTTTTGTTTTTTCCTCCCTGGATAACAGAAATATCCCGTTACCCAGGACCCATGTCCTCTGTTATCCAGAATGGACATGTTAATTAATATAGTACTTTAGTATTTGTAGCTTTTTTGGCATTGTATTGATATTGTTATATTATATTAATAACATAATGTATTTTTGATCTTCTATGGCATTTTTGTTGTTGTTTTTCTTCTATTACGTATCAGATATGCAAGCCACCCTGTTTGAGCCTGAGCCGTCAACAAACTCTCATCCAAGTTTTGTATTCAGGACTAAGAGACATTCCAAAGCATATGGTAGCAGCATTTACAGTTGTGCTCAAAGGTTTGCATACCTTTGGAGAATTGATGATATATGTACCATTTGTAAAGAAAACATGAGTGAGCAGGCAAAACACATTTATTTAATTTAATATGGGATTCATATTCAACTGTAGGTTATAACAGAATAGCACAATCGTAAAACAAAACATGAGAACAAAGAAAACACATATACTGACCCCTGTTCAAAAGTCTGTATACCCTTAGTTCTTAATACAGTGTATTACTCCCTTTAGCATCAATGACAGCATGCAGCCTTATGGAATAGTTGTCAAATTCTTGCAGGTGGTATAGCTGCCCACTGGACTTGGCAAAATGCCTCCAGGTCATGCAAAGTCTTTGGTCGTCTTGCATGAACCGCACGTATGAGATCTCCCCAGAGTCGCTTGATGATATTAAGATGCCTTTGTCTGCTGTAACCACTGGAGGGTCAACTTGGCCTTAGGGTCATTGTTGTGGCGGAAAGTTCAAGAGCGTCTCATGCGCAGCTTTCGTGCAGAAGAATGCAAATTGTCTGCCAGTATTTTCTGATAACATGCTGCATTCATCTTGCCATCAATTTCACAAGATTCCACGTGCCTTTAGAGCTCACCCCCCCCCCCCCCCAAAAAAAAATACATCAGTAAGCTACCGGTGATGGCATTCTTTTCACTATGGGCCTTGCTGACCCCTCTCCAAACATAGAGCTTTTGGTTTTGACCATAAAGCTCTATTTGGTCTCATCACTCCAGATTACAGTGTGCCAGGATCTGTGAGGTGTGTCAAGGTGTTGTTGGGCATATTGTAACCGGTCTTTGTTGTGGCATTGGCACAGTAAAGGCTTCTTTCTGGCAACTCAAACGTGCAGCTCATTTTTGTTCAAGTATCGTCATATTGTGCTCCTTGAAACAACCACACCGTCTTTTTCCAGAGCAGCCTTTATTTCTCCTGAGGTTGCCTGTGGGTTTTTCTTTTTATCCTGAACAGTTTTTCTGGCAGTTTTTGCTGAAATCTTTCTTGGTCTACCTGACCTTGTCTTGGTATCAAGTGATCCCTGAATGTTCCACTTCTTAATAAGTGATTGAACAGTACTGACTAGCATTTGCAAGGCTTTGGATATCTTTTTATATCCTTTTCCATCTTTATAAAGTTCCATTACCTTGTTAGGCAGGTCTTTTGACAGTTATTTTCTCAGTGTATATGGCTCAGTATATAGCCTGCTCAATGCATCCACATGAGTGCTAACAAACTCGTTGACTATTTATACGCAGACACTAATTGCAATTTAAAAAGGGACAAGTGTGGGAAATTAACCTTTATTTGCCTTTTGTGTGTCACCTTGTGTGTCTATAACAAGGGCAAACATTCAAGGGAATGTAAACTTTTGATCAGGCCTATTTGGGTGTTATCATTATGATTTAAAAAGGAGCCAAACAACTATGTGATAATAAATGGCTTCATATGAACACTATCCTTAACAAAAATAGTTTTTTTTGCACAATTTCTGTGAAACTATGGCATTGTGGAACTTATGAGCACAACTGTATACCATATTCACACTCATGTCTGTGATAAAACAGAAATCTGATCTGAAAGAAAGGTTTACCCTTTGTGTGCAACTAATGAGCAAATTTTAGTAGAAATACCCAAATATATTACATAAATTTTGATCAAGATGTTGTTTTCTGAGCTGTAATTATTTGTTGTGCTCTAACTACTAATATCTATATTGTAGACATTTATTTTCTAGCATTGTTTATGCTAACAATGGTAGACATTTTAATAATTTTTAAATCCATTCACATTACCCAGGAAGGACATTTTTTAATGGGAGAAATCATACAATTCCCCGAATAATTGTAATGGCATTCTTAAAATGAATCCCTGTTGTTGAGTTGTAAACAGAATACTCTAATAAAGATATAAAATGTTTAAATTGGCGTTTTTAGCTAATTTCATTTATTTCAAAATCCTTGTCTGTCTTTGATCCATGAATAATATCATACTCAACAATCGGTCAACTGAACAATTAGCTTTTTGCTTACTACTGTAATATAAGGCATGACCTATTTCTATTCAGAAAGCAAATTTTTTTTAAGAAGGTAATCTACAGGTTGTCTTTCATCTATCCAAATGCCCAGATATTTGTATGCAGGGACTCACTCGATGTGAGCACCATCCAGAGTAACCAAGCCAAAATTAACAGGCACCTCTCCAGATTTAGAAAATAACATTTATATAATAATATTTTTTCAGAATTATACATCATCTTCAATTCAAAAAAGAGATCTCTGCACGGCATGAAATGCAGACCACAAAGAGCCCACAAAGAGCTTGTAAAACTCTGCGAGCAATAGCATATAAAACAATGTCATCTGCATAGAGATGCAGGTTACAAGCTTCAATTAATATTGTGACGTTTGTGTCTCTTAGCAGATATGTTTTTGGCGATAAAATAATTTGGTTCCAGTACACTTGTTGGCTACCCATCAAAGTGGCTGGTAATCTTGATTGATTTACCATGTTGCTAACTACATTTACACTTAATTTGGCAGGTTTTAATTTGATACCCTGTTGTCAACCCTCTTTCTTACAAAACACTGCGTATGCATATTTTTGTTCCAATCAATTTTGTGTATCCTGTAGGAGTGCCCGATCTCATTTCACTCTCTAACAAACGTGAAATTCAAATCAATTATTTAATTTTACATCAATAAAAATATATTGCTTTCTTGGGAATCAGTGCATCGTCATGTATTAATGTATTGTTACATCCCTAGTTCAACACCAGGTGGGCTACAACATTCTGGATAAGTTTCAACAGTTTAACAGCACAAGCAGGGAGTTTATTCTAAAGAGTTGAAGTAGCCTAAGCTTAAAATGACAAGTGCCTGGATTTCGGGGGGGGGGGGGGGGGGGGGGGGGGGGGCGGCGGTGGCGGTATTTTATATATCTGAAGATGTTGTTTACATGTGTGTTATTACTATCTTTTTAGTAACAGATCAAAGCAGAGGATAACAACTGCAAAAGTAACATTTTCACCTTGTCATCTTTCAGAATCAGAAAGGGTTTTATTGCCAAGTAATTTTCACAACAAACAAAGCATTTGTTCTAGCCATTGGTGCCACAATCAATACAAAATGAATAAGGGAAATAAAAACTAATAAGAATAGTGGACTGAGCATAAAAATAGTAGACTGTGCATTTATAAATGACTAAAAATAAAAGAAAGTATATGTAAGTTGCAAGACTTACTCCAGTTGAGGGTTGTTTATGTGTGTGGGGGTTCTGTTGAGGGTTCTGTGTGTATATGGGAGAGGGTTATATATTTGTCCCGTTGAGGGTTGTCGGGAGCAGGCTTTTGTCAGTTTGGTTCCAGGGTGTGTTAATGATGCATATGGCTGTAGGAAAGGCACTGTTCTTGTGCCGGGAGGTTTTGGTTTTGATAGACCTCAGCCTTCTGCCAGGCGGGGGAGGGCATTGAATAGACCTTTTCCGGGGTGAGTGGGATCGAAAAGGTTGAGTTAGGTTACTACAATTCAATTGTAAAATGAGCTCCTTTGAACTGTGTTTTGGATTAATATATAGCCTACCAATCTCTTCCTACTAGGCAAGGCAATGTCAAGGACAATGCTCAAGGAGCAAATTAAGAAACACTCACCTTATGCTGAATCTGTCCTCACAAGTAAGTTATCATAGAAGAACATTTTACTGAGCTTTATGTCATCAAATGTGTATGCAATTGATATTCCTATTTGTTTTCAGAGATTGGACTTACAAATGACACTGACATTCAAGATTTATCAAGAGAAGATCTGAATGAACTTCTGCCAGGCCTTGAACATTTTAAACTTAGAAAGGAGATCAGTCAAATTATAAACAAATCTAAACAGGTTGGGATGGCTCCAAAGCCTTCTACAGCTACTTTACCACAATCCTGAGATCATTCAGTAATTAATAAAATAATTGTATTTAAATGTGCACTTCTTTTGATCAACCCCCATCCTGTTTAAATATATAATTTGTTTCTTAGGACCAGGCTAAAACTATTGATTCAATTCTAAATGAGCTGAAGGAATTTCTTCCAGCTGATGTCATGAGGAGTAAGTCTCTTTTCAAGTATTTACAGCATAGCAGTCATCAAAAAGAGTTGTGGTGTCTCAGGTTGGTTGTAATGAGATTGTGTGTTCACATTCTCTATATAGGTGCACTTGTTCCTGGGGGAGTGTTGCATGGCTACTTACCTGTTCTTAAAGATTTGAAGGAGGACCTTTCTAGAGCCCTGCACTTCTTTGAGGCACTAATTAAACTGCTTGAGAGTTACAACCAAGGAAAACCAACAAAGGCTGTGCTGAGTGGTGTTACCCAATCAGATGACGCTACCACAGAAGGAAGCCAAATGTCATATGCAGGTAAATAACTAATTGTTGGGTGGCAGCTGGATCTCATCACTTGTGTTAAATGACTAAATGCTTAAATGGTGGTTAATAAATAAAAAAATCTACAGTATTTAAGACTTCACAAATTGCCTATTTTTGTTAGGAAAATGCATTTAGTGACTCACTGGCCTTGCAAATATTGTCAATACAGAATTTGCTACTTTAGGCACTTACCAAGTAAGGAGACGGTGAAATGGGAAGGACCTATTGCCTTCACTGCCAATGGGTTTTGAGGAGAGAATTTACAACCAGTTTCCAAAAAAGTTTGGATGCTGTGTAAAATGTAAATAAAAACAGAATGCAATGTTCTGCAAATCATTTAAACTCTATATTCAATAGAAAATAGCACAAGGACAACATATCAAATGCTGAAACTGGGCCATTTTATTGTTTCTTGCAAACTATATGGCAACAGAGGCAACAAATTACACAAAAGCTGGAGGAAAGCTATTTGAAAAGAGTACGAAGACAACATGTCTATACTCATTTGCACCCTCGAAAAAGATTAGCAAAATAGACTGTACAAAATAAATATAGTACAAATACTGATCTCTACATTTTTAAATTATATTCTGTTATATAATGGTTAAGAGAAAGAGATGCCAAATTAATTGCAGTTTTTAAGTTGTGAAGACACTTTATTACCTCATACCAGACACACCTATCACATGATTTTCTTTCTCTCCCTGTGGGGACCTGAGATACATGCATGCATGCATACATACATACATACATACATCTTCTTCCGCTTCATCCGGGGCCGGGTCGCGGGGGCAGCAGTCTAAGCAGAGATGCCCAGACTTTCCTCTTCCCAGACACTACCTCCAGCTCTTCCGGGGGGACACCGAGGCGTTCCCAGGCCAGCCGGGAGACATAGTCTAGGTCTTCCCCGGGGTCTCCTCCCGGTGGGACTGGAACACCTTCCCAGGAAGGCGTTCCAGAGGCATCCGAAACAGATGCCCAAGCCACCTCAGCTGACCCCTCTTGATGTGGAGGAGCAGCGGCTCTAGTCTGAGCTCCTCCCGGGTGACCGAGCTTCTCACCCTATCTCTAAGGGATCGCCCAGCCACCCTGCGGAGAAGGCCTGTATCCGGGATCTTGTCCTTTCGGTCATGACCCAAAGCTCATGACCATAGGTGAGAGTAGGAACGTAGATTGACCGGTAAATCAAGAGCTTTGCCTTGCGGCTCAGCTTTTTCTTCACCACGACAGACCGATACATCAACTGCATTATTGCAGAAGCTGCACCGATCCGTCTGTCAATCTCCCGTTCCATTCTTCCCTCACTCGTGAACAAGACCCCTAGATACTTAAACTCCTCCACTTGAGGCAGGCACTCTCCACCAACCTGAAGTGGGCAAGCCACCCTTTTCCGACTGAGAACCATGGCCTCGGATTTGGAGGTACTGATTCTCATCCCCACCGCTTCACACTCGGCTGCAAACCGTCCCAGTGCATGCTGAAGGTCCTGGTTTGAAGGGGCCAACACGACAACATCATCCGCAAAGAGCAGAGACGAAATTGTGTGGTCCCCAAACCTGACACCCTCCGGCCCCTGGCTGCGCCTAGAAATTCTGTCCATAAAAATTACGGCGACAAAGGGCAGCCCTGCCGGAGTCCAACATGCACTGGGAACAAGTCTGACTTACTGCCGGCAATGCGGACCGAGCAACAGTGAGAGACCTATCCCCGACCCGTAGGCGCAGGGAAACTACCCTCTTGTTCACCGGGGTAAACTCCAACACATGGCGGCAGAGCTGGGGAGCTGGGGAGCTATAAGCAAACCCACACCAGGTGACGTTCCACATCCCTAGAGCTAGTTTCCGTGTCCAGGGATTGGGTTGTCGAGGCCCCTGCCTTTGACTGCTGCCCAATCCTCTCCGCACCGATCCCTGTATGTGGTGAGCCCACAGGAAGGCGGCCCCACGTCGCTCCTTCGGGCTGAGCCCGGCCACCAGGCGCCTTTGTCTGCTGTAACCACTGGAGGGTCAACTTGGCCTTATGGTCCAAGAGCGTCTCATGCGCAGCTTTCGTGCAGAAGAATGCAAATTGTCTGCCAGTATTTTCTGATAACGTGCTGCATTCATCTTGCCATCAATTTCACAAGATTCCGCGTGCCTTTAGAGCTCACTCCCCCCCCCCCCCCCCAAAACATCAGTAAGCTACCGGTGATGGCATTCTTTTCACTATGGGCCTTGCTGACCCCTCTCCAAACATAGAGCTTTTGGTTTTGACCATAAAGCTCTATTTGGTCTCTTCACTCCAAATTAGTGTGCCAGGATCTGTGAGGTGTGTCAAGGTGTTGTTGGGCATATTGTAACCGGTCTTTGTTGTGGCATTGGCACAGTAAAGGCTTCTTTCTGGCAACTCAACCGTGCAGCTCATTTTTGTTCAAGTATCGTCATATTGTGCTCCTTGAAACAACCACACCGTCTTTTTCCAGAGCAGCCTTTATTTCTCCTGAGGTTGCCTGTGGGTTTTTCTTTTTATCCTGAACAATTTTTCTGGCAGTTTTTGCTGAAATCTTTCTTGGTCTACCTTACCTTGTCTTGGTATTAAGTGATCCCTGAATTTTCCACTTCTTAATGAGTGATTGAACAGTACTGACTGGCATTTGCAAGGCTTTGGATATCTTTTTATATCCTTTTCCATCTTTATAAAGTTCCATTACCTTGTTAGGCAGGTCTTTTGACAGTTATTTTGTCAGTGTATATGGCTCAGTATATAGCCTGCTCAATGCATCCACATGAGTGCTAACAAACTCGTTGTCTATTTATACGCAGACACTAATTGCAATTTTAAAAGTCACAGGTGTGGGAAATTAAGCTTTATTTGCCTTTTTCACCTGTGTGTGTCACCTTGTGTGTCTATAACAAGGGCAAACATTCAAGGGAATGTAAACTTTTGATCAGGCCTATTTGGGTGTTATCATTATGATTTAAAAAGGAGCCAAACAACTATGTGATAATAAATGGCTTCATATGAACACTATCCTTAACAAAAAGAGTTTTTTTGCATGATCAGTCATATTTTTTAAATCAATGCCATAATTTCACAATTTCTGTGAAACTATGGCATTGTGCAACTTATGAGCACAACTCTATACCATATTCACACTCATGTCTGTGATAAAACAGAAATCTGATCTGAAAGAAAGGTTTACCCTTTGTGTGCAACTAATGAGCAAATTTTAGTAGAAATACCCAAATATATTACATTAATTTTGATCAAGATGTTGTTTTCTGAGCTGTAATTATTTGTTGTGCTCTAACTACTAATATCTATATTGTAGACATTTATTTTCTAGCATTGTTTATGCTAACAATGGTAGACATTTTAATAATTTTTAAATCCATTCACATTACCCAGGAAGGACATTTTTTAATGGGAGAAATCATACAATTCCCCGAATAATTGTAATGGCATTCTTAAAATGAATCCCTGTTGTTGAGTAGTAAACAGAATACTCTAATAAAGATCTAAAGTGTTTAAATTGGCATTTTTAGCTAATTTCATTTATTTCAAAATCCTTGTCTGTCTTTGATCCATGAATAATATCATACTCAACAATCGGTCAACTGAACAATTAGCTTTTTGCTTACTACTGTAATATAAGGCATGACCTATTTCTATTCAGAAAGCCAATTTTTTTAAGAAGGTAATCTACAGGTTGTCTTTCATCTATCCAAATGCCCAGATATTTGTATGCAGGGACTCACTCAATGTGAGCACCATCCAGAGTAACCAAGCCAAAATTAACAGGCACCTCTCCAGATTTAGAAAATAACATTTATATAATAATATTTTTTCAGAATTATACATCATCTTCAATTCAAAAAAGAGATCTCTGCACGGCATGAAATGCAGACCACAAAGAGCCCACAAAGAGCTTGTAAAACTCTGCGAGCAATAGCATATAAAACAATGTCATCTGCATAGAGATGCAGGTTACAAGCTTCAATTAATATTGTGACGTTTGTGTCTCTTAGCAGATATGTTTTTGGCGATAAAATAATTTGGTTCCAGTACACTTGTTGGCTACCCATCAAAGTGGCTGGTAATCTTGATTGATTTACCATGTTGCTAACTACATTTACACTTAATTTGGCAGGTTTTAATTTGATACCCTGTTGTCAACCCTCTTTCTTACAAAACACTGCGTATGCATATTTTTGTTCCAATCAATTTTGTGTATCCTGTAGGAGTGCCCGATCTCATTTCACTCTCTAACAAACGTGAAATTCAAATCAATTATTTAATTTTACATCAATAAAAATATATTGCTTTCTTGGGAATCAGTGCATCGTCATGTATTAATGTATTGTTACATCCCTAGTTCAACACCAGGTGGGCTACAACATTCTGGATAAGTTTCAACAGTTTAACAGCACAAGCAGGGAGTTTATTCTAAAGAGTTGAAGTAGCCTAAGCTTAAAATGACAAGTGCCTGGATTTCGGGGGGGGGGGGGGGGGCGGCGGTGGCGGTATTTTATATATCTGAAGATGTTGTTTACATGTGTGTTATTACTATCTTTTTAGTAACAGATCAAAGCAGAGGATAACAACTGCAAAAGTAACATTTTCACCTTGTCATCTTTCAGAATCAGAAAGGGTTTTATTGCCAAGTAATTTTCACAACAAACAAAGCATTTGTTCTTGCCATTGGTGCCACAATCAATACAAAATGAATAAGGGAAATAAAAACTAATAAGAATAGTGGACTGAGCATAAAAATAGTAGACTGTGCATTTATAAATGACTAAAAATAAAAGAAAGTATATGTAAGTTGCAAGACTTACTCCAGTTGAGGGTTGTTTATGTGTGTGGGGAGGGGTAATATATTTTTTCCAGTTGAGGGTTCTGTGTGTATATGGGAGAGGGTTATATATTTGTCCCGTTGAGGGTTGTCGGGAGCAGGCTTTTGTCAGTTTGGTTCCAGGGTGTGTTAATGATGCATATGGCTGTAGGAAAGGCACTGTTCTTGTGCCGGGAGGTTTTGGTTTTGATAGACCTCAGCCTTCTGCCAGGCGGGGGAGGGCATTGAATAGACCTTTTCCGGGGTGAGTGGGATCGAAAAGGTTGAGTTAGGTTACTACAATTCAATTGTAAAATGAGCTCCTTTGAACTGTGTTTTGGATTAATATATAGCCTACCAATCTCTTCCTACTAGGCAAGGCAATGTCAAGGACAATGCTCAAGGAGCAAATTAAGAAACACTCACCTTATGCTGAATCTGTCCTCACAAGTAAGTTATCATAGAAGAACATTTTACTGAGCTTTATGTCATCAAATGTGTATGCAATTGATATTCCTATTTGTTTTCAGAGATTGGACTTACAAATGACACTGACATTCAAGATTTATCAAGAGAAGATCTGAATGAACTTCTGCCAGGCCTTGAACATTTTAAACTTAGAAAGGAGATCAGTCAAATTATAAACAAATCTAAACAGGTTGGGATGGCTCCAAAGCCTTCTACAGCTACTTTACCACAATCCTGAGATCATTCAGTAATTAATAAAATAATTGTATTTAAATGTGCACTTCTTTTGATCAACCCCCATCCTGTTTAAATATATAATTTGTTTCTTAGGACCAGGCTAAAACTATTGATTCAATTCTAAATGAGCTGAAGGAATTTCTTCCAGCTGATGTCATGAGGAGTAAGTCTCTTTTCAAGTATTTACAGCATAGCAGTCATCAAAAAGAGTTGTGGTGTCTCAGGTTGGTTGTAATGAGATTGTGTGTTCACATTCTCTATATAGGTGCACTTGTTCCTGGGGGAGTGTTGCATGGCTACTTACCTGTTCTTAAAGATTTGAAGGAGGACCTTTCTAGAGCCCTGCACTTCTTTGAGGCACTAATTAAACTGCTTGAGAGTTACAACCAAGGAAAACCAACAAAGGCTGTGCTGAGTGGTGTTACCCAATCAGATGACGCTACCACAGAAGGAAGCCAAACGTCATATGCAGGTAAATAACTAATTGTTGGGTGGCAGCTGGATCTCATCACTTGTGTTAAATGACTAAATGCTTAAATGGTGGTTAATAAATAAAAAAATCTACAGTATTTAAGACTTCACAAATTGCCTATTTTTGTTAGGAAAATGCATTTAGTGACTCACTGGCCTTGCAAATATTGTCAATACAGAATTTGCTACTTTAGGCACTTACCAAGTAAGGAGACGGTGAAATGGGAAGGACCTATTGCCTTCACTGCCAATGGGTTTTGAGGAGAGAATTTACAACCAGTTTCCAAAAAAGTTTGGATGCTGTGTAAAATGTAAATAAAAACAGAATGCAATGTTCTGCAAATCATTTAAACTCTATATTCAATAGAAAATAGCACAAGGACAACATATCAAATGCTGAAACTGGGCCATTTTATTGTTTCTTGCAAACTATATGGCCTTGAAAAAAAAAGTCAGGACAGAGGCAACAAATTACACAAAAGCTGGAGGAAAGCTATTTGAAAAGAGTACGAAGACAACATGTCTATACTCATTTGCACCCTTGAAAAAGATTAGCAAAATAGACTACAAAATAAATATAGTACAAATACTGATCTCTACATTTTGAAATTATATTCTGTTATATAATGGTTAAGAGAAAGAGATGCCAAATTAATTTCAGTTTTTAAGTTGTGAAGACACTTTATTACCTCATTCCAGAACTATCACATGTATCTCAGGTCCCCTGTGGGGACCTGAGATACATACATGCATGCATGCATGCATGCATACATACATACATCTTCTTCCGCTTCATCCGGGGCCGGGTCGCGGGGGGCAGCAGTCTAAGCAGAGATGCCCAGACTTTCCTCTTCCCAGACACTACCTCCAGCTCTTCCGGGGGGACACCGAGGCGTTCCCAGGCCAGCCGGGAGACATAGTCTAGGTCTTCCCCGGGGTCTCCTCCCGGTGGGACTGGAACACCTTCCCAGGAAGGCGTTCCAGAGGCATCCGAAACAGATGCCCAAGCCCTCTCGATGTGGAGGAGCAGCGGCTCTAGTCTGAGCTCCTCCCGGGTGACCGAGCTTCTCACCCTATCTCTAAGGGATCGCCCAGCCACCCTGCGGAGAAGGCCTGTATCCGGGATGACCCAAAGCTCATGACCATAGGTGAGAGTAGGAATGTAGATTGACCGGTAAATCAAGAGCTTTGCCTTGCGGCTCAGCTTTTTCTTCACCACGACAGACTGATACATCGACTGCATTATTGCAGAAGCTGCACCGATCCGTCTGTCAATCTCCCGTTCCATTCTTCCCTCACTCGTGAACAAGACCCCTAGATACTTAAACTCCTCCACTTGAGGCAGGCACTCTCCACCAACCTGAAGTGGGCAAGCCACCCTTTTCCGACTGAGGACCATGCCCTCGGATTTGGAGGTACTGATTCTCATCCCCACCGCTTCACACTCGGCTGCAAACCGTCCCAGTGCATGCTGAAGGTCCTGGTTTGAAGGGGCCAACACGACAACATCATCCGCAAAGAGCAGAGACGAAATTGTGTGGTCCCCAAACCTGACACCCTCCGGCCCCTGGCTGCGCCTAGAAATTCTGTCCATAAAAATTACGGCGACAAAGGGCAGCCCTGCCGGAGTCCAACATGCACTGGGAACAAGTCTGACTTACTGCCGGCAATGCGGACCAAGCAACAGTGAGAGACCTATCCCCGACCCGTAGGCGCAGGGAAACTACCCTCTTGTTCACCGGGGTAAACTCCAACACATGGCGGCAGAGCTGGGGAGCTATAAGCAAACCCACACCAGCCCGCCGCCTCTCACCATGGGCAACTCCAGAGTGGTGAAGAGTCCATTTTCTCTCAAGGAGTGTGGTTCCAGAGCCCAAGCCATGCGTAGAGGTGATCCCGACTATCTCTAGTCGGAACCACTCAACCTCACGCACAATCTCAGGATCCTTCCCCGCCAGCGAGGTGACGTTCCACATCCCTAGAGCTAGTTTCCGTGTCCAGGGATTGGGTTGTCGAGGCCCCTGCCTTTGACTGCTGCCCAATCCTCTCCGCACCGATCCCTTATGGTCCCTCCTGTATGTGGTGAGCCCACAGGAAGGCGGCCCCACGTCGCTCCTTCGGGCTGAGCCCGGCCGGGCCCCATGGGGAAAGGCCCGGCCACCAGGCGCCTTTGTCTGCTGTAACCACTGGAGGGTCAACTTGGCCTTAGGGTCCAAGAGCGTCTCATGCGCAGCTTTCGTGCAGAAGAATGCAAATTGTCTGCCAGTATTTTCTGATAACGTGCTGCATTCATCTTGCCATCAATTTCACAAGATTCCGCGTGCCTTTAGAGCTCACTTCCCCCCCCCCCAAAACATCAGTAAGCTACCGGTGATGGCATTCTTTTCACTATGGGCCTTGCTGACCCCTCTCCAAACATAGAGCTTTTGGTTTTGACCATAAAGCTCTATTTGGTCTCTTCACTCCAAATTAGTGTGCCAGGATCTGTGAGGTGTGTCAAGGTGTTGTTGGGCATATTGTAACCGGTCTTTGTTGTGGCATTGGCACAGTAAAGGCTTCTTTCTGGCAACTCAACCGTGCAGCTCATTTTTGTTCAAGTATCGTCATATTGTGCTCCTTGAAACAACCACACCATCTTTTTCCAGAGCAGCCTTTATTTCTCCTGAGGTTGCCTGTGGGTTTTTCTTATTATCCTGAACAATTTTTCTGGCAGTTTTGCTGAAATCTTTCTTGGTCTACCTTACCTTGTCTTGGTATCAAGTGATCCCTGAATTTTCCACTTCTTAATGAGTGATTGAACAGTACTGACTGGCATTTGCAAGGCTTTGGATATCTTTTTATATCCTTTTCCATCTTTATAAAGTTCCATTACCTTGTTAGGCAGGTCTTTTGACAGTTATTTTCTCAGTGTATATGGCTCAGTATATAGCCTGCTCAATGCATCCACAGGAGTGCTAACAAACTCGTTGACTATTTATACGCAGACACTAATTGCAATTTTAAAAGTCACAGGTGTGGGAAATTAAGCTTTATTTGCCTTTTTCACCTGTGTGTGGGTGGAAAAGGGTGGCTTGCCCACTTCAGGTTGGTGGAGAGTGCCTGCCTCAAGTGGAGGAGTTTAAGTATCTAGGGGTCCTGTTCACGAGTGAGGGAAGGATGGAACGGGAGATTGACAGACGGATCGGTGCAGCTTCTGCAGTAATGCGGTCGATGTATCGGTCTGTCGTGGTGAAGAAAGAGCTGAGCCACAAGGCGAAGCTCTCGATTTACCGGTCAATCTACGTTCCTACTCTCACCTATGGTCATGAGCTTTGGGTCATGACCGAAAGGACAAGATCCCGGATACAGGCGGCCGAAATGAGCTTTCTCCGCAGGGTGGCTGGGCGATCCCTTAGAGATAGGGTGAGAAGCTCGGTCACCCGGGAGGAGCTCAGAGTAGAGCCGCTGCTCCTCCACATCGAGAGGGGTCAGCTGAGGTGGCTTGGGCATCTGTTTCGGATGCCTCCGCAACGCCTTCCTGGGAAGGTGTTCCGGTCCCGTCCCACCGGGAAGAGACCCCGGGGAAGACCTAGGACACGCTGGAGGGACTATGTCTCCCAGCTGGCCTGGGAACGCCTCGGTGTCCCCCCGGAAGAGCTGGAGGAAGTGTCTGGGGAGAGGGAAGTCTGGGCATCCCTGCTTAGACTGCTGCCCCCGCGACCCGGCCCCGGATAAGCGGAAGATGATGCGATGCGATGCACCTGTGTGTGTCACCTTGTGTGTCTATAACAAGGGCAAACATTCAAGGGAATGTAAACTTTTGATCAGGCCTATTTGGGTGTTATCATTATGATTTAAAAAGGAGCCAAACAACTGTGATAATAAATGGCTTCATATGAACACTATCCTTAACAAAAAGAGTATTTTTGCATGATCAGTCATATTTTTTAAATCAATGCCATAATTTCACAATTTCTGTGAAACTATGGCATTGTGCAACTTATGAGCACAACTCTATACCATATTCACACTCATGTCTGTGATAAAACAGAAATCTGATCTGAAAGAAAGGTTTACCCTTTGTGTGCAACTAATGAGCAAATTTTAGTAGAAATACCCAAATATATTACATTAATTTTGATCAAGATGTTGTTTTCTGAGCTGTAATTATTTGTTGTGCTCTAACTACTAATATCTATAAACTAACAATTGTAGACATTTATTTTCTAGCATTGTTTATGCTAACAATGGTAGACATTTTAATAATTTTTAAATCCATTCACATTACCCAGGAAGGACATTTTTTAATGGGAGAAATCATACAATTCCCCGAATAATTGTAATGGCATTCTTAAAATGAATCCCTGTTGTTGAGTTGTAAACAGAATACTCTAATAAAGATCTAAAGTGTTTAAATTGGCATTTTTAGCTAATTTCATTTATTTCAAAATCCTTGTCTGTCTTTGATCCATGAATAATATCATACTCAACAATCGGTCAACTGAACAATTAGCTTTTTGCTTACTACTGTAATATAAGGCATGACCTATTTCTATTCAGAAAGCCAATTTTTTTAAGAAGGTAATCTACAGGTTGTCTTTCATCTATCCAAATGCCCAGATATTTGTATGCAGGGACTCACTCAATGTGAGCACCATCCAGAGTAACCAAGCCAAAATTAACAGGCACCTCTCCAGATTTAGAAAATAACATTTATATAATAATATTTTTTCAGAATTATACATCATCTTCAATTCAAAAAAGAGATCTCTGCACGGCATGAAATGCAGACCACAAAGAGCCCACAAAGAGCTTGTAAAACTCTGCGAGCAATAGCATATAAAACAATGTCATCTGCATAGAGATGCAGGTTACAAGCTTCAATTAATATTGTGACGTTTGTGTCTCTTAGCAGATATGTTTTTGGCGATAAAATAATTTGGTTCCAGTACACTTGTTGGCTACCCATCAAAGTGGCTGGTAATCTTGATTGATTTACCATGTTGCTAACTACATTTACACTTAATTTGGCAGGTTTTAATTTGATACCCTGTTGTCAACCCTCTTTCTTACAAAACACTGCGTATGCATATTTTTGTTCCAATCAATTTTGTGTATCCTGTAGGAGTGCCCGATCTCATTTCACTCTCTAACAAACGTGAAATTCAAATCAATTATTTAATTTTACATCAATAAAAATATATTGCTTTCTTGGGAATCAGTGCATCGTCATGTATTAATGTATTGTTACATCCCTAGTTCAACACCAGGTGGGCTACAACATTCTGGATAAGTTTCAACAGTTTAACAGCACAAGCAGGGAGTTTATTCTAAAGAGTTGAAGTAGCCTAAGCTTAAAATGACAAGTGCCTGGATTTCGGGGGGGGGGGGCGGCGGTGGCGGTATTTTATATATCTGAAGATGTTGTTTACATGTGTGTTATTACTATCTTTTTAGTAACAGATCAAAGCAGAGGATAACAACTGCAAAAGTAACATTTTCACCTTGTCATCTTTCAGAATCAGAAAGGGTTTTATTGCCAAGTAATTTTCACAACAAACAAAGCATTTGTTCTTGCCATTGGTGCCACAATCAATACAAAATGAATAAGGGAAATAAAAACTAATAAGAATAGTGGACTGAGCATAAAAATAGTAGACTGTGCATTTATAAATGACTAAAAATAAAAGAAAGTATATGTAAGTTGCAAGACTTACTCCAGTTGAGGGTTGTTTATGTGTGTGGGGAGGGGTAATATATTTTTTCCAGTTGAGGGTTCTGTGTGTATATGGGAGAGGGTTATATATTTGTCCCGTTGAGGGTTGTCGGGAGCAGGCTTTTGTCAGTTTGGTTCCAGGGTGTGTTAATGATGCATATGGCTGTAGGAAAGGCACTGTTCTTGTGCCGGGAGGTTTTGGTTTTGATAGACCTCAGCCTTCTGCCAGGCGGGGGAGGGCATTGAATAGACCTTTTCCGGGGTGAGTGGGATCGAAAAGGTTGAGTTAGGTTACTACAATTCAATTGTAAAATGAGCTCCTTTGAACTGTGTTTTGGATTAATATATAGCCTACCAATCTCTTCCTACTAGGCAAGGCAATGTCAAGGACAATGCTCAAGGAGCAAATTAAGAAACATTCAACTTATGCAGAATCTGTCCTCACAAGTAAGTTATCATAGAAGAACATTTTACTGAGCTTTATGTCATCAAATGTGTATGCAATTGATATTCCTATTTGTTTTCAGAGATTGGACTTACAAATGACACTGACATTCAAGATTTATCAAGAGAAGATCTGAATGAACTTCTGCCAGGCCTTGAACATTTTAAACTTAGAAAGGAGATCAGTCAAATTATAAACAAATCTAAACAGGTTGGGATGGCTCCAAAGCCTTCTACAGCTACTTTACCACAATCCTGAGATCATTCAGTAATTAATAAAATAATTGTATTTAAATGTGCACTTCTTTTGATCAACCCCCATCCTGTTTAAATATATAATTTGTTTCTTAGGACCAGGCTAAAACTATTGATTCAATTCTAAATGAGCTGAAGGAATTTCTTCCAGCTGATGTCATGAGGAGTAAGTCTCTTTTCAAGTATTTACAGCATAGCAGTCATCAAAAAGAGTTGTGGTGTCTCAGGTTGGTTGTAATGAGATTGTGTGTTCACATTCTCTATATAGGTGCACTTGTTCCTGGGGGAGTGTTGCATGGCTACTTACCTGTTCTTAAAGATTTGAAGGAGGACCTTTCTAGAGCCCTGCACTTCTTTGAGGCACTAATTAAACTGCTTGAGAGTTACAACCAAGGAAAACCAACAAAGGCTGTGCTGAGTGGTGTTACCCAATCAGATGACGCTACCACAGAAGGAAGCCAAACGTCATATGCAGGTAAATAACTAATTGTTGGGTGGCAGCTGGATCTCATCACTTGTGTTAAATGACTAAATGCTTAAATGGTGGTTAATAAATAAAAAAATCTACAGTATTTAAGACTTCACAAATTGCCTATTTTTGTTAGGAAAATGCATTTAGTGACTCACTGGCCTTGCAAATATTGTCAATACAGAATTTGCTACTTTAGGCACTTACCAAGTAAGGAGACGGTGAAATGGGAAGGACCTATTGCCTTCACTGCCAATGGGTTTTGAGGAGAGAATTTACAACCAGTTTCCAAAAAAGTTTGGATGCTGTGTAAAATGTAAATAAAAACAGAATGCAATGTTCTGCAAATCATTTAAACTCTATATTCAATAGAAAATAGCACAAGGACAACATATCAAATGCTGAAACTGGGCCATTTTATTGTTTCTTGCAAACTATATGGCAACAGAGGCAACAAATTACACAAAAGCTGGAGGAAAGCTATTTGAAAAGAGTACGAAGACAACATGTCTATACTCATTTGCACCCTTGAAAAAGATTAGCAAAATAGACTACAAAATAAATATAGTACAAATACTGATCTCTACATTTTGAAATTATATTCTGTTATATAATGGTTAAGAGAAAGAGATGCCAAATTAATTTCAGTTTTTAAGTTGTGAAGACACTTTATTACCTCATACCAGACACACCTATCACATGATTTTCTTTCTCTCCCTGTGGGGACCTGAGATACATGCATGCATGCATACATACATACATCTTCTTCCGTTTCATCCGGGGCCGGGTCGCGGGGGCAGCAGTCTAAGCAGAGATGCCCAGACTTTCCTCTTCCCAGACACTACCTCCAGCTCTTCCGGGCGGACACCGAGGCGTTCCCAGGCCAGCCGGGAGACATAGTCTAGGTCTTCCCCGGGGTCTCCTCCCGGTGGGACTGGAACACCTTCCCAGGAAGGCGTTCCAGAGGCATCCGAAACAGATGCCCAAGCCCTCTCGATGTGGAGGAGCAGCGGCTCTAGTCTGAGCTCCTCCCGGGTGACCGAGCTTCTCACCCTATCTCTAAGGGATCGCCCAGCCACCCTGCGGAGAAGGCCTGTATCCGGGATCTTGTCCTTTCGGTCATGACCCAAAGCTCATGACCATAGGTGAGAGTAGGAACGTAGATTGACCGGTAAATCAAGAGCTTTGCCTTGCGGCTCAGCTTTTTCTTCACCACGACAGACCGATACATCAACTGCATTATTGCAGAAGCTGCACCGATCCGTCTGTCAATCTCCCGTTCCATTCTTCCCTCACTCGTGAACAAGACCCCTAGATACTTAAACTCCTCCACTTGAGGCAGGCACTCTCCACCAACCTGAAGTGGGCAAGCCACCCTTTTCCGACTGAGAACCATGGCCTCGGATTTGGAGGTACTGATTCTCATCCCCACCGCTTCACACTCGGCTGCAAACCGTCCCAGTGCATGCTGAAGGTCCTGGTTTGAAGGGGCCAACACGACAACATCATCCGCAAAGAGCAGAGACGAAATTGTGTGGTCCCCAAACCTGACACCCTCCGGCCCCTGGCTGCGCCTAGAAATTCTGTCCATAAAAATTACGGCGACAAAGGGCAGCCCTGCCGGAGTCCAACATGCACTGGGAACAAGTCTGACTTACTGCCGGCAATGCGGACCGAGCAACAGTGAGAGACCTATCCCCGACCCGTAGGCTCAGGGAAACTACCCTCTTGTTCACCGGGGTAAACTCCAACACATGGCGGCAGAGCTGGGGAGCTGGGGAGCTATAAGCAAACCCACACCAGGTGACGTTCCACATCCCTAGAGCTAGTTTCCGTGTCCAGGGATTGGGTTTTCGAGGCCCCTGCCTTCGACTGCTGCCCGATCCTCTCCGCACCGACCCCTTATGGTCCCTCCTCTATGTGGTGAGCACACGGGAAGGCGGCCCCACGTTGCTCCTTCGGGCTGAGCCGTACCGGGTGACGTCACGGTGCTCGAAATGTACCTCATCATTAAAGGGTTTTGAACCGCTCTTAGTCTGACCCGTCGCCTATGACCTGTTTGCCTTGGGAGACCCTACCAGGGGTAAATAGCCCCAGACAACATAGCTCTTAGGGTCACTCGGGAACTCAAACCCCTCCACCATGTTAAGGTGGCAGTTCATGGAAGGGCTGAGGTAAACAATACAAAAACATTGGTAAACAATGTTCTTGTAGGCAACGTGTTGGATGCAGGTGAAATAGGCAGAAGCCTTGAGCGACTTTGACTAGGGCCAAATTATTATTGCCAGACGACTGGGTCAGAACATCTCTGAAACGGCAAGACTTGTGGGGTTCTTCCAGTCCGCAGTGGTGAGTACCTATCAAAACTCTGGTCCAAGGAGGGACCAACCACAAACTGGTGACAGGATGTTGGGTGCCCAAGGCTCATTGATGCGTTGCACTCTGTTGCGTATAGTGCCCATGATGACCCATCCACCATCGAAAGCACCTACAATGGGCGTGCGAGCATCGGAACTGGACCTTGGAGCAGTGGAAGACGGACACCTGGTCCGATCAATCATGTTTTCTTTTACATCACGTGGATGGCTGTGTCTGTGTGCGTCGTTTATCTGGGGAAGTGATGGCACCAGGATGCACTGTGGGAAGATTACAAGCCGGTGGAGGGAGTGTGATGCTCTGGGCAATGTTCTGCTGGGAAACCCTGGGTCTGGGCATTCATCTGGACATTAATTTGACATTGCCCACTTACCTACACATTGTTGCAGACCAGGAACACCCCTTCATGGCAATGGTATTCCCTGATGGCAGTGGCCTTATTCAGCAGGATAATGAACCCTGCCACACTGCACATATTGTTCATGAATGGTTTGAAGAACATGATGAAGAGTTCATGGTGTTGCCCTGGCCTCCAAATTCCCTTGATCTCAATCAGATTGAGCATCTGTGGGATGTGCTGGACAAATAAGTCTGTTCCACGGTGGCTCCACCTCGCAAGTTACAGGACTTGAATGATCTGCTGCTAATGTCTTGGTGCCAGATACCACAGGACACCTTCAGTGTCTGGTCCTCAGCGTTCGACCAAAACAGCACCGACGCGCGGAGGACCAACTGCATATTAGACATGTGGCCATAATGTTTTGGCTCATCGGCCTATGTCAAATGTTTTTGTATTATTCATTTTACTGTGTTTACAATGAAGATTAACATTTTGGCATTTCAAAAGATATGTTGAGAAGGTACAATTGCTGCCTTTTTCCATACATGGGAATGGCCTGTCCAAAGGAGAAGGGGAGTAGAGGGGGAATTACATTGTCATTGGGGAGTAGAGGTGTGGAAAATGAAACAAAACCAGACTCTTAGGATTTACTATGTGTTAAAAGGTTTTTTGACTAATCTGATATATAAATTATTTGTAAATAGTTAGATTTTTATTTGAGGCTGGCCTTGCAAAGTTCCTGCAAACATTAAAACCAATTTCAATTGCTACTTTTGTCCATATATGAACATCCAGGCCAAGAAAGAAGAGGATGGAAACAAATCTTTTAAATATTTAAAACCATTATTCAGTGGGCGGTTTTGAAATAGTGGTGGAAATGAATCAAAAAAGGAGATAACAGCTAAGATTCTAATGATCTATCCAGTGCCCTTTTAATTTTCATAAACGTAAAGCATTGTTTTTACTTTTTGCTCTACATTCTAAAAGTTTGGATTTTAAGTCAAAGGAAAAAGATCTGGTCAGAGGTAAGGCAAGGATTCATGGTCCAGACCTCAGGCTGAGGTGAAGAGTCATCTATCAGCACAAAAACAATCTGAAGCACACAAGACAAAGACAAAGTTGGATTGGCTTCAGGATAAGTCTGTGAATGTTGTTGTGGCCCAGCCAAAGCCTGGACTTCAGCTCCATTGAAAATCTGTGGGGAGACTAAGATTGCAGTTTCCCAATGCTCCACATCCAATTTGACAGAGCTTGAGGATCTACAATTTCAAATGTGAGAAACTGGCCAAATTTCAGCTGTGAAAAGCTGGTAGAGACCTATCCAAGCAGACTCACAGCTGTGATTTCTGCCAAAGGCACTTCTACAAAGTACTGAATAAAAGGTCTGAATACTTATGTACATGAGATATTTTGGGTTTTATTTTCAGTCAACTGGGGAAAAGTTCTAAACCTGTTTTTGCATTGTTATTATAGGGTACTGATTGTCATGAAGAGTAAGTCCTTTTTCAAGTACTTACAGCATAGAGATTGATGGGAATAAAAATGCTGTCAATTAAAAAAATACGTTTATAACCCAAATAAAGCAGATAGTTGAAAGGGTCTGACTTTCTGAAGGCACTGCTATTTCTGCTATTTCACTGCTATTGTGCAATTGTTAACGTGTAAAATAAAATACATTTTCCAATGTTGGCATTATTTATTATAGTATTTTTGTTAATGAGTGATGAGGTGATAAACTGATATATAAAAAGACTTTGCAAATAGGTTTGTATTTCCTGTTAAGCTATGAACACGTCCTGCCATATTAAAACCAATTTTAATTGCTACTTTTATCCATAGATGGGAACATCCAGGACAAGGAGTAGGAGGGAAACAAAAAAGGATTGTTGGATAAAGGTAGCCCAATTTAAAAAAAAATATTAAATGACCAGAAATCAAATTATCTTATTCAGAAAAAGTTAGTATACCCTTAACTTTACATAACATAAAACATCAAAACTTAGAATCAGGAGCACCAAAACAGGTGAAAATTATTAGACAATCATTAGAGATTAACTTGTGAGGGTCCAGCTTTCCATTACGATTAGAAACAAGGTCTGGTGTGGTCTCAACCATGCACAGATCAAAAGACCAACGGCCCTCAGAACAAAGATTATTGATGAGTGGGCAATTCAAAGTACCTCATTCCACTGTCTCATGGATCATCTACTTATGGAAATGACAGACCACTGGCAATCTACATAGGATAGGTTGTCCCACCAAATTCAGAGCAAGTACTGATCGAAAGATGCTTCTAAAACCCCAGGGTAATGTTAAAGTATCTACAGGCCATCAATCAATGTCAAAATGCATGAGTCAACTGTCAGAAAGAGTCTGCACAAACCTGGCCTAAATAGGAGGTCAGGAAGCCTCTGGTCTCTAAAATAAATATCAAGAGACAACTGCTGTTTGCCAGACAGCCCCAAGGAAAAGACCAGAACTACTGGAACAATGTGCTCTGGATCATTCACTTCTGAATACTGAATACATCTGAAAAGTTTCGGTCACTTAGAAATGGCCTTAAAATAACATAAAATTGTTCAGAAATACAGTGTAGATATTGTTATTGTTGTAAATGAATATTGTAGCTGGAAATGGCAGATTTTTTATGGAATATATACATAGGCATACAGAGGCCCATTATCAGCAAAAATCTATCCTGTGTTCTAATAGCCTTTTAAAATAAATTTGGATTAGCATACAAAACATGCTATGTGATCATTAAAAAAACCTTTTGGAATTATGTTAGCACAGCTCAAAACACTTGTGCTGATTAAAGAGGCAATAAAACTGTCCTTTAGACTAGTTGAGTATCTAGAGCATCAGCAATTGTGGGCTTGATTACAGGCTCAAATTCGACAGCAACACAGAAACAAAGAACTTTCTCCTGAAACTCATCAGTCAATTCTTGTTCTGAGAAACGAAGGCTATTCCATGTGAGAAATTGCCAAGAAATTGAAGATCTCATACAATGATGTGTACTACTCCCTTCACAGAAGAGCACAAACTGGCTCTTACCAGAATAGAAAGAGTAGTGGGAGGCCCCGGTGCACAACTGAGCAAGAGGACAAATACATTAGAGTGTCTAGTTTGAGAAACAGACACCTCACATGTCCTCAACTGACAGCTTCATTAAATTTTCCAGCTGTATGAAGTGCCGCCCAATGGAATTAATGGAATTTGCTTGTACTTTTGCTGACATGTAAGAGTAAGTTCTGTATTTTTTTGTAAACAGTTAAAGTCCATTCACGTGTCTGTGGACAAACCCTAAACAATCACCTTGCCCTCATGAAACAAGTTGATCAACTCGGAGGGGGACTTCGGCAAGAGGAGACAAGTGTAGAGGACTGCCAAGTCATAATGGTCTTCTGTCCCATTGTTTCTCGTGTAGGAACAGACATCGAGTCTGCCATGAAATGTATTCCTGGTAAGAAAGCCTTTTGAAATGACATACTAGCACTGTCACGTGTGAAAATGATGTGCAGCCAAGTAAACAATACTTTAATAAATGGTTGCCTGTGATTAGATTTTAGAATGCATGATCCATTGGTACATGGTATGAAATGACATGCCACTGGTAAACATGTTTTTTTGGTGGCAGTCACATTTCAGGGTGCTGTGAAGCTCAGCTATGGGTTTGATTAGCACAGGGTTATTACAAAAAAAGTACAGAAGATATTTGCCGGTTTTGCAGACACTGATTAAGCCTAGTCTAGGACAAAAAAAGAAAGTTCAATAGAAAACTCCATTGAGCTTGTTTAGTCCTAGACTAGGCTTAATTGGTATCTGTGAAACTGGCCCTTAGTCACTCTGCTTAATATTTAAATGTAAATGAAGTATTTTTTTAAAGCTTACGTAAAATGTTTCCTCAACAGGCAACAAAGAGGTGATTCTGGTGTTGATGTACCATACATTCGACTGTGACTTAGTCACATGCCAGAAATCTGCATCTCCCTACCAGAACATAGTGTTGGAAGTTAATGTTCTCTTCCATGACTCAAAGGGACTTCTGCATTGTGAAACTAATAATAAAGCAGTGTCTTGCATACATAAGGCCTTACAGAAATACAAGAGAGAAAATTCGAGCACAAAGTAAAGTCAGCCTTGCAAGTATTAAGTAATTTAGAAATGATTGCTCCTGTTGCCGTTGAATGTTATAAAGCCTTAGATGTAGAAGCAGGGAATTTCTTTTTTTCTTTCAACCATATTTAGCTAAACTTGATTAAGTTTAACTAAATATGGTCAATCGTCCTACTGAAAGCTATTTTATGTCAAATTAGATTTTTGTAACCAGTTATTGAAAGAGATATTATGACACAAACCTAGGTATAAACAGATTCATATAGAAGTACAGATTTGTGACAAATTAAAGGAAAAACTTGAAGGAATTAGTGGAGGCACATAATGAATGCAGCTGCTTCCATACTGTGGCACATTGAAGCTGTTCTGGGTAATAATTTTGCACGCCCAATTTTTCAGTTTTTTATTTGTTAAAAAGGTTTGAAATATCCAATAAATTTCGTTCCACTTCATGATTGTGTCCCACTTGTTGTTGATTCTTGGCAAAAAATTACAGTTTTATATCTTTATGTTTGAAGACCATGTGGCAAAAGGTCGAAAAGTTCAAGGGGGCCGAATACTTTCGCAAGGCACTGTATTTAATACATTTTTTAGAATAAGCCAGTAACGTAGCAAAATGTTACATTACAGATTGAATAACTACTTTCAGGCAGAAGGAAACTGAAAGGTAGACAGACAGACAGGAATACAGTAGGAAGGGTGGACACAGGGATTGAATGCTGGTCTCCAGTAGGGAGTGGAGCTAGAATGTGGTTGGCTGGGTGTGTAACCACCAGACCACAGGGATTGAATGCTGGTCTCCAGTATGGAGTGGAGCTAGAATGTGGTTGGCTGGGTGTGTAACCACCAGACCACAGGGATTGAATGCTGGTCTCCAGTAGGGAGTGGGAGCTAGAATGTGGTTGGCTGGGTGTGTAACCACCAGACCACAGGGATTGAATGCTGGTCTCCAGTAGGGAGTGGGAGCTAGAATGTGGTTGGCTGGGTGTGTAACCACCAGACCACAGGGATTGAATGCTGGTCTCCAGTATGGAGTGGAGCTAGAATGTGGTTGGCTGGGTGTGTAACCACCAGACCACAGGGTCTGCACTCATAAGTGGTTTATAATTTGCATCATTAAGTTCTTACATTGTACCGCAGTTTTCAATACTTCCATGTTAAAGACACACTCTGGGACTTTTGCAAATGGCAAATAATTTTTAAAAACCTCCCCTTATGGGCTGGATATGTTGTTTATACAGCTCTGGAAGAAATTTAGACCACTCCTAATTTTTTTTAAATCATCATCTTTACATGTATGGCAGCCATTCCATTCCAGTGTCTGTTAAATTCCAACACAGGCACACCTCATTTTACTTGATGAGGTACTGATTAGGTGATTACTGGAAACAAATCTAATTTAAAAGTATAAAAACCACTGCTGTGGTCATCACTATCCTCTTGCAATAGGACCAGCTGGACATTGCAAGTAGTACCTAAAAGGTAATTTGAATACAAAATAACGATTCAGAATGACGAAAGAGTTGAAAAGAAAAGCTTTGAGTGAGGAAAAGGGCTCATTCTGGCATTACTGGCAGATGGATACAGTGAGTGTCAGGTTGCCAGGCGGAAGTTTGCAAAATACCATAAGGATTGAACTGTAGAGGAATGGAGTAAGGTAATCTTCTCAGATGAGTCAAATTTTCAGCTTTGCCCAACACCTGGTCATCTAATGGTTAGACAGAGACCTGGAGAGGCCTACAAGCCACAGTGTCTCACACCCACTGTAAAATTTGGTGGAGGATCGGTGATGATCTGGGGATGCTTCTGCAAGGCTGGAATTGGGCAGATTTGTCTTTGTGAAGGACTCATGAATCAAGCCAAGTACAAGGTTATCCTGGAAGAACACCTGCTTCCTTCTGCTCTGACAATGTTCCCAACTCTGAGAATTGGTTTTTCCAGCAGGACAATGCTCCATGCCACACAGCCAGGTCAATAAAGGTGTGGATGGAGGACCACCAGATCAAGACCCTGTCATGGCCAGCCCAATCTCCAGAGCTGAACCCCATTGAAAACCTCAGGAATTTGATCAAGAGGAAGATGGATGGTCAAGATACTTGAATTTTTGTGCCAGGAGTGACCAGTTATTTTCTACAAATAAATACTCTAAATGGAATTTGGGAGTAATGTTGTCAGTTGTTTATCGAATAAAACAAATGTTCATTTGACTCAAACACATATCTATGAATTGTAAAACCAGAGAAACTGATAATTTTGCAGTGGTCTCTACATTTTTTCCAGAGCTGTATGTGCATTGTCTGAGTAGAATCACTCTTATACCTCAGTTAGCCGTGAAATACCAAGTTGGAAAGCGAGTGGTTTTGGTGATGAGGCACATCGGCACAAAAATTACATGCAGTAGTACACCATTTTGGAGGACCATTTTGCCTTCCTCTGACAAAGACCTGGCTCTGTGATATGATGCCTGAATCAATAGATATAATAGATAGATGGGCCATTCATGTGAATGGCCCACATCAAAATATGAAATAAAATAACATTAGAATCCCCCAAATGCTTTATTCATATACTGAACCTACAGTATACAATATCATCAGTTAATGTGAAAGTATTTTTTGTTGTGTGAGAAGTGAAATCTGCAAATTGAAATCTATTTAAAAGCTAAAGAAATGACAAAAATTAAGTTTCTCCTTCAGTTATTATTTTCATGAAGGGATCACATGCAACAGTGTGAAATTGATTGGGACAAGAGTTGAATAAAATATTATTAGTATATTTATTGCAACCCTTAGTAAGAATGCCATAGATTAGAAAATAATCATCTTTAAAAGTATTCTGATATAAGTAGAAAGATCCATAGATGTGTTCATTTCTAAACATCCTTTCAGAATTACTAAAGGCATATCTGCACTTATTCGCACAAAATTAAGGATTTAAGATCACAATCTTGCTTCAGTTTTCTTTCTATGAAAAAGTATATCCAAGCTTTGACATAACAGTGGGTTTTATAACATATATATTTGTTGTTTTGGGGACCTCCAGCTGCTCCATGTATTAAATGTGTTCCAGAGTTAGCACACCAGTATCAACTTTTCAACTAGTTATCAAGCTCTTGTCCACTGGATTCTGGTGAGGCCGTTCAGAGCTACCAAATTGTGAGAAGTCTGGGGGCCTCTAGGTTTGAGAACCACTGCTACGTCACACTATTTTAGTGCTATAAACAACTAAGGCCATGATAAGGTTTCATCCGGCTGATAAATGTACAATATTTCAGGTGGCCCAAATGCTGAACTGGTGACCGATCAGCATTAGGCAGAAGTAGGACAAACCACCTGATGAACTCCCTTTCACACACTTGTATGCATCACATGAGCATTTTTATAATACAATATAGGTCTTCAACGGTATGTCACTGAATACATTTACATTATCACCCTGTGTTTTATGCCCAGTAGACTTTGTTTTTTAGCTTTACAATTCTCAAACACAGCACGGCATCCGTCCCAATTAACCCAACCTTTACAACTGACCATCTACTACGTCTTATGAATATGTGAACTGGACAGCCATGGTTAATAAACTGATCATACCAAAAAAATCGTACACAAAACAATCCAAAGAAAATGGAGACTCTAGTTCGGTGAGGGACGAGGAAAGTGCCATTCATTTACATTTGATTCACAAGTCTGACTAGGCTGGTTCACTCCCTGCCCTCATAGTCCACCTAACCCAGGTGTCGTAGCCTGCAATAGGTCGTATGCAGTGTCTGTCACTGGTTTGGTCGTTTTGGGCGGTCCCTCCAGTAGTTGTTATAAGCCTCCTGGAACATGCTCTTGCAGCTGAGCTTGGCGCCAAGGCGGGAGCAGATGAGGAAGGAGCCGCCCATCTTCCGGTGGAGGGAGTAGGTCTCTTCGGGGGGTGGGGTGAGGCGCTGCTTCAGCATCACAGGGATCAGGTTGTGGATGCGCTCCGTGGTGCTCTGGGCCCCGAAGTTGAAAGGCTCCGTCGAGGCAAAGGCCTCACCCAGGATCATCACTGCGTCCACATGGGCGCTCTCCATGGACTGAAAAAACGGCAAGACAGACAGAGAGGGTGATAACTTTACATTCAGTGGACCTGTGGGAAGCTATTTTAATGAAGGTGTGGACATTCACCACTGAGTTTTTTTAATGGAGTGTTGAAGAACCTTTTCAATGAATTGGGACAAAACCTCACAGCAGGTTCTGGAGTATCCATGTGGAACGAATTAAGTGACTCACCTTTGACTCATAACCGGTGAGGAACTTCATCTCTCTGGACCTCTTCAGAACACCATCTCTGTCGCCGTCTGCCGCTGACTTGATGAGCTGATTAAACAACACAACGAAGGTCACACAGCAAATACATTACTGTGTTCTGTCATGTTTTCATGGGAATAACACCTCACCTCAATGTAGATGTCAGTGAAGTCTTCGCTAAATCCCCTTGTCGCTCCGAAATCCAACAATGCGACCTGCGGATGGAACGGTAGCAAGGTTACGACACTAGCGACATTGTGCTACGTGAAGGCAAAAAACGGTTTAGGCTTGGCGTGGTCTACAGGGGATGCATAGTATCTACAGGGTGTGATCTGAAGAGAATAAAGCTATACACTGCCACAACAAGCCACTACAGGTTATGTCTGTCAGTTGTATCACATGTTGTGTATGGTTTCTACATATGTTGCAAGAGGTTATAAACCTAAACCTTAGCAAGAGGTTAAATAGCAAACTCACCCGGTGGGTCAGAGGGTCGTAGAAGAAGTTGGACCAGTTGGGGTCTGTCTGCATGTATCTGAACTCGAACAGCTCCCTCAAACACAGTTTTAGGATATTCTCACAGATCTAACGGTGAGAAAGATGCTTTAACAACACACATTTTCCGGTCTAGAGTTTGCCCACCAGGGGGCAATATAACAGTTTTTTGTGGGTGAGGTTAAGGAGAAAGGAGGTTGTGGTGCTGGTGTTTGACTTGCGCACACGATATTATAATCCACATTTACACAATATACAAGAAGCAAATAGTAAGCAACAGCACTACTTTGTGAAGGCATTTGTTCCTGTTGACCGCTGCCGCACATACAGACCTCGTTCTTCAGTTCCTGGGTGAGATGTTCAGCCTGGTCCAGAGGAAAGCCGGGGACCAGCTCTGTGGTGAGGACCACGTTGCTGCTCAGCTCGTCTATTACATCCGGTACGTAGAAGAATGGGTGGTCCTTCAGCAGCTCCCTGCACCAATAACAAACTGGTCACACACACGAACTAACTTGACATACAGCTGTGACATCTAACGCGGGGATATAAAATTGCATTATAGCATGTTACGGACATTAATGCGAACAATTAAACTCCATGTGCTTGGGGCTTTAGAAATCTCATCAACAGGAGGGGAAATGGCTACCGTGTAAACATGTATGGAAGGGAGGGTCAATAGCCATGTTCAAGGTGATAAGCAGAACACATGCCCAGCTGGTGTGTACTGTGGGGGCATGAGGAGGGAGATGTTGGCATGAGGACTGGTTATGAGGAGTGGAATGGGGGGGCATGTTGTAACCTTGTATTTGTTTTCTAGTGCCGTTATTTTTAAAAGCTGGCTGCAAGTCAACTGTGTGCCTTCTTTGAAACTAGAGATCTCCAGAGTGGCTATTCTCAGCCCCTACAGGCTACTTCTCTTGATTTGGACCACACGTTTTTTTTTTTTAAATGCTAAAAAATGAAATGCTACCTCAAGTTGTAGCCATTTAATATAGATTTGAATCATCAAAAATCCAGATTTCTTGGCTGCAGTGTGTCCAAAATATAGAACAATATTTCCTCATTTACATTTTATTTTAGTGGTGCAGGGGTGACATTTTGGTTAGATGTTGAAAGCAGTTACAGTGAAGCTAATCTGGTTTTCATTACTCACTTGAATTTCTTGGCACATTTGGCCTCTCTTATGTAATCACATTCCAGCGCCAGCTCTCTGCTCATCACTTCGATTAGATGTTCAGGGAATAGACCTGCAGAAGTTTTAAACATTGGAACAGGTGAACAAAACCGGGATGGAAAGAGAAAGTGTTTTGATTATCATTCCGCACAGAGGAAGATGTACGCTTCAATCATTCCCATCTCTGTGGAAGCCCTGACAGATGGATATTTATCACCCTACCGTAGATCACTGATGGTCTCCCTCCACTGTCAGAGAGGGTGGGACCAGGATAGCAGTGTTGGTTTACAGGGAAGGGGGCAGAGAATCCCCATGACTATGTAATGTGAGTGTCATAAATGTGGAATGTACATTATGAGCCCATAAACAGAGACAAAATGAAATCCTTTCAGTGGTTGTCACCTTCAGGCAGTGCATTGCTCATGGTCAGGAGGGTCATCAGATTGTTCACGTCACTGTCGATACTCTTGGCCACTCCAGGGTACTGCAGAGAACAAACCGAGCAGGAGAAACAGCATGACATAACCACGTTTACAAACCAGTGCTGACAACAAGTCCTGACAAGAAACAAAAAAGCACATGTAAACTTCGAAAAAAGCACTTAGCTGTAGAAATAAATTCCATGCCCACATACAATTTTATAGAAAAATCTACATAGAAGAGTTTACTCTGATAATTTAAGATCAATTATACAGAGATGACTCAACAGATTCCATTATCCTTAAAGTTAATAAATCAAAACCTTGAACAAACCAGACTTGAAAGGACACGTTTGGCCTTAAATGCATCTAGAAGAACCAGACTGCAAAATCGGTGCTTGTGAAAACAGTTGCTGACACATTAAACAGTCATCTCCACACTCGATTACAATGTGATACTGTAATTAATGATACCTGGACAATGAACCAAGGCCTTTAACAGCCTATAGTACAGTGTGCTTTGAAACTCATACCAGGAAGGCCATGTAGGGAATCACGTCAGCTCTATTCATTATAGTTATATCGGCAAATCTAGAGCGACCACAGGTATCTCACCTGAATCTTCATGGCCACCTCCTTGCCGTTCTTCATCTTAGCCAGATGGACCTGTCCGATGGAAGCTGCTGCAAATGGACGCTCCTCAAACAGCTCCAGCTTGTCCCTCCAGTTAGGGCCCAGGTCGTTGTTGATAGACTTCTGCAGGACAGAGACACAACCACACTTAGAAACATACACTGTGACGGGAGTAGTGAGGTGGGCATCTGTCTTTGCTTAGGGCACCTCATTAACTGACACGACTCATGTCGAACTGATTAATGATCCTGAGACCAGCTTGGTGCTGGTTCTGCAGTAATCGTGTCTCTTCATAGCAAGAGGCTGAAGGGCCAGTATCAAAGGAACTTGAGAGCAGGTTAGCGAAGATGAGAGCTTACCGTCATCTGCTTGATAGGCATGAAGTCTGCACTCTGTCTCACACGCTCAAAGATCTTGGCCAGCTGGGGGTTGATGAAAGCGTCGTCTGAAGGAGAAGGACAAAGGCGAAAGATCACACTGACAGAACAAAACATGGAGACAAGCTGTTCCTGCCTATCAACCTGTTTATATATACCAATACAGGGGAGGAATTACAGGTCTTAATCAGTGTCTTGTTCAGTTCAACTCCAACAATCACACCTCTATAAATAATCTTTCAGCACTTGGTGCCTCTGGGCGTTTAGACAGAAAATATCACAGTTCACAAGTCCATGCCAATATTCCCAAAATGTCTGTGGTCGGCCAAGATGCTTGGCAAAAAAAAACAACTTCACATAACTATAGCTCACAGTGCCATAAAAGGTCCCTCTAATGTATAATAGCAAACAGGATCACTGTGCATGTTAACCATAACAAAGTGGTCATTCTGCAGGGCGTTATGGGTCCCATCTACAACCACACCAACATTCAGACAGAGTACATGGGACCCAACACACTGTGGTCAGAGGTGACAGGAGGTGCTGCCCAATCCAGCTGATTGTGAATGAGGGTGACTAGTTATTTTGTTTGAGAGAACACAAATCTGTTATTTTAATCACAGCCACAGCCATTAATTTTAAGAGCCTACTGGTGGAGGTATCAACAAAAATAATGCTGGTTTGACATTATCATCATTGATTTTAATCATGACTTCAAGAACGCTCCTACATAAGCTTATCTGTTAAGTTAAGGCAGCCATTGAGTCAATCAACAACCCATCAATTCAAGGCTGTTTCCTCTCCTTTTGTTTGACCTAAATGATAGGAGCAGTATACACATTTTGCTCAAAAGGAGCAACTATGTCCACCCAAAGATAGTCACAAACATCTAGATAAGAAACTGACTACTAAGGTGAACTTACCAGTGGAACTAGTTGGGTCACATATTTAACAGTCAACTTTTGTTCTTCATCATGGGCTGGGAGAATCATTAAAGGAATCATTAAACACTAAGGATTATGGAAATGAATAAGCTACCAAATCAATGACTGAGTTTTATTAATCAAGCTACATCTAAAACCATACTTGTTTGGAAACCAGATTTAGGTTGCAGTTCTGACATGGCCGTTCTCTTATTTTAAGACCTGGTCATTCCTTGTCTGTTGACGTCATTGCAAAGCCTGGGCTGTTGCTGCATGTACAGGTTAACGTACCATGCACTTAATGCCATTTAACAACTCCATGGTGAACATTCCCACTTACAAAGCATGTAGAAGTTTGTAATTTTTATCATAGGTACTATTCAACTGTGAGTGACAGAATCAAAAAAAAAAATCCAGAAAATCACATTTTATGATTTAGTAATTAATTTGCATTTTATTGCATGACATAAGTATTTGATACATCATGAAAGCAGAACTTAATATTTGGTACAGAAACCTTTGTTTAAAATTACAGAGATCATACGTTTCCTGTATTTCTTGACCAGGTTTGCACACACTGCAGCAGGGACTTTGGCCAACTCCTCCAAACAGACCTTTTCCAGATTCTTCAGGTTTCAGGGCTGTCGCTGGGCAATATGGACTTTCAGCTCCATATTTTCCATTGGGTTCAGGTCTGGAGACTGGCTAGGCCACTCCAGGACCTTGAGATGCTTCTTACGGAACCACTCCTTAGTTGCCCTGGCTGTGTGTTTCGGGTCGTTGTCATGCTGGAAGACCCAGCCATCTTCAATGCTCTTACTGAGGGAAGGAGGTTGTTGGCCAAAATCTCGCAAAATATGGCCCCATCCATCCTTCCCTCAATACGCATCCCCAAAGAATGATGTTTCCACCTCCATGCTTCACGGTTGGGATGGTGTTCTTGGGGTTGTACTCATCCTTCTTCTTCTTCTTCTTCCTCCAAACACGGCGAGTGGAGTTTAGACCAAAAAGCTCTATTTTTGTCTCATCAGACCACATGACCTTCTCCCATTCCTCCTCTGGATCATCCAGATGGTCATTGGCAAACTTCAGACGGGCCTGGACATGCGCTGGATTGACCAGGGGGACCTTGCGTGCGCTGCAGGATTTTAATCCATGATGGCGTAGTGTGTTACTAATGGATTTCTTTGAGACTGTGGTCCCAGCTCTCTTCAGGTCATTGACCAGGTCCTGCCGTGTAGTTCTGGGCTGATCCCTCACCTTCCTCATGATCATTGATGCCCCACAAGGTGAGATCTTGCATGGAGCCCCAGACAGAGGGAGATTGACCATCATCTTTAAGTTCTTCAAATTTTTTTTATAATTGTGCCAACAGTTGTTGCCTTCTCACCAAGCTGCTTGCCTATTGTCCTGTAGCCCATCCCAGCCTTGTGCAGGTCTACAATTTTATCCCTGATGTCCTTACACAGCTCTCTGGTCTTGGCCATTGTGGAGAGGTTGGAGTCTGTTTGATTGAGTGTGTGGACAGGTGTCTTTTATACAGGTAACGAGTTCAAACAGGTGCTGTTAATACAGGTAATGAGTGGAGAACAGAAGGGCTTCTTAAAGACAAACTAACAGGTCTGTGAGAGCCGGAATTCTTACTGGTTGGTAGGTGATCAAATACTTATGTCATGCAATAAAATGCAAATTAATTATTTAAAAATCATACAATGTGATTTTCTGGATTTATGTTTTAGATTCCGTCTCTCACATTTGAAGTGTACCTATGATAAAAATTACAGACCTCTACATGCTTTGTAAGTGGGAAAACCTGCAAAATCGACTGTGTATCAAATACATGTTCTCCTCACTGTATGCTAGTTGGCTAGGTAGCTACTATTTAAATTAGGGCTCCAGGGGTAAGCTTCCTCAAGCTGTACACTCTTGCTTGCCAAAGGTAGGAAGAGTACTATCTCTGACTCAGCACCGAGCAATGAGAGATGATACCACTTAGATGTGCCAATTCTCAAGGGGTTGGCAAGGCTATGTGAAGGGGTCAATTGGAGCTTGGTATTTTAATACAGAATCTCAC
This sequence comes from Esox lucius, assembly GCF_011004845.1. NCBI lineage: Eukaryota > Metazoa > Chordata > Actinopteri > Esociformes > Esocidae > Esox > Esox lucius. Next base: position 12,653,195 of record NC_047586.1, on the reverse strand, counting down.
TCACATTCCCAAACACAAACAACCAGCCCAGATAGACAGGCTAGAACAGAGCTCAGTGAAATGCCAATGTCAAGGGCAACACAACAGGGTCCGAATAGGCCACGGAGAGAAGAAAGCAAACTAAACTTGAAAGATTATTTATAAGTCCACTGATGACAAAATTAATTCTTCCTCTGCTCTATCATTTGCAGCATTCAGTCAGGGGTCTAGGACCCTCTATGGATACTACCACTGCGCGCCTGACAGCACCCTGACTGGCTACATCAAAAGGCTAATGGGACCTGCTCGGCACACAACCACAGTGCATCACACGCACACCACATAACTGTTGTACCAGACTCCTTTTCTACTTCTCATTAATCCTTAGACTGTTACCTTTACACACGTACAATATAAACATCCATACTGTACTTGATAGATGTGGAAATTCCACAGAAACTGTACTGATACTTTACGTCTGCGCTGTTATCTTCAATCACATTACTGTCAAGATGCTCATAGTCTTTAAGAACTTGAGGGTACCATCAAAGGCTCAATCAAAATGTTAACTTTGTTAATCCGTTAACATTAACTTTTATTATATAAAAAAACTAATTTTGCTCTAAAAACACCTAAACCCTCTAACAAAGTGCGACAAATAAAAAAATACGTATTTTGGGGGTATTTTTAAGGGCTCGCATTAGTTAATTTTTTTAACTGTACGTGCTAGAAGCTCACATTTCTTTCCACTGGGTTCCTGACCAGGTCAAATTACATTACATTTATCCTTTTCCGTAAAGGCGAGTCAATGTAAACTGACGTTGATGTTACTCCATTCTTGGAAGGTCTAGCCCCAGCATAACAATGAATAGCCAATCCATTTCACAAATACTGGAGGGCCATTCTTTGTTGGCCAATAGCAGATGACGTTTACAACACACAAATAGTTGCTCGCAAGTAATACGAGTGTTCCTGAGTGTTTTTCCCATGTTTGACCTTCATACTGAAGCCTTGAGAGCTGCATGCAATCTTAATGCAGATAAATATATTTTTGACTGAAAATAGCACCTAGATGTTCCACACTCCGGACTGATGCAAAAATGTTCTCTAGAGGATTTTAAAAGTATATTTATGAAGTTTTTGGGTTAGCGGACTTTAGTTAAATGAAGTTAACATTTAACAGAAGTAAATTAGCTTGATAATGATTTTCACAGTTAAGTAAAACCGTTAACAAAAACGTTAACTTCGTTTACTAACGATAAATGGTTTGGGCAACAGAGCAATATGGCTGGGGTGATTAGGATCAAAACGATAGTAAACATTCTGAAACGGAGACAATGCTGCTGGTGGTGTTCACAGCATGACAGCAAAGTTAGCTAGCTCTCACCTTGAATGCTGAGCATCTGGCCCAGTTTGAGTGCGGCTCCGCGGACCTTACAAAGTGTCCTGACGATTCTTTCTGCATTAGCCTCTGACAGGAACGGACTGGAGTCCAACACTGCCTTCTTGTCAGCTGAGGGGAAAAATGTAAGTCAGCTCTATGCTAAACTCAGAAGCTGGTATTGTACATTTACATTTATGTGCATTGAACCCACAACCCTGGTGTTACCATGCTCCTACCAAGTTAAATACTGTGCATCAATAAAGAAAATATGTAATATAGAGTGATATTAGTGGGAAGGGGCAAACCAATGTTGAATCTCCTGGGCCCAGTTGTTCAGAAGTAATCTGTTTGAATTTCAACAGATTGGATCATATCTTGAATACAGGTTGTTCAAAAGAAAGCATGGATTCTAAAATCAAATTAGATCACAAAAACCAGTCTTGGTTTTGATCTAGAACCATCCTTCAGGATGTGTTGTTTAAAACGATTTAGTGGCATTGGGATACCTTTGATCAAAAGAAATCAGGATTATCCTGATCTCAGCAGAAATATGGATTCTTAGTGGATTTCAGGAACAAAATGTAATAAAACTTTAAAATGGGTCAAATAATAAAAAATATTTATCATGTCATACATTTATATTAAATATTGATTTGTTTAACCATTACAGTGATAAACTATATAAAGTACTACCTATTAAACCTTTCAGTAAAGTAAAAAAAAAAAAATTGTCACCATAAAATTATTTATCACTGTATAATTACAGTCATTGAGGAAGAAGGTGGATCCTCACTAGTAAAGCCAGTAGTTATTGCCATAGGAGCTCAGAAAAGAGGCTAGAAGCGTTTTGCCAAACAAAGATGATGACACTTCCAAAATGAGAAACCAAAACAACAAAAGTTCTGGTTTGTGAAAAGGTTATTGGAGTATTCTTTACTTTGAACCCCTATAAGTTATTCAAGGAACATTTTCGCAGGGTATTGTAAAGAACCTATTAATACTTGCTACTCAAAGAACCATCATGTCCTACTACTACTGTAAGTCACTCAGATGACAGCATCTGCTAACTGACTTTAATGTCAAAGGCTATCTTGTTAAAAGCCCCCAGATCCCCATTAAGCAGCCCAGAGGAGGTAAGGGAGATGTGTGTCAGTGGGCCAAAGTGAAATCAGCAGCCAGACTGGTGCGTATTAAAGCTTTAGAAACAAGAGATTTAAAAAGCCTGTTATTGTACCTTCAGCCAAGATGACCGCAGGCACCAAGGTCTTGATTACCATAGCGTCAGATAGCAATGTTTCTACTCTGTACACGGCAGCAATGTTCGCATTTGAGAAATATTATATTACATACAGTATATTATCCACCAGTTTTATTTATTTTACGTGATTGATCATTTCTGGTTCCATCGCCATTCAAAGCCCTAGATTCAATGTAGCTCTCTTCCAGGGTATTAAGAAGACAATGGTTCTATGAATAGCTGTATAATGTAGCCCCATCACTCCTTTACAAGCTTAGACTGTGACACCACCTCCAGTGGTCTAGCCATGGCATGACAGCACACTAAATTAAGCATGAGCTGGAAAGGTCAGTTCAATAAATGGCCTGCTCCAATTCTTTCCCCCGACAGCTGCCGGTCTAGGTGTTAAAGACTGTGGGATACCTGTCCTTACCAACTGACCTTGTGTAACACAGATAACCATTTCATCAAAGCCTTGTGAAATGTAATTAGTGAGGGCAGCTTCATTAAAGAGTAGGTAGCATGAGATATAAATCAAAGTAACAACAAACGTCATGGTTCTTTGGAAAGCGGTAAGACCACACTCCCCAGCTGAGCCCTACCACACAATAGTCTTCAATAGCTTTCTGGGCGCAACTATGATGAATAATGATAATCAAGGGAGAATCATGGGAGAAATGTCAAAGGGGCATTTCATGTACCTTATATATATGTGTCTAGAATGTACATGCATGTACACATAATGTAGAACATAAGCATGTTTCCATTCAGCTCAGGAAACAGTTTTATGTTGAACATTTACCCTTTTCCTCACTTGGTCTCATGCTCTTCTTGGCTACCTCAGCCAGTGCTCCGAAGCCCAGTCCTACAGCCAGACCTAGAGGGACATAACATACACCACGTAAACAAGATGTTCAGGTCATTCAATACCATACACCTTTGTGGACTGTACACATAGTGTTTATATACTGTACAATGCACTGTGTATAACAGAGATGCCTCCCTGTCATTTACTATGAGGAATCATGCCATCTCTAAATATGACATTTCTGTAATTATGAAGGGTTGTACAGTACAGCCCATTTATTGGATTTGTTGCATTTTGCCTCTCTAGTTTATTTAAGAGTACAAAATGAATGAACATGTAGCACATATAGGATTAATAGCGCATCAGAGACATGGTCAGGCTCATTCTAATTCAGTCACATTTCTCTTCAAAGAATGAAGGGCAGGCTCATCTGCAGCACACCTCAGTGTTTCTCAATCAATAGAGCTGGGCTCAGCACATTCTCTGCCTCATTGTGCAAGACACAGAAACACAAACAAGCATGGGCAGAGGCAGGGCAGGCTCTCAACTCGACAGGAAGGTGTGCAAAAACACATTTTTGCTTTCCAAATTACATTGGTAACCGCTTTGTAATAGCAACAAAAAAAAAAAAACCCCGGGAGTTTGCGGTAGAAACATGGCTATGGGCTCGGTCGAAGCACTCGGTGTTGCATCGTGCTCAATATAACACATTTATGGCTGACAGAAGTGCTGGGGAAATGTTCAGTGAATGTAACAAGTGGACGTATTTGCATAAATTGAGCCACTGCCCTTCAACAGACAAAACAAGCTCAGTCCTTCCCCCTCTGTTTAACTCTTGCCAGCGATTAACCTGTTTTCATCAGGACAAAGGCTCATCAGATGGCCACGTAGCCATGCCTGGGCACTCTAACACTACTATGGTATTGTGTACGTTTCACAGTGATTAAGTAGTACATCCTACTTGCAGAAGTGTGTAAATACTACTAATCAGTCAATCAATACCAATCAACCATCCAGGTCAGAGCAACAAGAACACATTCAGGTAGCTGTACCATGACATGCAGATATCTTGTTTACACAAATTGAACTACTCAGTATATTTTTTTTTTTACTTGCTAAACACCATCCAATCATCAATAGAATACATCTCCACTTCCTCAGCAGTTCTGGACTATGACCTTTTGCTAGACAAGTCACGAAATCCTGAAGTAGTTCAAAAAGTTGACACTGAATGACACAGAATCAGCTTCTGACAGTGTTAATCAAACAAATGTATTTTATAAATGTTTTTTCATAAGCACCCCAAAGAATGAACAATGTAGATGTTTAAGCACAATGGCCTGGAAAAACTCTCTAGAAGGGAAGAAAGAAAGAAACCTAGAGAGGAGCCAGGCTCTGAGGGTTGGCACATCGTCTTTTATGTGTGCTGGGTGGAGACACACAAGGCTCCCTTTGCTTCAAACCTCCAAGTTAGGGTAAGACAAAGCAGCAGAAGGTACCACACTGCTAGCTGCTAGCTCCTCAGACATAACCTTACAGATATATAGCTATGGAGATTTGGGAAATAGAGGGCTTGTTATAGATCTGACAATAATAGCACAGGATTTCATAAAAGGCAAAACGGTCAGACAGCTTTCCATTATCATGGTCTGCTATCTTCCTACGATAACAAACAGCTCTACATGGAAGCATTCGGAAGCATGTATCAGTCAAAGGAAAATGAAACTCTAGTAGGCATTTATGAAACCATGAAACCTGCATGGCAATCTGTTCCCTAGTACCACAACACCACCCAACACTGACATGTGGAAATGGATAGCCTGTCAGCCACGCTCAATGTGAGAGGGACCAGTTGATTGCCCATCGACAGGGGACAGCATGGCACTATTACTCTGGAGTAGAGGGTCCTGGGCTGGGTTTCCAAGCATACGGGGTAGCCCCAGTGTCTGCATATAAAGAACCACATCAAACCTGGCAACCCTGATTTCCACATTCAATCTGGCAACCCAAATATCCTGATGAAGGACAACATAACACCCTCAGCGCTCACTCCTAAACTCCCATGAGGACCCAGGTGTAGTTCCCTGCCAGACAGAGAATTCTGTAGCTGGCCCGGTAATGAGGGCGGACGGTGTTAGGGCCATGTACGTACCCAAAGGAAACAGCTGCTCCTTTGTGGCTTGTTGTGAGCGGCTCACAGTGGTGCTCCAGTAACCGCCAAACAGCCACAAAATAAGCAGCACGCTGGCAGACCCTGGGGATGATGCTCACCTCAACCTCTCTCTCTGTCACGACAGGAGCACGCCTAGCCTCTACAGCTGTGGCGCTATATGCTTCAAGCAGGACTAGCGCAAGGTAGTGGGCTGAGACCCCCCCCATCTCTACACTGGAACAACACATCTACCCATCTACTGTATTTACAGGTCATCAAGGGGACAGACGTTTATAAACTGTATAAAACAACTCTAAAACCAGGAAAATATTGACACAGCGAACCAGGAGTTTAATGCCAGTGCAGCATGTACAGTGCAGGCAGATAAGAGAACAGAGGTGTCTTTGTGTTTCTCTGAGGAGGCCACGGCTGAACGGCAGGGCACGTCCCTACCAGTTTACCAACTCCCAAGTATCTAATCAGCTTTACAGACGATAATTAGTCAAAGTGCAGATTAACCTCAAGGCCTATGTCTGGCCCAGTAGAGGTCAACAGGAGATGGTGAGGTCTCAGAAAACTTAAAGGACCTAAGTGATGACCAACAACAAACAGGCCTATTAGGGTTGTGTGAGGTCCACGTGTGCGCGTGTATGTATGTGGGGGGGGGACTTTACTGCACAGCTGGCTTGATAGAGAGAAGGGGATATCATGACATAATATTGTTTATATACACAGTTTAAAATATAGCCTATTCTTTCTAAGTACTGACACTGGTTACATCATTGTGGTCACTAAAAGTTTTGGCAGAAAACTTGGTTTGGCTTCTGTTGATTGATAGCATAACGTTCCATGAAATTATACTGCCAAGTGGATACATTTCTTAACACACATAGCTGTGCAATGAGCAACATGAAAAACATTTGATATTGGTAACGGCAGCTTTTTTTTTTACCTTAACACACAAACTGAACAATAACGAGAAAACCTAGTAGAAAACTAAATAATGTATAATGCCGTACCTCCAAAATTGGCCAGTCTCCCTAACCGCGTCACTGGTACCTTTCTCTCTCGTGCCCTTTCACTGAGCTATAACGGAGAGAAAAAACAAGAACACAGTGGTAGACAGCAGACACCCAGTCTATCAGTCAGTTACAGGCACTGAGATGAGATGTTTGGTAGTACCATTTGTTTGTGTGGTTTCTCATTCCTTTTCGCCTCCCTGGCCTTCTCTATGTCTGCAGCCGTAAGGCCCCCAAGCCCAGAGCTGTCTTGGTGGTAGGAGCTATATAACCGGAAGGAACGGATCTGCCCGGTGAACTGGCTGCTGGGTTCCTTATACCCCTCAAACAGCTTGGCTTTGACAGAGGCCTGGCTGCTGTACATCTTTCTGGTCGCTCCATCCGTGCTCTCCGACATTTCTGATGATAAGCCATCCTTGTTCCAGAGCTCCGAACCGTCGGGTGCATCGCTACCCATGTTGCTACCCTCTGACCCGGAGAAGTTATACTTGCTGTCCACGTCAATGTCTTGTGGGAAGTCATCAGACCCACTCGGCTGTTGGCCGCCAAACACCTGTAAGAGACAGTAGTTGAGGTCAATGAGTTGAGGCCGTGTTTTACATTGGCCATGTGGTGTGACCAGGGGGGCCTGATTAGAATATACGGCTAGAGCAGAGAACTGTTACAAGACAAGTTCATGTGTTGAAGGAAAACTTAAAAGGGTTTTAATGTCTCACTATGGAACCGGTGGGGACTGATCTCCAATGCCCTCTTCCTGTGCAGCAATAACAATCTCACCACTGTCCACGGTCCCAGCAGAACAGCCCCACCCATCTCCAGCTTTACCCACCTGCATCGTCTGCATGGCCGCTACCACGCTCTGCTCTGCAGTCATCTGCATGCTCTGGGCCATTGCCTGGGCACCTCCACCACGCAGCGTGCTGGCCTGAGTCTGCACGATGGCCTGGCTCAGCTTGGCCAAGCCGCGCATAACCAGCATCATGTCGCCTGCCATGACGGGCTTCCCTCACACCTGCAACACACCAGTCGGTTTAGTTTGGCTTGGAGTCATATTTACAACGAACAAAAGAAAAGACAGGCTTTAATAACCGACTTGTTTGTTGGGCTGCCTTCCAACAAACAAGTGACATTCTAACTACTTTTGACGACCCCCTGGTTAGGGGGAATTAAGTCTCTCTCTAGTTTTCGGCTATTCAAATATCTTTATCTAGAGGAGAGCTATTGATGACCCAGCAGTGGGCTGGAAACAACCCGTGGTGTGGAAAACTCAGAGTACATACAAAAAGTAGCCATGGACTAAAACGGTCACGGTTTTTACTGCTACTACTTTTATTTACAGTGAATGTGCTACTACCACTACAACTACCATTGACGTTATTAACACTGGGTTTACTAGTAATCAGCTTTGATTGTTTGGACTTGCTAACAGATTACCTAGAATCCAGTCTATTAGGTAGACAACCATGCAAGACAAGAGACCTAAGCGATTTTGAGCCATGCACGCCCGTTCCAATTATGTAAATGGTCGTCTTCCCGGGCTTTTCACGAACAAGTGTCCAGGGTTTCCCGAGAATGGTGCAACAAACAAAAAAACATCCAGTAGGAGGCATGCCTCTGGGGAAAACAGCTTGTTGATGAGAGACGTCAAAGGAGAAAGGCAGAAACTATGTAAGTTCAAAAGGTGGGCCACGCAGGTACGTAACAGCGCAAGTATAGCTTGTTGTCTCGCACGAGCTACTGCAGCAGACAACCACGACTTACCCTGCTGAAACAAGAAGAATCGGATCTAGTGGGCATGCAATCCCAAACACATTTTGAATGCATGTATTGACCTTCATGTGAAATTGTCCAGTTGTATACGGCCAAACAAACTGGCAAGTAACTCCACTATAAGCAACTGGCTAAGGTTTCTGTCTCACAGGCTAGCAGCCCACTATCTACTGGGCACTGCAGTCAATCAATAACTCAGAGACTGCTTGATCAGGCAGGTAGCAAAACACAGCTGTTATCAAGAATCACTACAGCCAAAACAACTTCGGAAAGGTTAAACGTGTTTTCACTCGGAGACACAGGGGCACTGGCCAACAACACCAGCATGGCTGGACTACACGGGGAATCCTACGAGTTGCAACAAACATGAGTATTTCTTTGCATTACAAAAACATGGTCCATTTAGATGAATCTCATTACAGCAAATAACAAAAACGGAGTTGGCATTTCAGACATAGACTTTTCATAGCCTAGTGACAGGTTAAAAGGGCTTACAATGTTAGGCTGAACTGAGAGGCCCTGCGACTCACTGCCCTGCCTGGTGACGAGGGCACAGTGAAAGCTGAGTCAGGGCGGAATCGCACTGGGTTTAGTGAACGGAGAAGTTGTTCTGGTCAATGGGAGGATCGTTTGTGCTTGGTGACAGCTCAATCATCCTGGGATTCGGAGGGTTTTAGAATAGCCAGTGTCCTGAGACAGCTGTGATGGAAGCGGCAGCGTACTCACTGGGAGGAAGCAACAAGGTCCCAATGGAAATATTGCACGACGAAGTGTTTAGTAACGGTTATTTATACTTGCTGGTGAATTCGAAAATATCATCTCAATTCTAGCCTTCTACCCAGACACAATGCATGGGTCTGTCCATTATGAATTACCGAGCATAGAAATTGGAGTGTGATCTTACAGAGCTATGGATCAAATTGATAAAGGCCATGTATAGACTAGAACGTGTATCTATATACTTTCATTTGTAGAACTCCCTGGAAAAAAGGTCACTATAATCTACTGAGCCTAAGCATACTAGTTGTCCAGATTGCCCCTACGCATGCACGCACCAGGCTTGTCTGCTCCAGACACATCAGCCAAAATCACTTTCTGGCTTGAACCAAAAACTTTCTTCAGTTCAGACCAAAACTCATCTCTTCCATCTGGGCTTAATGAAAAATAATGGAATCATAAATGGTAGTGAATTACAATGCACAGGCAGGTAATGTCTGTCTGTATGTGCTTGGAGTGGGGGGCTGATCTCAGGGGACTGCGGTGCATGCGAGGCTTGTTTAGTATGCATGTGATTTGCGCATCCTACTCTTAACTCGATAAGGACAAGGCTAATCTGAATTTAGTTCTGTAACCCTGGTTCATCCCAGGAACAGTGAGATCAAACAGTCTAGTGCAGACCTGGGCAAGATGAGGCCCCCGGGCCGGATCCGGCCAGTTGAGTCATTCTATCTGGCTGCAATACATCCAAAACATTAAAAATAATACAAAATACCTGACGAGGTCCGCGGATTACATTACTTTATTTATTGTTGCATGTTTATTTATTTTCAAATTCTAAGTCCCGTGGCACTCCCAGTAATAAGTACAATAGTATCATACTGTCTGTTTAAAATACCTTTAAGTTGAAACAAGGTATTTGCGTTGCTATGAAACGTAGGGACCAGCACCACAATCCACGGGCGGAACGTATACGAATTATACGCAATTGATGGCTAGCGATCTCTGGAAATGAGCCTAAGCAAAGTTGATAATGAAAGCAGGGTATTTAAAAAACTATTGACAGGAAAATATTTATGTGCAGATGTCGCAGGTAAAGCAACTTGCTTAATATGTTAAGCTAACGTCACAGATTTTAGAGTACAATTCGCAGAGGCACTTCCAGAGCAAGCATGCAGCGAAATACAAAAACTGTCAACCGATGCTACAATTCAACAAGTTCAAGCGCAGATTCAGCCTGCCTGATGAACATCTTGCAGCAGCACCGCACAGATGACGGCAATTATACCAACATTTGCTTTGAGTGAAATTCTTCAGAAGTGATTTCATAGAACTATGTCTGCCCAAATAACTATTATACCTATATAACTGTTATACACTATACCTTATGTAATGTAGCTTACTCTGTTGAGTTGAAAGTTTTAAGGCAAATATGTGTTGCAACATCTGTTGCAAAATAACCCTAAAAAGGGATTTTCTAGGCCTTTGCCTGCCATAACAACAGTTCAATTATGAAAACGGTGTTGCATTGAAAATAAATTTGCATAAATATTATATGCAAGTTAACAGAGTTAGTTATGTTGTGTTTTTTTAGGCATGTTGGTTAAAAAAGTAGTCTGGTCCACGAGGCACTCAGTGTGGCCCCCCAGTGAAAAATAATGCCCACCCCTGGTCTAGTGTCTTAGCAGTGAGCAGTGCCGGCACTTTCAGACATATCTAAAGACTTGCCATTTGACACCGGCTACAAATAAGAATGTCTTTGTGCTCTGTATACTGAAAGTAGGTTTGTAGTAAATAACCTGCCTGGTGAATAGTGATGTGCGATGTGATTATGAGCTTCAGTGGTACAAAACAAAGGGAGGTTGATAAAACATGCAGAACTACAATAACCTGACTTATCAAGGAAAAAATATATTAACAAGGAAACACCTTACTGTAACATTGCTGCTTAGTTCTCTACTGTACACACAGTAAACCTCTTCAGGCCAAGGATGTGGGAGGGTCATAGCAATCTGTTAAGCCTATTTATTTAGGCCCAGTTCTTACTGCTTTACAGCTGGTGGCAAGGCTCAACCCAACTACATGTGCTGGACCAATACGATGTGTTGTTGCTCAAGTTAAGAGGCAAACTCTTTATGTAAAATGTGAGAGATCTAAGAAACTGTTTAATGGTTTTTCATGCACGAAGAATGTTAGATTTGCATGCAAAATAACAACATTACTGCAGAACGGACAAACAAAACATAATTGGAGTCTATAATACCTTTTGTTAGTCTATAACCCAAAATGTGGACTAAACAGCAGAATTTTGGAGAAGAAATGCAAATGTAACGCAGAAGTGTTGTGGATGTTACATACAGTTAATAATGTTTTGGTGGGACTGAAAATATTAGCAGAATGAGTGTGTAGTGTTAAGTCAAAATATGTATAGCTATTTAGAAGGAAAGAAAATGTGCAGAAAATAAAAACAACACATGAAAATATTGTTGCTCTTACTTAAAAACCAATAGTTTCTATCCTCCATTATGGTACACCTAAAAACATAATGACTTCTTATCTAACATTTGTCGCCATTTAAATTACAAATGGATTGAATAATTAAAAAGTAAACCTAAATGGTATAGCCACACATAACCCATAAAACCCCCATAACATTTTATTTTGTATATTTATACAGTATATGCATATTAAAACAAAGCAACATTGAAAATGTTGTCCTCCACGAATAAGGAACCAACCCGTTGCAAAATATGTTAAATTATTTGTGTATATTTTGTCCAAATTGTGCCCATAGTGTCTGAAATATCACATAGGTTAGTGAGACCCATTTCCCTGAGCATGCATGCCAAATCTCATCATTCTGACTCAAACCGATAAACATGAACTTGTTATAGCCCCACCATGTGGTCAATATTTAGCTATGACAATGAGATTTAAAGGGAGAAATACACAGCAAATTAAATTGTTGTGAGTAATGTTAGCATGGTATAGTGTCTTGTAAAAATAAAAGGTGACATGAACATAGGGTACATGCTGTTTCTCTCTTTGATTGTTATTATTTTTTATGTTGGCCATTGCTTGGTGCACGAGTGATGGAGACAGACTAATAATGTCCAAACTGTTGTTGAGTGATATTTCACTTGAAGTTAACAATGCTTTAACGGAACAGAACTACCATGGTGATGATTTGTGGTTCTGTTTTGTCAGTAGTAAAACCAATGCAAATCTGACTGCAATGATGCACTCCAAATACGTGCTTGACTGTAAACCTCACGTATATACAATGATAAAATCCTAACCTGGTGTTGCAGACATTGAAGAAATGTTTGAGCCTAGATCCTTCATGTACTGGCCATGCAAGAAGTCTCTTCTCAACTGTTTAACTAATCCAGAATGCGTGGAGGAGCTGAAGATTGTCCAAAAGCAGAAAAGGCATCAAAGGCTCCCTTTCCATTCCCCCCTAAATATCTGAACTTCCACAAGTATAGGACCCTATACATCTGACCAATACCTCAAGTGAGACTGCTCTATATACTGTAGGGGTGAGAAGTGACATCCCACTACTAGACAACATACACCCTATCCAAATGAGTAATGCTTTTTTTGCAGTTAATCTAGAACATCTAGGCTAAAATGGTTGTGCTGAATAGTAATGTATCAAAAGCTTGTGCATGCATCACATTTTGTGGGCTTGTCCTGAGATTTGTGAGATGCTGAAATGCATTTGTCTTACACGGCAGTCCTATTTTAGATTTAAAAAAAATAAGAAATGTGTTTATCAAGTCTCTCTAGTTTCTCAAGTGTTTATGGTCTCTCGTTTGCCTAGTGTTTGAGCCTAAGAACCAAAATAAGAAAAATACTGAAACCACAGAAGGCACCAATGTGTCCAACTGTAGGGTATCCCAAAGATTGTTCCATCCCTGTGATTAGGTATGGTATCCTGTATAGTTTATGCATTTTTGTGGAGAGGCTGAATGCACTGTTAACATGGCAAGCAGCCATCTTTCTGAAAGTGGGGATGAGTGCATAAAAAGTAACCTGCAATAAAACAAAATGTGGTGAGGTTTAATTCTGAGGCAGCTGTATTCCGGAGATGATTTGTCATAGTCGAAAACGCTAGGAAAGTTGACTGAATTATCTGTTTTCTATGAGAAAGGCAGCATCCAAATGCCATTCAAAAAGCATTGTAGAATCTGTCCAAAAGCCCAGATATTTTTAAGCTGGAAAACAATAAATTTGTGCCCCATCCAATGTACAGATGTTTAACACTGTAGTCATTGTCATGCACTCCTGAAAACAACGTATACTCATTTGTTTCCACATACAATGCTAATTTAAGGTTAAATCATGTTTTTTCTAAAACAATGAAAGCTATCTGTACGTTAGATAGAGCCTGGCCACATGCACGTACGTATTAGGAGAAGGAATTTGTTTGCGTCAAACACTTGCAAAACTTAAGGACATTGCCAAGCTAAAGGTTATTATGCAATTGAAGCCTGAATTGTGCAAGTTCCTGTTCGATAATGAGGAACAGTTAGCCTAACTGTAGCAGTAGAAATTGTTATTCTCCACACGTGCGCATTTACCTGCTCAACGAATTGTGAGCACTACTACGAAATATTTCCCCACAATTTTTGGATTGTCACTGCCTAGATATGCATTGGCAACAGTGGCCTCTCATGATCGTGTGAGTTTGAACTACATAACATATAAGATAACTGTATTTGTGTGTGGGGGAGGGATAATGACAAGTTGTTCGGGTGGAGGCCAAAGACAGTTAAATAGGCAACTAGGAACAACTGACAGGAAGAGGAAAAGAGGGGTCGGGATACACCCTTCAGTCCAAAACCTGTTTTCATGTGGCCAGATTTAAGATTTGGCAGAGAATAATTGAACCATAACAATGTGTCAAATCTCCATTGGAAAGCACCGATATCTACCATTATGTCAGATTGGGATATATATATATTTTTTTTTCCTACGCTTCAGTCAGACTTAAGTTTTAATCAGAGAAATACAATTTGAAATTCACCTTTGAAAGGGCCTACATTTTCCAGTGCCTAATTATTGTGGGTTTTTACAATGCTGCCACACAAACGCACGTAATTACCTATCCTGAAGCTTAATCAAAAACCTACAAGCATTTATACCTCAACAGTACACATGCTGATTCGTTTACACTCACACAGAGCCTGACCCATCCTACAGCTTACTTTGTGTGCAACTCATTCTGTTTCATACTACTCCATATTGAACACTGCACTGATAACAAAGAGCATTCAAGCAAGCATTTCCCTGAACCTGGGCATATGAAAATAAACATTTTTAAATGGCAACTCAGATTGGACCATGACCAATACAGCTCACTTAATGTTAATTCATACTCCACCTAACCTTGAGATGGCCTCTGCACCAAAATCAACATGACATATGCAAGTAGGTTACGGCTTCCTCTAGCAATCACACTGATAAAACAGACACCTGATAATTTTCAAACCATGACAATAGACAATGCAGTTGACTAACAATCCAACTATCTACATGTGCCACTTCTGCTTTGCAGTCTAAAAAATACTATAGGTTTTCAACTTAAACTGTTTATTTCCTGATTAAATAGAAATAAAGTCTGTGCAATTCCCTTGATTCAATGTCAAAAAAAGTTTCCAAAAAACAGCCAAGGATGACTAATGTGTAAAGCTGAATGTGGGCCACCCAGAGCATAGTATCAATAAAATTTTACTCAAAGTCAGATACTGAATGTCTTTTACTAACAACATTATTGTAATAATAGGTTATAATGTAATGTAGCCTACTAGCAGACAGTATGTGGGACTCTACTTTGAAAATAACCATGCGGATAGTCTGTCTGCATGTGGCGCAGCTGTCACATGGGGCAGAATGTTGTTTATGAGTCGGCTGCAGAGCGGTGACCTTTCAGAGCTTTGTTTTTAAGGAAAAACCAGCAATTCGATGTAGGACTATTCTTATATTCGTATTGGTTACTCTGCCTATTCTGAATTTATTTTATTTTGCTAAACCAGACAGTCTTCTATAAACGGGTGTAAATGCGTGCAAGAAAAGTACAATAGAATTACGCGTTGGCTAAGTGTCGAAAGCTATGCACATGGAAGTTTGACGCCCTTGTAAAATACCGTGCTGTTGTTTTGCCAGACTTCACGTAGTCTAGTTAACCAAACAAAATCGATAAAGCAGGTGTGTAGATGTTGATTTCCACAAAGACTTGCATCTCATATTTCGGTGCATTACCAATACAATAGTTAGCTAGAACTGTCAGACATGCATTCAGTCTTCAAAAACATTCAGATAACCTAGTGTATATCCGAGTTCTAAAGCCATTATGCTAGCAGGCCAAGTCACGTTAGAAGACGTGTTTTTTCGCCAATGCGATGTCCAAATAGTGAAACCAGGGATAAGCAATATTTATAGCAAGAAACTTCTCATAGAGAAAAGTTACACTTACCCACGCTAATTGCGAATGTCTCTTGTCTTTCAAATGCAGCCTCGTCCCCTAACATTAACGTGAATATATGTTCCACCATGAGGTCAACGATGTTTACCAACTCAAAACTGTGATTGTCAGAGAGTTCTTGCCACGCCCCAAAACACCTATTGGTCGTTTTCTAAACGAGGCGGTCTGTTTTTAGTAACTTAAAACATGGGGAAACAACGGTTTTTGAGAGGTGGTGGCTGAAACCTGATTCCTCATTGGCAAATCTTCAAGGAAAAGGGGTGTGTTCTTCAAGTTTTAAGCAAATGAAAAGTCTGATTCTAGAATCTCCATGAAACTGGCCTGGTTATAGCCTTTCAGGTAATGAAGCCTTTCCCTTCTCCTGTAGAACAGTAATCTGCAACAATCAAAACCGGAACTACTCTAATTTGTACTGAAAGAGGCGTTTCGGTTTAGTGGGTTGAGGTGTTTCTTGACCTGATATTTATCGAAGTGTTGTGTTTTACACAACTGATCTTAATCTCTATTTTAGAGATTAAAGACCCGTTCAGTTAATATGTGTATTAGAGAGATACGTCCCATATGTTACAGGAGTTACCAAGTACATTTGCAGCAAGAAGTAACCTAGTACATTTGCAGCAAGAGCATTTTACCCACCTAATTTATTACATCCCATTCCCAGAACTTCTTCACGTGCCGAACTGAAAGGCTATACAAGGAGTTACAAGGATTGAAATGTTAGCAAAAGAGATATTGAGGCTGCTACTGCTGATTAAACGTACTGTATTACTTTGTTGTTGTTGTTTTTAATCTACTGCCACCTTCTGGTGTTTTTTTTCTGGATTTTTTACATTTGCTATACCAATTTCAGTCAGTAGATGGCGTATATAACTGGCAAATATAGTCGAGGAAGAACTTTTGAAGATTTTGTGGAATTGGTCTGCTCCCTTTAATTTACTTCACACTTATCATTCAGCTCAGATTTGTAGCTATGTAGTCTTTTTAAAGGTTTGTATCATTTGTAACTTTCTGTATGCTGTGAGCATGAACGATTCATAAATAATATTTTGTTGATTGGTATAATTACCTACTACCAATATGTAGAATCACAAACATTCTCCACTCTCTGGTATCTAATCATCTCAGCAATGTCACAATAAAATCACCCTTCATGACAATTATACAGTGATGAATATGTATTTTCTATCCCCAGTCAACAACAGACATGAATTGTGACCCACAACCATAACTTGCAGCTTGTGGTCTGTATTGACGCACAGGCCTATTGTATTTAAGTTCACCTCACAAAGCCCTGCTCATGGGGATGTCTGTGTATGACTGCCCCACACATAAGACTATTTAATTTTATGACCACTTAGGTACACATTAGAGAATTTAATTTTATGACCGCTTAGGTAAGCATGACGCAGATTTAGTTTTAGGTGAACACTGGGGTCACACAGACTTGCATTTGCAAACTTTCACGTCACACACTTGTGCATATGCAAACATTTACATCACAATTAACGTTCTACTCCATTAATCCCAATGTTTATGTGCTGTGTATTTACACAGTCTTACTGTCTTGGCAACAGAGTCGACCACAGAAGATTTGTGACTATGTGTTAAAGCTTGTGTAAATCTTAACTTTATAAAAGTGTCTGGGTTGTGTGGGGCTGCAAGCTGGACATTTTGAATAAACAGACAATGTTGAATTGATTACACTAAAATTGTCAAACATGAGGCAGTCATGTTCATTTAATGGCAACAATGACCTAGCCTGAAATCTCAAGGGATGGAAAAATCATTTTCATACTACCTATCAGGCAGCCATGCTCATTCAAATCCGAAATGCCACTAGCGTTGTAGTTTCCATTCAGTTTAGTCAACGTGCTGACACTTTCTTTCCTTCTACTAAATGGTCATTGGTTTGGCTGCTGGTGTACAAGTAGAAGTAGTGGCTTGGCTAATGAAAGCATTACTGCAAATGTTCTCACATGTGGGATACAATGCACACCATGCATGTTTTTTGATAGACAAAGCTAAATGTGATAGACAAAGCTAAATAAGTTATTTATCATTGAGTAACAAATTAGTAATTTGTCAATTATTTCAATAACAGTTGTTACAGACGTCGCAAACAACGTGCATACAAGGCAAAACTAGAATCATAGGCCTATATACCGATTGTCCGATTTGGTTGAAAAGCGAGTTCAATAATAGAAAAATTACCACTTTCCCCTAAGAGCAGTACGCCTAATAGGAATATGCTAAAGACCGTAAATGCCGGCACAAGAAATTATAGTTTCAAGCTAAAAAAGTCAAATATTTACTTTAGGGAGTACAATAATGTACGCTATGAACTATTTATGTGATCAAACGGTATACAATGTAAAAAATAAGTAAAACACAGAATAAACGGTGGTAAGTTTTCCATGAAGTTTGAAAATCTCGTTACATCAAAATATTAACCTGTTGCATGGTTTCTGCATCCTACAGTGCAGGAGAAAACTTGCAAAATTGTTTAAATGAGGTGATAAGGGATGTGGTTAATACAATTTTAAAATAGGTCTAATTTAAAGATTTAAAGAGAGTAATAGGCCTATTATTTTTTTTCTAGGTTCGTATATAAATGCGTCCCCATGTGGTACATAGAAACGGATGCAGTAGTCCAAAGACGGTCGTTCCCGTCTAAAACTCGAAAGCCAAGGATGTGTGCGTGTTTAGTTTTTTCTACCCTGCTAGACAGAGAGCGAAAAGCTGCTTTGTTGCGCAGAAATTGCTCTCATCAGTGTACGTCCCTCCAGTTCCTGCCTTTTGTAGTACCCTACACTAAGCAAGTCGGTAGTACACTGGTACGAAGTGATAGATAAACTAAACGAATAATAGAGCAAGTATTTTGGACACGCGGCACGATAATATTATTATTATTTTCAACGAAAACTGTCCGTCCTGTTGCTTGTGCGGGGAAAAGAGAACGATGTGATCTATGAAGTTCGCTCCGCAGATGTTGAATTATTTCAATCGCGCTGGACTGTACTCCGTCTTGTAGACATTCACATCGGCTTGGAGGGTTGGCCAGCCACTCGTTCGGTAATGCATAACCCATAGAGGGGTCTGTTTGTAGACTACAAGGTAAGACACTCATCTCATGAGTCTGTTAAGTGTCTTTCAAACTTTCCAAGCAAGTTGTCAGGGTGAATGGAATTTAACAGCGTGCGTGGGTAAAAGCTAAAAAACGGTCTTCATAGTACTGCATTTTAGGCTTTATTTAAACCCACTATGCTCGTCAAGATAAAAGGCCTATGGTGAAAAAGAAATATGATTAGGTACTGTTGTATGTAGCTATTGGCAACAAAGGAAAAAGGTACATTTGTTGTTTTTATGTTGCAACAGCCAAGAGTATGGCAATAGTTAATGTTTCTCATTCTGCTGAAGAAAATACTACTGATAATATTTATAAATATGTTTATTACTAATGTTCTTTTGTATAACAAGGTAAGAGTGAATAATAGTAATTGCCTTAAGCTTCTACTCTTTTCGCTCTAAAATTCTTAATGCTATTAGATTAGGAGTAACATTTACGCTGATTGGTTTAAGAATGTCATAATGGTAAGGATTAGCCCAGTAACATAACAATGGTAAATTGTATTTGCAGTAAAGCTCAGAGCCAAAGTATATTTCCACGCGTTTGACAGAGATGTGTTATGGTAGTTGGAGAGCGCTTCATGTCATACGAACCAATTATTGATTAATTTGAAAAATATGTAAACCTGTAACTCATTGAATATTAGTTTGTCCCTGACCTCATTCATTGTATATACCCCCCCCCCCCCCCCAAAAAAAAAAAAAAACCATATACATTTTCACCTTCACCTTAATTTCCATAGATTTGGTAGATCATACATAGAGAGGCAGTGAGTTGAGTAACTCAATATTGTCAATAGTTCCAAGAAATGTATGGAACCTTCATATATACTAGAAGTGTCACTGGGTCAGCCTGGGAGAGAGAGGAGTTGGTGAGATGGTCAGAAACGGATACTTCTCCAGTCATCTGGCCCCTCTCAAGCCGGTGCCTCTGGCCAGATCTACTTAAACGTTGGTTGACATCTCATGCCTGGCTCTCCTCTCTACCTCGAGACCCTGTCACACAGCCGTGGGCTGGTAGGTGGTGGGTACTCTGCGCAGGCTAGTGTGGGGAGCCACACTGCTGCCGTCATTGAAGCATATTGTGTCACCGGTTAACCAACCTTTAAGTCTGAGGTAGAACAGTAGTATTCTTTACAAATTGTAATGCCATGGTTGTTTGGGTAAATATGTATGGGCTTCTGGAAAATATAGAGGAGTGTGGACCTAAAATTCACATTTAGAACATGTCGTAAGAGATCTAAAATCCATCTGTGTAGTAAAGTGGACTTATTTTAAAATGTTAGGACGGTTCTTGTTAATGGTAAGTTCTGTTTTTGTTGCATATTTTCAGCATGGTTGACATTATTCTGGGTTTTGATCCAGGGCGCCCTCTAAACAATACTTATTAAATGTCCTGCATCAGCTCTTTCCCTTAAAAGGGAATACTTAATGTTGCTTTTCTGCCTACCCCATGAAACACAAATCTTCTAGTATTTAATATAAATGGAACCTAAACCTAACCTTTTTGTTTGCCTTTAAGGTTTATTATTATTCACAGGTTTCCCAGTCTATATCCACTGCAATTAAACTATACAGTATATGTACACTTGTTTCTAGATGGCTGCTTTGTAGCTAAATGACAATATTCCTATTCACTCTCAAAGTATCTGCAAGCCTTATTATAGCTTAGCTAAAACCACCTTCATGTGATATGAGGATTCTGGAATGCAGAGTAGTCTTTTTTTCCTCTCTGACAGTATTATGCTATTAATCCCAGTCCTGATTAAAATGTAGACATACAAGGTCACATTTACTTCAAAAGCAGCATGTTTTCAGTATCTGGAATAGGCTACACATAGTGTACATTCTTGCAACAGAGGAGCATACCTGTATGTTGTCTAGCAGAAAGCTTTGATTTAAGAGCTGCTGGACCTTCTCAGATAAAGTGCGGCGGCTGCCTAACATTAAAAAGAAAACAGTGTGGGAAAGTATGTCATCAAATAGCAATTAAAGTAATATGCCTTGCCTTTGAAAGAAATGCCACCCATGTCAGAGGTTTGCTGGGTTATACATTTTTGACCAAGTTGAAAACTAACCGCTCAGCATGTGTGGGAAGGAGGTTTTATTCTCATTCATTTACAAGTAATAACATTCCAACTTTTATTCACATTATTACTGACTGTGTTTTCTTTCATCTCTTTAACAAGTCTCCTCCATAGAAGATCCAGCAAGGAATTCTTCCTATTCTCCTGAGACTCCACCAAATGCTATGGTGGGGTGTAGAAGCCAGGTCACCAGTCAGGACTAGGGCTAGATGGGAGCCCATATAGACAGCAGTGTCAGCCTGGTACTATGGCTGCTTACGCCCTGAACAGTCTGATAATGATGAACACCAACAATGTAAAGAGTGAAAGCAGCCCTCGGACCGGGAGGCCCGTGCTGTCTGTCCCAGAGCGCTCCACCTACGGCCTTCCTGTGGTGATTAGGGGTCCATACAGCCCTGGCAGCCCCGGGAGTCCTGCATCGTTCGTCTTCCCCCCCTCTCCAGACCGCAGCAGCCCCAGGGCCCTTTCCCCCTGTCGCCATCCCGACAACCTGGGGGTGGTCGTGGGCAATCGCGTCCGACGGCTCAGCAGCAACGGAGAGGACGAGGCCACCAATGGGGAGGTGAAGCGCACAGTGCAGCTCCTGCAGATCAGCCGCGAGCTCCAGAATGTGGAGGTCAACAAGAAGGTGGGTCTATTCGAGGCTCAGATCTCAGGCCTGCGTACCCAGGTTCAGAACACTGAGATCCAGCGCAGCCCAAGGGTCCAGCGCAGAACAGGCCCAGCCTCCCAACCCAGCTGGCCCGCCCAGGTGGCCCCCTCCAACACCCCACAGAGAGACTGCCCTCCATGCATTCCCAAGGAGCTCCAGAATGGGAGAGCGTGTCTCCGCTTGGAGGAGGGAGTAACAGGGAACGGTAGAGCGGAACATAGCACAGCTGACCCAAATACGGAACAGGGCAGTTGCCTTGTGAACAAATCAGCAGGAACTTGGGCCCAAGCTGACAGTCCTGCGAGCAGCTACTCCTCTAATTCACTGGGGGTTGGCAGCTTCTTGGCAGCCAGTGACGACGAGCGCCCTGCAAAGTGGGCCCAGACCTGCCTGACAAAGGGGGGATCGGAGCCAACGGAAAACCAGCGGCAAGCATCCTCGTCCTGGGCCGGCATAGAGGGAGGCTGCTCAGAAGCAGGGACCACCATCCCAGCCGTCATAGTCACAGACCACGGCATGGAGGCCCAGGGAGAAATCTGTGATCCAGCCGGTGAGCCCCAGCACAGCCCCAGGTCATCCCGCTCCTTGAGGAAGCTGTCCTCCTCCTCAGCCTCATCCACAGGCTTTTCCTCCTCCTGGGAGGAATCAGAGGAGGACATCTCCAGTGACCCAGAGAGAGCCGAAGGACTGTCACCTGCCCTCCTCAACACTCAGCAGAAAGCTGTGAGTAACACGTTTCTATTGAGGTTCATTGTCTAGTCTGCCAATTATAATGTTACATTAACTTTTATAATTAGTGGAGGGTTTGAAATCAAATCTTAAATTAATAATTACAATGTTTTAGAAAACGTGTAAATAATTTATAATTATTGGTCGTCTGTTTTACCACATTTAAGTGGGTTATTTCAAGTATACGGACATTTCTGAATAAATTAGTAAGTTAGTTGTAGTGCGTCTTTTCACCAAGCCCTTTGTCACACTATAGTTAAACTGGTCCACTTTCTCCCTGAGTAACGGTTGACATTCTCACAAACAAAGGTACTTCTGTGTTCCGTTGTCAACCTCTGACTCTGGCCGCTGTTGGATGGCCTTCAAAGTGAAGCCCTAAAAAGTTGTTTAAATTTGAGGGGGCTGTGTATACATTACAAGACGACTTTGTGAGAACATGATTTCTACCTACTGATTTGACCATTTTATCAATTATTCAAACATCACACTGGTATTTCCTTTCTGCAAGGGTTATGACCAGTATATACTCTAGTGGTGAGTGTCACACTGATGTAGGGGTCTGACACATTAATTGTAGTACTTCGTAAATCGTCTGCACGAATTTGTTTTCTCATAAAAACTTCCCCTGCTTTTCTCTCAGACTCTACATCTGAGATGAGACACTAATTGCCGTCATTATAGTGTTGTGTTGTCTGGATTACACGCACGCACGCACACGCACAGACATTCAGACTTAAGTGGCAGGATAATGAGTCCCACATGACATAGGGGATGTGTCCATTTGATGTCTTGTCTGGATAAACAGTCAAATCCGAGGGACAAAACAATTCATTGTGCCCATCTGTGCTGACGATAGCAAACAAAATAAATAAGAGAACGCAGAGCACGGCTGCAAGGCCAAGTTGGCCCAGAGAGCCTTGCTGTTAAGTGGATAGTTAACTGCTCTGGTTTTGTGAAGGCTGTTTACACTGTAACTGATCTGGATTGGAGAGGAATGGGATTTTCTGTGTGAGACCCAGAAAAAGGAAATATGCAAGTAGCAAGTAATGTGTGATATTAGCTGGTAGTCTCATCGTCCAGAAGAACTGTTTTTTTGTAACATTTTGATACATTGATCTGTAACAGACTTCTTGCCACGAGCTCGTATTGGTGGATTGGTTTTCAAACAGGTGAAATTAGGCATAAAATGGTCTAAAATTCAAATGTATTCATACTACTGTCCATTGACATTAAATTAACTTGGTTTTGAAGTATATTGGCTATTGTTTGTACTTGGCTTTTAAGGTGTTTTTTTAACAAGGATAATTAAATGCAATTATCCAGAACCTCTTCAAGGGTGTATATGCATTCAGTATATGACAACATATGATATATGTTGTATCTTTCTGATTCTCTTTGTTGTAGAATTATATATTTTTTTATTTATATTTAAAAACATATATACAATTGTGTCACATTTGTTTGTTTGGGAAAGTACTGCTTTTGTTAAACCTGGTGAGTTGCCCGGAATATCCATTTCATATGAAGTTCCCTGGAACAATAATCATAAAGCCTCTTGTAATATTTCCGAAATAAGCTATTGTCTTACCACATCCTTATACAACACACCTTTCCTGGCTTTCATGGAAGGATGAATGCCTCATTACAGAAAAATAAATGGAAGATACATTAGGGATGGCATCAGTCCTGTCTTCACTCTGTAGTTAACCGACAGTTACTGGTCAGACAAAAAGAGAAAGAGAACATTCTGCTTTTTGTAGCCTAGTTGCGGATCTAATGCTGTTGTCAAGTCTTTGTCATGTATTAACGAGCTGTTAGTCAATGTTGGGTATGACAGTGTTAAGAACAGAGAAGTTTGCCAAACCACAAACGGATCTGCCACCAGGCTATACCATGCCTGTATGCAGATGCCGGTCCGCTTAGCCTGGGGTTCTCTGGGCTGGGGTCCTGAAACCACATCATCATAAAACCTTGTCACGCTGGTGTCTCCCTTTCCTGTTTGGACCCGGAGAGGGAAGAGCCCTGCATGCTAGGGCGAGCCAGTAGCCCAGCCAGAGGCTATTGCTGCAGGCTTGTTGTAACAGGCCCAGTAGGAGCTGCTGTGGACTATGTGGGGCAGGCAGGCATTTCTCTTAGCTTTCTAAAAATAGTTGCGCAGTTGTAACATTAGTCTTGTTGGACTGACTCTTTTAGTCCACCTTAGCACCCCTTGGTATAAATTATCTCCAAATAAACCTGATTACTCACCTGATAGGAATGTATACATCTTACTGTTATTTTTGTCTTGGATTGTCACCATTTCAATAAACAGACATTGTACTTAATCTTTTTCCTGAAACCCACATTTCCATGACTGGAGTTAATTTGAAGTCCAACGATAGTCTCCCTTGGTCAGACTGACAGGGAAGACCGAAGATACAGGGATTCCCTATTGGAAACCCCTTTTGAAACTTACACGGTTTGTTGTCGTCGATCCGCGTGCTGTTGTCGGTTCTGGATGTGTAATGAGCTGGCTGGCCAATAAGGCTAAAGTGTCTGATGGCTGCTTCCTGTCTTCAACAGGAAGGATAGGGTTAGGGTTATTACCACCACAAAGCTAAAAGTTGTTATGGTGCCAGGGCTAGAAGAACTTGATGTGGTGCCTGGTTTATTAGCACGATGGTAACACTAACTGGGCTTTCCATGACCTCCTATCTTTCCGCTGTGAACACTATGAATCTAAATTGCTTCTCTTATTTGATTTTATTACATGGTGATGACTTACCAAGATGGCACTTTTAAGATGGCATTGCATGGTTAATAACAACTTATTGTGATAGAGACACTCAACCTGAACTTTACCTTACTTCCTATCTTTCCTCTGTGAACAAACACTGTGAAAGGAAATAAGTTGTGATGTTTTTACTGTCATTGTCTGGGTGTTTTTAATGCACAACCCTTGGACATTGAGGTCCTTTAGTTTATATTCATAATACATTTTTAAGCTATCTTTTCATCCATTTTATGGTTTATTAGACAAGGACAGTGTGAAAGAGAGAGGAGTGTTGTTGCTAAAAGAGCAGCGAGATGCATTCAAACCCAGGCTGCAGGAGTACATGTTCACCAGACAGTGGCTTGAATTGCTGGAATACCCCAAGCCACACATTTGTTTAAATTAATTTTAATAATTTTGTAAACATTTGAATTACTCATTATGCTATTGGTAGATCGATGCAGGGAGAATAGTCGATATTTCATTAGAGACTTAATCATTATTTGGACAGGCATTCCCTTGAGGTTAGAGAGAACTTCTCGTTTAAATTATTCAGATTCGCAGTAGCAGTGCTGTTAACCAATACACATACACACACACACACACACACACACACACACACACTCATGCCTTTTCACAAAAGCAAACTTTCTAAACCCCAGTTAACTTTGAGGGTTCAGAGCAATGGAAAAAGTAACACCCCTGTGACAGCCTGTTGCCTGGGAGACCATGTGACGTCAAGCGAGGTCTGCTTCAAACAGCTGGGTTCTGTGTGTGTGTGTGTGTGAGAGAGAGAGAGCAGCTCTGCTGGAGGAAGGGAGCTGCTTTTTTATGCATGAGACAGGAAGTGCAATGTTTTTTTTACGTTCACCCCATCTTTCAGTGTGTATGAGACTAATGCAGAGCAATGAGCTTAGCCTGGCTGATTTGTTAGCCACTGGAGGGAAAGTACCAGTGAACTCCTAATCAGTATTTTTGTTTACTATCTCACTCTGTCGGCATAGAAAATGCGTTCTCAATCTGCTTGTTGACAGTTCTACTCTACTTTTAGTAGTGGAGATTCCTTACCATTTTCTATTTATTTGCAAGTGTTAGGCCTATGCGTTATAGTTTGTGACTTTGCCAGACAATTAGAACAGAAATATTACATGGAAATGTTGTTACTACACCTTCCACAATCAGACTCCTACCATTGAAGTTGTTCAGATGATGTCAAAATGAAGGGTATTGAACAAAACATAGCTCTGGCCTAACACATTCCTGGGGACCAATCAGATAGTTAGGATGTTTTTTTCTGATTGGGGAGTGTTCAGCTCCATTGCAGAGAAGAAACTAACATATGTGGGTGTGGCCTAGGATTTAAAGAGTAAGTAGCAAGGAATTTGTGAAGCCAGAAAAACTATGCTCAATCACTCTCATTTTATGTACAAACAGCCAGCTAGGCTAGCAAAACCTAGCTGCACATTTTGCTAAGTAACAAATAATATAATATATCCTAAAGTGCCACTTTAGTTATGTAAAGAATTCAAACAACATGTGCTACAAAATTACTGCTAACATATCTGGAGATTTCTATGTCAGCTCAGCTGCACAGTTTTAAAATTATAAGTTTGTGATTCAAATAATCTGGTTTCTGTAGTATACATGGCTTATGTCATGACAAATACTGACACATTGTATAATAAAAAAGTTATTCTCAAGATGTTATCTGTTCATGTTATCTGCTCAGTGCAAAGGAAAATACATTTGGCCCACCTCAACTTGTAAATAAGATCCAATGGAATGGAAAAAATGTTAAGCTCATGTTAATATCAAGTTTGTCAGGTTATTTTAAATGCTAACTAGCATTGTTAACATTACATTACTTTCTGGAAATATTAAGGTAAGAGTTGCATATGGTAATCAATAATTCATACCGAGGCTACCGATAGTACACACATTATTTACTAGATATTTAATAAATGTTTTTAAGAAGTTTATTTCAAATATTACATTTTAGTACATTTGACACCTCAACAACCAAATTCCTACTCAGTTCAATCAATTTCTGTTCATGTGAAAAAGAAGCACGGAATAAAAAACTGGTGGACCAAAAGTAAAACCCGGGATGAATTTTGCTGTACCATAAGAGTATTAATTGTATTATTGCAAGTGCCCACAAGAGGCGCTGTTTTTATGATTCATTAGCGAATTCCAACATATGCCAATGTGTCACAGCTGTTTGGTTGGTTTTCAAGGTATTGAATATATGGGAGACTCTCAAAATGGATGCGCAAACATACTACATTTGCGTTCTAGGTAGGATTGGATTAACATAATGCTGTTCATTTGCTATTAACATATAAAAGGCATATTATACAGTCTATATGAAGAGAATATTTAGTGTGACGGATCCCTGTTAAAATGAGGCACTCACTCGATACTTTTCTTTGCCATGTTACATGTTATACCAAAGAAGAAGAGGCTAACTTTAGGCTACTTTGGTGAATTTGCAAGGCTTTGCAAGAAAGCTTTTGACTCTGTGGACCACAACATACTCATTGACAGACTCAGCAGCATTGGTGTCACTGATCACTCACTGGTTTGGTTCACAAATTATCTCTCACACCGGGTTCAAAGTGTAAGATTCGAAAACCTTGTATCCCACTCTCTCCCGATCATCAGGGGTGTGCCCCAAGGTTCTATCCTTGCTCCAACTCTTTTTTTAATTTATATTAATACCATTCCACCGAAGGCTGGCAATTCTTTCATTCACCTATATGCTGATGATACTGTTCTTTATGCCACTGGCCCCTCCCCTGATGCTGTTCAAGCTACCCTGCAAGAAAGCTTTTACCAAGTTCAACAATCCTTTACACAACTCAATCTCAGTCTCAATACCTCCAAAACAAAAATCATGTGGTTTTACCGAAAGGGTACTACGCCTCCTCCTGCACTTAACATCACCACCTGTAATGGGGGTATTCTAGAACAAGTCACTGCATATAAATACTTGGGCATCTGGTTGGACACCTCTCTTACTTATTCTACCCACATATCTAAGCTGCAATCTAAGGTTAAAGCCAAGCTTGGTTTTCTTTACAGAAACCGCTCTTCATTCACCACTTCTGCCAAACTTTCTCTTATTCAAATGACCATCCTACCCATTTTAGACTATGGAGATACCATTTACAGGGTTGCCTGCAAGTCCACCCTGTCAAAACTTGACTCTCTTTACCATTCTGCTATCAGGTTTGACACAAATGCTCCTTACAACACACACCACTGCGCTCTCTACACATCTGTCAACTGGTCCTCCCTTCACAATCGTCGTACAATTCACTGGTTCACGTTCATTTACAAGACCCTTCTTGGTCACTCACCACCTTACTTAGGTCAACTGCTGCAGCCTAAGCCTGCCACTTATGATACCCGGTCTTCAATTAATAATTCCAAAAACCAAAACAGCTATTGGTCTAATATCATTTCAATCTGCTGCCGCTCGGGACTGGAATTCGCTCCAAAAAATTCTCAAAATTGATAAGCTAATTTCAACGTCATCATTTAAAGCTGTAATATCACTCTTGTACACGGACACATGAAGCTGTTTCTCTTCATAGTCATAAATAAAAATAGGAAAAGGAAAGGATAGGAAGGAAAAAGGGAAGGGGAAAGGAAAAAGAAAGATGAAGGAAGGGAAAAGAGGAAAAAAAAGGGGGGGAAGGAGAAAGGATGAAAGGAGCAAATATTTCTATGTACAGCTATTCTTCATTTCTATATACACATACCTGGTTAAAGTGGTCTGTTGTCTACTGTGTTGAGTTTGCAATTGTATTTATGTAATTGCTAACTTGTAAGTATCTATAATGTTTGTTGTCATTTTAACTCTACTTCCTCCACTTGTCAGGCCGCCATTGTAAATAAGAACGTGTTCTTAATGACTTGCCTGTAAAAATAAAGGTATAATAATAATAAAAACAGCACACGGCCATTCTGCCTGCCTCTTTCCCTCACGCTGGCTTGCTTGCTCCAGGTACAATGTGTATCTAGTTGAACAGTGAAAGTCCTCACTTAGTAGTTATTGTTATTGGGGCGACAGATAGCCTAGTGGTTAGACCAGTTATCTGACGGCATTCGATTTTGATGTCATCAGACCGGATCATCTTTTTCTCATGCTCACAGTTCTTTAAGTGCCATTTGTGTTTACTGAAGAGTGGCTTATGTACGATAGGGGCCATTTGGGTTCTTTGTTACGTCCCTAATCAAGGACAATCTTGCCTGGTTACTTAGTTTGGTCATACTGCCAGCTCTAGGTAGAGTCTTGGTGGTTCAATTTTCTCTTCATTTTACTGTGATGGAGCGCATTTTGCTCCTGAGAACTTACCATGATTTAGCAATCTTTTAATAACAGTACCTTCGACTTCATGGCTTGGTTGTTGCTGTGACATGCACTTGGTTGTTGCTGTGACATGTGGGACCTTTATAGACAGATGTGTGCCTTTCTAAATCATGTCCAGTCATTTGATTTTGAATCCAGTAAAGTTTATGAGACATCTCAAGGATGATCAGAAAACACAGGATGCATCTGAACTCAATTTGGAGTTTCACAGCAATGAGTCTTGATACTTACATACAAAAAATGTGTTTTCTCTTTGTCATTACAGGGTTTTATGTGTAGATTGATGACAACAAAAATATATTTAATCAGTTGTAAATTTATATGAAAAGTCTATAAAACAACAAAGAAATGAAGAAGGTGAAGACTCTCCAAAAGCACTGTAAGCCTATGTCTTATATCATTCAAAACATACTGTGTCACTGGGACTTCATGTTCAATACTATGTGCGGGGTATCAGATAATAATTTAAGTGAAAATGGCACTAGTAACTAGTATCTAGTTACCTGTGTGGATGTTTTACTGTAGGATAAAATACATGTGTTGCCTCTGCCTGGACGCACATCAACCCCCAATGGAAGAGATTTGGGTCGGAGGTCATTGATGTAGCCGTTTCCTCTCTGCTATGCTGCCTCTCTCTGCTGAGCGATTGATGATGTCATTTATTTCAATTGTTTAATTGTTGTGAATGAAAAAAACCTTTGTTGTGGATCAAAAGTGTTCTTACAGAGAAAGCTTTACTCTGTGTAGAGTGGGAAGTGAACTTTTGACATGAAGTCTTCTGCTCATGTGTGCAATTCACTACAGCATAGTTATTGACAAGTTTCCGCATGTCTGTGGGTATCACGGTATTAGCGTTATGAAGGCAGTGTAATGAGAAAGCACAACAGCAGGAGAGGCCTGTTGAAGGATTCCCTTGTTGTTTGTGGACCATTGCCAATAGCTAGCCTGCTATAGATCCTCCAGGACAAGGTTGCTCTGTCTTTCATCCCACTGTATTGTTACAAGCAAAAGTTATTGAACCAAGGTTTGATATTCACTTTTGTCATATGAAAAGCATAACTAAATATTTTTTGGATGAAGTTAAGTCATATTCTCAGAGGCTTCCTTGCTGGCAGTTGTATATTCTACTAAGGTATGGTTATTTAATCACACCTTTTCACTTTCGTACTGAACCTTTAACCTAATTTAGGATTAGAGATGAAAGTAGGCAGCAGTTCTAAGTAGTAATGTATAATATAGTGCTACAAAAGATATTATGCAGCAAAATTACAGAAACCGTTTCACTGTGTGAAAAGGATCTGAATGTACTCCATCTTTTCTCAAATACAGTCCGGCAGACTTGTCGTCTGACTGACTGATTGATAGCTTGTATTGACCACTGGAAAGTGACTTCGTCTTATCTTCACAAGATCACTGTTTTTTTGTTGTTGTCACTAGATAAGTAGTCAGTCGCAGATGTGGAAAATACTGTCGCCACTGATGAACCCCCACCGCTTTCCTGTCTCACTGAGAGGTTCCTCTCGAAGGGTTAAAAACCACTTCCTCCCTGTGCTCCGTGCCGCGTTCAGTGGAAACTTTAACAACACCAATGAGGTCGAGGAGTCGCTGAGAGCGGCATCCCTTTCCTCCTGCTCAATATAGAACGGTGCCTGGGTCTCTTTTATCAGAACAACAGCACGACGCAATGAGGTTGAGTGCTCTCCCTACGATATGGGTCGCCTCTTCCGGTCTCTCACTAAGAAACATGGTGGGGCTATTGATAGTGTGTGTGTGTAAAATGTCTGGAATGGAGAGGAGGGATGGATGCAGAGAGGGCCAGGGAAAGACGTAGATACTCTGGTCCGTGGCTGGCCTGAGGAGATTGGGTAAAGATGTTTCATACCCAAGAGTATTTATGGCAGCACGTCTGTATGCACTAGATGTCACAACATTGGTTCATTTACTACACAATAATCTCAGTGGAGTATGAAAGTATTTACTTTTCTTAAAGGGACGGTTTGGGATTTTGGCAAGAGTGAGATGAGTTCATGGAAAATCATCTGGGGTCTCAGTGTTCAATTTAAAGGAATATGCCTAATAGTGTGGGTGCAACTGCCAGGCCTAACTACTGATAGTGTCTTGACTGGAAGTGGTTTAGGTTTTAGGTTTTTTCACCTTTATTTTACAAGGTAAGCCAATTGGAATGAGATCATATTTATATACACAACTGGAATGAGGTGCAAATATGCTCACCATAATGAGCAATGTCCCTGCAGTTACAATCCCAAACAAACCCACTAAACACGTGGGGACAAGTATTACCTGGGGCAGAACATGACCAGAAAGAAAGGCCTATTAACCAACCCTCATGGCTGTGTCTTATTTACAGTAGGATAGCACCGGCATTCAGGATTATAAGAGGAGAAATTAAGAAATGGTTTATGAGAGGTGAAGACTGTGGAAAGTGTGTACACTGAGCCTCTGTCCTGCTGTGCTACCTGTTTTGGTATGGTCTATTTAGACTAATTCCTGTTCTGGCCATGTGATTTATTATCAATGAGTTTGTTCATTCTATTAAAGTAACTGATGCCCTGAGATGCACTTAATATTCCAATTAAAGTGATATGATCAAAATACCAGGAGCTCAGTGTTCTTCCTGCACACGGCACAGTGTACGTACTTGGAAGCTCAATGTCTTTGTTGCCTAATGGCCTGAAAGAAAGCAAGAAATTGTAAATTAAAGGAACATTTACAAAATGTACACTGTTTGCTGTTCTAAGATGCAATGGTAGTTGCGCTCCTCTGTCCGTCGATAGGTGAGTTATTGTTTACCCAGAGTGCATTGCTGCAGGGCGCTGGAGATGGTAGTAGGAACGTCTTGTGGTTTCATGTGATGCTAGATGTGCTATACTGCACTGAACAGAAGCTTCTATGAGTCTACCCCTGGCCTACTATCTTACTGAGGTTGGCTGTACTATTTGTCCTGTAAAGTGGTGTTCTTTCTCTCTGTCTATTTTCATGTACATATATAACACAAACAAGCAGAGGAATGTCACCTTCACTTTAAAACACCCCCGACTCCAAACATTCTCCAGAATCTGGATGTGAATGATATGTAATATTGTAACTTTTTGAAGCATAAAACAGACAAAGTTGAGATAATTTTAAGGTTTGCAAATTAGTTGGTGGGTCATTTGCCCATAACTTAAAATGTTTTCATTATCACAATATCCATAGATGTGAAGTTCTCAAAGATTTGAATGAAATAGACAAAAGTCATCTGAATACCTATAATACGTTCAATTTGTTTTTATGTTCTGGAACGTTAAATTGAATGGAACAGTGCTGTACTGAACAGGTTAGGTTGTGGTCTGGGGAAAGCTGTCAACATGGCCACTGTTCTTTAAATGTAGCACTCATTGCTTCAAGCCACATGTAGTTCACTCATCAAAAAGGAACAAACGTAACTAAAACAAGTACTAGGATGTTAAAATATATATTCTCAGATTTGTTTGTGAGGATTTGCGTTAGTGCTGTCAAACCATTATAATAATGAAATAGAAATGAACCCAATTCTTGAATGTGCTCGAATAAGCTCAGTGTGGATTGAAAAACAAGCAAAGGAATGTGGAGTTTTATTTGCACTACGGATGGCTCTCAGGCTCCAAAAAACATTAGAAATATTTGCACACAGTAACGCTTTAACGATATTTGGGACAAATTAATATAATGTTCAAATTATGCTCCTATATTTATAGTATTTTGTTGCATAAACTTTGCAGACAACAACTGCCTGAAAGTCTGCATTGACCCTATGTAATGTTGAAGCAGGACAGGACACATGCACAGGGAGAACAGAGGACGTTTAATAAAAAGAAACCAAGACATAACAAATAAGGGAGGGAGGGTATAGGATCTCATTTGGCATGACCCACCTACCGTCCTAGGATGTGACACTGCAAGACGTCAGGTATCTTCTCTGTTGATGCTCAACCAAGACTGTACCAAACACGACTTCTGTTGTTGTTTGTTTTTGAGGGCTTTTTGTTAAATCGTCAACAGGTAAAATGTTTGTTCAACAACTTGCTAGTTTCTGATGGCTGTATGCTTGGTGGTTGAGGTTTTCTTTTTGTTTGTTTTTTTAGCGAAACGCATTTAGTGGCTACTTAAGATTTGTTTTAATATCAGAGTTCAACATCAAGAAGGCTAAACCAAACTTGTATTAGATCAAATAGCTTCCTCATTGTCCCTAAACAAAATCATTAGTGAGATTTAGGCTTAAACATAGAGTGGACTTCTTCACACTTCTTTAGGGAAGCCTGGTTTTCTACAAGGCAACTAGAACTCGAAGTACACTCTTATGTTCCCCAAACGGATCCCAATATGGACGTTGATCCAATAAAGGGATTACAGATTTCCTCAAAACACTGCTCTCCAGTGCTTGTTTGTCATGGCTGCAAGAGTGGGAATGATGAGAAGTGTGTTATGTGCTTCCTATCTTTGATGTAAGAGGAGAGAATTATTATGTCCAGAGAGGAGCAGCAGTGCTGTCAGAATCTATCGTCCCAGGAATACAGGGACACATCTCCCAAAATAGTTCCTGTCACCGCAGTGAACTTAGATCTCTCCTGAACACAACCCCGAAGGGTTAGCTGACATGCTCGACAATTGATTTTCTAGTAATGAAAAGAGTCAATAGCCAAAACACTCCATCTGGATTCTACACCCAAAAAAACACTTTGTATTTTATGTATTTTTGGACAGTTATAATATCTACTAGACATGAAAATTAACATTGTTAACAAGTGTTTACAATGTAGAAACACACTGGAATTTACCAATAGGGTTATATGTTCAAGTTTCAAAGGAAATCACACTAGTTTTATCTATTTTCATTATTGTTCACTGTTTTGAGGTGTCAGTCCAGCTGGCTGTCAGCCTCTCTTCATCCTTCCCGTGCCTTTTGTGTGTGTCTGCAACCTAGGTTCCATGCAGTGCTGAGGTTTGTGATTTGTGTGTTTGAGGAACAGGCGATTTGCATTGACTGAGCCTGGCCACAGGGAACTGGGCCTTGTGGAAGGACACTGTGTTGCCTCTAAAGTGTTTGCTCTCAAAGTCATACCAGCTAGTTTACATACCCTTGATTTTGTTTTTTCATGTTGGCTTTGTGAAACAAATGAGCCATAAGCCTTATTGTCCTGCCCCTGTGAAGCCTCAGCTTATAGCCTACGGCTTGTCTGATCCTATAGAGAGGAAAGTCGAGATAGAGTGCAACATCCATCCGTCACCATGTCAACTTTTGTCTCTCACATGTGGAGCCTGCTTGTCTATGTGATGGGAATTGTCTCAGCATCTATCTCTCTCCTCCTCAGAGAGATGCAGGTATTGTAACAGGAACTTGCTATGGCTTTTGAGTAAAACAAGTAATCTTCAAAGAGGTGTCACTACTGTCTAGCAAAAAAAGCTAAACGTTCTAAAGGTTTTGCCTCCATCTTCATAATACATTTACATGCTTTAAAAGGTCAGATGAGTTAATATTTGTCAAGGAAGGATGTCAGTGACTCATGATTTTAAAATAACAGAGTACCTGGAATTTATAGAATGAAGAAATGGGTGAAGAATTGGTGGGCTGTATGTCTGACCATTATGCATTGTTGTGCATGTGCTCATGGGAAAGTTTGAATGAACAAATATACAACATTTCTCTGTCACAAAACTTCCATGAATTCTTTTGACCACCCATGCTGTCATTTGGACTTCCCTCCCCCGCCTAACTCTACACCAGATCGGCTCCAGGCAGTTCCTGTCTCAGTCTCCACCTGTCTCTTCTCTTCTCCCATTCTCCAGTGCGTCTGCATGGCTCCACTTTGCTTCCTCCTGAACAGGATTTGTTTTCATCTGTCTGTCCCAACTGTGAGGGGTGCTGTCGGGCGTCTTCGTCATCCCTCCCCTCTGTAATCCCTTCTCCATCCATGTCAGTTGGCCCAGTACCTGTCGGTCTGTGTTACTAATGCGTTTTTAAGCACTCCCAACCGCAACCCAAGCCACCATGTCCTGCTTGTTCTGTTTCCCATCAGCCGCATTGATACAGACCAGAACCCCAAGTGCACGAGCTGAGTTGAGAGAAACTATGCTTTCATCTGATGAACGCACAGAAATGTCGCAGAACATAGGTTCACCTTATCTCTAAAACTGTTAACTAAGTGTTCCAACACTAACGATGGATAGGATTAAAATCTTTTAAAAAATTATTTTTGGGGCGCATTTTATGCTTTACCAGATATGGAGGAAGTGGGAGACATGGAAAGATGGTGTTTTGGTGATTTAGTGGTAGGCCAGAGTCAAACCCATGCTGCAGTGGTACAACTGGACGGCATGTTTTTTTTAACAGATGATTTTTCCCAAAAAACATCCTTGAAATTCAATTTGTGATTAAGGCCCTGCTTCATTGCAGCAACTCCCACTGGGTTTAGGAAAGTCAATATCAAATGACCAGAATCCTTATGTGCCTGAAGGAACACACTCTCAGGCTAAATTGATTGAGCTCACAGACGCTCAGGCTGCCACAAACAGTCGCCAGATGTGGCTGGCCAATTTCACCACCCTCTGAGACAATTTGGAAGCTGCATTTGAACCCTATTTTTAACAGAAGTATGACATTATATTGTACTAATTAGCTACTTTCTCTGTGTAGAGTAGCACCAGGGCAACAAGCACTCATTTGGTTTAATGTTAGTTGTGCAAATGCACTGCAATGATTTGTGTGCTGCATACCTGGTGTACAGGTGCTGGTCATAAAATTAGAAAATCATGAAAAAGTTGATTTATTTCAGTAATTCCATTCAAAAAGTGAAACTTGTATATCATAATCATCAAAATTAAAATAAATAAACACTTGAAATATATCAGTCTGTGTGGAATGGATGTATACATTATTCAAGTTTCACTTTTTGAATGGAATTACTGAAATAAATCTACTTTTTGATGATATTCTAATTTTATGACCAGCACCTGTATTTTCTCTGTGTGAATGGTTGTGATCTTAACTTGAATTATTTTACATTTAAATTATATTAAATTATATTTGTACTGCTTACATTTCTAAGTCAAATTCATGCTGTTAAAGGGTGTTGTTACCTAGGACAAAGAGAGGCCTGTCAGTGTTGTGATGCAAATATTATGGATCATTTGCAGAAAGGAATCTTAAGCAGAAGATTGATGTGTATTGGAGATAACAGTAAATAATGACTACAAATAAATGAAAAACATGAAAGTGAAGGGAATCCAGGTTTCATGTTTATAGTAGATTTTATAGAAAGCCTTTGAAAGTATATAGACAATTGACAAATGGTACATTTCGTTCTACATTACATTTTATTTTAAAACACTGAATCAATTATCATTCACCTTTTTTGGAGCTGATTTGGATATTCCTATGCGATTTGGATATTGCACATGTCAATATCGCAGTTTCGATTACATTTGTGCAGCCCTACGTTAAAGGTGAATTCAACTTTGTTAGAAAATGATGCAGAGTAGATATTCTAAACAGAGTTCCGCTGTCAATCCCCCAGAAATGGATGGTTTTCATTTCAGACCCCCTAGGGTGTCCCTCTCAGTGACTTGAATGTGAATCAGTTTGGATTTAAGTATAGTTGCTCTTTCTGAACAGTTCAGGGCTTTAATATTAATTGTTTAAGCCCTCCAAATGTGTTGTCTGTATACTGTATACTAAACATACCTGCTGAATTATCTGGTTTTCCATTCCAACTAAAGTAAAATATGACTTAAAATAGGACAGACTGAACTAGTTTGTTAGCCACAACTTAAAAAAAAAACTACAAGTAAAATACTTTGCACTGCTTACTTTTTTGCAGACAAACATCCGGACAGCATTAAAGCATGTTGTCAACTTACTGTATTGTTGATCTTTCCTTCCAGGCCTGTGAATTTGTGTGGGTGTGCTGATAGTATGAGGGTTTTGCTGTTATTATCGTAGCGTGGCTGAGAAACACATAAACAGGCCCTTAGGGAAAACCTCACACTCAGGCCTGTTGCTGGTGCCGCTGTCATCTTAAGGCCCTGTCTGTCGGTGAACTTCACTGCTGCACTACTGCTTGACCCCCTGGTTCAGTCTGTCGCCACCACGTGAAAGAGGAGAGCTGTGTATGGGGGTGCGACTTTCTACCAACTCCCAGCCTCCTCGATGCACTCTCAAATCCACTAAAGAGCAAAATGTGTGACGCCCGTTAGTTGGAGCACTGCAGCACAGTCCCATGTGACGGGGGGAAAACCGAGCTAGTGCTGAGGCCGCTGCCTCGTATGAGCATCTTAATGTAACTTAATCTACCGTGTTAATGAAAACAGACGTTTCTGTCTGGGTGCATGTCCATTGGCCAGAGATAGTTGTTTCCCTTGTCATCACATCTACTGTTGATGTTTTCTCTGTGTATTGGAACTTGCTTTGGCTGTTTGTCCTTTTCAGTCAACTGAGAGAAAATGTCTTCTGAAATATCTTGTGACTGCCAGGAAGGCTTTTGTTTGTGCCTTTGGCCGTGTTTTGTGTGTGAGTGTGTGTGTGTGTATGAGGGAGTCCCTATGTTTTTGTGTACCTTGGCTCAGTGTGGGTAAAGCACCCTGAATTGTGTGTGTGTGTGTGTGTGTGTGTGTGTTTGTGTGTGTGCCCTGGCTTGAAGCAAGGAGAACACCCTGCTGGCTTGAATGCCTGGAGGGAAGGGGAGGAGGCTTAAAGGCTTCCCTGGCCTAGTAGAGTGAGACCAGAGTGCTGTGGTCGATTGGTCGCTCAGGGAAACCCCACATCCATCCATGGTGGAAAGCAGCTAACAGAGTAAAGAATGCATTGGCTATGCCAAGATGGAAAATTAAAGAGAGCTCTCTCAGGGACGTCCAGTGAGGGGGAATAACACTGTGTAACCATCAGCAGAGTGCAACTGGGCTGGAACTCAAGCCAAAAAAAAAACACGCATCCTTTAAGAGTTTTCATTTGCGTCATTTGCTGTGGCTCCAGATGTATGCAATAGTTAGATTGATGCCACCCGAATGGTTTGACAACAGAAGCACTTTATGCCTCTTCTCTGTACATAACTAATATGTTGATGACTTTTTAGACCGTGAGAGATTATAATTTGCATAGTACTTCACAGTACATATAGTTTCAGTTTACATTGGTGTAGGTTTTCTCTCCAACTCTAATTTAACACATCTGATTCTAATAATTAGCTGGATGAAAAGCTTAACCAGGTCAGTCATAAAATGGGGTTGAAGAGAAAACCTGCAGGACAGTAGATCTCCAGGAACAGGGTTGGGAAGCCCTAGTTATATGCAAGTGTCAGCATCTTGGCAGAAGCACCCAAGTTGTGGACTCAAATGTCTTGGTACTTCATGATGCCATTGACCTTAACAAGGGCCCCAGCATCAGAAGAGCCAACCAGCCCCATGTCATCAAACATTCACCCCCATTTTCTACAATCGATATGGGAGTATTTTCTGCTAATGTGCTATCTGGTGTAGTGGAAAATTTGCAAGCATGTATACCAATCAATCAATCAAATGTATTTATAAAGCCCTTTTTACAACAGCAGTTGTCACAAAGTGCTTGACAAAGACGTATACGTATTTGAATGAATCACTCATCCTGAAGTAATGAGCAGATTAACATTTGTTATTTCCTATTTCCTACATCCACCAATAGTTTAGATTGTTGCTCTCCATTATGAAATCCTGTAGGGCACTGTGGATACATTTCTTGTATCAAATGCTATTGAGCAGATTGGCATGAAAGTTGGGAGTAATAATGCGTCCACTGATTTGCCATCTAGCATCTACTGCAGGGGCTATGTGATCAGTTCATTGAATTACTAAATTCAACACAATTAATGTTCCCTGTTAAAATCAGGCAGCATTCCAGGCTCGATGTTGCCTACCCTGGATCCACAGTTAGCGAAAAACTCTATTTGAAACGACTAAACAATGCTCTCATCTACATCAATGAATGACAACCAAAGGACGAATGTTCATGTGTGGTGGGTTGGACGTGTAATAAATGAACAATGCCATCCATACACAATAGAGCTATGTTCAGCCCCCCCCACCCCCCCACAGTGTTTGTTATGACAACAGACAGAGCACTGGGCTAGAAACACAACATATGGTAGTTTAACTCAAAGAGTCCTGGTTTTGTCATCCCTACAGCACAAATCATGGAAGAAAATCAAGAACATGGTCCACTGGTCTCCATTTGTCATGTCTTTCAAGAAGAAGTACCCTTGGATCCAGCTGGCGGGTCATGCAGGTAGGCCTTCCCAACGTGGCCTCTGGAGTATGGGGAGTCTGTGGAAGGAATGTGTGTTCTGGGGTTCTGCTCTCCTACTAATAGCTGCATTGAATACGCTACAGTGGCAAATGTGTTTGGAATTCAAATGTAGCATTTGTATACTCTTGTAGATCGTTTGTTTAATGGGTTCAGTACTATTGGGGCATAAATGTTTTACTCAACATATACCTGTAATACTGAGATTCTGGTAATATCTTAAACGTTTATTGTCTGACAAAATAATGTAAACCAGGCCTTCTGTAAATGGTAAATATCCTCTATTAAAGGCTTTCTTTGATTTGATGGCTCCTCTTAGGCAGTTTTAAGGCAGGGGCTAACGGCCGGATCCTGAAGAAGCACTGTGACTGCGAGCAGCGCTGCCTGGACCGGCTGATGAAGGACGTGCTGCGCCCCTACGTACCAGCCTACCACGGAGACGTGGAGAAGGACGGGGAGAAGTACAACCAGATGGATGACCTGCTCTCTGAGTTTGACCTGCCATGCGTCATGGACTGCAAGATGGGTGTCAGGTGAATGTTCATCTCTAGGTTGACACACTTTTATAGTACAATATTCTGATTAAAAGTACTTTTCTGTGGAAGGTAATGCATCGTATTTAAAGTGTATACACATAATTAAACATTCTGACATACATACACATCTTTTATCTCTCAGTACTTCTTTTTGCCTGAAATCCATTGAGTAACCATGGTAGCAGTTTTATGTTTTGGCAAGCAAAGATCTAATTTTAGTTTACCCTCTGGAAATTCTTACCTTTCCTTTTAAGGGGTTAAATGAACATCTGACCTTGTTTTTACTATCGACCTGGACGTCACGGTAGCTCTCAGATTTCTTTGTTCCAGTTTGTCAGGTTACGGTCAGGTCCAGTAAGGCCTAGGGGTGACCAACCCCGTGGTCTACACTAAAGAGATGCATTGTAGCAGACAGCCGGCTGGCCCTTCTCAGACACACCGTGACTTATATCAGACGGTGGGGAAAGTGTTGCGAAATGGCTTCTATGCCTTTGGGTTCATTCTTGGGCTTTTGAGCTCCACATATCTGTTACACGGCTCAACGTCTCCCTTGTATATATCATATAACTGCTAGATAGCTGCGGGTTGCCGTATGTACTTGCTATACCGCTATGCAATGTTGTTAGTGACCAGTGATGATGTTGTTAGTGACCTGTGGCACTTTGGACTGGTTGCTAATGGGTCAGGTCGGTTTTGCTACAGTGTTCTATTGTCTCCCGGTCCTATCCTCGCTAACAAAGCTTTCGTTGCTATTGTCAGCCTTTTCTAGAAGGGCAGAGATGGAGAGTTCAGCACTTACAGAATTAAGGCTGGCATGTTATTTAAGTATGTTGATGCTACAGCTTGAATGAGAAGGAGAATACGAATCTGCCTAGGAATGGTAAAGGAAACCGTAGCCCTTATTTAGGAATGGATGTCCAAAGTGTGGGGCTTGTGTTGTGCAATGTTTGCACAGTGTTTTGTGAAATTAGTGGATGAGCTTGTCCGCTAACTGACATCATTGAAAGTATAAATCGTATTCTAAAGGAGTCAAATTATCCTTCATATTGTCCCATTAAATGAAAGTATTTTTGATAGCTCGATTGGTAACACCATATTGTGCCGTTTAAGTCGCTACCAGGCCTAGTACCAAACAGATGATTCCCTGTCTCTGTTAAAGGACGTACCTGGAGGAGGAGCTGACCAAGGCTCGCAAGAAGCCCAGTCTGAGGAAGGACATGTACCAGAAGATGGTGGAGGTGGAGCCCCTGGCGCCCACGCCCGAGGAGCAGGAGAAGCAGGCCGTGACCAAGCCCCGCTACATGCAGTGGAGGGAGACCATCAGCTCCACGGCCACACTGGGATTCCGCATTGAGGGCATCAAGGTGAACCTCGGGTCCATATTTGGACGGTCGACCTGCTTCCTGAATTGGCACCATTATACCCTGTGATATACAATATACAATACACTGTAAACCTCACTTAAGGCTACAATTCTTATTTGCTATATATATATATATATGTGTGTGTATCTGTGTGTATATCCATTCTTCATAATAATATAAATTGTTTTGGAGCTCAGTACAATTGTTGTACCCCAAAATATGTCTGGTTTGTAAACAAATCAAATGTAAACAAACAATGGAAATTACCACAAATGATGGAGAAAAGTCAGAATACTCCAACTGAACCTTTATTCATACAGCAATTGCAGGAAACAGTGGTTAGGCTCAGATCCAACACACTGGTTGTTGAATGATGTCTGGACCCTGGCTATATAGGAGTCACCCCCCCCCCCCCCCTTCACAGAGGAGTCACCTCAGTGGGTCACCCCGCTTCCCAGAGCCCTTGGGCTTTCTCTTTGCAGAACCAACCAACCGGACATCACTTAACAGTTTCCTCTGTCCCTCTGACCCAGCCACCTGTCCAGATCATTACGTCCTTAGGTGCCCCAAGAAGCAACAAGCTAAAAGGTCACTAAAAGGTTTTAGCCTTGGTCCAGTCCAAAAATAATTGTTCTGATTATTTCTAAAATGGGCAAATATGTATGGATGGTTAGAGAAAAATTCTAACAGATTTGCCATAGAGAAAACATGAATTACATCAAATTAGGGTGGCCAACAGGAAGAGATCCCGTCTCTTCAGTTTCAGTGTGTATAGGCTGTTCTCCACCTAGGGCCTGCTTGTGACACCTCTATTCACGCGAACATCCGTTGTTGACGCAACTCATTCACATTCACACACCATCTAGACATTAATAGATTCAGTGCAGGATCAGATAGACAGACAGGCTGAGCGATTTTGTCCTTTTGCCTCAGTAAAACTAATGACACTGCTAATCCTATTCAGTAAAAGATGGGGGGCAACAAAAGAAAAGAAAAACATCCAGAAAATGTCTGTCCCAAGCGGTTAGATTAACCAAGGCCAGTCTAATTCCTCCTAAAGCCAAGAGGAGACATCCTGGCCATGTTTGGGCTGTAACACTGTCTTCCACAGGCTGTCTCCTCTAATGAGGCTCTGTGGTTAGTCTTTAGAAGACTATAGACAGAGGTGCTGGATGAATGGTTCAGAGTGGACCAGCACAGGAACAACAAGGTTGTCCGAAGTTTTCCACTCATATCTCTCCCTCCCGTCTCCAGCCATGTCCATAGATGGCCACAGCCTATGCTTGCCCTCTCTGTTGCCATGACATCA
The DNA here is from genome assembly GCF_011004845.1 of Esox lucius. Lineage (NCBI taxonomy): Eukaryota > Metazoa > Chordata > Actinopteri > Esociformes > Esocidae > Esox > Esox lucius. The sequence goes on along the minus strand of NC_047586.1, from coordinate 12,610,397 downwards.
GGGGTTGCCCTCAGAGACTGTGTGGGGAATCAAAGGGCTTTGTGAGTTTTTAGACAGCACACAGCTGCTGTTGTGTCAATGCCCATATGACTGTCTGTCTGAGAAAGGCAAGCGTTCTGGTCGAGTTACACCAGAGCTACGGTGGGCCGTGAATAGGCTGTGAAAAGGAGTAGTAGCGCAGACTTTCCTATGGTTTTACTGGTACCAAGTTCACCTTTCTTAACAAGTACACACCACCGCAGTACATTGATTGGAAGAGCTGTTCCCTGTTTTCAGTGTGCCTCACAGTTCAAGTTGGTAGACTAACTGAAATCTAGACACCATCTATGTCTGTGTAATCTCGTCCATACTATAAAGCTCTTGCAAAGTTAAGCATTGCGTGCTTCTACATGTAGCTAGTTGTTATCTATTTCATTTCATCTCAGCTTCATATGTGAAGCGAAGCCATTTACAGTCCAGAAAGTAACTGCACAAACGGGAATGTTTTGGTGCCTATTTCCAAATTTAATAAATCAATCAAATGTACATGGTAAAGCCCTTTTTTGTCACTAATTGCTTTTCACCAGCCTGAAACCCAAAAGAGCACACAACTTCAAGAATTTATGCACAGTGGCTAGGAAAAACATAGAAAGAAACCTAGAGAGGAACCAGAAGATTATAAGAGTACATTTCCATTTGGGCCAATTCAGCAGTTATCTAGCTGGATTGGTTTTAAGGAAATTAAAAGGTGTGAAAGTGAGCCAACATGTTTTTGATAAGATTTCAGTTTGACTTGATAGCATGTCATTTGTGATTGAAATTCAATCAGCTTTTATGAGGAGCACAAACGTGGGAAGCATCCCATTCCCTAAGCACTTACAGTATTCTCTTAACAAACTGAAGGAAATAAATCTTTTTTATCCAATCCTCTTCCAAAGTTAAAATGTAGATTTGGTGTAGCCTTTAACAGAATCATTTAACAGAATGTGATAAATTGCTAAGTGAGATACAGACCTAGTGTCCTAGTTTCAGATAGCCTACCGTCTGAACGTCAAGGAGCTCTTTATGCTCACAGTCTAACCCCGTTGACTTCACTGCTGTCGTCAAAGCATAGTCTTGACGTAACTCTCCCTCAACGCTGTGCAAAATGTTTCCTAATAGGTAATTTTCCTGTTTTGGTCAGGGTTCGGCTGCTGACTTCTGAAGTTATTTTTCCTCCCCTTGTATGATAGCGGCCATTAGACACAGCTTAAAGTGTGATCGGGGAGCCTCATACATAATGTCTTAAGGCTCCATTATGGTGAAATATTATTCTAATAATATCTGCCTTCCTTTCCCTTCCTCTGTGTAGAAAGAAGATGGGACGGTAAACAGAGACTTTAAGAAGACAAGGACTCGGGAGCAAGTGACGGAGGCGTTCACAGACTTTGTCAAAGGAAACCAGAACATCCTGGTGAGATTCTGTGTATGTGTGTGCTTGAGTGTCTTGATGTGTGTGTGTGTGTGTGTGTGTGTGTGAGACAAGGATTGTGAGGTGGGGTCGGCCAGTGACAATGGGTCATGGTCAATGGCCCCAAAGGCCCCTGGTCGGAGAGCCCGAGGACTCCCCCGCACACTCCAACGGCCCTGGAAGTGATGTCATAGCCAAAAGTGATGTCAGAAACAAAACACTAGTTCAAAGTGTCCTTTGCCCCATTCCGTACTGGTTCGTCATATGTTTGTCTGGCACCACTCAGCCCAAACCAAGGCTGGCAAGCCCTGCAAAACAGTCTCTTGTCACTGTGGTGGGCCGAACCCAGGCTGTTGTATACTTCACTGTCACTCATGTATAGTGGGTTGGCTTTCATCTTTCTCCACTGAGCTTAGCTGTTGCTCCACAGGTTTTGCTCAATTATCTGTTTGCAATAGTGCCTTATTATGTCATTATTCACAGTGGGGTCCGTTCATAAGTAATGTTATGTGATCAATACATGTTTTAATGCAGTTAAATTAATTATATTTTGAACTGTGTTTGAACTCTGGATAGCACTCCACCTATAACCGATTATTGATTTGATCCCCGTGTTGAAGTAGAACCCCGTGTTGAAGTAATCGTAAATAATGTATTATTCTTAAAGCTTCTGAAGTTTGTCATTAACAATTCATATTTGATTTTCTCCTTCAAGATGTATCAACCTGTCAGTGTCAATTCATTATAATGGACAGCACTGTCAATTCATTATAATGGACAACACTGTCAATTCATTATAATGGACAACACTGTCAATTCATTATAATGGACAACACTGTCAATTCATTATAATGGACAACACTGTCAATTCATTTTACTACACTTAATAATCTACATTTCCTATTGTAGGGCAATATTTTACTGGCTCAGATTAAGATCCCACATCTGCATAATAATAGTTTAGTTGATGTTTTGATGTGCGATTCGAAATATAAAAAACCTCAAGCCTTGAAATACTCTAAGCTCCGTGGCTTGGATTTATCACACATTTCCCTGGGTAGATGGAATAATTCCTCTTCTCTCCTGTGCGTTTTCAGAATTGTTACGTGGACCGGCTGAAGGAAATCCGGGACACTCTGGAAATATCAACCTTCTTCAAGACCCATGAGGTAAAGTGAGATTGTAATGCTTACCGACATGGAAGTATTAAGAGCCACCCACGTATGACTTCACAGATGCAGGAGTATCTGTTCAGTGGAAACACATGAACAATGACTCACACTAAAACGACCACTATTTACAGGACATTGTTACTCTATATATGAAGCGCAGTTATGCTTCCTAAGTTGGCATTTCAGAAGTCGAGACGTAGGAGAATCCTCCCTGAAATTACCTGGTGAACTTACCAACCCTAAAGTCCTCTGATTCAATAGGGAAGACAATTCAACTTTTTACATCAATCCCCACTAGAATAACATAGAACACCAGATGTTGTCTACTAATACAGACACCCTTTTTCTGTCTCCTTGACCACTCTGCAGATCTCTGATTCGATTGGGGAAGTTCATAGCTGATTATAAAAGAGCTTATGGGTACCCAGAGAACAATATGGCACGGAATCCCTGTCCGACTGTACCTCCCCAGAAATGAACATTGCCTAACCAAATTGGCAGGGCCCTTTGCAGGACTCCCGGTCACATTCATTACGCGATGACCAAGATTGGAACCTGGGTCACAGCGACGCAGCTGTACTTCAATGCAATGCTTTGGATCAATGTAGTGTGTCACATGGGAGCCCTGACAATGGCTTTTCATAGACAATCATTTTAGGAAAAAATTGGGATTATGTGGATTAACCTTTGGTTTGAAGGAGGACCTCTGTGTTTTGGCAAATGTGATCTTTATTCAAGGCGCAATTATGTGACAATATATTGCCTTTAAATAAAGGCAATATTACCTTGTAATTATTGGGATGCCAAAAAAAGGCACCTTTTTGAGGAAAACGTTACGGTAACACACTTTATTTGGACAGTGAGTCTGATGATGCTTTAAAGACTATCTACTGACTATCAATAACATTTAAATTAACTATCTACTAACACTAACCTTAAACCTCACCCTATAACCTTAACCCATTCCCTAACCCTTACACTAACCTTTATTCTAAACTTAACTCTTATCTTAACCTCAGCTGGCAGAGGTGAGGATCTGTAGCGCAGATATACACCTACAGTTACACAGTTGAACATTTTCACTATCCAAATGTAGTGTAACCTAACTTATTAAACCTAGAAATCCCATGATTTTATGTTTAAATATTTAATCAATATTATTTGTTTAATGGGTCATGTTTAATACTAAATGTACTGTTTACATACAGTTGTGAAATACAGCAGAATCTCGGTTTACGATTCCAGTGATAGGTGGGGTGTTTGAAGAATATTGATTTAATGGGCAGTTATTTATGCAAATAAGGCATAACATGATCATATATGACAATGCTGCATTACTTGCTCTTATTGAATTTGCCAGGACAATGTTGCAGATGGCAGATTTATTTTGTCCAAATGTATAAGCTATACCGTCCACTAATAATTATAATAAATTATTAAGCTTCTGCAGCTTTTTTCAGAGAATCTTAAGACTCTTCTAGAGTAGAAAACGAACAAGGAGTATATCATGACAGATCACCCAGATGAGGCCAGGTTTCTGAATGCTCCCCCCTGCAAAGATGACAGGGTCAGGTCACGGCTTAAGAGTGGAGAGGTGCTCAGAGGAGGGTCGGTTATGGTGATGGAATCTGCTGATGACCTTATATAGTGCAGGTCGGGGAGACGGCCTGACTGTTACAGCGTCGCTAGGGGCAACCCAATGAGTGCTTATCACCTTCCAGCTTATGAGTTCTCTAACATTTTGTGGCCAGGGAATTATTTTGTGATAGCAGATCATCAGGCACCATAATTCAAAAACCTCCCTGAGTGAGATCAAAATAGGCGTACTTAGAATTTGGCTGTGTATGTCTAAATGAACCAAGTTTTAGCTCATTGCTTGCAATTCTCCGTGTTTAGTCACAATGGAGAGAGATAAAACTTCAGTTTTTAAAATAGTAAGAAATATTACGTTAAAAAAAATTATAATTTGCTGAGTACCATGGTGTAGCTTTGAAGCATTGGCACGAGACATGCGCTGGGAGAACAAAGGGGGTTTATTAAAATTAACTAAGACATAAAACAGAAACTAAACCACAAGACAAAACATAACAAGGCTACATTTGGGGTGAAGACAAAACAAAGACCGACAAGATACAGGAACGGAAGAACTTAAATAGGGACAGCGATCAGGGACAAGGGCAATAAACAACAAACATGTGTCTGTTCTACGGGTCACTAGGCATCAATCTACATCATCTGTTTCATTTTTCAGTTTGAGAATCCACATCCTAGACTTGCCGGTTGCTGGTGTGTTGTGGATGATGATGGCCGTCAACAACTTTGTACTGGGTTTCGTGTTAAACTCCTGTGTTGGGACCTTATTAAAAATGAATGTAGACCTCAATCATTCCGAATCAATAGCTTAACGGTTGAATGGTTTCTGTTTTAAACCTGTCCCTTACCTGGTAGCTTAGACACGCCACCACATGGCCAAATGACATAAAGCCTGGAATAATTAAATTGTCTAGCCAAGTCGTGTTTTTGTTGCTGAATCTTTGGAATGCGGAGTTGTTTTGTTTCCCTGTTAGGATACATGGAAACAAAACAATTACCATTCTGCTACCATACTCACAACTCTCCTTGAGACCTCTATTCTAGACTTTTGTTAGCTGTGAAATAAGTATTATTTCAGCTAAATGTTTCATCCTATTGGTTTGCTGTAAATTCATTCATTTTGTACACCTTCCTACCAGAGGTATTTAGCGTTTTGAGGACTAAGGTGGATCCCTTTCCTTCTCTCCTTCCAGGTGATTGGCAGCTCTCTGCTTTTCGTACATGACAAGCGGGAGCAGGCAAAAGTTTGGATGATAGACTTTGGGAAGACCACGCCTCTGCCAGAGGGGCAGGTCCTGAGCCACCGGGCTACCTGGGAGGAGGGCAACCGCGAGGACGGCTACCTGTACGGCCTGGACCACCTCATAGACATTCTCACCCACATGGTGGTGACCCCAGAACCAGACTCTCAGCAGCACCAGGACCTTGCACTACAGTGACACCTCTGGTGTCCCCCCCAAAAAACACCCCATCCGCTGGCCGCGGAAAACAAACTCTAGCCATGCCGGTGGAATGTCTTCACTGTTCTGTGTAAACTTGTAGATTGTGTACATACTGCTGTACAGGGTGTTTTTGTTCAGATGAGACCGTCGTTTGAGTTAGGTGAACTGAGGTTGGATTGAGTTAGGTTTACTTTAGTTTTCTTCTCTGCAGTTTGTCACGCGACAACCGTTCTTAAGATTTTCGTAGGTTTTGTTTGTGCGGTTTTTTTCTCCAAAATTCTTTTAGTGTTAGCATTGTGGGGACACTTTCATAAATGTATCAAATTTCACTTCTATGGTGCTTGGCCTTGTGGTAAAAGCAAGACTGTTGGAATAGTTGAATTAAGCAAAGTGCCATTACTTGCGTTAAACAATTTAACATTTACAGAAAATGTCAACGGTCAATGTGATCTTTTTTAGCTGGCAGGATTGTCAGAATCCATTTGTTCTGTTGAATTTCTGAAACCCCAATTTTCTATGTACAACACTTAGTCAAATAGTGTACTTGAGACTGTGTGATGTGCCTATAGTAATTCCAGTGCCTTCATAATGGAAGTATTGAAGGTGGCATAAGTAGATTGCATCTGGTATGCACTTCAAACCTATTTTATTAGGGCTAATGTTGACATTCCTGTAATCCAAACCCTTGACGTGTCAATGTCAGTTCATTCACTATGTACATTCCTGCCTCTTAACATAGAGAGAATGAGTTAGATTGCTATATTCCTCAGCATTTCAGAACACCTAATAAGTTACCTTATCAGGTGATTCCCTTAGTCAGAGGTGGCATCACCTGTTATACTCTGCCATAAAGATACATTGGCTGGTCTAGGATTATGCAGCCATCATAATCATTGCTCATAGTGTAAACTACACCCCATCGTGTTTCTCTATGATCCTGTTCTTGAGAGGAGTTTGTTATTGTGTAGCAGTATCGCTGTTGATTGTTGTTTGCATGTCTATTTGACATTCAAATCTACCACTCCTGTCTGCTACCCAAACATCCTGAGGTAGCAAACAAAAATGATGCGCTAATGTCTGTCTATTGTCCGTCATTGTAGGTCTACAGGCGGAGAACCAGACTGAGAGAGGCCTTTTACAGGTCATCACTGTCATCCCTGTATGTTTGGATTCCATTAGCACTGAGTCATGTTTTGGTGGCAGTCAAATACACTTCAGATGTGAACCATAGAAAGAGCGATTTCTATGGACGTTTTTTTAGGGAAGCAGTAACAATAATAGAAAAAGGTTGTACACTTCAGGGTTTAAAAAAACAAAACTTCCCCTTCAATAGCCATATTATATTGTCAGAAATAGTGACTCAGTACTAATCATTTTAAGTTGCTTTCTCACTTAATGTGAGGAACTGAGAGGGGAGTGGTGTGTTTGGCATGAAACGTATCCTAAAGAAACACCTAAGAAACAGCTCACTTCTCCAAGTCTGGTTGAAGCAGATGATTCTTGCAGGACCGAATGCCCAACAGGCCAAGGACACCATTTGACTGATACCCTGTGTGTCCTACCAAGTGCCTTTTTTGTCTTTCTTTGGAACATACTTTATGCATCAGGGATAACCATCCACCCGAACCGAAATGTGTCCTGTTTAAGTATGACTTGAATGTGATGTAAAGGAGTGTGGTAAACTGAGTATGACAATAGGTCTTTTACATTGGACCATGTAGCACAGAAATAAAGAGTAGAGCACCCCCCCCTGTTTAATAAATGTATTACACTGAGCGGCATCATAGAAGTGACATGGTTGTATTTTACAAAAGATTACTGTATGTTTACTTTGATTTTAGAATGTTGTGTTTATTCTCTAACTTTAATATCTTCGTCGTACCTTCCTGCTCTGTTGTTGTGCTTCTTGTTTTTTTGTGAAGTCTCTTAGAATTATATACCCATGACCATATTTATTTCTTTTTGACATTTGCACAAGAACACTAAATGTAGCTGCATGTGTTTTCTCTTTTTACAGTCCTGTTATTTTGTTAACTCCTTCATGTTGCAGACATTTATTAGGGCACTGTAACATAGGCTTGACCTACTGCTTCTTATAATGTGTAAATAATTCTCAAGGTTTTCGATGGTGAAGAAGACGTGTGTTCTGTGCATTCTGTCAGGTGTCCCTTCGTGCCTAAAATCTGTGAGACCTTTTCACATTTTCGGGCTGTTATTACGCTGGCCACAGAGCAGTTGGTTGAGGCTGAAATTGCCTTTGCAACGTTCCCTGTCATTCCTGGTCCATGTTAACACGATTCAGTACTTCCTCTCTTGTGCTGTGACACTGGGGATGTTCGGGCTGAGATACGTGTGTGTACTTTTAGATTCTTTTCAGGGTTGGGTTCAGTTCCAATTTAATTTGACATTCCAATTTAATTCTTCAATATGAATACTTTTTTGAAGTTGCGGTATTGTAAAAACATGTAATCTTTGGTACTGATTTAAAAAGGAATTCAGTGTTTATACATTTCTCAGATTTCAAACACCAACCCTGATTTTTTATTTGAGCAAAATGGAATTTACAGGAATAGGATCATTTAAAATAACTTAATGTGTATAGTCAAACCAAGCCCTGCGGCTATCACTTATGGATCCTGCCATTATGTCGATAAGCAAAATGATTCTTGGCTGTACAGTTTTACCATAGTAAATGGCTTTAATGCTATCACGTGTGAGACTCTTGTTTCAATCTACGACATCTTCTTTGTCATGGTTACAACACCACCACATGGGATACTTGTTAAGAACATTTCACACCTGGTTTTAATGATTCTTCTCATCACGTTATGAGAGGGTGACATATCGCATAGCAGTTAAAGCATCTGAGCAGTAACCCACATGTTGTTCAACTAAAATCCTTAACAAAGTGAAACGTGTAGTTCTTGAGCAAGACAGTGCATCCTAATAGGCAGAGTAAAGAGGGTCCTCTGAATGACTGAAATGTCAAATGTGTGAGATTAATCTTTCTCCCAGTTCTACCTGTCCTATTTTAATCTTTAAGAGCATTTATAGACATTAGGCCAGCCAGCTCTCACAGGCACAGAGAGATAAAGCCTAGATTATTATAGGAATCAGATCCAGTCTGTCTAAGGAGGTTCCAGAGAGGTATAACCCCCACATCTGTGCTTCTGTGCTAAATTAAGGGATTTATATGAAGGGTTGTTGATACTGGAACAGGATTTTGATCACAAAGTAAACTGTCACTCAAACTGCTCACATAACACGGGAGTGACAGGTGAGGAGCCACCAGCAGAAGGCAACATGACAACCATCAAGAAGAAAAGCCCTTGATAATAAGGCAGGTCATAATTGGCTATACATCGATCTAATACTTAAAGATAGTTAGCTTGGCAAGTAGAGGTACTTTTCATATAACTTATTAGTTTACCGTAGATTTCGGTCAGTCAGCATTTAGGATTCAAACTAGTTAGGTGCAATACAGTGACAGGTAGATTGTTTTATTGTAAATTATATTATAACAAACCTATGTTTTTAGGTTTGTTAGCTAATAGCTCACGTCCTGTTAACTATGTGCAAGGTTAGTTAGCTGGTCTTTTGATGATTTTTTTTCCTGTTGTGTTGTGTGCAGAATAAAAGACAGCATGAGCTTTAGTGCCATCTTGCCAATGTCTGCTGAATGTTTCCCTTGGCTAGGAGTAAGAACATGAAGGTTACATTAGCAGCTAACTAGCTAGTGTAGATAGCTGTATAGTTACATTAGTTTCATCTGAATATAAACCGTTTAATTGTAACAAGCTATGACTAGCTCGCATTGTCCATATAACATTATTTTTAAAAGTCTACGCGGGAACGCCACACATCAGATTAGCTAGCTACGTCTGTATCAGCACAATGATACAGAAATAGTCATGAATTTATTTTCCAAATGATTGTGAAATGTTGTGGCATATTATTAATTTCTACACAGCACAGGATAAGTACACAACAAAAGATATCTCTATACAACACAAGATATACCGGGGCTTGGAGATTCGTCCGTACATTTTTGTCAACAGTCCCATTACAAAACAGAATACTGAATAAACTAAATTTGAATATAAATAACCCGTTGTCCGCTGATATGTAAGTGCAACAAATGACAAAACAAAGACAAAAAAGTTATATTGATTAACATGAAAATGTGTGACTTGTGTGTGGCTGTCATTTTTTAATTTAAACTTACATTATTTCTCTATTATGCTTTTACACTCACCTAAAGGATTATTAGGAACACCCGTTCAATTTCTCCCATACCATACCATACCATCTTCTTCCGCTTATCCGGGGCCGGGTCGCGGGGGCAGCAGTCTAAGCAGGGATGCCCAGACTTCCCTCTCCCCAGACACTTCCTCTAGCTCTTCCGGGGGGACACCGAGGCGTTCCCAGGCCAGCCGGGAGACATAGTCCCTCCAGCGAGTCCTAGGTCTTCCCCGGGGTCTCCTCCCGGTGGGACGGGACCGGAACACCTTCCCAGGAAGGCGTTCCGGAGGCATCCGAAAAAGATGCCCAAGCCACCTCAGCTGACCCCTCTCGATGTGGAGGAGCAGGGGCTCTACTCTGAGCTCCTCCCGGGTGACCGAGCTTCTCACCCTATCTCTAAGGGATCGCCCGGCCACCCTGCGGAGAAAGCTCATTTCGGCCGCCTGTATCCGGGATCTTGTCCTTTCGGTCATGACCCAAAGCTCATGACCATAGGTGAGAGTAGGAACGTAGATTGACTGGTAAATCGAGAGCTTCGCCTTGCGGCTCAGCTCTTTCTTCACCACGACAGACCGATACATCGACTGCATTACTGCAGAAGCTGCACCGATCCGTCTGTCAATCTCCCGTTCCATCCTTCCCTCACTCGTGAACAAGACCCCTAGATACTTAAACTCCTCCACTTGAGGCAGGCACTCTCCACCAACCTGAAGCGGGCAAGCCACCCTTTTCCGACTGAGGACCATGGCCTCGGATTTGGAGGTACTGATTTTCATCCCCACCGCTTCACACTCGGCTGCAAACCGTCCCAGCGCATGCTGAAGGTCCTGGTTAGAAGGGGCCAACACGACAACATCATCTGCAAAAAGCAGAGACGAAATTGTGTGGTCCCCAAACCTGACACCCTCCGGCCCCTGGCTGCGCCTAGAAATTCTGTCCATAAAAATTACGAACAGAACCGGTGACAAAGGGCAGCCCTGCCGGAGTCCAACATGCACTGGGAACAAGTCTGACTTACTGCCGGCAATGCGGACCAAGCTCCTGCTTCGGTTGTACAGGGACCTGACAGCCCTTAGCAAAGGACCCAGGACCCCATATTCCCCAAGCACCCTCCACAAGATGCCGCGAGGGACACAGTCGAATGCCTTCTCCAAATCCACAAAACACATGTGGATTGGTTGGGCAAACTCCCATGAACCCTCCAACACCCCGTAGAGGGTATAGAGCTGGTCCAGTGTTCCACGGCCCGGACGAAAACCACACTGTTCCTCCTGAATCCGAGGTTCTACTATCGGCCGTATTCTCCTCTCCAGTACCCTGGCATAGACTTTCCCGGGGAGGCTGAGAAGTGTGATCCCCCTATAGTTGGAACACACCCTCCGGTCCCCCTTCTTAAAAAGAGGGACCACCACCCCGGTCTGCCATCCCAGAGGCACTGTCCCCGACCGCCACGCGATGTTGCACAGGCGTGTCAACCAAGACAGCCCCACAACATCCAGAGACTTGAGGTACTCAGGGCGAATCTCATCCACCCCCGGTGCCTTGCCACCGAGGAGTTTCTTGACCACCTCAGTGACTTCAGCCCGGGTGATGGACGAGTCCACCTCTGAGCCCTCATCCTCTGCTTCCTCAATGGAAGAAGTGACAGCGGGATTGAGGAGATCCTCGAAGTATTCCTTCCACCGCCCGACGACATCCTCAGTTGAGGTCAACAGCTGCCCACCTCTACTGTAAACAGCGTTGGTAGGGCACTGTTTCCCTCTCCTGAGGCGCCGGATGGTTTGCCAGAATCTCTTCGAGGCCAGCCGATAGTCCTTCTCCATGGCCTCACCGAACTCCTCCCAGGCCCGAGTTTTTGCCTCCACAACCACCCGGGCTGCAGCCCGCTTGGCCTGTCGGTACCCGTCAGCTGCGTCAGGAGTCCCACAAGCCAACCAGGCCTGATAGGACTCCTTCTTCAGCTTGACGGCATCCCTTACTTCCGGTGTCCACCACCGGGTTCGGGGATTGCCGCCTCGACAGGCACCGGAGACCTTACGGCCACAGCTCCGAGCGGCCGCTTCGACAATGGCGGTGGAGAACATGGTCCACTCGGACTCAATATCTCCAACCTCCCTCGGGATCCAGTCGAAGCTCTGCCGGAGGTGGGAGTTAAAGATCTCTCTGACAGGAGACTCGGCCAGACGTTCCCAGCAGACCCTTACAGTTCGCTTGGGCCTGCCGAGTCTGTCCAGCTTTCTCCCCCGCCATCGGATCCAACTCACCACCAGGTGGTGATCAGTTGACAGCTCCGCCCCTCTCTTCACCCGAGTGTCCAAGACATACGGCCGCAGGTCAGATGAGACGACAACAAAGTCGATCATCGACCTGCGGCCTAGGGTGTCCTGGTGCCACGTGCACTGATGGACACCCTTATGCTTGAACATGGTGTTCGTTATGGACAAACTGTGACTAGCACAGAAGTCCAATAACTGAACACCACTCGGGTTCAGATCAGGGGGGCCGTTCCTCCCAATCACGCCCCTCCAGGTGTCACTGTCGTTGCCCACGTGGGCGTTGAAGTCCCCCAGTAGAACAATAGAGTCCCCAGTCGGAGCACTTTCCAGCACCACTCCCAGAGACTCCAAGAAGGTCGGGTACTCTGCACTGCCGTTCGGCCCGTAGGCACAAACAACAGTGAGAGACCTATCCCCGACCCGTAGGCGCAGGGAAACGACCCTCTCGTTCACCGGGGTAAACTCCAACACATGGCGTTCAATTTCTCATTAATGCAATTATCTAATCAACCAATCACATGGCAGTTGCTTCAATGCATTTAGGGGTGTGGTCCTGGTCATGACAACTCCAAACTGAATGTCAGAATGGGAAAGAAAGGTGATTTAAGCAATTTTGAGCGTGGCATGGTTGTTGGTGCCAGACGGGCCGGTCTGAGTATTTCACAATCTGCTCAGTTACTAGGATTTTCACGCACAACCATTTCTAGGGTTTACAAAGAATGGTGTGAAAAGGGAAAAACATCCAGTATGCGGCAGTCCTGTGGGCAAAAATGCCTTGTTGATGCTAGAGGTCAGAGGAGAATGGGCCGACTGATTCAAGCTGATAGAAGAGCAACTTTGACAACCGAGGTATGCAGCAAAGCATTTGTGAAGCCACAACACGCACAACCTTGAGGCGGATGGGCTACAACAGCAGAAGACCCCACGGGTACCACTCATCTCTACTACAAATAGGAACAGTTGAAGACTGGAAGAATGTTGCCTGGTCTGATGAGTCTCGATTTCTGTTGAGACATTCAGATGGTAGAGTCAGAATTTGGCGTAAACAGAATGAGAACATGGATCCATCATGCCTTGTTACCACTGTGCAGGCTGGTGGTGGTGGTGTAATGGTGTGGGGGATGTTTTCTTGGCACACTTTATGCCCCTTAGTGCCAATTGGGCATTGTTTAAATGCCACCTTGTTGAATCAATGCCACGTAGAATTAAGGCAGCTCTGAAGGCGAAAGGGGGTCAAACACAGTATTAGTATGGTGTTCCTAATAATCCTTTAGGTGAGTGTAGATGCAAATGTCAAATACGTAAACAATTCGTTCTGTAAACTAAAGCCCCTTTCTTTAGTTTACAGTACATTTTGTGAAATGACCCCAAATCATGTTTTATTGTTTTTCCTATATTTTGTATAGAATCCCTTAGAAGTGTAGCGGACGGTGGGGAATGATGGTCTTACTGAGTTACTTGGGTGTTTCTAATCCTACACAGAAGAGGACTTCCATATTTAGTCATGCTTAGTGAGTGGCGATGCTTAAACCCATCACATATCCTCCCTCCCTTCCTCTATTCCCATTATTCCAAATGTCCTTCCTTCCCTCCTCTTCCCACCCTCACCAGGCGTAACACACTGTATCCAGCAGCTGGTGCGTGTAAAGGGTAACCCTTTTTAAATCAGATTGCCAAAGATGACTACAGATGACTGTAACAAAGCGAATCTCAGTCATGGGCTACGAAGACATATGAACTGCGATCCACTGAACTGGGTTTAAGATGTTTAAGGGAGACTGTACTTTTCTTAATATCATGAATTATTACAAAATAAAATAAAGTATTAATGTATATTTATTTTTTTGCTTATATATTTCCTGTCCGCACTCACACTTCCAACAGAAGACTAGCATGATTAAGCACAATCTGGTGATGCTGTCTTGTAATGTGTTCTGATGGCTCTCGGCCAGATGTGTGCTTTATGAATGTTTTTATGCCTGCTCTGGGGACTGAAAGAGGAGGTATGACCACCTCAGATTGACTGATGACAGGAGGCCATATTTAACTGAGCTGCTTCTGGGAATCAGCCCATATTTAGTGTGTGTGTGTGTGTCATTCGGGAGTGATGCACGCAGGGGACATGAGCAAGCATTAGTCGAGCCTTCCTCGCCAACCACGCATAAGTGTTGTTTATTTAGTGATGATGTCATTGAGAAACAGAGCAGCTGGTGGAGGAAAGAAGAGGTCTTGTTGAGCACTTGGAGCCCCTCTTCTGACCGAGACAAAGAAAACACGCAGCAATTAGGAAATGCATGACACACCCATTTCTTAGCTGGGCATGCTGGTCAAAAACGACACAAAAGGAGTTTGTTAGTAGAGTCCTTTAGATATCGGTATCACTTAGTCTAGGAGTTACAAATCTTTTTTTGGAAAGTTAGAAATTTCCAGGGGGGCTGGTAAAAAATGTGGGAGACCTCTCTGACAATTTGTAAAAACAATGTTAAAAAAGTAATTTGTATTGATATAAATGTTAACTGGTTGGACAACAGTTGTTGTAGCACATCCAATCGTTTTTTGTGAGAGAGATTAAAGAATCGGTAAAAAATGCAGAAAGTGGGAAACTCTAAAATGCAGCCTCTGGGTAGATATGTCTCATAAAATGAGATACATCATACAGGTTTTAAACAATTGCTTGTATGGTTAAATAGTTTTAAAATGCCGAATGACTCTGCATAGACTGTTAGAGCTCTTCCATGGTGGTTGGTGAACTTTTAACCTTCTGGCCAGTAGTCCGAGAGAAGCACTAACTGTTCCAAAACACCATGCGGAAGTGTATACAAGTGGTATTTGTGTTCATAATCATCCTTTGTGAGCACATTTTATGAGCCATTTACAGGATTGCTTATTGTTTCCCGTTATCTAACTTCAAATCACATTCTGTGATGCAGAAAATTAAAAGCCTGCTGAGAGGTTGGATGCGTAAGAGAGGTGCTTTGAGCATAACATTAGACATCTGTGTCAACCAGGAATGCGAGGCTCCTTGAGTCATCATCATAAAGGATAAGAAAACCAACTACTGCATACTTTGGCATAGTCTGTAAATCAGCGACAGTGCTAAAACAAGCAGTCTTCTAGTGCCCCCTAGTGAGCGGTAATGTCATGGTTGGGAGAATAACCCTAGGCTTATCTCCTCGGAATCCAATTCTTGCTGTCTGTATATAAGGTTAATAAAAAATAAATCTAAACAAATCACAATGGGGAACATTCTTATTAAAATGTTCGGATATCTTTTCTTTTAAAGGTTTATTTAAGAATCACCACGACCATTATAAAAGGCTTTATCCAATTGCCAGTCCCTTGACGGCCTAATAAAGAAAAATGCTTTACAGTCTCTGAATCAGTAACAGAATGCTGTGCAGTGTCTGTTGCTGCTCGAAATGAGCATGGCATTTACACAACAGATCATAGTACAGACCTGAGGAAGCCATTCTTATTCTGACCACTAGAGCGCGCTGGCGGCTTTGTGTCTCTGGAACCTCTTACACTTGGATCTGCCCAACCACTGACCCCTCCCTGGGCATCACTATCCTTCCCCCTCTCAATGCCTCACTGTCCGTCCAATGACACCTTTGTTCAAGTGCTTTTGTCATGGCAAAGAAGGAGAACCAGAAACATCTCTACAATAGATCTGCTTATTAGGAAAAAAACTGTCCGGTTGACAGTCGGCTGTTGCCGTTGGAATCAATGGGAAAAGCCCAGAAAGTGCTTTGACAGACCAGGAGAGTGCCTTCCAAACCTAGAACACATCAGTACCAACACAGTTTTTCACGACATAGAGTACATTTTTATTTGGGGTGACACTCCTATTAGCTGTTCTGTACGCCAATGTGATTTTACACCTTTGTGGCAATTATATTACTTATTCTGTAAAAAATAATTCAACAGTTCTCAATAAGCATTCTTTAAATAAATAAAAAAATGCATCGAATATCTTTTGTGAAAGTGATTGCTGTCTGCAATGAGCATATTCATCAAAATCCATTGCATTTAAGAGCAGAATTATGAGGTACCGTGGGGGATAAAAACCTTTTGTTATCTGCAACACTTCAAAAAAAAACAACTGGTCACACTCCCTTCTTCAAACACATGCCAAATAGTGAATACATCCATTCTTAAAAATTGACAAAGAATACAATTTAACTGCTTGATTTATAATACGTGTTCAAGTCTTATCTGAACAAAAGCACCTATTTGTCAGATTGTTAGTGTGCAACATTACTCTGTCAACTGTCCCCTGGATCTGCCTCCTAAGGAAGGACATTTACTGTAACAAACCCGTTTAAAAAAATTAATCATCAAACAATCAAAGCTTATAATACAATCAATGGCATCTCTTCTTTTGAATTATTTCTACCTTTAAAATGACATGAACAAATGACATGAAACAGTTACAGTCATTTTAGTCCCATGTGTTTGCACAAATACATGATGAAAATGGACAGTATCTATGGCAACAGGACCAGTAATGATTCACACAACCAAACAAGTTTTTACAAAAAACAACAACCAATAAATAGTCACAGAAGGCTATAAAATGTGTGTGTTATGTCTTAATTTATGATAGACTTGTACTATAATATACCAATCCTCGACAGACACAGATACCATCTTCAGAATATCGAGGCCTACT